>NC_089592.1:72374146-73020186 GCF_019320115.1 Miscanthus floridulus
GTGGCTTTTTCTTCGAGTCCCACACCTTGATACGATTTCTTTTAATATCGACAACAATGAAGACAAAATGGTTGCTGCAATCACAAAACCCTAGTTAACGAATAATCATAACTACAAAAAACAAGCATAAAAATAAGAGCAGAGAACACATACTTGTAGTTGTAGGCTAGAAGTATTTCGGTTTTATTACTCATCTTGAAATTTTCAAAAATGGCAGTTAGCGTCTTCATCAGATCTTCCACTTTATTTCCATACATGCCTCTGCATGTTCTCTCGTTGACTAGCTCAGGGTCCAGGAAAGACATATGAGCGTACTTTGTTTTGAAGCAATGTTTTGCTATACACCTGCATAATTCATGGGGAATATGCAGTCATTAACTATTTGTGTATCGAGAGAGTAGTTAATTATAATATCGTACGAGTAGAGTACTTACATAGTCCATAGCATCAACATTTGTGTATCGAGATCGCGTCTCTGGAATAGCTGAAACAAGTGATCCCAACCAACAAAGTGCTTCTCTTCATTAGGATAATGGAAAACATGCGACGGACGGATAATATATTCGAAACCCTCCTGCCCTATCTCAAGTGCTTCGGCCATGTAATAATCATGCAAGTCACGCATATATGTTGTCAAATTTTTATACTCCTCCTCGTCCACCAAGAAATTGCCCCTTTGAAACTACACTACCGGTCTTGCCGTCTCATATGCTAGTGAATCATAATAGATATTCGTGGCATCATCCCTGCTTAATCCAGGGTTGTCCTCGATAAGCTTGTTTATCTTCCTTTGATCTTTATGGTGTATTTCTTCGACTCTTAATTGATTGTGCTTACTCTCTGTTTGCCTATTGAATTCGGATTGCACCCTCCACTTAGGCAATGAGGCAAATAGATTCCAGAATCTAACTTTGTCTTCCTTGGAGGCTACTTTTGGCTTTTGTTGGTTCATCAAGTTTGTAACGCTGCCACTCATCGCCCTTTTGTTTTTTTGCTGGTCCACTTTGGGAGCATTAGCTATCGAATTCGAGGACCTTTTCTATGACTGCAAGGATGCCTTAGATCTTGTTTTGGGCTATTGTGGAGGAGGAGGACGAGAATTATGTTTTCTCAGGGGTGATGAAGAGGGAGGAGGAGGAGGAGTCTTCTCTTTTCCTAGGGCTGATGAAGATGGAGGACGACAAGGAAGAGAATGAGACTTCTGTCTTCTCAAGGGTGATGGCAAGGAACCAGGGAAGGTAGTGTGATCTCCTCTATTGGGAGATGGTGAGTGATCATCTCTATGCGACGAAGATTTGTCGTCGTCCTCATCATCATCTGAAGAAAACTGGTGATCAAGCTTAATGAAGCACTTGCGCCAAGCCACATGAGCGCCCTTGTTCTAAACAAGGCATTGCATGTCTTCCTATGCAGGGTAATCAATGTGTATCTTGTTATACTTCTTATCAAGTATAGTATCAATGCTGACATGGGCATACCCCGTTGGAATTGGGCGACCATTAATGGTCCTGTCTCCCGCAGGCCAGGCCTGGCCGACCGCCACCTTGTTAGTTGCCCATTGCTGACGGATGTACAGCCTGACATTAACGGGTTTAATGATGCTATCCACTAGATGAGGCGCATTCACCTCTTCATCGTCGAGCGGGGTTGATCCACAGCTACGGCGACCCCTGAACTATGGGTAAAGCTAGTCGAAAGAGGCTCTTGTGGTACTACTCCCGATCCCATGGATGCCATAAGTACATTGACTTTTTCTTGAAACCTCTCATCAATTCATTTTTTGAATTTATCTTCCATGTCTTTCAGAACCCTCATATACTCTGCCTCTTGTGCCGCTCTACCCCTCGAGTGGCTCCGATAAGTGGAAGATTCTTCCTCGAACGCTATTTTCTAAGGAACAAGACCGACTCCTCTTGTGCGACCAGGGTGCTCCTTGTTTCCAAGTGCTTGGGTGAGCACATCATTCTCCCTATTAGTACTATGGGTCCCTTTCCTCACCTCATATCTTACCTCAGAGATCCTCTGAACGAGGCTGCTCATGGCTGGATTTGTGGAGCTAAAGCTCCCATCCGGGTCGTGGTGTACCCCCTCGCCATACAGAAATATATCGATCTGGGCTACTAATTGATAGTCTCAGGCTCAATGCCAAGCATTCCACCTCCTCAAGTTCCCTTTCAAATGCATCCATCTTACTGGCGTAGCCACGAGAGCTGAGTTTATGAGGATTCATCGCTTTAAGCGAGTTCTCCTTATTCTTCCTGCTTAGTTCTAAGTACTCCTCGGATTGCCTATATTGCTTGAATTCCTGCCATAAGTCCTTCTGCTTGGTGTACTCTCCACCATCCCAATTTGGCTCTTTATCCTCGAGGATAAATTTCTTATACAATGTCCCCTTGAAATTCTTGAAGCATATCCCCATGATTTCTTTTGCTTTTTTCTTGACTTGCTCCTTGTCATAGTCCTGTGGGAAAGTGAAATACTATGGGATCCATTTCTCCCATATGTCATCCTTCTCACTTTTGGGAACCCTCCATGGGTTATCATCTTTTCCAATCCACTTCCTGTACTTAATCGGGATGTAGTCCCTTACAAGTGCCCTGATGACAGTCTTGTACTTGGCTGCAGCTTTTTTAGGTGCGAGTGGCTCACCGACTTGGTCAAACTCAATGATGTGCCAGTGTGCATTCCTACTAGTAAGAAACTATGACACGCCTTGCTTGGTTCTGGCCTTGCTGCTACCTGAACCATCTGGTTGCTCGGTCGGCTCAACCTCCTGCTGGAGACACCAAGTAAGCTAATGGACTCTCAATTAATCAGCGTGTGTGGCTACCTAGTCACATAATACCTAAGTTACCTAGTCATCTTGGTCATCTTGATCCAGCTCGAGAAGAGTGGTAGGGGTCCATGGTACCTCGTTCTCACCGTCCTAATTATTACCACCACCGTTTGTCGGATCATGCTGCTCTCCTGCCCCACCGATATCAGCAGCTTCTTGTTGCCTATCAATTCTTGGGTGACGGGTTAACGGGCGACGACGAGTCATGGCTGTGACATGATCGTGGTTAGTTTTGGCTGCGTACAACTACTAGTAGCATTTGTGCATATATATATTACCCAACTAATAGAGATTTAATGCAAAGTCTAATAATAAGTCCACAAACAGTTCACGTACAACAAATGCATTGTTTGATTGGTTCTATACAACAAAGTCTACCTACTATTCTACGAAACAAAGCCTACATCAACTTCCAAATTAGAAAAGCAATGATCATAGCCATAAATAAAAGCATGGCATCTTTCCAAGACCAAGGAGCAATTCTCCTAATCTTCATATCTCTGATGGGTGGCTCCTCTTCAATCTCCACTGCTGGTGGATGGCCATGGTTTACACTCATTGGATCATAGTAGGCCCTCAAAGCTTCAGCTTCTATGTTGTATTTTTTGTAACAATTACCTGGGTATCGATTGACTTGAGCATAGCAATCTTCCCAGGTAAGGTAGATCCCAGGCATCCGACAAGCATGCACTACATACCATGCCATGGTTGCCTATACATGTAACCAAATTATGTTGATAGTGTTATGTCATTCAAACATGTTGTAGACTAAGTTTAGTGTATCGAGCAAAGTTGTAGACTATATTCAAATATTCAAACTTCAATTTGCAACACATTTAGCTAGGCTTCATCCCATGCATATTGGACATGAAAGTATTATAGTAATTGGTAGTACATATAAGACATAAGAAAACAAATATGAAGAGGCCATGTTCGACTGTCTTCCAGTGAATTAGCTTGTAAGTGACCTATGTTAAATATTTTTCTCTGGACTACTTTGTTCATTCCTTTTCTAATACCTTTGCATTGAAAAGATCCGTGTATAGGTGCTGCCATGCTATGTTAATTTGCTATTTATCAGGAACTTTAATTAATTTATTCATTAGCTAGCAATTTTTAGAAGATTCTACAACCTAGCAAATTAGCAATTCATGAATACACACAGCAGAGCCTGTCCAAATGGCAGACAGTAATAGTATGCAGAGCATGGTGAAGCGGGTTAGCGTCGTTTACCTCATGGAGAAGAGCCCGTCCAAAGTGATGGTGACCTTGGTCTTCTCGCATCGAGGAAGACAAGGGCACAGGCAGCGTCGATGCTCCGGTGGCGTCGAGGAAGATGATGCCGCTGGCGTGCCAAGGATGACGTCGGGCATTGAAGAAGAGGATGGCACAACGGCTATAGATGATGGCATGGGTGGTGGTGCAGCTCTATCAGTGTGGAGGAAGACGATGGCGTCGAATGTTGAAGAAGAGGATGACGTGATGGCTACGGATGGCGGCACAGGTGGCGGTGGAGCTCCATCGGCGTCGAGGAAGACGATGGTGTGGGCGTGGCTAGGACGACAGTGATGGTTAGCAGCAAACCGTCGAACACCTAAGGGGCACAGTGAGGGAGGCACTCACCGTGTAGCATGGTGATGCCGCTGTCCGCGCGCTCCTTCAAATCCAAGTTGTGGGAGGGTGGAAGGCTGCGTGGAGGACCGGGGGTGGGGGACGTCGGTGCAGAGGACTGTGGTGTAGGGGACGTTGGGGTGGAAGACCATGGGGTGGGGGATGTCGGGATGGACAACGGCGTCATGGGTCTTCCTCGCTGGTGTTGGCCGTATGGGGACGCACAGACATCGGCGTTGAAGAAGAGGAGGGCACTCGGGCTGCGGATGGCGGTGCGTGGGGCGGCGGTGCTCCGTTGGCTTGGAGGAAATGGATGTTGTGGGCTTCAAATGACTTAGAAAATTTTCAGCCCGCGCTACCGGTTTATATACTCATGGCACATCACTATCGATTCCAGAGGCAAACCGATAGTGATGACATAGCATCACTGTCGGTGCCAAATCCAACCCGGCAGTGATGTGCACTACCACAGCCGGTTGGAGCACAATGTTAAAAAGATAAAAATAACATAAGCTAACGAATTCCCTATCCTAGCGCAGCGGTTAAGGCCGCACTCACGACCCCACGACCCGCGTTCGAATCTCAAGCGGGCCAAACTTTTTGTTTTTTCTTTTAAGTTTGAATCACCTAACTACACTATGTATAAATAAATAAAAATAAAAAACTACTCCTACTGCAATTACATAACTAGCGTAGCAGTGAACATTGTACTCTCTGGAGCACGAGACTCGGGTTCGAACAACAGGGCGGGGCAAATATTTTTAATTTTTTTTTATTTTTGAATATAAACTAACTACACTATAACTAAATAAAAAAAATAAAAAATTAAGCCTAACACAATTGCTATCCTAGTGTAGCGGTTATGGCACTACACTCTGGAGCCTGAGACCCCAGTTCGTACCCCATGCGGGGCACAATTTTTGGATTTTTTTAAAAAAATATATCTATCACTGTCGGTTTTCTTTTCAAAATGAAACCGACAGTGGTAGTTGTCATCACTGTCATTTTCTACCCATCTCTGCCCTTTTTTAAGCTGACAGTGATGATTATATATTTTTTGTTTTTTAAACTGAATAAATTCACGCATTTATATTCCTATTGCACCTATGTCCAAGTGGCTTCAAATTTTTTTGCAAGCATGTACATCCAAATTATGGCCCCACACAAGATCTTAGTTTTTCTAATTATTTTCTTTATTATTATATTTTTGTGCTAAACAGGACAAAAAAAAGGCCCAATTACATGTTGGGCACACTAGAATTTTGCATCCGCCTCGACCAAAAATTGGTCCCTAGTGTGTTGGTCAAGGTTCCCAGTAGTCATACCCACGTCTCTCCATAGCTTGGTCTAGAATGGCTGACAAGCCTAATGCAGCATAGGTAATGTCATGGAGCATCACCTGCAAGCGAGCAAGAAAAATGAGAGATCATTATTACAATAACAATACAATAAATAACCATGACTCAGGTATCAGTGACGTTGACTTTACCACATCTGTTTAGTTGTAGCTCGCCCAGTATTCGCTTACTTGCGGAACGGGGACATCACCAGCACGCAAAGCTTCTATCTTGAAGTGCGAGAAATTGGGCACCTGATAGCAAATGTACTGAAGTGCCACCAAACAGTTGCGCACTGCAGAGAACTAGGTGCTTCTCCTGCTAGGCATCAGTGATCCTGTCTGCCGGATAAATTCATGATGCCCTGATGGTAGCCTCGAAGGGATGTAGAAGCTTAGTTCACACGTCCAAGTTTGACCATCATCATCAGATGTCGTGTTCTCAACGATGTCCCGTCGTGTTCTCAACGATGTCCGACACCATGAGCAAGCTAAGTGCTGCTTGCAGCCACTCTATCAGGGCTATCATCTATGACATATGCAGCAATGACATTATTTGAATGAGTCCATACATATTTTGAAAAAACACTTATTACATAATTTAAACTACAATTATTAATTAATTAGCATCCAAAAATAAAATGTTGGAAAATATTTCATACGATAGCTGGAATAAGGTGGTTTGGAATGGCCACATCAGGATCGAATGGATCATCGTCAGGGTAGAAACCTGGTTCTTGTGGTGGTTATAAACCTGGTTCATCCCACCTAATAAAATTCAAGAAATATGACTATAAATATATATTTCATTATATAAAATGTGCCAAGTAAAATGTAGCAAACTAAATAAATATAGATCGATGCATATATATACATAGCTAGAATATTGAAGAGGAGAATATATATATTGCATTGTACCTAATAAAATTCAAGAAATATGAATAGAAAAATATATATTGCATTATATAAAATATGCCAAGTAAAATGTCACAAACTAAATAAATATATATCGACAATGCATATATACATAGCTACAATGTGAGAGAGGAGAATATGTATACCTGCAATAAAATATTCAGGAGCCATGACCACGTAGAGTGAAAGGAGTGAGAAGTGAGAGTACGTGAAACTGAGAAATGAGAGTGAAGTGAGGGTGTGTACGTGTGTATGTTCCTGATTCCTTTTTATAGGGGGCAGACACATCACTGTTGGTTTTAAAACAAAACCGACACTGATAATGTCCATCACTACCGGTTTTGTAATGAAACCGACAGTGATGTAATCCTATCACTGTCGGTTTTGTACGAAAATCGACAGTGATGTGGCTGACAGCACGCTGTTCATGGATGCATGCAGCAATAAAGGTCATTACTTACGAAAAAATAATAATCATGTGATCTTTATTTAATGCTCAAATAATGTCCAAAAATTTTGTATCAATTACATAATTTCATATATGGGTACAAAAACACCATCGTCCACCCAAAAATGCTAGATAATTAATTATTAGCGCACCATATATATGTAAAATATCCATACATGCATTGCCATTTGAAGAGACAAACATCGATATATATATATATATATATATATATATATATATATATATATATATATATATATATATATATATATATATTGGTTACGGAAATACAATATAAAATAACAGAAACTTTGAAATAAAATTACATATATGATAACAAAGACATGACACTAAAATTAAATATACGATAACAAAAACATTTTTCTATCTAGGTTAATGTTACAAGCGAAGTGTACAAACAAATTATAAGATAACCACCTCAGAAGCATTCTTCTAGAACCTAGGTAGGGTCAAATAGCCGTTAGAGAATGCCAGAGATGGATGACGAGCTATACCTTCGGGAGAAAAGTGAAGAGGTTGATGGGCACTGTTGAACCTATGCCTCTCCGGACTGACAATCCAGAGCACGCGGGATGGTTGCCGAATAGCGATGAATCCATGTCGCTCTGGTCAGACAGTCCAGAGCACACCGGAAAGGATGACTGTCAACATCGCGGCATCCCCAAGCTTCGGTGTTGCTTTATCTTTAGAAACATTCTTCTAGTACCTTTTGATTGCTCCATCCTTGCGGATGACCACGCTTATTGAAATTTGTATGTGGAGGGTTTTCTCCCACAGAGAGGCCATAGATGTGTATACTAGCTAGAGAGAACGAAGTGAGAAATAAGCAGCAAGAGGGTGGAAAGACTTGGCTGTTGAGAGGCTAGCTCCCGACCGAGGACTATTTTATAGGGGCTTGCAGTCGTGGTACGTTTTTGTTTTTTAAAAAACTGTCTGGGTAGGTGGGAGCAATGCTCCTGCTGTGGTGGTCAGCAGGAGCACCGTAGGCTCATGAGGAGCATCTTTAGATCATAGTCGGTTTTAGTTAAAAAGCCAACAGTGAAGGTGCTCATCTGTGCCTATTTTGGGAACCGACAGTGATGAACCCTGCCATGCTGCAATGTTGCAGTTGGGCTGCCTGCCATCACAGTTTTTAAAAAAAATAAAAAAAATTGTCTCGTCACTGGGATTCAAACCCGGGTCTCGAGGTACATAGTTTAGTGGCTTAACCGCTACACTAGGATAGGGAGTACAGTTGGTTTCATTTTATTTTATCTTTTATCCTATGTGCAATATTAATTAATAAAACAAAACATAAAAAAGTTTGGCCTGTCTAGGGCTCGAGCGCGGGTTTCAGGGTCCAGAGTGCGTGGCCTTAACCACTGCGGTAGTATAGGGAGTTCAATTAGATTGTTTTTTTGTTTTATCGCTAACGCACTATGAATTAATAAAACAAAAAATGTACTCGGATTAGTTTATATTCTATTTTCTTTTATTTAGACACAATATTAAATGTTTTGTTCAATTTTCTTTTCTTTAGACTGGGATTGGTTTTGTTTTTTCTTTTATTCGTTTATTGTTTGTAAATAAAATTAGTTTATATTCTAAAATAACACAAAAAATTATGTCTTGATTATTTAATTCTATGATAATTAATTAATGGTCTATAATTATCAAATAATAGTGTTTGTGAACATCATCTCAATATTTGATTACATAGTTAATAATTAAATTATAGAGATACGTACAAAATATAAATTAGATATTCAGTGCGAATTACTGATACAACGTCTAAATAATGATTACATAGTTAATAATAATCTAACTATCTTCATCGGGTCCAACAATGAGGGCCTCATCGTGATGACACTAGACGTAAGCAGGTTCGTCACCCTCTTCAAGAATAGGTAGGGGTACGTTCGCCCCAAATGCAGACATTTTCTGATAGCCCCTGTAGTCTTCTTCGTCCATCACTCCATCAACACTGATAATCTTCCTTTTTCCTTCCAGGACTACTTTTAGCTTTGCTTTTGTCTTGTTGTCCCCTATATAGAAGATTTGCATAACATCTTTTGCAAGGACGAAGGGGTCGTATCTATATGCGGTCTTGGTGAGATCAACGGTAGTGAACCCTTCTATGTCGATGGTAATATCCTCGAGTCGAACCCACTAGCAGTGAAAAAGAGTTGTCTTCAACCGATCGTAGTCTAGCTCTCATATCTACTCTATGAAACCATAGTACGTCACTTGCACGTTGTCATTTTCATCATGAGCATCGAAACAAACACCACTATTTTGGTATGTGCTCTTTCCATCTTGCTTTTTTGTGTAAAATGTAAATCCATTGATCTTATATCCTTGATACTTAAGAAATGTACTCGAAGGTCCCTTAGCTAAGATATCCAGTTGATTATCCAACGTTGTTCCAATCAAGCGGCATCGCAACCAGCTGACAAATTCCTCCTTACATTTTTATCAAGCCAAGCCTACGACCCGCTCGGATACAAAGTTTGCAATGATTGTATATGCTCGTCAATGTATGGCATCACATCCTCTGCTTTCTGGAGAACAGCGAACTGTGCCTGTCTAAAAGAAACGGGGTCATCTACTATTATATATTTCTCCCCAATCATTCCTTTACCACCTAGTCTTCCCTCGTGATGAGATTTTAGAACTCTAACCCTATTGATGTCCAGATAATATGTGTAGAACTCAATGGCCTCCTCCATTGGCCATCCTTCAACCATGCCCCCTTTTGGCCTGAATCTGTTCCTAACATACCTCCTAAAAACTTTCATCAACCTTTCGAAAGGGAACATCTGATGTAGGTACATTGGGCCAAGGGATCTAATTTGGTCAACAAGATGAACAAGCAGATCACTGAGATATCAAAGTAAGTCGGTGGGAAATGCATAATGAGAGTTTTGGCTATATCTCGCTGTAGCTGGTCCAGCGTGGACATGTCAATTACCTTTTTGAGATCACATTGAAGAACGAGCATAGCTTTATGATTGGGGCGCTGACCTTTGAGAGGAGGATACCATGCAGGACAATAGGGAGCAGCTGAGTCATAATAACATGACAGTCATGGGCCTTCATATAGCCATAGTTGAACTTGAGTTCTCTCATGTTCACTAGTCTCTTAGGGTTCGCACAGTAGCCCGTTTGGGACTTTGAATTTATTGAAGAAAGAAATAAGCGCATACTTTTCTTCCTTCTTCAAGGTCCACCACGCAACCAGAAGTTTGAACTGGCCATCCTCTACCGCCATAGGATGCAACTCCTTCTAGATTCTCAAGTGTTGCATGTCTAGACGTGTGGCTAGTGAATCCTTCGATATCTCTCCGTTGTCCAAGGTGTTAAGCGTGTTACTGCACATGTTTTTAGTAATGTGCATGGGACAAGACAATGGTGTACACTTAGCACTGCCTAGTAAGGTAGTTTTTATAAAACCAATTTTTTCTTCTAGATGCTCCCATTAGGCGCTGCTACTGCATTGTGCTGCTTCCCAAGGACAACCTCTAGTTTGTTGACTTCTCGAAGTATCGCATGCCCGTCTCGATATTTTAAAGGTAAGCGTTTCTCAATAGTCCCGTCAAAATCTTTTCTGTTCCTATGGTAAAGGTGATCCTTAGGTAGGAACCTATGGTGTCCAATATAAACTATCTTTCAGTTCTTTGGCAAATATACCGCATCGGTGTCGTCCAAGAACTCGACACATCTACTATAGCCTTTTGTCTTCTCTCCGGACAAGCAACCTTGACCTAGTAGGTCGGTGATTGTACCGATAAGTACTGCCTTGATTGTGACATGTTCCTTTTTGTACTCATCCCAAATATCCTCCACAAACTTTTCAAACATCTTCACTAGTTCATCGATCACTGGTTCCAGAAACACATCAATGTCATTCTCAGGTTGTCTTGGCACTTGGATCAGTAGTGGCATCTAGATGTACGATCACTTCATACAGAGCCAAGGTGGAAGGTTGTATATACAGAGCATCACTGGCCAGGTGCTATGATTGCTTCTAACCTGGTCGAAAGGATTCATCCCATCTGTGCTCAAACCAAACCAAAGGTGCCTTACCTCTCTATCGATGTTCTTATAGAACACAGTATTGACTGTCGTCTAGTCCTTTCCATTGGTAGGGTGCCTCATTATTATATTTTTCTTACGCTCTTCGCCATGCCAGCGCAATAGCTTGGCTGACTTTGCACATGCAAACAGCATATGCACCCGGGGAGCTATAGGGAAATACCAAACGACCTTCACGGGACCTTCTCTGGTCATGGTACCCTCATCTGACGGCCCTTCCTTGTATCATGGAGCTTCACACTTGGGGCACACATCCAAGTCTTTATATTCGTCTCCATGGTACAATATGCAATCATTGGAATATGCATGGATTTTTTCAACCTCGAGGCCGATGGGGCAGATCATTTGCTTGGCTAGGTATGTCTTTTCTAGCAACTCATTTTTTTTCTAGGAGTATTTTTTATTATATCAAACAACTGATCGAAGCCTTTATCGCTCAATCCGTTTATCGATTTGAACTCTAACAGCATGATGTCGGCTTTCAATTTGCTCATTGGACAATTCTTATATAATGGTGTTTTGCCATCTTGTCTCATTTTCTCTAACTTTCTCAGCTGTCTTTCACTAAGACATCCGGTCTCTACATTACGTAGCAGCTGAGAAAGGCCATCGTTATCCTCGGTGTCGTCAGCTAGCGTGTTCCTAAACACATCATTAACTGTGGCCATAGGTTTCATGTTGACACCGGGTTCCTCGTCAGCATCGTGGATGGCTACGTCAGGCATGGCCACATCATCATCGTTTTCCTATAGAACATTCACACCAACCTCGACCTGCATAGTCCATATAGTATAGTTTGGCATGAACCACCTAGTAATCAAGTGCATTCATATAGACAATTTGAGCCCATCTTCTTTGATTCATGCAATCTTTGCATGGGCAGAAGACAGGGTTCTCATTCCCAGCATGGGCTTTGGCATCGGTGAGAAACTTGTCGACGCCAACCATGTACTGCTTGTCCGATCAGGACCCATACATCCACTCTCGATCCATTTCTGCACAACAAAATATTGAGACAGTAATTATAGAGAAATTAATAACAAGTGGAGCTTCATGAACAACAATTGTTGCTCGAAACAACAATTTATTCTACACTTATTTAATTTAGTCACCCTATTTTTGGAAAACATTATTGTACACTAATTATAGGAATATTGAAATTGGTAGCCTCAGCCATATAAATTGAAAATAGTAGCACAATTAAAAAACAACTATTTCACAATAATAAAGAACAATTATTCTACTCCATGCTACATAAAAATGGAGACACTAATTAAAAAACACTAAAATTAGAGATATGATCATGAACAACAATATAACTCCAAACAATGTGTTGGTAGGTGGCACATGGATTAATTTGCTCACCAAAATTGTAAAAGAATCTACTCTACTCCTATCAAGAACTAATTATAGCATCACATACTAATAATGATCTTGACCATCATGTAATTAGCTAGGAATTTAAATGTGTTCAAAGACACCAACCTTTGGATGATGGATTCACCATAATTTGCTTGCAAGCCTTGCACAAAGTCCAATTGGAAAAGTGCTCTCTAGAATGGAGAAAGAACTAGAATGAGAATCAAGCACTATAGTCGTCAAAACAACGCTAATTAAGCAACAAAATCAAAGGAGTGGATGCTTGTTACTAACCTTAAAATAAGAAGATCAAGCCATTCTTCCAAATCCAAGAGCTAGCTTCATGGTCAAGAGCAGCCGCAACAATGGA
Organism: Miscanthus floridulus; assembly: GCF_019320115.1. NCBI lineage: Eukaryota > Viridiplantae > Streptophyta > Magnoliopsida > Poales > Poaceae > Miscanthus > Miscanthus floridulus. The sequence goes on from NC_089592.1 coordinate 72,387,117, forward strand.
GGGAGCGGCCCAACACGCGCCTCTGTGCTCGGGATGGAACAGAGGAGGAAGGAGAGGACGTCGCCAACTTTTTGTACTATGATGTTATCACCGTCGGTTCTTGTCTAGAACAGACAGTGATAGCCCAACATCACTAACTGTTCTTGGCTAGAACCGGCAGTGATAAGCAGACGTCAAGCCACTACCGGTGCAAGCCACAAACCGACAGTGATGTGGACCTTTACTGCCGGTTTTGGCCCAGTCCCAATCATTTTCTAATTTTCAAGCTCAGAACTGACAGTGAAGGTACATCACTACCGGTTCACCCTAATCCGGCAGTGATGTCTAAATTTGTAGTAGTGTGTGGCAATGCATGATTTCATTGGTGTACTCTCTCCTAGTCATTCTAACTTACTATCCTTTGTCAAATCATCCTAAATTTGACTAAGTTTAAAGTATACACAATGAAAATATATTTCATGATAAATCTATTTATTGGTGTTGATATCTTTTTTTTATGAACTTAGTCAAATTTACACGACTTAGAACATAATATGCTTTCTTTTATGAGCAGAGAGGGAGTATACAGCTGGATCGAAAAATATATATAAGAACATAGCCTAGAGAAGCTATAATTAATTGGGAGAAAATGGGAGAAGGAAAGGAAAACAAACTTCAACACAATGCCTCCTGACAGCCGTCGAGTATAAAAAAACAGACGTCATTCTAAAACTTGAACTAAATTTAAATTAGTGTTGTGGATGCTAAGATAATTTTATAGACAAATACAGTCATAAAACTTCTACACCCTCGCCATTCCACGTTATAAGACATTCATTTTGGCTTTTCTAGATACGTGCTCTTTGCAATGTCCTCGTATGTACACTATGCCTATAAATACATAACAAAAACAATGTAATTGGGGACTGTGGAGTGGGGACGACTCACCCCCTATACGTTATACTACACTGTCTGCCAGTGCAAATGCATCACCACAATTGAGAATCCATTTGAACCTAGGGTTTAAACTCTATCCATCAGCTGCCTGCCTATCTCTAGCTAGAGCTAGTTTATATTTAATTTACTGTAGTCGCCCTGTTCGATCGGGTAAAAAAAATATTATAGTAGTATAGTATTAGTAAACTCGAAGTAGCTTGTACGTTTCTCTTCTTGCTGCTGGATTTGCCTAGTTTACTACTGATGCATGCTCTTCCGCCAGTTGCTGGATTCGTAGAATCTTATATTAGATGAGTGTTGGAAGTTACTCATCAAAATTGATTATCTTTATTCTCCCTATTTAGATAATATACACTATCTCAGACGAGGACATCACTGTCGATTCAAACCCCCTATCACTGCCAGAATTTAAACCAGCAGTTCCAAATCTCGACAGTGATGTGTCGGTTCTATATCGCTACCGATTTAAAAAAAAATTGACAGTGATAATGGCCTTCACTGCCGGTTCGTGGTGCCAACACTACCGATTCAGCACCTTAAGTCGGTAGTGATATTCTTGTGATCACTGCCGGTTCAGAACTGCAACTGGCAATGCTGATCGATTTGAGCAACACCGCCGGCTTGTTGGTGAACCGACAGTGATCTAATTTTCCCATATTGTTATTTAATAATTTATTTTATGATTTTTGTGTTACACTTTTTTATTTCCGATGGTTACGGCAATGTATACTATACTCACATACATAACAAATTCATCGAGCTTTATATTACAAATGTATGTTACAGGGGCAATGTATATATTACAATAATAGTTTGTCTAACATGGATTGATCATGAACTTCTTGCTCTATGCACCAGAGAAAGGTCTAGTTTTAGTCAACACCACCTCCAGGAGGAAGAATGCTAGCTCGTCTTGGAATCCTATGATCTCGAAGTCTACCAACTTTTTGTGTTCAAGTATAGCGTGCTGTCATTGAAGAAAGATGATACCGAAACAAGGCGTAGTTGAAGACGTAGTTGAGATAATATCGTGATTGTAGAGTACTTACAAAGTTCACAACATCAACATTTGGGTATCGAGGTCCCGCCTCTGGAAGAGCTGAAACAAGGCATCATATTCGACATAGTGCTTCTCTTCTTCATGTTTATTAAAAACACATCTGGCGGGGACAATAACTTCGAAACCTCCGACACCCCATTTGGCATCAACCATGTAATACTCATGCAGTTGACGCTTATGTTGGCAAATCTCTAACCTCCTCTTTGGTGGCCAACAATGGTTCACCTTTTTTTATACCTGTATGCGGGTTTTGCATCCTCTATTTCTTTCCTGCCAGCAATGCTTACATTCATAGCTTCGGCCAGGTTCTGTATCTCTATTTAAAGAGTACGTGTGTTCTTCAATGACTCTTTCTTTATTATTACTGCTTCTAGTTTGCCTTTCGTATTCGGAGGACCGACGTTTGCTCAAATTTCACGGTTTTGAGAACTACTACTAAGGAACTCCTCTTAAAAATTTCATGGATCCCAAAGCAACAATTAAATGTTTGGGCCTAGTCAGTCCGAAGTCTGAACCCAGCTCGTGTCCAACGAAAATCTCAAAACTCATCTCTCCTTACTCCTTAGTTACCCGATCCACTTTGTTCATGAGCGAGCCGATGATTCAGTGGTCGGATTTGCTCAATAGAGTACCCGCAACCTGTGTTCTGCTTGATGTAGGTTTTCGCACCCAGGTTTTTCTCTATTTTCATTGTAGTCTCTGGCGTGGATGTTTCACAATGGCCAATGCATCATGCCTGTCATTTCACGATGGTCAAGGTGGCGCATCTGTTATGCTTGGAGTCTAACGATCCAAAGAACCAACTCCGCTGCGTTCTGTAAGGGTACAGGCGTGTATTCTCCGTCGTGGCATTGGCGCACAATATAGTTTCCCTCCTGTGGCCATGTACTGTGATGATAAATTCATGTCCGTGAACTGAACTCAATTGAGAATAAACCATGATTTTTTGAATGAATTCCATATATTCATTAGTTCATGTATTTCGCCAAATTAAATAGTTTTTTTTTCGTGCTCCCATGCGCTGCATCTACGTCAAGACCACGTCTGCCGGAGCTGGGCCACCTCTGCATCTGCACCGGAGGTCCGGCGCCATGCGGCCCTGGAGCGCGCGCGTGCGGGCCTGCGGCAGCGGCATCACATCCGAGGCCACCCAGGAGCAACGCGGCCGGTGGGCTGCCGACTCGATTCGGAATCCTAGCGCCGGATACATGCGCTCGTTGTACTGGGATGGGCCGGCGGCCCGGCGAGAAACCGAACAGTGGAAGCGAAGGGAAAAAAAAAAGGTCTATTTTACCTCTGAACTCTCCGCAAAGTCCAGTTTTCCTCCCTGAACTCGAAAATCGGATAAACCACCTCCCTCAACTTTGAAAACCGTTCATTTTACCTCCCTGACCCGGTTACAGGTGGTTTTCAAAGACGGTTTTGTCTTTTTCTTTTTTATTTATTTTGGCTAAATTTTTGAAAAATCATAGTAAATCACAGAAAAATCATAAAAATGTAAAATCTAGCTTTCTTGGACTCCACATGAGTAGATCTACACAATGAGTATATAATATGGTATGCTTTAGTACAAAGTTTTTGCTGTAGCTTTAGATCTATGCTTTTCTGTAATTAATTTAAAGCTGTAGTTTCTATGGTCCAATTGTGATGAAATTTTTATGATGGGATAACTATTATATGATTTAACTGTAGCAAAAATTCCATGCTCATTGGTCATGTATAATTGAGTTATAGATTCCTTTAGTTTTATGCTTGTTAAATAGTTTAAAAATAGTTAAAAGTGTGTAAAAATAGAAAATAGTATGATATCTTTACTACAGTTAAAGCATATAATAATTAGACCACCATAAAAATTTCACCACAATTGAACCATAGAAACTGCAGCTATGAATTAATTATAGAAAAGCATAGATCTAAAGCAACGGCAAAAACTTTGTACTAAAGCATACCATATTATATGTTTACTGTGTAGATCTACTCACGTGGAGTCCAACAAAATTATATTTCCCAATTTTATGATTTTTCTGTGATTTACTATGATTTTTCAAATATTCAGCCAAAATAAATAAAAAAAGAAAAAGACAAAATTGTCTTTGAAAACCACCTTAACCGGGTCAGGGGGGGTAAATTGAGCGGTTTTAAAAGTTGAGGGAGGTGGTTTACCCGGTTTTCGAGTTCAGAGAGAAAAACTAAACTTCGAGGATAGTTCAGGGAAGTAAAATGAACTTTTTCGGAAGGGAAGTAATCTGTCTTTACACATGCATGGTCATAGCCTTATGGGCTGGGCTGAATCTCAGGATAAGCCGTGTCCCATCCGTAGGTCCACCATTTTGCATGCATATATAGCATATTCATACGCCCGTGAATACGTGTGCGTGCTCACCAGCTTATATGTGATTTGTTAGAAATAGATAATCGATTCAATCTATAAAAAAAACATAATCGAGTCTAAGCAATGATGCACAAGCAAGCACGATATAAAATGTAGGAGTATTCCACCTGAGTCCTGACGACGGCTTGGGCCGGATAGGGGTTAAGTGGGCTTCTGTAAAATATCCAGGCAATTGGCGCGCGCGCGCGCGCACACACCAAAAAAAAAACGAACACATCCCACTCCCACATGGGTTGCGGCGCGATGGACAGATTCGTCACCTGTCTTGTTCCGGCGTCTCTGGGCTCTCTGCGCACGCCGGATTAGTTAGCGTTCACACAATTAGCCCAGCCCATACTGGTTGCTGAGCATACGTTCAACTGATGTGGCGGTGTGAGAAGCCGCACGAGTCTGTTCGGCTGAGCTGGATTAAAGTCGGCTGATCGTTTTCGGCTGATTCGTTAGAAGAGAAAAATACTATTCTGACAGATAGGTAAATAGTATTTTGTGAGGAGGAAGCAGCTGGCTCCAGCTAGCTAAACAGCCTCCTCGAGGCTGTTCGGCTGGCTGGAGCCGGCTGCTTGTTTCTCATAAATTGTTTCTCATAAAACACTCGGTGTCGGAGCTGGTGAGATGGGGATGCTGCAGCCGGCGTCCACAACATTGAAGTGGATTCACGACATCTTGTCCTCGTTGGTGGATCCACGACATCATTTTGAACAAGTAGAGATCCCTTTTTTACAACCAAAGAGGACTCCAGGTGTTGTGTGTCACGTTGGATGCTCTTTATTTACCATATGTTTTGCTGGAACTATATCCATTGCAATCTGTTTATATCAGATATAGTATTATGTATTATATTATTTTTGTTTAAATTTGATGTGTCCGTGGTAACGCAAAGTCTAATATACAGTAAGTCTGTACCTAGTAAAAAATATCAAAGCGCGGCTAGAAACTTGCAATATTCCCGGTCCCAAGATGCTAGTATTTCTCATATACTGCCGACTCCTAAAGATATCCTTTTGCCGGGTGGGGATGGTAGGAGAGTAGGCCCGGCTCACCTGAATTTTCATCATTAAAAAAACGAGTCATCAATTGGCCAGGCTAGAAAGTGTTTGGGAGTAAGATGGAATGGGCCGGTTCTGTCTCTGTTTGACTGAGGAGGTTAAGATCAACCTGTTTTTTATTTGGTCCAAATATATCAAAAGTAGAATCAGCTACTGATAGGTGGGACCTAATTGTTAAATTTTTTTATTTTTCCTTTTTCTTTCTCCTCATCTCTTTCGTCCTCGACCCGACGGGGCGCCTTGTGGTAGAACCGTCCGAAATAACGTGTTTTCGGAGGCGTTCGTCTTCCACTAGACACTAAACACCTCGAAAGTGACCTACATCGGTTAGTTCCGTCGAGCACACCCCAAGGGAGAACTCGAAATAATCCACGTTTTACATCCAGAATCCAATAATGAGTACGAGCTTACAATACTTAGTCCATTTCTTACAACAAGAGTTCTTGAAAATTATTTATTACAATACCAGAGTTCAGAGTGCGATAATTAAACAGCGCAATGAAAATAAACATCTAGTGGAAAACGATACAGGGATCCGTCTGTGCCCACCAGAAGAATCCTCTACACAAGAACTATTTCTCAAACTGCATCTCCAACAAGAGTAAATAAACCCTGAGTACACAATGTACTCGTAAGACTTACCCGACATGTGGGAATAGTCTCCCGACTCTAAGGGATGATAGGCAATGGCTCCGTTCGCTTCGCTGGAAAAATAAGCCGAAACATTGTTTTCGGTTGATTTGTTGTGAGAGAAAATTACTATTTCGGCTGAAAAAAAACAAGCTGAAAAGTATGGATTATAAGAAAAACGAACATGACCAATATGGATTTGTTGTTTTTCTTTGTTTGTGAAAGAGCATTACTAATAGTACGTTCTTAGGGTCAAGTTTTATTAGCAGTCATGATTACTTCATTAGCTAACCATTCTAAGTAAGCACATATTCTACTTTCAAGCAAGGGTTAAGCAATCAGAACAATTTCATCATCTTTCATCTTTCAGTTCTTACTACGGTGCTAGACCATATCCAAGTCGTACAAATATATCCTAGCTGGGTACTTCGAAACACACGCCCCGTTTATACCCCAAGCACAAACAAGACCAACCCATTTCACTCCTGTCACAGGGTCCAGGTCCCCGTCTAAACTTGGACTCCAAGCCCCCACACTTGAGACTCAGTCTCAATATGGTGCTTAGACCTTCACATTTCCCAGCCTCTAATCAGTCGATCCAAAAAGAGCCGGAATCCACGACAAGAGCGTAACGAGCCTTCTCGCTCCCATAAGCAAGTATGTGTTCAGGATAATAAGTCTGTGACCTGACTACCATCCATAGCAACGGACAGTCCTTAATCGACACGAACAGAGAAAACAATATAACCAAGGTAAGCCCCGTTGGCCGCGGGACACAACCTGTTACACCCACCAATATCCATACCATATCCCTGTTCGATCTCCATTTTTTCATCATTTTATTATGAGAGTAATAACAATAATTACATATTGTGAGTAACGACAAGTTACTCACGCTACCAAAAACCTAAGCATAGAAGCTACTCGAACCTACACTAGTAAGACTCTTAGGACATGTATATCTATGCATGTGGTTTCCATAAAATTACTGTAATGTAAATGCACAACACACACACATATATACAGACACAGTGAATTATAAAATAGAGGTTATGCGTCGGGGCTTGACTTGGACAGGCGCGGTGTCAGCTGAGTCAGTCAGTGGTAGCTCCGGGATCTCCTCCTGCACGAGAATCTCCTCGTACTCCTCGACGATCTCCTCGAACTTGTGATCGCCGATGGTCATGATCTCCACCAACTCGTTCTCTATATGCATGCTATGATGATGCAATACTTAGCATTTAGGCAACAACAACTCTTAGATTAAGAATACGCATACTAAGCTACTAAGCTAGCTCTAATGATCAAGGCACTAAGCTAACTATCATCTTTATGAAGCAAAGTGTCGGATTCAACTAACAAACACCTAGCTTTATAAATGAAGGATATATATTTATTTCTATTGATGATTTAATGTATATTAAAACAAAGAGCATTTAACTACCCTAATGCTTAGTCTATTCTAAAGCTACAAAAATTACAATGAGCACATAATAATACAATGAAGTTACTATAAAAATTTCAGGACTAAAGCTATCACCATTCACCAATTTACCACAAAAAATCCTACAATAATTAACTTAATATTATTAAGCATCCTCAAATGATTTAATAGCCCCTAATGTCAACACATATAAACATGAACTAAATACACCAATAGATAGAGCATAATTTTAGATACCTAACAAAATTTGTTTCATAATTTTTGGATACCTACATAATTTTATATTAATTACCAAAGATCAGCTCAGAAATTAAATTAGAAAACTATTTCTAATTTCTTATGAAAATGAAAAACAAATCTCTCCGCGCGGCCCACATGCGCGGTGCAGCGTGCACGCGCACACGCAGCCCGCTGACCCAGCCCATGCAACGCAGGTCAGCCCGCGATAGAGAGAGAGCCCATGTGAGGCACTTTTGTGGCCAGCACCCCGGATTCTTCCCAAACTGCACCGGAGTCCTATCACTATTCCTATCACTCATAGCTACTCTCGCTTAACCCCCTGGAATTCTAGAAATTTTCCCGCGCATACCTCCCAGTGACCCCGTGCGTGGCGACGAGGCGAGCGGCGACATGGAGAAGCTACGCCGGCTACCAGATGTCCACTCCTGCCCGTCGGTCAGGCCGACACTCATTTAGGGTTCCACTACCTACACCTAGCAACGATGCGGGGCTACAGGACGAGCTAGAGATGGCTACGGCAGCGCGTGGGCGGCCACAACGGTGGCGCAGCCGCCTCGATGAACTAGAGCTGCTATGGTCCCAACCAGCTACTATGAGAGCATCAAAGGACTACCATAAGCCACGCCGCAGTGAGAGTTGGAGCGAAGAGCGATGGAGGGAGGCCAACCACGTGCGGCCGAACCATGCGGTGGCATACCGCGATGGCACGGTCGCATTAGCGGCGAAGTAGAGGTGTTAGCGACTGGACTGGGTGCGTAGGGCTAAGAGGAGAGGGGCAGCGGCAGCGGCCCCACACCGCAACGGCCCCGACGGACCGGACAGCCGACAAGGCTAGCCGAGCATGGCCAGCGCGCGGGCGCACTCAAGACTCATCGACGCGACGACGTCGTGCCCCTGAGGCGCGATGACCGCGTCCACTCGGGGAAACAGGCTAAGGACGTGCTGTGCATGGGTTTTAAAGCTCCCACCGCGACTAAACCGTTGCTACAAAACCTAAACAGTCTTAGCTACACCCAAGATGGTATATGAGACTACCAAATCGAGTTACAACACTACACCGCCCCTTAACCTAATCTCTCAAAATAATTTGCTAAACATAGCAATGTCTAGCTGTTGACAAACTTGAAAAAATTTCTAAGTTTTTGAGCTGAACTTGATTTCAATTTGTAATTTTTAGGCTAGTAGAAATATTAGTTAGTAATATCATTTTTTAACAGCAAGCATTTCACTGTCATCTACAAAGTTCATATTTCAAACTTTATTTAAGTGTCATATGTGTGTTCTATAGTGTTTTTGTTCAATAAAAATTGGTTTACAACCCTACTTGTTAACTGTATGAGTTATGGAGTAACTTTTTGTTTAACACGTTTATTGATCGTTTTGATTGCAATGCTTCATCTATGCACTCCATCACATGCACTAACACATAAATATGATGCTCATGACGTGTCTTAGTAAATGATTTAGGGTGTAACACCGAGGGTGTTACACGCCTACCGCGCGGTCACGCCCTGCGCCTCCTCTGCGGCGGCGGAGGCGGAGGTAGCCCGTGCGTGGGCTGGCTGCAGCTCACCTGCACGGCCATGGTGTCGGAGCTGCCCCGTGCGACCATGGCAGCGCCGGCGGAGAAGGCCCACACGGCGGCACCTTCTCATCCCCAGCTCTCTCGTGGATCTCTCGCCGCCGCCGCCGGCATCTCACTCACCTCCTCCCTCTCCTCTCTTCCTCGAATCGGACTCTTCCTATGCTCGGATTCCCTCATCAGATCCGTCGTGCTGCAGGATGTCACGGTGGTGCTGTGTGCTCGGGAGGCAGCTCTTCTCATATGCCGCCGCATCGGAGCGAACCTGTCTGTGAGCGAGCGCACTTCCTCTCTCCTTCCTTGCCAGCAGCGCGCTCATCCCACTTGGGCTCGCCCTGTCCCCCTCGATTTCGTGGGACGGGGGTGCCCCCCAATCAGAGGGGCATATTCCCCTAAGAGACCCGCCCCCGGCTGCCCTCAGCCAAACAACGATGATCCCGGGACCGTCCCACCCTATCCCAGGAGATCCCCTGAACCAAACACTACCTAAGGGGTTACATGGTGTCAGCATGCTAGGAATCTAAAACATTTGAAGGATCAAGGCGGGTGGCACCTGAATTTACCTTAAAAAATTACTAGTAAAACACACTCATCAAGTAGCTGGGTTCTTAATTAATTAGATGTTACTATGTGGTGTCAGGAGGAATTCAGAAAGCTGATCAAAACATTCTCCATTGTTGAGCATCGAGACAATCGTCAATCCATGTTACTGGCTGCTTCTTCCATTTCAAATTATAATTTTTTTTGCCTTTTTCTATATACTGAATTTTTGTATATATGCATTTAGATATACACTGTGTATTAGTAAAAACAATATAAAAATTACATATTAAAAAAATCAAAACGTCTTATAATTTATAATGGTGGAGGCACCAAACATTTCACATAATTAAAAGGAACCGGGATCTAGTTGATGCCCTCTGATGATGCTCTTCGAAGAAAGGAATCCACAAAGCACTATAGGATGCACCATGGACCATTGGATGGATAGCGAGGAAATCCAAATGGAGGAATCATGGTTTATATATACCACTAGTCCACCCTAAAAAGAGCAATACTATCGATTACCCTGGAAGAGCTATATTGAATTGATAAAAAACATTATATATATGATAATGTTTGAAATAAAATAGTATCAGCTTTACGAAACGATCCCAACAAAACTTGTTTGTTTTATCCCTATAAACCATGGGAGTTGGGAGGATTGAAGACGACTGTCGAAATTCTCTTAGTTTTGGGACAAGACCAACATCTAAATGAGATCAAAGCCACTCCTGTAGCAGTGGTAGGGGGCCTAACTTAGGGCTTCCCCAATGCAGGGATGTGTCGTACTGCCTCAAACTCTAGGTTAGTGTCGAGCATCCACGTGAAATCAGTTGGTTGCCTCGCAGTGCGCAGAGCGACTTGCGGAAGCAACAGTAGTCTCGTCCGTCCAAACGTTGAAGCTACCAACAAAGCATGCTTACGCTAATGTTTGCTCTCGAGCAATGTCTTAAAAAACCATAGAATATCTGACCCCCACAAATAGTTTTTTTTAACAGCTTGCGTTATAAATTTATTGACAGCTCTAAGGCCAACTGCAAGGCTGGACGATTTGACCTGCACCTTTCTTTCTCCGCGGCGTCTTCTCCCTCTGCGGCACCCCTCGTCCACGCCGCGGCACACCGACCTGTCGCGGTGCGCTAGGGTTTCGCCAAAGCTTCGGCGCGCCTACGGCGGCCTCCTTCCCCCCTCTTGCTGGAGCTCCGCCATGGCCATAAAAGCCCCCGTCCTGACCAGGATCCTAAACTGTCCTTCCGCCGTTCCCACCACCTGGCCGGCCTTCCCCCCCCCCCCCCCCCCCCCCACCAAATCCCTTCTAAGCCCACCCGAGATGGAGCTCCTTATTCTTCGACTCTAGTGGGGGCGTAGGCGCAGCCACCGGTGGCGCCGGCGCCAGCGGAACCCGCGCATGGGGAGGAGACACGTCCGCATCGGGCCATGCAAACGGGCCATTACCAAATTTAGTTGTCTCAAAAATGCTTTTGTGTGAAGGTGGCATCTCTTTTAGCCGCAGAATATTAGCCTCTATCGGCCCTGCCTTTATGCTTTTCATTCGAGCGTGAACCAGACTTGTTTGTTGCTACCGGTGCGTTTTTCAGATTCCATATCCATTTCTGGCCCTATTCGGCTTACCCCATATTCGGTTTGTTCGGTTTGTTTTTTCAACCGAAATAGTATTTTTCTCTCACAACAATTCAGTCAGAACAGTGTTTTTTAGCTAGTTTCAGCCAAGTTTTAGAGCAGCGAACGTGGCCTCTATGTGTACAAGGTTATGTATGCTGTATAATGAGAATAAATAAATCCAGCCTTTACTTTATCTTGTGTAATAATATAAAAAGAAATGGAGGAAATCCTGCGTGGGGACAGAGATGGGGGATATCTGATGTGCCCGCAATAATCGGTGTACAGTACAACGGATCTGAGCGCACCACGGTACCAAACCGCTTGCACGGACGGCTCCGATGGAATCCAAATTCAATACCAGGAGAGGGAGAGCTGGCATTGTAGGAAGCAGTACGAGCACGCGCGGCTGCACGTCGTTGTTGCACCTGGTCGTGGCCCTGGCCCGTCCGTGAATGAATTGTCTCCTCGGAGTATCGTGTGAAGAGTGACAGCTGGGGCGTGCCGGCCCGGCAGCCTTCTTCTCCATCGGGCTCCGATGCACTCCTAACACTGTCTACGATAAACCCGGCCACCTAAATCCAAAATAGATAGTATGATATCTAAAATTAATATAACAGAGTATTTATATGGAAGACTTATTTTAGATTGTCTAGGAGACACAATCTAAATATAAGCATCCTCTGTTTTAAAAACATATTTGCAGAAAAGATTATCTTTTGAGTCTTATTATTAGAAAAGATGTCGAATAGATATTTACCTTTTATTTATAGCACTATCCAAAGAATGAATGATTATTGTATTTTGGATGTTATTGTCCTGCCGCAGCTGTCCTGCTCGATCGATCCGTGTAAGGTACTGTACCGTACACAGCGGCTGTGTGAATTTTGAGAATTTAACTACTGTAGCATTTTTATTTTTATTTAGCAATTATTGTTTAATCATAGATTAATTAGGCTTAAAATATTCGTCTTGCAATTTTCAATCAAACTGTGTAATTAATTTTTTTCGTCTATATTTAATATTCCATATACATATCATAAGATTCAATTTAATAGCTACAGTAGCACTTTTTGAAAAAGTTTTAAGAACTAAACGAGCACTAAAATTTGTCCTAGGCTCGGTGTCGTAGACGGTAGTACTCTGACGGTAGCTTTATTATTCAATTATTTTTGTCCGCGTGTCCTCCGTCCTGATCCTGCTGCTCTTCTCTTCTGTGTTGTCGCTGATGAACTGTGTGTGTGTGTGTCCAGCACTCCAGTCTCCAGCCAGCGTGTGCAGTCGGAGTCCGGACTCCCCGATCGGCCGACCGGCATGTGCACGCATTATTCCGCCACCGGTTATGTCCACGTCAACTTTGTGTAGGAGTACACTCCTGTGTAGTGGTAGCTGGCTTCTGTGGGTGACAAAGCGACACGTATACACATGTGGATCAACACACGTACGGTCTTGCATGCTGTATATATACGACGCATACTCCATTTCTGCTATCCGCGGTCGTCCACCTCTATTTCTATCTCTTAAAAGAAATATTTTATCCTAGTTGTCAAGATTCTATACTCTATATCTATTTCTCCCGCACCCGTATTATCTCTATCTCATACTCTATGCTCATTATTCCATATTTTATTCCCCTCCCTCCCTATTTCTCTCTCCATGCTACCGTGCTTAGCGTGCAGGCACGCTGGAAGTAGCGTGCCCCTGTTCGACCGGTACGGTACCGGCTGCTTTGCAGCTCTGCCGTGCGGGCGCGCCGAACGCTACCACGTGCTACAGGCCGTTTAGCGCTCGCACGTGCTACAGGCCGTTTAGCGCTCGCGATAGAGACTGCGATGCGGACAGCCTTAGGAGTATGATATGCCATTCCCAAAGTACAGTAGTATTTATATATATACTAGTACTGTATGTCGGCTAATAATCGTACGCATGCATCCTTGAATCCTTGATCTTTTTTAGGAAACTTGTATCCTTGATCCAACCAGGAGCCATACTGGACCTGCACCTGCAGTTGCTACAAGTCTATCCGCTGTACTCAATGACGACGTTATAGTCTTTTAGGTATAGAGAATTATAAATATTGATATCATTTTTCTATCTGTATTTAGTTAATAAACTCAAGATATTTTAACGTGGTAGTATGTTAGATTTGTATCCTTCAGTGTGGACCGAGGGAATAATACTAGAAAAATACCATATAACCCACTACATAGATAAAAAGCCAAAATAACTTAATTAGAGCAGTACATAAATGCTGGCGGTGCACGTGACAGAGGGGGAGCGACGGGACACGCACGCTGCAACAGTTAGCGGGACGCTTGTGAAGTTTGTGAGCTGCGACAGCTGCATGCGCGCGCACCATTCTCCACGCTCCACGGCTTGGCGTCTACTGAGCACTTCATTCGTGATATGATATCGAAGGGAGTCGTACTATTATTTTACATGTCTCTGTGTAGGACTCCCTCCGTCACAGAAAGAAAGAAGAAGAAGGAAGGACATATCGCCAGTCCCAGTCAGATGGAATGACGGGAGAAGAAAACAAAAGGCGTCCGGATGTAGTACGTGCGGAAGCGAGGACGGCACATGGGCACATGGCAGCCAGTAGACTTGGGCGCGGACCACGGGACGTTGATTTTATGATGATGATGGTGGGCAACCAAAGAAAATCCCAGTTTCAGTCGAGTATGTGTGGTATTCAAGTTGTGTGTGGGACGTGTTTACCTCTGGATCGGTCATCACGTGGGCCTAATTACACAGTAGCTATCACATCGAATCTTGCGATACATGCATAGAATATTAAATGTAGACGAAAAAACTAATTACACAGTTTGGTTGGAAATTGCGAGACGAACGTTTTGAGCCTAATTAGTCCATGATTGAACACTATTTGCCAAATAAAAACGAAAGCGCTACAGTAGCCCAAATTCCCAAATTCAGAGAACTAAACACGCGCCAAGTCATCTTAGGATCTTCCTGTTAGAATGGTCTCTAACCTAACTAGACCCAACGGTCTAGTTGGGCCTTTGATTTACGCCCTGATCGGGGGCGCCCAGCCCACCATGACTGGAGGGCCTCTGTCACCCTGTGATATATAAAGAGGTGGGGGTCGGCGGCTCTAATCACGAGGTTGATCTGAGCCGACCTCCCCACCGACACTCAAACCCTAATCCGATCAAGAAGGGCGCAGCCAGTGATGGAAAGCCACCCGCCGCGCCGCCCCGCTCCGACTACGGCAACTACACCGATATCTTCCCCGACCATCGCTGCCCATGCGCAGACTGCATCGACGAACCTGATGGAGACCACTGGATCTTCCATCCCTACGGTCTCAGGTTCGAAACCCTATCTCTCTATCTCTCTGTCTCCATCTCTCTGTCTAGATATACTAGGATTTGTTAGGATCTACTGCTTCATCTTTTATACCGAATAGAACAGTCAAAGGCTAGATCTATGAATCCTAGTTTACAACAGTACAACAATGGTACCAGAGCCATGTTTAGGAATAGAACTAGCTTATCAAAAAGGAAATCCAGTGCGGATCTAAAAGAAGAAGGGGGCTTCGGCCAACAAAGGGTTCGGTTGAACCCTAACTTCGATAGAAGAGAGTTCGGATGAACCCTAACCCTAACTGGATTAAGTAAATCACAAAAGAAAAGGGTTCGGATGAACCCTAACCCTAACTGGGTTAAAGAAGCAGGGCTCGTTTTCATGTCAAAATCGAACCCTAAAACCCGAAATAAATTCAGAAAAAAGAAAACAGTGAAACTCCATCCCCAAACCCTAACCCTAATCCCCAAATCGGATGAAATCCGAGCACAAGAACCAAAGAAACCAAAAGGAAAAGAGGGGAAAGGGGTCGCTTACCTCGTCGTTGTGCACGCCGGCGCGCGAGGAAAAGAAAGGGCCGGCCGGGGGCACTGCTCGCCGGGATCCGGCCACAGGGGCGCCGCGGCCAGGTCGCTCGACGGCAGCGCGCTCACCCGCTGGGGAACGAGCACACCGGTGAGGGGGCCGGCGACGGCGCCGGGGCTCGCTGCTCTACTGATTCGCCCGCTCGCTCGCTCGGTGACTGCTGCGACTGTACTGAGGAAAGAATAGAGAGAGCAGTGAGGCGAAGAGAGAGAGAGCGCGAATGAAAATGACCTAGGGTTTCTGCTCGGGCGGTCGCGACGACGTTTTATCCGAGCGAGATGCGCGCGCCGCCGTCGGATGCAGACAGACGGCCAAGATTAAATGGGCCAACTCGCGGCCCAGGCGGGCGTGCGGACGCGCGACTTTGTTGGCCCAGGCCCAGGTTGTGGCCTGGGCGCGCGCAGTGCAATGGGCCGAGCCAGTTTTGGGCCGAAACAGAAAAGAATGAGCCCAATTTTTGTTTTTTTCCAGAAAATTGAAAATAGAAATTGGCTCAAAAGAAAATAGAAAAAGTATTTTTCCCTATGGGTAAAATTCATCAAATTGAATAATTTTTCCGCTACGTATGTAAAGATGTTATTTTCATTATTAAATTCGAACCAACGAGAGAATTTAATTTTGAAAAATAGATATGTTTTAATTGATTATAATATTGTTATTATTCCGACCAACGTTGATTAATGGCAATATTATGATGTTTTGTCTTGCATCAATTCTATTTTCTGCCCAACGGTGATATGGAATTA
The DNA here is from genome assembly GCF_019320115.1 of Miscanthus floridulus. NCBI lineage: Eukaryota > Viridiplantae > Streptophyta > Magnoliopsida > Poales > Poaceae > Miscanthus > Miscanthus floridulus. Next base: position 72,403,265 of record NC_089592.1, read on the forward strand.
ATGTAGAGAACAATTGTATGTTTTAATTTTGATCAACGTTGAACTAAGGCATGTAATTGTTATTGTTATTATTTATGTTCTCACACTATTTGAATTATGTTTTCAGGCGGATACAACTTGATGAGTTGTATCAAAGAGATCCCCACTCTAAAAGGTGATAACTACATTGAGTGGAAGAAAAAGATCGACCTGGCTTTCATCCTCGCTGAGGTGGACTGGGTAGTCACCACACCGTGTCCCATAGAGCCTGTGGCACCGGTACGGAAGACAAACGAGGCTGATGCCGCTTGGGCAACCAGAGAGAGGGATTTTTCATCCCAAAGAATGTCCTATGACCTTGAGCATAGAAAGTGGGTCACTGCCAACAAGAAGTGTTTGGTAGTGATAAAGAACACGATTGAGCCTGCTATTGTGGGCTCAATCCTATAGTGTGACACCGTCACTGAGTATCTCGAAAGAATAAAGAGTCAGTTCACTGGCTTTTCAAAGACATGTGCTACCCAGCTGATAAAGCAGCTGGTTATAGAGAGATACTCAGGGAATGGTGGCATAAGAGAGCACACACTGAGGATAAGCCATTTGGCATCCAAGCTAAAACCAATGGATCTAGCTCTTAAGGATGAGTTCCTTATCCATCTGGTTTTTGCTTTCTTACCAAAAGAGTTTGACACTTTTGTTGTCAACTATAACATACAGCCTAAGAAATGGGACATGGAGAGGCTCATGGCTATGTGTGTGCAAGAGAAGAAGAGAATGAAGGCTGCCAATGGTGGCACAATCAATTATCTAAAAGATAATAAGAAAAAGAATGCTAATGCAAACTTCTCCTCAAAGTCAAAGGGAAAGGGTCCCATGCTGCATCAGCCTCAGCAAAATAAGTTCACAGTGGATAAAGATCAATGTCTCCACTGCAAGAAGACAGGACATTATAAGAAAGATTATCCCAATTACCTAAAGATGATTATGGCAAAGAAAGGTGAGAACATCCCTGTATATACAGTATTCAAAATCTACTTTGTGGATTAACTTAGGTGCAACTATTCATGTTGCTAATTCTTTACAAGGATTCCATTCGACGAGGACTACGCAAAGAAGCGAAAGACACGTTAAAGTCACAAATGGAGTCCAAGCAGAAGTTGAAGCCGTTGGTGATCTTTCTCTAGAGCTAGCTGATGGTTTCAAACTCGTACTTAGAGATGTCCTTTATGTTCCCTCCCTACAGAGGAATTTGATTAGTGTTTCATGTTTGGACAACGATGGTTATGATTACTATTTTGGAAATGGCAAATGTAAGATAACATATAATGATGCATGTATTGGTTATGCTATCTTGCAAAATGAGCTTTATTTATTATCACTACGTGATGATGTGAATGTTGTATGCGATAATGAAAACATTGCGTGCGACAATGTGAATGTATCCTCGTCTGCGGATGTAAACAGAAAACAAAAGAGAGCTCATGATGCGTTGTCGAAATTATGACACTATCGTTTAGGCCATATTTTGAGGGGGGGGAATAGAAAGACTAGTTAAGAATAAAATTCTTCCTCCATTAGAGCTCTCAGATTTAGAACAATGCAGAGATTGCATAAAAGGAAAGTATGTAAAGAAAATTAAGAAAGATGTCAAACGAAGCACAGGAATTCTACAGATTATTCACATAGATATCTATGGTCCATTTCCTATAAAGAGTGTGGATAGTTATGATTCGTTCATAACATTCACAGATAATTACTCCCGTTATGGCTATATTTATCCAATCAAAGAAAGAACAGAAGTATTGAATAAATTTAAGATATTTAAGGCAGAAGTTGAAAACCAACACAACTTAAAGATTAAGATAGTCAGGTCCGACTGTGGAGGGGAGTACTACGGTCGGCATACCCCATATAGCCAAGTTCCTAGACCTTTTGCAAGGTTCTTATAGGAGAATGGCATAGTAGCCCAGTATTCTACACCGGGCGAACCTCGGCAGAATGGAGTAGCTGAAAGGCGCAATCGTACCCTACTGGATATGGTGTGCAGTATGATAAGTTACTCCACCTTACCGATGAGCCTATGGATGGAGGCGTTAAAAACTGACATTCATATTCTCAATAGAGTACCAAGTAAGTCGGTGCCCAAAACACCGTATGAATTGTGGACAGGAAGAGTACCCTCACTTAACCACTTGCATGTATAGGGGAGCTCTACTGAGGCTAAAGTATTTAACCCAAACATTGGAAAGCTAGATCCTAAAATAGTAAGTTGCCATTTCATTGGCTACCCAGAAAAGTTAAAAGGTTTTCGTTTCTACTATCTAGATAGACATACAAAGTTTGTGGAAACAAGACATGTTGTCTTCCTAGAGGATGAAATGATGAGGGAGAGCATGGTAGCTCAAGAAATTGACCTTGAAGAAGAAGCGGGTGTATGCACCCACTCCGATGATTCATGGGCCATTTTTCTTACTACCTGTTGTTGCTACACTGACAGTACAAGATACTGTGGTGTCAGCACCTGTTGTTATCCTGCCTGTGGCAACAATGAATGATGATGAGGAACCTGTTCTTCAGGATCCTATAGAACCTATTGCCACAAATGAGGGGGAGCAACAACAGCCTCAAATAGAAGATGTGCCAAATGTGGAGGCCCCTAGAAGGTCTCAAAGAGTTAGAAAATTAGTTATTCCTACTAATTATGAAGTGTACAACACTGAGGAATTTCAAATAGAGGATAATCCCACCTCATTTGAAGAAGCCATGAGAAGTGATCATTCATCAAAGTGGCTTGAGGCCATGGAAGTTGAAATGAAATCAATAAATGCCAATAAAGTTTGGGATTTAGAGATAATTCCTAAAGGAGCCAAAACAGTAGGTTGTAAATGGGTCTACAAGACAAAGCTTGACTCTCAAGGGAATATAGAGAGATATAAAGCCCGACTTATGGCAAAAGGCTTTACATAAAGAGAAGGGATTGAGTATAATAAGACATTTTCTCTAGTCTCATGTAAGGATTCCTTCAGAATCATAATGGCATTAGTGGCACATTATAATCTAGAATTACATCAGATGGATATAAAGACGGTATTTCTTAATGGAGACTTGGAGGAAAATATTTACATAGCACAACCGAAAGGTTTTGTCATTTAAGGAAAAGAACGAATGGGATGCCGCCTAAAGAAATCCATTTATGGATTAAAACAAGCTTCAAGACAGTGGTACTTGAAGTTTGACCAGACAATAAAGAATTTTGGGTTTAAAGAGAATGTAGAGGATAATTGTGTCTATACAAAGTTTAAGAATTGGAAGTTCATCTTCCTTGTCCTGTATGTGGATGATATCTTACTTGCTAGCAGTGATGTCAGTCTACTACTGGAGACAAAGTTTTTGTCCTCAAAGTTTGATATGAAAGATCTTGGTGAAGCTTCATTCGTTCTAGGGATCGAGATTCACCGAGGTAGAAGTAAAAGAGTATTAGGACTGTCACAAAAGGCATACATTGAAAAGATCTTAAAGAAATTCAGTATACACAAATATAGTCCCTCACCTGCTCCTATAGTCAAGGGCGATAGATATGGAGATTTTCAATGCCCCAGGAACCAATATGAGATCAATCAAATGAAAGTGGTTCCATATGCTTCAGCTGTCGGAAGTTTGCAATATGCTCAAGTATGCACGCGCCCTGACTTGGCATTTGTTACCGGGTTACTTGGCAGATTCCAGAGCAATCCTGGAATAGAATACTAGAAATTGGTAAAGAAAGTCTTGCGTTATTTGCAAGGAACGAAAGACCTCATGATGACGTATAGAAGATCTGATTCACTCCATATAGTGGGATATTCAGATTCTGATTATGCGGGAGATAATAGAAAATCCATGTCTGGATATGTATTCACTCTCGCGGGAGGAGCTATTTCATGGAAAAGCTCAAAACAAACCGTCACTACATCGTCCATAATGTATGCCGAGTTTGTAGCGTGTTATGAGGCAACGGGGCAGGTGAACTGGTTAAAGAAATTCATACCCGGTTTGAAGGTGGTTGACGACATCTATAGACCACTAAAGTTATACTACGATAATAATCCGATAGTACAGTATGCTCACAACAATAAGTCAAGTGATGCTGCCAAACACATTGACATAAAGTATTATGTCGTGAAAGATAAAGTCTAGGATTAAGTCATAAGTCTTGAGCATATAAGTACAGTAAAGATGCTCGCGGATCCGCTTACAAAAGGCTTACCACCAACGTGTTCAGAGAACATGTAGCCGGCATGGGTTTAAGGAAAAGCCTATAATTCTTAGACAAAAGAAGGCCCAAAGATAAGTATCTATTTCAGAACAGAGTAGCGTGTTGTAGCTGTTAAATCTATCAGCAATGGGCCATGACGATGAGACATGCTCTATGCGCTAATCTGTAATAGAATGAACAAAAGTAAAGAATATGAAAGTGAAAGATGGAAAGAGATCAAGGGGAGATTGTTAGAATGATCTCTAACCTAACTGGATCCAACGGCCCAGTTGGGCCTTTGATTTGCGCCCTGATCGGGGGCGCCCAGCCCACCATGGCTGGAGGGCCCCTATCACCCTGCGCTATATAAAGAGGTGGGGACCGGCGGCTCTAATCACGAGGTTGACCTGAGCCGATCTCCCCACCGACACTTAAACCCTAATCCGATCAAGAGGGGCGCAGCCAGTGATGAGAAGCCACCAGCCGCGCCGCCCCGCTCTGACTACGGCAACTACACCGACATCTTCCCCGACCATCGCTGCCTGTGCGCAGACTGCATCGATGAACCTGATGGAGGCCACTGGATCTTTCACCCCTGCGGTCTCAGGTTCAAAACCCTATCTCTCTATCTCTCTGTCTCCATCTCTCTGTCTAGATGTACTAGGATTTGTTAGGATCTACTGCTTTATCTTTTATACCGAATAGAACAGTCAAAGGCTAGATCTATGAATCCTAGTTTTACAACAGTACAACACTTCCTCCACCGGTTAATCTCTTTGGATGGTAGTAGAGCACATACTTTACGAATAGGAAGTGAATTGCCTTTTTTCCGTCAGGTTAAACCTTGGGATTAACCTAATCGATGCATGCAAACTCAATATGATATCAAACCCATACCAGAGGTGCGAGTTTTAATCCTAGCTAGCACAATTAAATAAAAATAATGCATGCAACTCTGATCAATAACACACTGGAAGTGTTGGTGTTGGAATAAATATAACATGAACAACTCGATGAACCTAGGTACATTCATAAAGACGGCACATGCTACTGTCCGATGTGGCAGGAACGTATCTGTTGCAAACCAACCACTCCGTGCAATCTTGAAAACTACGAATTATAGCTACAAGATGCTAATCCAATGGACATGGTTAGATGTGAGATTATTTTACGCTTAAGCCCCCCACCAGCCAACCACTTTTCCAATACCCCTGCCCCCTCGCGTCCGTTTATGGTTGAAAAAGTGGCCGGCTGGTGGAGGACTTAAACGCAAAATAATCCTATCTCTAATCATGTCCATTGGATTAGTATCTTGTGGCCCTGATTCGTAGTTTCTAAGGTTGCACGGAGTAGTTGGTGGTTTGCACAAAATATATTCCCGTTCGATGCAACGACACATATTTGTTGCTTGCGGCAAACCCTCGAAGGCAACAAGAGAACTACAGTAGAAGCTTTATTCGTCAACGCAACCGTATCCAACAAAATAAAATATTATCAATCTAAAAGGATTCTTAGGTGTTTTTTAGGGGGAAAAAAAGAAACCTCTTCAACCTCAATGACGCCCATATGTGGCCATATTATACGAGTGAACGAGGACCAATCGATCAGTAGATTATTTTCTTCTCTGCCATGTGATATTTATGTACCGTGTCTTGTGTACATCATCAAGCTTTAACACCCATGCTATAGTATAATAAAAACCAACAAATAAGCTTCTACTTCTCTTGTTGCTTGGCAATCTCCATTTTTTCTTCCAAAAAAACATACTATGATTATATATTCACCTCTATATAAATGTTTGGCCAGCTTATATTAAAATTGATGAAATTGCTCATTGTCTTTCTTACACCGAACGGTCATATGTTGTCTACCACTAAAAGAATAATTAATTGTAAATACAGAGCCTACTCGAATCTCCATCCTTAGTTCCTTGCCTCTACCCTACACGACTACACTACTCAGAGTTTCTCAAATTAAGGGATGTTCTCTCATCTCGTCTTATCCTGACCAACAACATTTCCTGCCACCATTATATTGTGCCAACTGCAACTGCTAGCGAAGAATTATTGTATATATGTATACTACAGCTATGAGTCCAACTGTTCAAATCATCTAGTTCAGAGTTCTCTTTCATCTACTAGTAGGCGAATCAAAATCAATGGGGAAGGCAAATAAATTATGCTTTGAAAAAGGTAGAGGCGTCAGGCGTAACAAGGCTCTCTTTCATCTTACCACTGCATCAAAGCCCAAACGATTTCAGCTACAACACTTTACCAGTGCCCATGCATGATCATTCAATTCAAATGAAATGAGCCTGGTATGTCCTACAGCCGCAAAGTGTTATCTTCTTGATATAATGATGCGCAACTCTCCTGCGTTTTCGAGAAAAAATACAGCCGCAAAGTGTTCGTGGGGCAAGAAAAATATACTTGAATGATACACTACAGTAATTCTATTGCAGGAGAGGCTTGACTTCATCAGTGCCTTTGCCGCCCCACTTTTGCACACGGCTTGAAGCTTGTGCTGCCTGCAGTTGCCAAAACAAAGAAGATCATGAGCAAGCAGTTATCAGTAATTACCTCTGCTTGCAATTGCAAGAACCAAGGGATAGTACAAAAAGCCATGAAACTACTAGTAATTGTGCTACCTCTGCTTTCCAATCTGTCCTCCAAATCACAACTAGCAAGATGATCGTCTGAAGTGTGATACCACAAAGCATGCCAGACCAAATCCCCTGCGAGTATCATCATCATCATCAGAGATAAAATTAGAATGTAAGGGAATGTAATTAATTAATCAAAGTACAAGGGTTGACTAACTATGTGTGTTTCATTCATGCAACATCATAAAGATGGATAGCAATTCCAACTTGTGATTGCAAACAACATGCAGCTGTGAGAATTGAATTACCCCAACTCCAAAGTTGAACTTGTAGCCGAGTAAGTAGCCCAGGGGCAGGCCGAAGATGTAGTAGCAGCCGAGGTTGATGTAGGCAACGATGCCTTGCCATCCACCCCCAACCGCGACCCCTGAAACCACAGGCTGCACGCTGTTGAGCACCATGGTGAGGCCGAGCAGGCCGGCGATCTTGGCCACGGCTCGCTGCAGCGTGGCGTCGCTGGTGAATATGATGGAGAAGCTGTCTCTGAAGATGAGGATGAGTGCCATGCACACGATCCCGATCAGCAGCGCCTCGCCGACGACCACCATGACGGCGTTCCATGCGGCCCTTGGACGGCCGGAGCCAAGCTCATTGGAGACCCGGACACTGAAATTGAATGGCCAAAAGGAGCACAGCAGAGCAGAGGTTGTATATATAGCTATATATATTAGTACCCGGCAACAGCAAGTATAGAGTTTTGTACAAGGAAACAAGTGACCTGATAGCAGCATTGAGGCCGATGAAGATCATGCCCTCCCATCCGTTTATGTTCATGCTGAAGATATATGGGAGGGAGAAGAGCCATGTTCGTGAGTCAGTTAGTTGTGGTTGACTGGTTGGTTAGTTGAGCCCGATACCAAAAGATTATACTCCACTACTTAACAAAGAAGGGATCCTAATAATAATCTAATAGATTAGTACTCCGATCGCACGTACCATATGCCTAGCGAGTCAACGGCAATCTGCGCGTTCTCGAGGTCGCCGGTGAGCACAGTGATGGTGCTCATGTACCATATCTCGAGGCAGAGCATGACGGCGGACTCGAGCGAGAGCCAGACGAACGCCCAGATGTCGCGGAAGGCGGCGGCGGACCATCCCCTCCAGCCGTCCTTGCACCATCCGACGATGTAGGCGATCTGGCCGAGCGCGATGATCCAGTGGGCGACGTCGTAGGCGGCGGCGGCGCCGGGGAGGCCCCAGCCGAGCACGTAGACGAAGAGGTAGTTGAGGAGGACGTTGGCGAGGAGCGCCCCGAAGCCGATGTAGGCGGGCACGGTGACCTTGCTCTGCGCCTGGAGGAACTTGCTGGCGCCGAAGTTGATGGCCATGGCGAACATGGAGGGGATGATGTAGATGGAGAACCTGGCGGACTCGCGCGCGACGTCGGCGTCCTGACCGAGGAGCAGGAGCAGCGGCTCGGCGAAGACGAAGAGGGGCGTCATGAGGACGCAGGCGGCGACGAGGATGAGCCAGGAGCGCTGGAGGTAGACGCCGAGCATAGCGACCTGGCCGGCGCCGAAGGCCTGGCCGCAGAGCGTCTCGAGCGCGCTGCCCATGCCGAGGAGGAAGCCGAGCGCGAAGGTGGAGAAGACGGAGAGGCCGATGGAGGCGGCGGCCAGCGGGAGGTTGCCGAGGTGGCCGATGAACATCTGGGTGATGGAGCTGATGGCGTACATGCTGAGCATGCCCACGGCGATGGGCAGGCCGATGCCCCAGAGGCGCTTGGACTCGTCCCAGACCATGCGCGCGGCGTCCCCCGCGGTGCGCACCGGCGGGGTGTCGAGCTCGTGGGAGGCCTGCCGGCCGCCGAGGAGCGGCGCCCCCTCGATGGTGCTGGCGTCGCCCCCCATCGCAACAGTTCTCCCGGCGCCGCCGGTGCTCGCTCTCGCGCTCGCGATGGAACAAGGTGAAGTGGGGTGTCTTCGCGTCGCGTCCGCCCGCTGCCCGGTCTCGTCGCCCCTGCGTTTATTAGGGGATGCATTCGGCCTCGTTTAATTGAAGACGTAAAGTTTCGGAGTGTCACCTCGAGTTTTGTTGTATTTATTTGAAGTGTTGCACAAGATATAACACCATGTTGTTAAATCATAAATTAATTAGGTTTAAAATATTCGTCTTACAAATTAATCATTAATTATATAATTAATTATTTTTTTAATTATATTTAATACTTTATAACATTCCTAGAGTAAATTTTAGGGGAGTAACTAGCGTTCTGAGAGCTCGATCGATCACAGCCGCACCTCGCAACTGCACCAGCACTGCATGCACCTCCGCCATGGGTTAGGTACAGCAACCCGGGGACTGCTTCGCTTTCGCCTCCTCCCGCTCCAAACGCTTCTCGTGATGATGATTGATGACGCACGCCCCGAAGCCCGGTGTGCCGACATGTGCATGTGTTCCGTACGTTTATATACGGCTTTACTTTATCATAAAAGTAGTGTGTTTTTTTTATAAAAGTAAGTAAGAGCATCTCCGAGTCTACCAAATCAGCCTAATTTTGGTAAGATTAAAAAATTCATCTCGAACAACTACTAAATCCATCTTTCAATTTTTTGGGACATGAAAAAACCACCCCACGCGTGATACATAAGCGCGTGTATCTAAAGGTAGAAGGACATAGGGAAAAAAAACAGGACAAAATTCCTGATGCAAATGTTTAATAAGAGGTAAAAGAGTATAAAAGTGGATGATGTGATTTATATAGTTTGAGATTTCTTATGCAAAGTTACCTTCTATCAGGAGTGAGACTTCGAAAACCGTTAGAGGAAGCCAACAAGTATTGGAATCTGTTAGAGGAAGCCAACAAATATTGAAAACTGTGGGAGGAAGCCAGCAAATATGCTCTTAATTTTTTTAAGTCACTTAGAAAACTCATTAGTTTACCAAATGATTTTTTAGAAACTATTAGAGATGCTCTTGGAGCAATTTTTAGCCACATAAGCAGTTTTACTGATAAAACTAAAGCTGTTTTAAAAGAATGTTTATTAAAACAGCTCTTTAAAGCAGATAAGGAATAAAATGATCATAGGGTTTGTTGTTTTATAAAAACAAACTTTCATAAAACTTGGTTTATCATAATTTGCTCCTAAAATTTTGTTTGGGTCACCTAGTAAACTCACGTACAAGGAAAACCTAATTTTCACAAACCCCAAAAAAACATGTATTAGTAAAAATGATTCCCGAGTGTTTTTCTGAGAACGTGTATTTTCACAAAAACTGATTTTTAATAAAAAAAAAACTGATCAAAGCTCATTTGACGTAATTATGTCTTTTTTCTTTTCCTTTATTTTTTGCTTTTTTCTCTTCTCCCTCCTTAACTATTTGGTCGTCTGTCTCGTCCCGGCGTCAGCATCGTGCACCCACTGGGCGCTGCTGCTCCCCGCGCTCGGCGCCCCAGTGGCTCCATGGCCGTGCTCCCCCCTCGCGCTCTGGCGCGTCCGTCAAGCCCCCGACGCCTGCGCACCCCGTGCTCCGGCGACTTGGAGCCCCAGCCTCCATTCCTCCTAGCGTAAGCACGGCTCGTTTCGCCGCCACGCCGCACCCAAGCGCAAGGAGGAGGGTATTTTGAGGCTGGCCCGCAAGCAAGGACGGGAGAGCCTAGAGAAGCTTGTTTTTTTTAAAACTATGTTCATCGCCAGCGTCGTGTCTAACCGGGTTGTCCGCGGCTCCACAGGAGAAACCGTTTCCTTTTCACCCATTTGGCGAATTGTTCCTAAAGCTTGCCAGTGCTAAAAAAATTCAGCTGCCCAAGCATATTTTTGTTTATTCAAATGAAATGAGCTTGATATATGTCCTACAGTAGCACAGTGTCATGGGGAGAGAAACTAACATATGTTCGCTTGATCGTATCAGCCATGATACAGGCTCCGTTCGGCTGATACATAAGTCGACTGAAACTATTTTGTTGTGAGAGAAAAATACTGTTTAGCCGACTTAACATCTACAGTATTTTTCTCTTACGACAAAACAACATCAGCCAAGCCACAGAAACCATCAAGCGAACAGGGTGTAAAGCTTGCAGTGATAGTGCTACACTAACTCTACTCCAGGAGAGGCTTGACTTCATCAGTGCCTTTGCCGCCCCACTTTTGCACACGGCTTGAAGCTTGCGCCGCCTGCAGTTGCCAAAACAAAGGAGATCAACATGTGCAAGTAGTTAATACCACTGCTTGCAAGAACAGAAACCATTGGAGCTAGTAGGCTGTTGTTACCTCTGCTTTCCAATCTGTCCTCCAAACCACAACTAGCAAGATGAGCGTCTGAAGGGTGACACCACAGAGCATGCCGGACCAAATCCCCTGTGAGGAGTGACGAAGCCAGAAAAAAATTTAGGAGAGGCTGAACAAATAAATAGAGGTTTTTTTATTTTCTCTTAACCTTAGCTCCTCCTACCTAATACATGTATGCATAAAATTTTAAAGGAGGATTTAGGAAAACTCCACATGCTCAGATGGGACGGGGGGTTGAAGCCCCCCTATCCCACCTCTGGCTACGTCCCTGCCTGTGAGTATCATCGTCATCGTCATCATCGCAGACAAAACCAAAATGTGAGGGGATACAAATAATAATTACTTAAATCACTACAAGGATTGGCTAATTACGTGTGTTTCATTCATGCAAACATAAAAGCTTCTGATTGCAAGCAAACAACATGCGGTTGATGAGAGAATTAATTACCCCGACTCCGAAGTTGAACTTGTAGCCGAGCAAGTAGCCCAGCGGCAGGCCGAAGATGTAGTAGCAGCCGAGGTTGATGTAGGCGACGAAGCCCTGCCATCCGCCCCCAACCGCGACCCCTGAAACCACGGGCTGCACGCTGTTGAGCACCATGGTGAGGCCGAGCAGGCCGGCGATCTTGGCCACGGCTCGCTGCAGCGTGGCGTCGCTGGTGAATATGACGGAGAAGCTGTCCCTGAAGATGAGGATGAGGGCCATGCACACGATCCCGATCAGCAGCGCCTCGCCGACGACCACCATGACGGCGTTCCATGCGGCCCTTGGACGGCCGGAGCCAAGCTCATTGGAGACCCGGACGCTGAAATTAGTAAACGGACAAGGAACGCAGCAGAGCAGAGCAGTGGTTGTATCAGTACCCGGTAACAGCAAGCATATGTTATGCCAGCACAGAATATTTAGCTATAATATTATACAGTAGAGTATCAGGAAAGAACTAGATTATCTGGACTGGACCTGATAGCTGCATTGAGGCCGATGAAGATCATGCCCTCCCATCCGTTTATGTTCATGCTGAAGATATATACATATAGGAGAAAGAGCTCTATGTTTGTCAGATATATACAATAAGAGTAGTAGTTATGGTTTGTTATTAGTTGTGCCCAAAAACAGATTAAACAAAAAAAAATGCAAGAAGCATTGTAATCTAATCTTTTGTTGGTATAATATACTCCGTCGTGCGTACCATATGCCTAGGGAGTCAACGGCATTCTGCGCGTCCTCCAGGTCGCCGGTGAGCACGGTGATCATGCTCATGTACCATACCTCGAGGCAGAGCATGACGGCGGACTCGAGCGAGAGCCTGACGAATGCCCAGATTTCGTGGAAGGCGGCGACGGACCATCCCCTCCAGCCGTCCTTGCACCATCCCATGATGTAGGCCACCTGGCCGAGCGCCAAGATCCAGTGGCCGACGTCGTAGGCCGCGGCGGCGCCGGGAAGGCCCCAGCCGAAGACGTAGACGAAGAGGTAGTTGAGGAGGACGTTGGCGAGGAGCGCCCCGAGGCCGATGTAGGCGGGCACGGTGACCTTGCTCTGCGCCTGGAGGAACTTGCTGGCAGCGAAGTTGATGGCCATGGCGTAGATGGAGGGGACGATGTAGGTGGCGAACCTGGCGGACTCGCGCGCGACGTCGGCGTCCTGGCCGAGGAGCAGGAGCAGCGGCTCGGCGAAGACGAAGAGGGGCGTCATCACGACGCTGGCGGCGATGAGGATGATCCAGGACCGCTGGAGGTAGACGCCGAGCATGGCGACCTGGCCGGCGCCGAAGGCCTGGCCGCAGAGCGTCTCGAGCGCGCTGCCCATGCCGAGGAGGAAGCCGAGCGCGAAGGTGGCGAAGACGGAGAGGCCGATGGAGGCGGCGGCCAGCGGGAGGTTGCCGAGGTGGCCGACGAACATCTGGGTGATGGAGCTGATGGCGTACATGCTCAGCATGTTCACGGCGATGGGCAGGCCGATTGCCCAGAGGCGCTTGGACTCGTCCCAGACCATGCGCGCGGCGTCTCCCGCGGTGCGCACCGGCGGGGTGTCGGGCTCGTGGGAGGCCTGCCGGCCGCCGAGGAGCGGCCCCCCATCGATGGTGCTGGCGTCGCCCCGCATCGGAGCAGTCCTCCCGGCGCCGGTGCTCGCCCTCGCGCTCGCGATGGATCAAGGCTGGCCGTCTCGTCACCCGTGGATTATCTGGGGTTGCTTTATATAGTTCGCTCGCTCAATCACAGCCACACCTCGCAACTGCACTGCACCTCCGCCACGGGTTAGGTGGCAACTAATGTGGACTGCTTCGCCTCCCTGGCTCTCCCTCCCGCTCCCAGTGCTGCTCAGTGCTCCTGACGATGACGAGTTTTTTTTTTTTTTGCAAGATGATGACGAGCTATTGTCCTGTTCGTTTGGGCTTGTTTGGTTGATAAGCCTTGACTGATTTGGTGTAAGAGAAAAATACTATTTATTAACTAAAAAAATACGTCTTATAAGCCAAAGAAGCCCAAGCAATCGGGGCAATAACTCGTGCCAGTTACCGATTCCAGCGCAGCTAGCTATAGGGGACGGCCCGTTTTCAGGCCGTCTAGACACACATGACCAGTTACTATTTGAGATTTAAAAATTATCTACATTAGTTGTCATTTTTTAGCTGGTTGGTTAATCCTGTAATTAACTAGTTGGATATACTTGTAAAAAAAATAGCTCACATATTAGTCCTCTTGTTTAGATGTATTAGAACAATTTAAATTTAGCTAACTAACAATTAGCCCTTATATCAAAGGGCCCCTATGTCTTCCACTATCGTACTATTTATGTGCGAGATGGAGATGGCAAATCCATCTATGCATCATTTTTGTTTACGGACAAATGAAATCACGGCATGCATCACCTACCATCCTGTTTGGCAGAGCTCCTAGAGCCGATTCTCTGTTGAATCTAGTGCAACTGCCAAACAGATTAAAAAAGTGATTCTCTCCGAAATGAACGAAGACGCTAGAAGCTGAAAAAAGTAGATTCTTCTGATTCTGTGAAGTGATTCTCCATCGTGATTTTAAGAGTTTATTATATATGCTAAAGAATAAAAAGAACCGCTTTCAGTTACAAAATAATCTACCGAACCATCAAATTTCCCAGCTCATGCATGACAATCAGTCCTCATAAAGAAGCAAGAAATGTGATGTGAATCTTGTTGGACTAACTCTCTGGACTACTCCATGCATTTTGAAGGCAACCATTTGAAAACAAAATTCTTGCAACTACTGTACGCATCTCTCTTTTTCTTCAGTGATAACTATCTATGCCATCAAGCATATCATAAATTGAGAATCTAGACAACTTCTTGAAAACTAAATATCACCAAAAATAAAGTATGGGAAATTAATGCACCCATTAGTTTACTAAGATAACATATGTACCAGATTGTAAAAGAGTTGGCTTAATATATATTGAGGCCCATTTGAACAATTGTCAGAAGTTGTACGCCAGTACTAATGAACATAGAATGCTTATTTGATGTGCTGACAAATTAGTGGTTGGAGGGAGCCAATTTACCTGCAGTCTTACCTTGTGTCGTCTAGAGCAGATCTGCACAAAACAGGACAGTCACCACACTGAGATGTAAATAGTAGTAACAGAAAAAGAGCAATTCAAGAATCGAGTTTTCAACTTGCATAAATTACAAAATATTTTAGTATGGATACTCATTAATCTTTTGACCAGATGATGGGAAACTACAACAAGTTCCATGATAACAGCATTATAGCACTTTAGCCGAGATGCATAATAAAGAAAATAGAAAGCTTTATAGTATACAGGTGGTTCACGTATAACACTATCGTATGTCTTATACCTGTAAGGTTGTAACTAGGCTGAAAAATTTGTGGTGCCACTCTTTGCCTGTTCGCTTGCTCGTATACGATCATAGATTATAAGCTGGAATAATATTTTTCTCTCACACTAAACCAGCCAGCAGTAAATAATCCACGATCGTTTACGGCCTGCCGAACAGGCTGAAGGCTTGTAGGAGGCTGAAGGCTTGTAGGTCCGAAAATTCTAGATTAGTTATCGTTGGTTAGCTAGTTAGTTAATACTGTAATAAACTAGTTGAATACTTGTAAAAAAAATAGCCCACATATTAGTCCTGCTGTATAGATGTATTAGAGCAATTTGAATTTAGCTAACTAACAATTAGCCCTTATCTCTAAGGGCCCCTATGTCTCCTTTTCTAGTTTCACTGTCGTACTATTTATGTACGAGATGGAGATGGCAAATCCATGCATCGTTTTCGTTTACTGACAAATGAAATCACGGCATGCGTCACCTATGACCTCATTTGGCAGAGCTGTCGGAGCTGATTTTCTACTGAATCCAACTGTTGCCAAACAATTTTTAAGAGAAAGAGTGATTCTCTGATGATTTTGTAAAGTGATTATCTGAAATGAACGAAGAGGCTAGGAGCTAGAAAAAAGTATATTCTCCTGATTCTATTAAATGATTCTCCATCGTGATTTTAAGAGTTTATGCTAAAGAATAAAAAAAAGAATCACTTTCAATTACAAAATCACTTCTCATATGGAATCAGTTTTTATAGAAAAATTAGAATTAGATAGAGCTCTACTAAAGCCCTATGTTTTATTTCATTCTATATGACCATTACACTCTTAGAATCAACGCCATGAAACTGACCTAATAACCGAGAGACACTGACGCAAAAAAGCCTACTTTTTGTGTTTTCTTTCGTGCAAAAGATATCTTCCTTTAGTTGAACTCATAGATGTATACAATAATTCTTCGCTAGCAGTTGGTGCAGGTATGTTGTTGGCCAGGATAAGATGAGACAGAGAAGATCCCTTAATCTGAGGAACTCTGAGTAGCGTAGAGGCAAGGCAACGAACTAAAAGGTACTGTATTATCTACATTTAGTTATCCAATTAGATTTATTATGAAAATATATTTCATAATTAATCTAATGATACTTAATACACATCATAAACATCAAATTTTTTTTATATATTTGATCAAATTTAAGAAACTTTAATTTGATTTCTTGGAAAACGAGATTTACATGACGGCAGTGGCGGAGGGAAGGTGGGTCTGAGGGGGGCCTGGCACCCCAAACCTTCCCATAACTCCCATAATACACCCCCTAAATTAAGTGCTTAATGATCTAATTAGCTAGTTAGTGATGCTATTTGTACTATGATTTTTTGTTCTTACTCCATATTAATCTCTAATAGTATCTTATATAAATAAAAATGAGGTGTTCCTAATATTTTCTACATATTTTTTCATTATTGCTTATCAAACATTAGTTTGTTCCCATAGCGCACACACTAATTTGCTGGTTAATTGAAAATCAGTGATTTCCTTGTTAATCCTTCGGAATTGATCTCCAATTGACTCTATATTATCTAGCATTAGTGAATGTGTTCAATATTAAAACGCTACACAGTGGTACGACGTTCCCATTTAATCGTCTATTTAAACGACCATTTAATATTTATGATCTAGTGCTAATTAATTTTGGCTCTATTTAACTACTTGTTATTACTGTAATTATTTTTTCTGGCCAAAGAATTAGATTGATCTGGTGAAGGTTAGAGCCCCGAGGCTAATTAAATTCCCTTCATTTTTTAGTTTTTTTCTGTTTTTTTTTGTATCGCAACATAAACGTTTATTTGGGTGGCATGTATGGCCCGTTCGTTTGGTTAAAAAAACAAGCCAAAGCTGAATTGTTGTAAGAGAAAAAAATATTGTTCCGGCTAAAAAAAGAAGTCGAATAAGCCAGCTTTTAAGGTAAGCCAAACGGGACCATAGGTTGCTTGCGGGATTATTTGTTGCTTGCGGGGGTTTATTTGTTGCTTGCGGGAAAAAGATCCACCCCTGCATGACGGAGGGATTATTTGTTGCTTGCGGGGGTATTCTTGAAAGCGAGATTTCAAATTGACAGTAGAAGCTTTATTCGTCAACGCAACGTATCCAATAAAATAAAATAAAATCAATCTAAAAGAATTCCTTAGGTGTTTGTTATTAGGAAAAAAATTAGAAACCTCTACAACCTCAATGACGCCCATATGTGGCCATGTGTAGAAGTGAACGAGGACCAATCAATCAGTAGATTATTGTCGGGTACCATAAAAAGGAGTCCCCTAAGCAAGAGCCGAAAAAATCGTTTAGACCCTGTAAAAATCGAAGCCAAAAAACAACTACCGGCAAACCCCCACCTTATCCGAGGCTCAGCTGGGCCGCCTGGCCCACCTCGAACAAAATCCGGGCCCACCCGAAGCGGGCTCGGCCCAAAATAAAACCACGAGGCCTCGGATGGGGTACCGATTCTTCGTCTCGCTCGAGGCTCCGCACGTAAGGCCTCGGACGGGGTACCGATTCTCCGTCTCGCTCGAGGCCCCGCACGTAAGGCCTCGGACGAGGTACCAATTCTCTGACTCGCCCGAGGCCCCGCCCGTAAGGCCTCGGACGAGGTGTCGATTCTCCGCCTCGCTCGAGGCCGGCTCGGCGACAACCCCGTCGCCTCCGCTTCGATCGATTTCCCTGACAGGACGTCACGTCCAACTAACACGGCCAACCACTCCCGCGACGTCAGCCGAACGACGGCTCGACACAGCAGAGTGACCAGCGAGGTGGGAGTCGCATCAACGCCATGCCGTCTGGGACAAGACGGGACGGGGTTTACCAGTCGCTGTGCTCGGCGCTGTGCCCACGACCGACGCCCGTGCTGCACTGTGCTGCCTAACCCCACCTGCTCCGAGGACAGCGCGGCATGGAGAGTCATGTCCGGGTCCCTGTAGCCTCAGAATCAGCGCACAAGACCAACTGCTCCCTCCGAGCCTCGGCTACCCGCTTCTGCACCCCCGTAGCCTCGGGACTCGCGCCCGCCGAGCCCCATGATGGTTCAGCCCCTGCATCAACTAGGCCTCGTCTCTCTATGTTATCAACGTACAGCGACCGGCACGTCGTTCATAGTATGCGCCATGCCCTGCGTCAAGCCATCACAGGAGCTCCCACGTCGCACAGGATCAGGCGTGACCGGCGTGTCGCTCTAGTACACCGAGGATAAGACCGCTCCATCGAACATGTCGCCACAGTGACAAGCTACAGGGCTCGGACATGCCACCTCTGCTCACGAACGCCACATAGCGAACACTTGTATCACCCCTGTCCCCCCCTTCAACTATAAAAGGGAGTGACCGGGGCCATTTCTAGACACGCTCATGCTCACACGCACAGATGGACGTAGACTCAGACGGAAACACTCTTCTTTACTGCAAGAGATCAACATCTCAAGCAATCCACTCCACTCCTCATAGAGACCTGGGACTAACTCGCTCTCTCGCCCTGCTTGTAAACCCATACTACAAGCACCTCGGTGTAAGAAATACAAGATCGCTCTCTCAGACTGGACGTAGGGCACCTATTACGTGAACCAGTATAAACCTTGTGTCTCTTTGCATCACCATCCGAGATTAGGGGCACACAATACATTTTCACTAGTTGGTCGAGGACCTGCCGGTCCAAAACACCAACATTTGGCGTGCCAGGTAGGGGGATTACTACGTGTTAGCTTAGTCATCCCAATAAGTTCTGGATGGCAGACCCCGTGCGACCACTGCGTATCAGCACGGTGATCTGGTTTAGGAGCCTAGAGTTTATGTCTCTAGGACATGAGTACGATATGGTACTCCTCTCACCCAAAATCCGCCGACCGACGACGACACCATGCACCAGCAGCCCAGGCGCAGGCGGTGCTCGGGCCGCTGCTCTCGTCACGCTCGCTAGGCACGACGTGGGCGGGACCACCCTAACACCACGCAAGCTCAGGGCGACGCACTGTGCTCCGCTGGCATCCCATGCCCGGCTGTTGGTATAGAGTCCTTGGTTGGGGACCAGTCCAGCCTAAGCCTGGGCAAGAGAAAGACGCCGGTGGCGCGCAGCGATGCCCCGTCATCAAGCTCTGCCCCACCACTTCCTGAGGAGTTGACTCCAGTGGAGCAGAGCCCGGCGACGGCATCATCCCCATACCCCTTTGGGTTTGGCAATACCACCGCCGCCTATGCTTCCGCCTATGCTTCCGCTAATACGAAGCCCTCAGGACGCCACCCATGTTTCGCTATCGACCTCATCGCCACAACCTCGACCCGCACCCACACTGACTCCTCGGAGGAGGACGAGGCATGGGCCGGAGCGGACTTCTCTGGGCTTCATGACCCTGAAGCCATGCGCCGCTTCCTGGCCACGAGCGACTACTGCTTTGGCTACTCCGACTCCGATGACAAAGGCACTTATGACCCCACTCATGAGTGCTTCCACGTTGAGCTCGAGATGCTGAGCACGGGCGATGAGGACGAAGGAGTAGGTTCTCGCTCCCCACCCCTCGAGGGGGCAGGCGGCGCCGCACCTCCACGCATCGAGCCTCGGGCAGCGCGGAACGAGAACCTTGCCCCCGAAGAACTTCGACGCCTGGACCTGGAGCAGCTCCATGAGCTTTAGGCCAAGGTCGAACAAGACCGACTCCTTCTACAATAGCTTTGAGACACTCTCAAGCAAGAGCAGCGGGGTCACAGTGATGGCGAAGCAGCCCGACGGAGGGCTCGCGACGTCAACCGCCGCATCAACAACGATGAAGGGGACGATCAACCCCCTATCTTCCATTGTGCTAGCCAGAACATCACGACAGTGGCGATGCTACTCCGAATGATGCCTGGGCCCTCTACCTTGGAGGGGCGATGGGCCTACGGTGAGCTCCGGGACCTCCTCGAGACCGTTGTGGTACAGCAAGCCGAAAGTTCTGCCTCTCGACGGCGCGGAGGCGCCTCAGAACTTCCCATGGCACCGCCTCGGTAGGATAGGGAGGCCTCAGTTCGTCCCGAGCCCGCTCGGGTACCATTGGCCAGCAGGGCCCCCTCGATGCACGACGGCCTCGGCGACCGACGCGAGGCGTAAGGCAACTACGATGTGGTCAGCAGGCGACGATGCCATGACAACGATGGACCCGCTCGAGGCTACCACCCGCACCAAGGTAGTTGCTACGACAGTGAGGAGGACCGCAGTCCTTCTCCTGGGCCACCTGGCCCTCGAGTCTTCAGCAAGGCGATCCGCGACACTCACTTCCCGGCCTGGTTTCGGCAACCGGCCAACCTCATAAAGTACAGCGGCGAGACCAACCCTGAGCTGTGGCTGGCCGATTACCGCCTAGCTTGTCAGCTAGGCAGCACGGATGATGACCTGCTCATCATCCGCAACCTCCCCTTGTTCCTATCAGACTCAGCGTGAGCCTGGCTTGAACACCTCCCTCCCTTGCAGATCCATAACTGGCGTGACTTGGTAAAGGTCTTTGTCGGGAATTTCCAGGGCACATACGTGCACCCCAAGAACTCCTAGGACCTCAAGAGTTGTCGCTAGAGCCCGAGCGAGTCTCTCCGAGACTTTATCTGACGCTTCTCCAAACAATCCACTGAGTTGCCCTATGTCAGCGACTCAGAAATTGTCTAGGCATTCCTCTCTGGCACCTCCTACCGAGACCTGGTCCAAGAGTTAGGCCGGAACGTGCCGACCTTGGTGGCCGCGCTCCTCGACATCGCCACCAACTTCACCTCGGGCAAAGAGGCTGTCGGCGCCATCTTCCCTGACAACGACGCCAAGGGGAAGCGGAGGGACGAGGCCCTCGGGGCCTCGACCCCCCACCTCCCCAAGAAAAAGAAAAAGGGTCGCCAAGGGAAGTAGAAGGTCCTCGAGGCCAGTCTGGTCGCAGCCGCGGATCACAAGAATCCCTAAGGCCCCGCCAGAGGCCCTAGGCTCTTTGACGACATGTTGAAGAAGCCCTGCCCTTAACACTAGGGCCTGGTGAAGCACACCCTCAAGGAGTGCACCATGCTCCGGCGCTACTACGCCAAGCTCGGACTCCCCAATGATGAGGCCAAGAAGAGGGGCACCGGCGACAGGGACGATGACAAGGACGACAAGTTCCCTGAGGTGCACAATGCCTTCATGATCTTCGGTGGGCCTTCAGCGTGCCTCGCGGTGTGCCAGCGAAAGAGGGAATGCCAGGAGGTCTTCTCGGTTAAGGTGGCCACTCCCTAATACATCGACTGGTCTCAAGAGACGATCACCTTTGATCGGGATGACCACCCCGATTATGTCCCAAATCCTAGGCAGTACCCACTCATTGTTGACTCAATCATCGGCAACACCCGACTCACCAAGGTGTTGATGGACAGAGGCAGCGGCCTCAACATCCTCTACGCCAACACCCTGGAGCTCCTAGAGCTTGACCAGTCGCAGCTCTGGGGTGAGGCCGCACCTTTCCATGGCATCGTGCCGGGGAAATGCACGTGACCCCTCAGGCGCATCGACTTGCTCGTTTGCTTCGGCACTCCCTCCAACTACCGCAAGGAGGTCCTCACCTTCAAGGTGGTTGGGTTCAAAGGGACCTACCACGCCATCCTGGGGCGCCTATGTTACACCAAGTTCATGGCGGTCCCCAACTACACCTACCTCAAGCTCAAGATGTCGGGCCCCAACGGCGTCATCATGGTCGAGTCCATGTACGAGCATGCATACGACTGCGATGTTGAATGCATCGAGTACACCAAGGCTCTCGTGGAGGCCAAGACCCTCATCGTCAACCTCGACCGGCTTGGTAGCGAGGCGCCTAACTCCAAGCATCGCGCTGAGACTTTCAAGCCCACAAAGGCTGTCAAGTTCATCCCGGTTGACCCCACTGGCTCCAATGACCGGGCGCTGAGGATCGGCGCCACCCTCGACAGCAAATAGGAAGCCGTGCTCGTCGACTTTCTTCACATGAATGCCGATGTATTCGTGTGGAGTCCCTCGAACATGCCAGGCATACCGAGGGAGGTCACCGAGCACGCCTTGGACATCCAGGTCGGCTCCAGACCGGTGAAGCAGCACCTGCGCCGGTTCGACGAGGAAAAGCGCAGGGCCATCGGTGAGAAGGTGCAGAAGCTTTTGGCGACTGGATTCATCAAAGAAGTGTCCCATCCAGAGTGGTTAGCTAATCCTGTATTAGTTAAGAAGAAAAATGGGAAGTGGAGGATGTGTGTAGACTACACCAGTTTGAATAAAGCATGCCCAAAAGTCCCTTTCCCATTACCTCGAATCGACCAAATCGTTGTCTCCACTACGGGATGTGAAACCCTATCCTTCCTTGATGCATATTCCGGTTACCATCAAATCAAGATGAAAGAGTCTGACCAGCTCATGACTTCTTTCATCACCCCCATTCGGCATGTACTGCTATGTGACTATGCCGTTCGGCCTCAGAAACGTAGGGGGCACATACCAGCGGTGCATGACCCAGGTCTTTGGTGAGCACATCGGGCGAACCATCGAGGCCTATGTGGATGACATCGTGGTCAAGTCCACAAAGGCCAGCAATCTCGTCGGTGACTTGGAGATAGCCTTCAAATGCCTCAGAGAGAAGGGCATCAAGCTCAACCCCAAGAAGTGTGTCTTCAGGGTCCCCCAAGGCATGCACTTGGGATTCATAGTCTCAGAGCATGGCATCAAGGCCAACCCAGAGAAGGTCTCGGTCGTGACCAACATGGAACCAATCTGAGACCTCAAGGGAGTGCATAGGGTCATGGGATGTCTTGCGGCCCTGAGCCGCTTCATCTCGCGCCTTGGCGAAAAAGGCTTGCCTCTGTACCGCCTCTTGAGGAAATCCAAACGCTTTTCTTGGACCCCCGAGGCCGAAGAAGCCCTCGCCAAGCTCAAGGCACTGCTCACCAATCCTCCTGTCCTGGTACCGCCAGCCAAAGGCGAGGCCCTCTTACTCTACGTTGCCACAACGACCCAAGTGGTCAGCGTGGCCATAGTAGTCGAGAGGCAGGAAGAAGGGCACGCTCTACTCATCCAATGACATGTTTACTTCATCAACGAGGTGCTCTCCGAGACTAAGACATGCTACCCCCACATCTAGAAACTAATCTACGCCATAGTCTTGGCTCGATGCAAGCTGTGTCACTACTTTGAGTCCCACCCGGTGACCGTGGTGTCATCTTTCCCCCTGAGAGAGATAATCTAGAACTGGGAGGCCTCGGGTAGGATAGCCAAGTGGGCCATCGAACTCATGGGGGAAGCCCTGTCTTTTGCACCTCGGAAGGCAATTAAGTCCTAGGTCTTGGCCGATTTTGTGGCTGAGTGGATCGACACCCAACTGCCACCTGCTCAAGTCCAGGCGGAATGTTGGACCATGTACTTTGATGGGTCCCTAATGAAGACCGGGGCAGGCGCGAGTCTGCTCTTCATCTCACCCCTCGGAGTGCACATGCGCTACATGATTCGGCTCTACTTCGCCGCCTCCAACAATGCAGCCGAGTATGAAGCCCTCGTCAATGGCTTACAGATCGCCATCGAACTTGGAGTATGGCGTCTCGACATACGGGGCGACTCGTAGCTTGTCGTCGACCAAGTGATGAAGGAGTCAAACTGCCATGACCCCAAAATGGAGGCATACTGCAAGTTGGTACGTCGCCCAGAAGACAAGTTCGACGGTCTCGAACTCAACCACATCGTGCGAAAATTCAACGAGGCCGCAGATGAACTGGCAAAGATGGCATCGGCACAGGCCCCGGTCCCCCCGAACGTCTTCGCCAGAGACCTCCGCAAGTCTTCCATCAACTACGCCTCGGCAGCGGAGGGGGGCCCACCGATCGAGCCCACCGCAGGGCTCGAGCCCCCCCTCTGTCACCGAGACCCCGCGGCTGAGCCCGAGGCCATGGAAATCAATGCAGAGCCTCTCGAGGCCAACCAGGGCACAGACTGGCGAGTCCCGTTCCTTGATTGCCTCATTCGAGGAGAGCTTCCTACAGACAGGACCAAAGCCCGATGGCTTGCGCGACGATCCAAAACTTACGTCCTCAGCAATGGTGAGTTGTACAGGTGAAGCCCATCTGGCGTCCTCCAACGATGCATCACCACCGAGGCAGGCCAGGCCCTTGAAAGGTCCTAATATGGCTAGAAGGGGGTGAATAGCCTATTTAAAAATCTACAAATCAACTAGAGCAATTTGATTAGTATGACAAATAGCGTAATACAAACTTGCTCTAGCTCTACAAGGGTTGCAAGCCACCTATCCAATAATTCTAGTTACAATGATTACTTAGGCACCCTAACTTGCTATGTAACTACTCACTAAGAGCTCTCAATCTTGCTACTCTAAAGAGCTCAACTAGATGAAAGTAAATAATAAAGCAAGCTCTCAATTCTAATTACACTAAAGAGCTTGTATCAACTAGTTTGCAAGAATATAAATAAGTGAGTAGGGTGATTATACCGTCGTGTAGGGGATGAACCAATTACAAGATGAAGATTAAGCCAATCACCGGGAGAATGCAAATAACAAGATACAACCGATTTTTGTCCCGAGGTTCACGTGCTTGCCAACACGCTAGTCCCCGTTGTATCGACCAACACTTGGTGGTTCAACAGCTAAGAGGTGTTTCACAAACCTTATCCACATGATAGGACACCGCAAGAACCGACCCATAAGTGAGGTAACTCAATGACACGAGCAATTTACTAGAGTTACCTTTCGGCACTCCGTCGAGGAAGATACAACTCCCCTCATAATCACCAGAGATGGCCACGAACAATCATCAACTCGTGCCGATCCTCCACCGCTGCACTGAGCCATCTAGGTGGTGGCAACCACCAAGAGTAACAAGCGAAATCCGCAGCGCAACACGAATACCAAGTGTCTCTAGATGCAATCACTCAAGCAATGCACTTGGATTCTCTCTCAATCTCACAAAGATGACGGATCAATGATGGAGATAAGTGGAAGGGCTTTGGCTAAGCTCACAAGGTTGCTATGTCAATGAAAATGTGCAAGAGTATGAGCTAGAGCCGGCCATGGGGCTTTAAATACAAGACCCCATCAAATAGAGTCGTTATACCCCTTCACTGGGCAAAACGCGGGCTGACCAGACACTACAGTCCAACTGACCGGACGCAGCACCGAACGCTCCGGTCGTGAATACCGAACACATCTAGTCGACATATTGGACGTGTCCGGTAGCCCCCAATCTGCCACGTGTCCAGTTCAAACCAACTTAGCCGTTGCTGCCCTTTCTTTCATGTGACCGGACGCTCACACCGGACGTAGAGTCACAAATGACCGGACGCTGAGCCGCAGCGTCCGGTGGAGTACAGTAAGCTCCCTAGCTCGACCGGACGTATTTGGTGGTATTGGACCGGACGCTGCCAGCATCCGATCGGCTATCCTCCGTATACTGTTGTTTCTGATTCACACCGGACGCATCCAGTGTGGCGACCGGACGCATCCGGTCGCTGAGTCTGCCACCAAGAACCAGACGTGTCCGATCACATACCAGACGCGTCCGGTCACTCTGTAACCAGCACGACAAGCTCCTCTTTGACTCCATCTTCTCCACCTTTGTTCAAATGTGCCAACCACCAAGTGTATCACCTTGTGCACGTGTGTTAGCATATTTTCACAAACATTTTCAAGTGTGTTAGCACTCCACTAGATCCTAAATGCATATGCAATGAGTTAGAGCATCTAGTGAAACTTTGATAACCGTATTTTGATACGAGTTTTACTCCTCTTAATAGTATGGCTATCTATCCTAAATATGATCACACTCACTAAATGTCTCAATCACTGAAACAAAATAGCTCCTACAATTTTACCTTTGCCTTGAGCCTTTTGTTTTTCTCTTTCTTCTTTTCCAAGTTTAAGCATTTGATCATCACCATGCCATCATCATTGTCATGATCTTTGCCATTGCTTCATCACTTGGAGTAGTGCTACCTATCTCATAATCACTTTGATAAACTAGGTTAGCACTTAGGGTTTCATCAATTAACCAAAACCAAACTAGAGCTTTCAACCCTGCTTTGGGACTTGCACACGGGAGCCTGCGGGCACCATGCAGCGCCTCAGACGCTCGTTGGAAACGCCTTCTGCTAAGGGTTCTACTGGCCAATGGCGGTTGCTGACGCCTCCAAGCTAGTACGCTCCTATGAGGGATGCTAGTACTATGCATAGCAGACGCACCTCCTGACCCAAGCCCTCCAAACCATCCCCATTACATGGCCATTCGCCGTGTGGGGGCTAGATATGGTTGGGCCTCTACAGAAGGCCCATGGGGGCTATACCCATTTGCTGGTAGCGATCGATAAGTTCTCCAAGTGGATCGAGGCTCGTTCGATCACTCGAATCAAATCCGAGCAAGCGGTGCTGTTCTTCACTGATATCATCCACAGGTTCGAGGTTTCAAACACCATCATCACTGACAACGGGACACAATTCACCGGCCATAAGTTCCTAACATTCTGCGATGACCACCACATCCGTGTGACTTGGTCGGTCGTAGGACACCCTAGGACAAACGGCCAAGTAGAACATGCCAACAGCATGATCCTACAAGGCCTCAAGCCAAGAATATACAACCGGTTAAAGAAATTTAGCAAGAAATGGCTTGCCGAACTCCTGTCGGTCATCTAGAGCCTGAGGAACACCCCGAGCCGAGCCACGGGGTTCACACTGTTCTTCCTGGTCTATGGAGCCGAGGCCATCCTCCCCACTGACTTGGAGTACGGTTCCTCGAGGATTCAGGCCTACAACGAGCAGAGCAACCGCACTGCATGTGGGGACGCCCTCGACTAACTGGAGGAAGCCCGAGACGTTGCGTTGCTACACTCGGCCAAGTACCAGTAAGCCCTAAGACGCTATCAAGCCCGACGCATTCGAAGCCGAGACCTGAAGGTGGGTGACCTGGTGCTGAGACTGAGGCAGAGCAATAAGGGCCGCCACAAGCTGACCCCGCCATGGGAAGGACCGTACATCGTCGCCCAAGTGCTGAAGCCCGGGACCTACAAGCTAGCCAACGAGAAGGGCTAAATCCTCACCAACGCTTGGAACATAGAATAGCTACGTCGCTTCTACCCTTAAATTTTTAAGCATTGTATACTTTGTTTCTCGAAATACAATAAGGAAGCATTCTTTAGTTGTTCTAATTTTTCGAGAAACCCCCCAAGCCCATCGTGGGGCTCAACATTACGATAACACTATAAGGGATACTCAGCTTTGCCTCTATAGAGGTGCCCACCGTGGGGCTCAAACAAGACTCGGCTCTGCCTCTGCACCCACCGAGAGTAGCCTGGCATATTCTACCCCTCCTTCCAAACGAAAAGGATGTGTGAGGGCCGTATAAAAAAGATAGGGAAATTATTGATCACCCTCTTGCTCCGAGCAGAGGCTCGGGAGCTCTTCCTACAAACTAAGCCAAGACCTAGCGACCCAAACTCGCACTCGTGGGCTCGGCAAACGTGATAAAACCCCTCGCTCAACATGAGAAAAGCCCCTGTAAGAATAAATCCACTCCTCCAGGGCCTCGGGGCTACACCCGGCGGGTGCGCTCGCGCGCACCCACCGAGGCCTCGAGTATGAAACGCCATCCCGCCAGGAGCTGCCGCGAGCCAAGTCTCGTCAAAACCTCAGGAAGAGCGCTCACGCTCTCCCCAAGGCTCGGGGCTATTGTCGGGTACCATAAAAAGGGGTCCCCTAAGCAAGAACTAAAAAAATTGCTTAGACCCTGTAAAAATCGAAGCTAAGGAACAACTACCGGCAAACCCCCACCTTATCCGAGGCTCAGTTGGGCCGCCTGGCCCACCTCGAACAAAATCCGGGCCCACCCAAAGCGGGCTCGGCCTAAAATAAAACCACGAGGCCTCGGACGGGGTATCGATTCTCCGTCTCGCTCGAGGCCTCGCACGTAAGGCCTCGGACGGGGTATCGATTCTCCGTCTCGCTCGAGGCCCCGCACGTAAGGCCTCGAACGAGGTACCAATTCTCCGACTCGCCCGAGGCCCTGCCCATAAGGCCTCGAACGAGGTATCAATTCTCCGACTCACCCGAGACCCCGCCCGTAAGGCCTCGGATGAGGTGCCGATTCTTCACCTCGCTCGAGGCTGGCTCGGCGACAACCCCGTCGCCTCCGCTTCGACCAATTTCCCTGACAGGACGTCACATCCAACTAACACGGCCAACCACTCCCACGACATCAGCCGAACGACGGCTCGACACAGCGGAGTGACCAGCGAGGTGGGAGTCGCATCAACGCCACGCCGTCCGGGACAAGACGGGGCGGGGGTTACCGGTCACTGTGCTCGGCACTGTGCCCACGACCGACGCCTGTGGTGCACTGTGCTACCTAACCCCACCTGCTCTGAGGACAGCGCGGCGTGGAGAGTCATGTCCAGGTCCCTGTAGCCTCGGAATCAGCGCACAAGACCAACTGCTCCCTCCGAGCCTCGGCTACCTGCTTTCGCACCCCCGTAGCCTCGGGACTCGCGCCCACCGAGCCCCCCACGATGGTTTAGCCTCTGCATCAACTAGGCCTCGGCTCTCTACGTTGTCAACGTACAGCAACCGGCACGTCGTTCACAGTATGCGTCATGCCCTGCGTCAAGCCATCACAGGAGCTCTCACATCGCACAGGATCGGGCGTGACCGGCGCGTCGCTCCAGTACACCGAGGACAAGACCGCTCCATCGACCATGCCGCCACAGTGACAAGCTACAGGGCTCGGACATACCGCCTCTGCTCACGAACGCCACGTAGCGAACACTTGTATCGCCCCTGTCCCCTCCTTCAACTATAAAAGGGAGTGATCAGGGCCATTTTTAGACACGCTCACGCTCACACGCACAGACGGACGTAGACTCAGACGGAAACACTCTTCTTTACTACAAGAGATCAACATCTTAAGCAATCCACGCCACTTCTCGCAGAGACCTGGGACTAACTCCCTCTCTCACCCTGCTTGTAAACCCCTACTACAAGCACCTCGGTGCAAGGAATACAAGATCGCTCTCTCAGACTGGACATAGGGCACCTATTGCCTGAACCAGTATAAACCTTGTGTCTCTTTGCATCACCATCCAGGATTAGAGGCACGCAGTACATTTTCACTAGTTGGTCGAGGACCTGCCGATCCAAAACACCGACAATTATTTTCTTCTTTGCCATGTGATATTTGTGTACCGTGTCTTGTGTACATCATCAAGCTTTAACACCCATGCTTAAAGTCTCCTGCGTTCAGAATCAAACATTCAATGTGAAATCAACTCTGGCTTTATTGCCCCTGTACTGCATGTGCGCTTGTTGATCCAGGATTTATCAGTCAGTTAATAGTATTTTTCTTTCATAATAAGGGGCCGTTTAGTTCTTTAGTTGCTCCTAAAATTCATGTCACATCGAATGTTTAGATACTAATAAAGAGCATTAAATATAGATTAATTATAAAACCAATTACATAGATGGAGGCTAATTTGCGAGACGAATTTTTTAAGTCTAATTAATCCGTCATTAGCACATGTTTACTGTAGCATCACGTTATCAAATCATTGACTAATTAGGCTTGAAAGATTCGTCTCGCAAATTAGTCGCAAGTTGTGCAATTAGTTTCGTAATTAGTTTATATTTAATACTCTATGTATGTGTCTAAATATTCGATGTGATAGGAATTTTAGGAGCTCCTGTAGAAATCAAACAGGCCCTAAATCAGCATTAGTCGTGCTTATCAACCCAGAAACCAATCAGAGCTCGTCGACTTTAAAATTTGCAGGACTGTTCCTTATTAATGCAATCGGTCGTTCTCCTGCTCAAATTCGTTTAGGAAAAAAACACTTTCTAAGGTTGTTATGTGTGTCGCATCACATAACCAGCCTTGTGTTACGGAAGGACAATGTGTTACCAGACTTGGGAACTAATCACCGACGCAGAAAAGGGTTATTTTTTTTGAAACATAATAAAGGGCTGTTTTCTGATTTTTGTTTCATCCAAAAGATATCTTCTTTTCCTCGGGCATCTATTCGGCTGGCTGAGCTGGATCGTGCATTATTTACTTTTGATTTTTGTTTTATCCAAAAGATATCTTTTTTTCCTCGGGTACTTATTCGACTGGCTGAGCTGGATCGTGCATTATTTACTACTGGTTGGTTTAGCTAGTTTGATGTAAAAGAAAAATATTCACGATTCTATAGTATCGTTTACAACCAGTCGAACAGTCTGGCCCAGAAGGCTGGCCCATGACATCGGATGAAATCATCATATCACACAACACAACAACAACCTGCCTGCCTTGTCATCCGCAACTCCATCCTTGCCGCCGCCTCCTCCAGTCCTCCTCCTGCGCTCCGCTCCACTGGTGGTCGGGACTAGGGAGTGCAGCAGATCCCGTGGCCGTGGCCGTGGCCTGGCCCGATCCCTTCCCTGCTCGGTAAGGAGCCCCCTGGCCCTCGCTGCTCGGACGGATCGGTTCCCCCTCTCGCGCTGGTGATTCGCAGCCACTCTGTTGTTCCGAATCCAATCCTCCCGCCGCCGCCGGCTCTCCTCGATTTCTTCCGTTTCGTTTTGATTGCTTGCTGCTGCATCGTGCAACTAACTCGTGCGTGCCTATCCTACCAGTTTAGGATTCATTCTTCGACGTTGGGGATTGGTTCGGTTGGGAATGGCGCGTCGCCTGATTAGCCCCGCAGCGGCGTGCCGAGGCTGCGGTTTCGTTAGGCCCGGGTTTCTGGCTGCCTTCTCCTCCTTCCATGTGATTCCACTGCCCCTATCTAAACTCTTCTAGTCACTGCCCTCCTGTGTCTCCAGTCTTCTTCCAGTCCTCCAGAATTTTCGATTCTAGTTACCAGGTCTAGACCAAGTTAGCATGTGTATACTAATAATATGAACTTCGATAGGCACTGCAATTATCATAGACCAGCTGTTTTTTGCATTGTACATTTCATTCATGTTAGATTATGTTGCCTGCTTTGCTGACTGGGGATTTTTCCTCCATGTATTACGCTCCTTCTAGTGCTATTACCGGTACATGCTTCTTCTGACATAGACAGATAAACTGCTTATTGTCTTGTAGTTGTCGCGACTAAGTGTTATATACTGCAAGCCACTTCCTGTAGTCAGTGATTGCCTAGTGACCTCCTTCACTTTTTGGCAGTATCGAACCTTGCCATCGTGCTCTCCGAAGAGGACTTCCTCAGTAAAGAATTGCTTTAGCAACACTTACAATTCAAGGAAAGAGGTACCATTCCTCGCTTTTTTTTGTCGGATTCTTACTATAGTTTGTTGAATGCTGTTACCTGTTTTCAGTTATACAATCTTTTTGTGTGTAACCAGCGCTAATATATACTTCATTTTATCCTGTTGCAGGGTTCACGTTGGATACGATCCGAGCCTCCCTTGTCACTAAATGTTAGTACCTTCCTTCATGCCAACTATTTATTATCACTATCTAATATATACATTTATGCATATATGTTGTGAGCTGCTACCTGCTATGTTAGAAAATAGCTTGGTTCTACTATGTGCTAATACGATTTTTTTTTTGAAGTTTCTCTTGTTCTTTCCGCACACACAGGAGAGCTGAATTTTCTCTTTTGACTAGTAGGATGTAGTAATAACAGTGTATTTCTTTAATTTATTCAGCTCGTGGCATGCAATGTGCCTACATGGCTCTTCCATTTATATTTTCCTTACCGTTTTTCATATCCATAATTCAGAGGGCAAAGTTTGTTGGCAAGAGGACATCTTGTTCTGTTGCAACAGAGCCGCCTCCTGCTGCCACTGAAGAACCAGACATGGATGCCCCCAAGGAGATATTCTTGAAAGATTACAAGGCACCTGATTATTATTTTGACACGGTAACTACATGCCTTTTCTAATTGTTTTCCCGCACAGCTTTCAGCATTTGAACGTTTGTTGTTAGAAATTCTCTAGTTGCTGTGCCCTATGTGAGGTTAGCACTAGCAGTTTGGAATCCAGTTTCTTTTTGGAATAGCTGTTGTTTTAGAAATCAACAAAGTGTCCAACATAAACCTTTGACAGTTACTGTTAAGAAATATGTCCAGTACAATTTACCCCTAATAGTACTTGAAACTAGTTTTGATGAAAATCTACCATTTTCCCCCCAACTCACTGATCTAGCCATGCATCCTAGACAAACATGTTCTCAAATGGGGCTAGCATGTAGATAGATGTGCACATGCATAGTAATCTACTTATCTTGATACCATTAGTCCGTGCTTGGGCTTTGTTTCTTGTAAATTGACTGTTGATTCCTTGTTTTTTTTGCCTGTTTTTTGTTTCTAATTTTTTACTGTCACCTAATTGAACTGCAGGTGGATTTGCAATTTCAACTTGGTGAAGAAAAGACCATAGTTACATCTAAAATAGTTGTATCACCTGGAGTTGAAGGTCAATATCTAACCTTGCATCAATTGTCCTGTACTTTCTTTTTATTTGGCAAAATATTATCATATGGTACCTCATCAAGGCCTCTACATCTCTCTTGCATATCTTTTTTTTCTTCTCCATTTATATCATGAGAAGTAACTTTGGAGCTTAGATGAGCTTCTCGACTTCCTAACTAACTTTCAATTGTAATGTATTGTAGCTGGCATCTCAGCTCCACTAGTTCTTCATGGGCGTGACCTCAAGCTGTTATCAATCAAAGTCAATGGCACTGAATTAAAGGTGATAATTAGTTCACATAGTGTTTCCGTTGTGTTTAGATGTTTTAAAATTGCAGGATAACTGATTTCTTTGTCATCCTTATTACAACCAAACTGCTATAGTTTCATCATGAGTTTGAACATTGATAACCATCTCCTCGTCTTCTTTTAGATTAGATTCTGTTGGCACATATTTGTACAACAGTAGGCAGGATATATAGCATGTATTTGGGAAATATGCTGACAGGAATATCGCACGATTACCAACAAACGGTGGGAAGAAACTCGTTTTGTTCCAACTCAGAATGATTGTATAATTTATAATTCTTTCCAAGGGGAAAAAAGGTAATCAGATGGAGGCTTGCACTTGAATTGCACTGGACAGATAACAGGGGGCTCATATGTTTGAAAAATTTGAAGGGATTGTGATGAAATGACAGAGGCATTTCCAGAGAAATAGTTGTTGTATATAGTAACATTCGGCAATAGCCATAGTGGTCTCTTGTGGTTTGTGACATTAGATTACTTGCTCCATCCTATCATGTTTTCCTGTCGCACTATTGATATCGGCAGTGGGTTAGTGGGATGCTGTATATTTCACTGGATTTCTATCCTTCAAATATTTCTTAGTATGATAGGGACTGCCTAATACACAACACAGTTATCAGAAACCCTGCTGCAGTTAATATGTATTATTTTATTTGAAAAAGTTTTGCCTAAAAAACATACATTTTATTCTCCTATTTTGTTCCTCACCTGCCTGTATCTACTTGATAATTAGGGTGAAGAGTATAAAGTCAATTCTCGCCATCTGACACTTTCAACACCACCTGCTGGCGTATTCAACTTGGAAATTGTTACAGAAATATATCCTCAGCTAAACACATCATTGGAGGTACTGACTGCTTTTAGAGGGATACAGTCCTACTAGCTAATCCATTAGATATAATGTAGGCTAACAGCTAGGGTATCTTTTACTCTAATTTCTTGTACATTCACAGGGGCTGTACAAGTCTACTGGTAACTTCTGCACTCAGTGTGAAGCAGAAGGGTTTCGGAAGATTACCTTCTTTCAGGTAGGTCTTACTTTCAGTAAAATTACTATATAGAGTGGTGTTAAGGTTTACCTACTGTTTATTAACATCAGATATCGTATATTGATTCCATGTTTGCTTGTGGTTTGATATATGAGGCATCAAATATCATGTTGTCTCTATAAATATGTTCTTTTCCGAGGTTTTGATATTTGATTTATACATGCTCTGTATTTGGAAATGTTGAATGTTATCACAGGATCGCCCAGATGTTATGGCAAAATATACTTGCCGTATTGAAGCTGATAAAACTTTG
Source organism: Miscanthus floridulus (assembly GCF_019320115.1). Classification (NCBI taxonomy): domain Eukaryota; kingdom Viridiplantae; phylum Streptophyta; class Magnoliopsida; order Poales; family Poaceae; genus Miscanthus; species Miscanthus floridulus. The sequence goes on from NC_089592.1 coordinate 72,437,224, forward strand.
TATCCGGTATTATTGTCCAATGGGAATCTTATTGAGCAGGGAGACCTTGAGGTACGCTAGCTTCCTAAGTCCTAATGCAATCATCACTCAGTAGAGCTAAGGGACAATCACTGTATGCCATTTTTCTTTTTTACACTGTAGGGTGGAAAGCATTATGCACTGTGGGAGGATCCCTTCAAGAAACCAAGCTACCTGTTTGCTCTAGTTGCTGGTCAGCTGGGATGCCGGGAGGATTCGTTTGTTACATGCTCCGGCCGCAGCGTAACACTAAAAATTTGGACTCCTGCCCAAGATTTACCAAAAACAGCACATGCTATGTATTCTCTCAAAGCAGCAATGAAGTGGGATGAGGAGGTTGCTCCTGATTCATTGCCTATAACTTCCTGGAGTTTCTTTAGTTCAAATCAGATAGCTGATTCAGTTCTTCATGCCACCTGCCAGGTCTTTGGTCTGGAGTATGATCTTGATTTATTCAACATTGTTGTTGTCCCTGATTTCAATATGTAAGTTCTTTTCCTATTTTTATCACCATGCTGCAGTATATTTTGGGAATGCTTTTTTTTCCTTTCCTCTAGGGTTGTGGGTTTAACTTGTGGAACTTGATACTTTGGTTAAATGTTAACAAGCCAATTGCCCAGTTGTACAATATAGCATGACCCAAACTGTCTGTTGATAAAGGTAACTCTGTTAATTGCAGGGGAGCAATGGAAAACAAGAGCTTGAATGTAAGATTCCGTCTTTCCTTGGAAAATTTCGCACATTAATTTGTTTTTTAACACTGGTTTATGAATGAACAGATATTTCAATCTAGACTTGTATTGGCATCACCAGAGACTGCCACTGATGGTGATTATGCTGCAATTTTGGGTGTTGTTGGTCATGAGGTACACAAATTTGTAGATATATCCGCTCTTTCTTTTTTTAGTGAATTCAATTATACTTACGGCTCGTTGCTTTTCCAGTATTTCCACAACTGGACTGGGAATAGGTAACTGTCTTAACGATATCACAATAGTGGATTATATTTTTATTTGCAATGATGGTATCATAACTTGTATTTAATTCCTTTATGACTGTTTAAGTGATTAATAATTGTTCTCTTTTCACTTCTTTTTTTCTTTCTCTTTTCTCATTAATTGGTGCTTTTCCTGATGAGATTAAAGCCATGCCAAGCGATAGCTTGGGATGGCTACGCTTGGGATGGCTAAATGGGAATGATCTTTTTTTTCTTCCTAACAAAAGGAATGACTTCCTTATCTCTATGCTGTTGCAGAGTAACTTGCCGTGATTGGTTCCAGCTAACCCTGAAAGAAGGACTGACCGTTTTCAGGGATCAGGTATACTCAGGCAGTCGGCAATGTGTTAGCTGCTGCAAGTTTGTTTGTTCATCTTACTCTTCTAATTAAATTATTTGTGTAGGAGTTCTCTTCGGATCTTGGCTGTCGCACAGTAAAACGAATTGCTGATGTCTCCAAACTCAGAATCTATCAATTCCCACAGGTTTTCTTGATCTACTCTATCACCGTATTCTTGTTAGATTGTTGTTGAATGAAGTAAACTGCAGCATGCGGCAGCTTGATTTTATTTTGACCAACCTGTGTCTTCTTTCCTTATATCCAGGACGCTGGGCCTATGGCACATCCTATCCGCCCCCATTCCTATATCAAGGTGCTAATGCTCAATTGTTCTGCGATTTGAATTCATTTACTCTATGTTGCTTTGAACCAGAAATAAAGATACAGTTTGTAACTTTTTAAATTTCACTGGCAGATGGACAACTTCTATACTGGTGAGTTTTGTTGTCTCTAAAATTGACTGCATACAGTGAGATGCACAAAACATCAACTGATTTATTATCCATCCCCTGTTGAACCATTGAAACCTTATCTGATGAATCTACCCCTGGTGACTTTGATTATGAATAACTTGGCAGTGACGGTACGCATTTTTCATCCTGTCCCCTATTAAACAAACATTGTGAGAGTTAATGATTAAAGCTGACATTATTTTTTGTTGTTTTCTTTGTTCCTTCATCCAACCATTATGGGATTCATCTCAGGTTTACGAGAAGGTTCGTTTATGTAACTTTTTTCAATTTCCATGCATTGATAGAAAATGGCAATGAGATGTGACCTGGACATGTACTTGGTATAGGGTGCTGAAGTTGTCAGAATGTACAAGACCATGTTTGGAGCATCAGGGTTTCGAAAGGTAAAATTCGAGCTTCGACCTAAAATGCGAGGGTACAAGTGTTGTTATGAACCGTAGTTCATTTGGGAATAACCATTGCCAGGAAGATAGCCGGGCAAAGTTGGCCTGGAGGGAGACTAGAGTATTATTATTATTTTCTTTTGGGGGAGGGGATTAGATTAATTATTCTTCATTGCTCCTTGCTTCATACATCACCTCCCTTTATATAGAGGGTATTCCTCGACTCCCAAGTAAAGCCCAATCAAATCCTAACAAATCATATCCAATTCCAATCCTATCTCTAATTGACCTAAATCTAATATTACATCTAACTGATCCAGTCCCTATAGCTGATCCTATTCCTATGGGCTCCTGCCTCCCTAGTGGACACCCCATAACAAGTGTACAATGTCATCTCCATTTAAACTTTAGCATGATCTCTAATACACATCCATGACCATTACTTTTCTAATTGTATATATGTCAGCAAAAAACATAAACAAATGAAATTACTTTTCATGTAAATCTGCATTTACCTATTTATACGCTACAAGCTAGCTAACTTTTATCCATATCAGTGATCATAATTTCAAGAATTTCTTTGTGCGTCATAATTCTACAATAAGTTGATGTTTCTTAAATGTATAAGAAAAATTCGCGACATTACCTTGTACCGTGAATCCTGTGCATGTAATGTTTCCCATGGGATGTCTCTTTTTTTTTTTTTGAACTGAAGCTGCGGGCAACCCCCCGCGTGTCTGGTACAATGTTGTACACATATCTTTTACTTTCCACGTTTTCCTCTGCAGGGCATGGATCTTTATTTCCAAAGGCATGATGGGCAAGCTGTCACTTGTGAAGACTTCTATGCAGCCATGTGTGATGCAAATAATGCACAACTGCCAAACTTTTTACAATGGTAGTAGACACTTATCTTCCAATCATGCTTTTTAAGGGTTACTTGTTGTGATCACTATCTAATTGTAAACCATCCAATAGGTACTCTCAAGCAGGTACGCCTATAGTCAAGGTGGCATCTTCATATGATCCTAGTTCTCAGACATTCTCTTTGAAATTTAGGTAAGCTTCCACATTCTCTGGGTTCGAAGTACTTATTGACCTTTAGTACTTACGATTAGATATATGTTGAACTGTCATTCCAACTTTCTACTTACATTCATTTTCATTGATGCTAGTGCACATGGGTTTTACATACCCTGATAATGTTTCTTCCTATATTGTAGTAATTCGTGAAAATAGTACATTTCTAAACCATCTGACTTTTCTATTTTCTCAGCCAAGAAGTACCACCCACTCCTGGCCAACCAGTTAAGGAGCCTATGTTCATACCTGTTGCTATTGGACTTGTTGACTCTACTGGAAAAGATATGCCCCTCACTTCCGTTTACAGTGATGGAACTCTCCAAACACTCTCTGCTGATGGCCAGCCAGTCTTCACAACTGTGCTTCAGTTTAAAAAGGTAAAAACAACCGTGATTATCTTCCTTCAAGCTTTCCCCTCAAGAAATGAACTTAATTAGCATGGTTTGATTTGTGAATCTTTTGCATATTGTGCAGATAGGCTGGTATTTGTTCATTCAGTGCTACACTGTTGATACTCTACTATGTGGCTTTTTTTATTTTTTGTATTTACATTCATTCAGAAGCCCTTTGTAGGACCTCAAATTATGTGCAATAAGATTTTTAGTCAGTAAGCTTGTGGTTGCCTGTACATAGGCACCTAGTTGTAGTTTTCTAGTTGTATCAAATTTAAGCGTCTCGACATTTTTTTCTGATACTTGAATGTGCTTTTATATTATTCAGAAGGAAGAAGAGTTTATATTTAAAAACATTCCCGAGAGGCCAGTTCCTTCTTTGTTGAGGGGATATAGTGCTCCTGTCCGTCTAGATTCCGATCTGAGTGAGAGTAACCTATTTTTCTTGCTTGCCAATGACTCAGATGAATTTAACAGGTATTCTGGATCACAATGCTAAAGATATTTTCGTTTTCTATTAAAGAGTTCAATCTAATGATCTTTCTATTCCCTAGATGGGAAGCTGGCCAAGTTTTGGCACGTAAGTTGATGCTAAGTCTCGTAGCTGACTTCCAGCAACAGAAAACACTGGTCCTAAATCCAAAATTTGTTGATGGGATTAGATCAATTCTGCGCAACACAAGCTTGGATAAGGTAAAATTATTGCGGCTATTGTAATCTATAGGATACACTTAAATTATAAAATGGCTATTGTAATCTGTTACAGGAATTTATTGCGAAAGCAATAACTTTGCCTGGTCAAGGGGAGATTATGGATATGATGGAAGTTGCAGATCCTGATGCAGTTCATGCTGTCCGTAACTTTATTAAGAAGGAGCTTGCCTTGCAACTTAAAGATGATCTTCTTGCAGCTGTAAGTAGCACCGGCCAAGTTGCTACTATCTCTGTGCCAAAAAACTTGGTTGGCATTCTAGTTTTGTTCCAAGTCAAACTATCTTAAGTTTGCCAACTTTATAAAAGAATGTACCGATATTTATATTACCAAATAAGTACTATTAGATCCATCATGAAACATATTTTTCATAGTATATCTATTTGGTGTCATTAATACTGACAATCTTCTCTATAAACTTGGTCAAACTTAAAGTAGTTTAGACTATAAGCACAAATCTGGAAGACATGTTATTTGGGATGGACGTAGTATTTGTTTGTGTTATTCTTGTTCTCCCATGTATCAGCTTTTCATTTAAACTTTTTGTTAGGTGAAAAGCAACAGGAGTTCTGAGGCTTACACATTTGACCATGATAGTATGGCTCGCCGTGCATTGAAAAATACATGCCTTGGTATGTTTTTCTTTGGCAAACTTATTGCGCTCCAACTGAGGAATCACGATCGAGAGAACATCACCTAATTCAAGTTTTCTGATATTCCTTGTAGCATACCTTGCCTCATTGAATGAGCCAGATTTCACTGAGCTTGCACGGCATGAGTACAAGTCTGCGACTAACATGACAGAGCAGTTTGCTGCATTAGCAGCATTATCCCAAAATCCAGGCCAAGTTCGTGATGATGCCCTCTTGGATTTCTATAACAAGTGGCAGGATGACTACTTGGTAAGATACATGACTGCTTATATTATATCTGTTATTGATAAATGTTTTTATGAACTAATGTAGAACACAGGTTCTTTGAAAAAAAAAATGTAGCACACAAATTAAGTGGGGGTACCTGTTGTTTGTTTGTTTTGCTCTGATAGGTTGTAAGCAAGTGGTTTGCTCTTCAAGCTACTTCAGAGATTCCTGGAAATGTTGCAAATGTTCAGAAGTTGCTGTCTCACCCTGCTTTCGACATGAGGAATCCCAACAAGGTTGGTGGTGCCATCAGCTTAAATTTTTCATGTGGACTTTGAGCACCTGAGTACCTTACTGAGATATTTTTTTTTACTCAGGTGTACTCGCTAATTGGAGGATTCTGTGGATCACCTGTGAACTTCCATGCGAAAGATGGTTCTGGGTACAAGTTCTTGGGTGAAATTGTTTTGCAGCTTGACAAGATAAACCCTCAGGTTAATGTCAAGTACCTGTTCTCCTGTAAGCTGGACCAGGCCCAAATGTTTGAAGAATTGTTAGCTAATGTGGTTTGTTCGTGGGTGTGAAATCAGGTGGCCTCCCGCATGGTTTCAGCATTTTCTCGGTGGAGGCGATATGACAAGACCAGACAAGATCTTGCCAAGGTGACGTACTGTATTTGTGTGCAGTCTATGTAGAGTCCAATTGATAGGGTAATGGTATTTTTCACACAAAAAAAAAAGATAGGGCAATGGTAGTAACACCTTGCTTCATTTGTGGCGCAGGCCCAGCTGGAGATGATCGTGTCAGCCAATGGACTCTCCGAAAACGTGTACGAGATTGCTTCAAAAAGCTTGGCGGATTAGTTTGGGCAGTTCCAGGGTAGTGCGAGTGGGAGTGCTTAACTGAAAATCTCTTTTGTTGGCGAAATGACAAGTAGAGTAAATAAACAGGCGTGCTGAAGTTGCATGAATGAACTGAACAAATATAAGTGTGATGACTGATGATGTCCGCTTCGTGGGGGTTTGGAGCATGCGTGCTCTCGTCTGTTGGAATGCAACTGCTCGTTTTTACCTCCTACGCTCAGTTCGCTGACTTATGTTGATGTTTATACTAAAATGTTATGAGAGAAAAGCACAATTCCATAACCGAAAAGTAGTTTTGAATAAGGGCCTGTTTGGTTCTAAATAAGTCACCTACTTATAAGTTAAAAAGTGAAATAAGTGACTTATTTTGGCAAACACCATCAACTTATAAATTACTCCTGTTTATAAGTTTTAAGTTGGTTCACCCCTGCTTACAACTTATAAGTCATCATTTTTTGTATGGGTCCACACCTTTAATGAACTTATAAGTCATCTACAACCAAACAAGCATAACTTATAAGTCACTGGTTTTCAATCACTTTGACTTATGGAAAACAAACAGGCCCTAAGCTCAAACTAACAGGGGAACATCTGCAGCACGACGGTTTCTGTCTCGAACTCACTGTTATGTTAGCGATCGGTCTTGCGGAGCCCTAGACCCTCAACCCTTTGCTTTGCTGGCAGCTCTGGAAGGTCTGGAGCTCTCCAGCCGTGCCCAGGCTCTTATAGGTTGTAGCACACTCCAGCAGGTTTCAATGAGTGGTTTTGGCTGATTAGTTACCACCGTATTTTGGCTCCGTTCGCTGGTTTGAAATTTGGCTGAAACTGATTGAAAAACACTGTTCCGGCTGAACTATTATGAGAGAAAAACACTGTTTCGACTGAAAAAAGAAGTCGAACAAGCCATTTTTAAGACAAGCGAACGGGGCTTTTGTTTGGTTTGCTAATCTTAAGAAAACAAAGATTTAATTATTAGTAGATTTTAGGCCTGTCTGGATACTTCCGGATTGTGGAAGCTAGCTTCCAGATTCTACCAAGGGATCCAAACAACTCTAGCTTGTAAGCAGCTTATATAATCTGCACACCTCTAGATTTTACAATCTAGCAAGCTGGGGACATCCAGCTTCTGGATTGAACTTGACCAATCTGTCCCTCACTTTTTGACCCACTCATTCCAGCTAGCTTTTAGAAGTAAAGGACATTTGGTTATGTTTCACTGTACAGTACTATATGAGCCAACTTTTAGAAGTTATGAATCCTAACAACCTCTTATTTCAGCTTTTATAATCCAGCTTACAGGAATTGACTTTTAGAAGCTAACTTCTGCAGTCCATGTGGATCAAACACAGCCTTTATTATTCATCTGTACTGTAGATGCAGATGCACAGAGCCAGGCATGTGTGTTGTTTGGTATCGGCGGATCGGAGCAGCAGAGCAAGCAAGCCGAAAGCGATTGGACTCTGGTGGTGGGATAGGAATAGGAATAGGATGGGATGGGACGGGACGGAAACGAAAGTTTTCGTGAGTCGTGATGGTGCACATGGGACCAATGAGTGTACGCGACCGGAAGAGAAGACAGGACCGGGCTAAGCCCTTCTTTAGTTCCACCCAAGCCCTGGTTTAGTTTCACCCTAATTTTTAAAAAGTTACTACAGTACCTGTCATATTGAATGTTTGCGGTCTATGCATGGAGCATTAAATGTAGACGAAAAGAAAAACTAATTGCATAGTTTGGTGGGAAATTGCGAGACGAATGTTTTGAGCCTAATTAGTCCATGTTTGAACACTATTTACCAAATAAAAACGAACATGCTACAGTAGTCCCAAAATCTAAATTCTTGGAACTAAACACGGGCTAAAAGCTCTTTTGAGCTGCGCGTCGAAACCGTGTGAGCTAGTGGGTGTGGTGCCCGCCACCGCCATTCCACAACCACAAGGCATATTTTGATCTCTCGGCGGTGGAAGCATCAGCACGGGACCCGGGATAGCATCAAGCATGCACGCTACTCCTGCCTATAGCATCGTCCAATCGCAGGCCAGATTTGGAGGGGTATTTGACGAAGAGAATGATTGTCCAATACATGCACCCCGGCAACCCAATAACCAAGCAGAATGCCATCCAAGGAGTGGATTGTAACACCCTACACCCGGCACACGGCCCAGGCTCACTCTATCAAGGGGCGGGTTCCACCTACGTAACAACTCGCTTAACCTTTCATCATCGCTTCGCACAAAATGGTTACCGAAGGTTACTATACGTCCTTGGTATGACTATTTAAGTCGGTCAGGCCGTCCTATGGCTGCACAGTGTTTCATAATGCTAAGTAACTTGTGTGAACAGTGGTTGAGCAACAGTGTTGTATCGCTACAGTACCCCGATTTGGTCCAGCCCACCTCGGCGCTACAGTTGGACCACAGCCCACGCGGGCAGTTACAGTGCCTCGCCCCAACCAGAATTTAGCCCATTTAGGCGGGGATGTTACGGTCACCTCCTTAGGATTCGACGCCCTCGTCGAATAACAGACTGGCTTACCCTATTCGAGACAAATGTTCAGGATCGACTCTCTTAGCCCACGTCCATATTCCCAGCTCCCTAGCCCAAGTGTCATGCTCTTGTAGAGCCATGCGCAACATGTCCGAGCTCCCGAGCCATATGTCCGTGAAACCGCGAGAGTTGGCTCTGAATACCATTTGTAACACCCCAGGCCCGGCACACGGCACATGCCCACTCTACCGAGGGGTGGGCCCCACCTACGTAGCAACCCGCTTACGCTTCCGTCCTCATTTCGCGCAAAACGGTTAACCGAAAATTACTACACGTCCTTGACCTAGCTATTTAAGCCGGTTCGGCGAACTCAAAACTCACGATAGGTACTAAACTGCACATCTACAGTGTATTCCGCAGCTACAGTATTTGGTACTACAGTACTAGAATTCGGCCCGACCTAATTTAGCCCAATGGGCTGGGTCTCACATCCACCCACCCTCAAAGTATTTGACGTCCTCGTCGAACTATCGAAGCAGCTTACCCATACAAGACAAATGCTCAGGATCGGCTCTCTTGCCCCATGTCCATGCACAACTTGTCCGAGCTCCCGAGCCATATGTCCATGAAACCGCGAGAGTTGGCTCTGAATACCGTTTGTAACACCCTAGGCCCGGCACACGGCACAAGCCCACTCTACCGAGGGGTGGGCTCCACCTACGTAGCAACCCGCTTCGCTTTCGTCCTTGTTTCGCGCAAAACGGTTAACCGAAGGTTACTCTGCGTCCTTGATCTGGCTACCGTCTTAGGATTCACTGTTTCTGGTGCAACACCCTCAGCTACATCTCGGACCACACCCCACACGAGTAGTTACAGTGCCTCGCCCCAATCTAAATTCGACCCATTTAGGCGGGATGTTCCATGGACGGAGTAAACAAAGTACAGTCATTTTTTATTGGAGAGTTAATAAAACTTAACCGCTAAGAAAATACTCCTATTGATAGGGAGGAGAGGACAGAAAGAAGAAACAGACGCACATACGCCCACGCAGCCATCCGTTCAAACGCAACGGCTCAAGGAAGAAGAAACCGATGAGCAGCCACGCAGCCTTTTCTTTACTCCATTTATTTTAGCACACAAAACCATAGGGCGCAGCCATCCTGCCGTCCATCCGTCCCAAGGCCAGCCGCCACCTCCCCAACTGACAGGCGAGCCCCACCCCCTCAACCTCCGCCCACTATTTATACCCTCCCCTCCCGTCGGCATCTTCCCACTCGCTCATCAGCGATCCTTCTCGAGCGTCCCATCAACCCATCCCCGCCCCCGCAGGCAGGCAAAGCAAAGCAGCCGCCATGGGCTCCCGCTACGAGGTGGAGGTGACGGTGGGGTCGGCGAGCGGTCTGAAGAACGTCAACTGGCGCAACGGCGACCTGAGGCCGTACGCCGTGCTGTGGGTGGACGACGGGCCCAGGTGCTCCACCCGCGTGGACCCCGACAACGGCGAGGACCCCGTGTGGGACGAGAAGGTCGTGGTCCCGGTGCCACCCGCCTCCGCCGCGCGCCTCGGCGACGCCGTCCTCCACGTCGACGTCGTCCACGCCGCCAGCGGCGGCGACGATGCCGAGGCCGTCGTCAAGCCGCTGGTGGGTTCCGCGCGCCTCCCGCTCCGCGACGTCCTCGACGACGCCGGCGGCGTCGTCGGCGGGCCCAAGGTCTCCCGCACCCTCAGGCTGAAGCGGCCCTCGGGCCGCCCGCAGGGCCGCCTCGAGGTCCGCGTCGCCGTCCGCGAGGCCCCGCCCCCGCGCTACTACGACCCGAGCCTGTACCCGGCGCCCGCGTACGGGAACCCCGCCGGGGCAGCCTCGCGCGACCTCTACTACGCGGCGCCGCCGGCGTACGGCGGACAGCCACCGTACGCCGCGCCGCCCGCGGGGTACCCGGCCGCCGCCGCCGCTCCTCCCTACGGTGGTGGTTATGGTTACGGAGCCGCCGCCGCCGCTCCTGCTCCTGCGGCGGCGTACGGGGATCCTGCGGCTGCTCCGCCTGCCCAGAAGAGCAGCAAGATGGGGATGGGGACGGGGTTGGCCGTGGGCGCCGCGGCGGGACTGCTGGGCGGCGTGGCGCTGGCGGAAGGGGCGAGCTACCTGGAGGACAAGTTCGAGGATCGCGTCGCCGAGAGGGTGGAGGAGGAGACGTTCGGCGACGGAGACTACGACGACGATTACTAGAAGCAAGCAAAGAGACATGCACACGGGTGCGAACTGCGAAGTATCAAACCGAATCCACGCAAAAAATCGAGTAGCTCAAATCAAATGCATTCAAATAAAGTGAGATAACCCCAGTGGAAAACAAAAACATCAAAACTTGAACCATGGCTCTGTTGATCCCCAACCCTACCATTCGATTGAGTGCTTGGTTTGATTGTACAATTTGAACCGTATCTATCTTGCTTTCCATGTCGTACGTGGGCGCCTATCTCTTTTTTTTTTCAGTCTGAAAAGAAAAGAAACAAGATGTCAGTGAAGGCCGCAAGACCGTAACCTTGCTAAGAAAATCCATGGCCGCCAACGATATATATTGTCGTTGAGCTGCTATTGATTTGGGTGATGATATATATTGCGCTGTGAGATTCGTGTGTTGTGGATGCACGAACGATGGTGTCGGCCTCAACAAATTTAAGGGGGTGCGTCTTATGGTGCATAGCTTTTCAGCATGTTTGTTTCGGCTTATTCGCTCGTATCTGGTTTATAATCTATGGCTTTAAATAATGTTTTTTTTTCACAACAAATCAGGTAGCAGTATTTTTAGTTATGGATTATAAGCCATTTCAGCCGAAACGAACTGACCGTTTTATTGTGTGGGTAAAAGATCCTACGTACATGCCTGAAAAATCTACCTACAACCGAAAAGCGAAAACCCGAGATACAGAGAATCCTCCTTAGGCACCATTCGGTTATTCAGGAATGGAGGCAGGAACCGATCCAGCTGATGAATTGACATGCAAATTACTCAATCAATCCAGCTGGGAATAGTTTCAGGACATGGATCCTAGTCAACCGAACAAACCCTTAAGCGTATGATAGAACTACTAGCACAGACAGGTCTGCAAAAAAAAAAGTAAATATCTGTAAGCACAATATTTATCCATAGTTTATAGCCCGATCCATTATCGCTTCTCTTATTAAAACACTGAAACCAAAATCCTTCTGTTTGTGACTCTAATCTTCGGTTCTGGACTCCTGTATATCAATTGTTGACTGCATAATTCTTTTGTGCTTCGAGTTACACTTATACCGCACAAAAGAATTTATGTATAAAACCTTTGATCTCATCTAACCAATACGTAAAAGTTGTGAAATAAGATTGGAATGAGTACTATGCATGAACCTAATTTGAGTAACATGCAGACAAAGAACATATTTAAGGTTTGTTGTTGCCTGCCTAATGAGAACATCAAGACACGTATGCCAGCCTGTTGGATAAATACACTAAATACATCATGAAATGCAAAAACAATAATGCTCGCATAAGATTCCCTGTTTTCAGTTTTCTTGCAAATAAGTCCAACATCAACATATTTTGTACAATCATAAGTGTTTTCTTTAGAATGAAATCGGTCCATTTCATCTGTCAAAAGTGAGGATACTATTCTATCTCTTCTATCTAGTGTTTTCATATTCGTCATCACAATACTTTAAAATGTAACTAACATATGTCAACCTATGTACGTCCTCCCTTTGACTAGAACTAGCAAAAGATTATTTTGGCAATGGTTTGGGATGATAAAAAGTACCATCTTGTAAAATGGAATATTATAACCAAGCCCAAAAATAAGGAGGGGCAGGGTTCATGACCTGAGTAAAATGAACATAAGTCTATTATGTAAGTGGTGGTGGAAACTGAAAAATTAAGACGGGATTTGACAGGAAATTGTGAGAAAGAAACACATGAAAGGTAATGTTTGACCTAAATTACCCATAAAAGCATATAATTGCCTTGTGTGGAATGACCTAATCTAAATCAAGCATATCTATTTGACAGGAAGGTCCACGAGTGTGGGGACTGGTATTGCTTGCTCTTCTTATATGACATAGCAAAGCTCCTGCTAATTCTTCAAACAGAAGCTGAAGAAGCGACAGGCTGCTGGAGCGATCCACTCACCGTCCTCTCGCTACCAATGGAATCATCGGTGATGGCGTGATGCAATGCAATTGCAAGCAACTGCATATAAAAAAAGGGCGTACCCAGTGCAGAGTGCTCCCACTCTGTGCGGGGTCGGGGGAAGGGTGTCAATGGCAAGCCTTACCCTCCCCTGTGGCGAGGAGACCGCGACTCAAACCCGGGACCTTCCGGTCACAGGCGGTAAGACTCTACCACTTGCAAGCAACTGCATATATAGAGACTTTATCTGAACAGCTAGCACAACCATGCATGCGCTACTTTTGATTTGCTTCCAGAATTTCAGCTGTGGTCTTATAGTGTTGATTTTGATTTGCTTCCAGAATTTCAGCTGTGGTTTTATAGTGTTGACCAAGATCAACTGTGAGGCTCATTTCAACTTCATAAAAAAAAATCCAAACTTTTGTGATTCAACCACGTACACAATTCAACAACATTTCAAATCCATAATTCAGAATTATAATTTAGAACACAAACACAATACAGGCTCATATGCACCAAATATAATTCCACATGATATGAGAAAACATAGATAGCTTTATTGCCCATGGTTTTACCACATATGCTCAACAAGTCATCATGAAGTTGTTCATGTGCCTCACGGGCAAGGTGTTCAAACAGCAAAAACCAGTACCCCACTTTCAGACAATGGAAACCTATTCCACAAGGCTACAGTGGTTGGGTATGATGCACCAGATTGTGGGAGCAAAAGAAATTTCCCCAGTTTCTGCGCTTATTTTCTCCTGATCTTAACCTTCAGAGTCCATTGGAGCTTACCTTCTGGGCGCGGTATGTCCTGTGGTAACCGGAGGGGCAACTCAAATTCACCAAGCGATGCTAAAGGTGACTGCAGGTGCAGATTCTCCGGATGGATGGTGATGTTGAGTTGCCTTGCCACCTAGAGGTGAAGTAGACAAGTCAGGGGAAAAGTGAAATTTAGGGGTGCTACATGGGGTATTTAGAGCTTCAAAGGTACCTCGGAAACAATTTCATCTTTTGTTACAGGAGTACGCAGCTCATTTCCAGTCGAGATGAACCTCCTCAACACCTACCAATATCAGAGATGATCAATACTTCCATGGCTGAACTTTATCAATAAATGAAACATGCAAATGCACACTATACGAAAACATGAAAACAAGTAGTGCAGTAAACTTTTCACTTTTAGTGGTAGCAGACTAACCAAGAGTGCATTATCTAACCGCTTTGCTGCTGCTTGGTACTGCTTCAGTCTTTCTTCCTGTAGCTGTTGAAATGGTAATTGACAAGTAAATCAGTACCATCAGAAAAGAAGAAGAGGAAGTATAGGGCAGGGGAAAGCACACAATATCAGCCTTCAAGCAGAACCGGAAATTTTTAGATCTAAACTTATCCAGAATTTGATCTTACAGTTAAGAAAACGTTGATTATAGTAAGCAAAGGGGCTTTTATATAACACAGAAGTAAGCACATTGCATTTTTAAAAGCCAGAAAGAAGCTGTTGAACTTATATTAGGCAGCAGAAGAACAGTGGTGGCTATATTTTTCTAAAACAATAAATAAATTATGCAGCATGATAAAAACAGAGACTAGCAGGTACAGAGACAAGAGTAAATTTCCATGTCAACCGTTCAGTCTTTTATATATCAGATGAATTAGACAAGAATGAAAACAAATTGAGCCTATGATCATAGCCATTATTCTCAATACAGAAGACAACTCCAAAAATATTACTTTCAGAAAACAGAAACCCGCAAATTTTCATGTTTTTTTTTAAAAAGGGCACATTTCTCTGCTGACTTCTCTAATGAAGACCTGTGAGAGCCCAGTATCTTAATGCAGTAGACAGCATGAAAACAAACTTAGACTAAAACAGAAAAAATCGACTTGAGGTATGTTCACTGCCTAACTGGTAACTGGTCTTGGACAGAAATGAACAGTTGATGCAATCAAGTTTTCTACTATGGACTTTCATCAATAAAGCAGGTCAATATTTCTAACTTGTGAGCTGTACAACCTACCCGGGCATCATCATCTTCCTTTGTGACTTGTTTCACCACGACCTCCTCTTCATGTTGATAGAGCTGATTAAAAAAATAACGCCTTGTGAGGTTGCAGATGAAAGGGACTGTAAGTAGCAAACTTGGGTAGGAACTAGGAATGGAGTAGAGGCACCAGTGCACCACAATACTTTCAATGTGTTCAATATGGATTGTACCAAGTATCACCAAATTATTAGGCTACTTATCAGATTGCCATAGGAAACAGCTGTGTCAGGGAATGTTGCATGAACAGTCTGTGCATAGTTCAATGTGCAATACATATTCGGGCAGCGATACATTTTTTTCCCTGGTCAAACACTGAACCTCATGGTTTGCAGCAACTACCCACACTAACAGACATGCTTGCGGTAACATTTTAAAGGATTAATAAGGAACAGAGCTTACCTTGCGCTGCTCTCGGACGAGTATGGCGAATTTGTCCAGGTTCGGGACAGCAAGCATCTTGGGCATGAGGTGGTTGCGGAAGTGGCCAGGCGCCACCTTGACCACATCCCCTGTTTTCCCCAGCTTATCAATCGTCTGCAGGATAAAACATTAAGGAATGAAAGACAGAAAATAATTTATTTCCCCAGACATTTAATCATGTATCACAAGAGGAATCAGGAATTAACAATGGGGTCATATTTTCTCATTGTAAAGCGTTGATCAAATAAAACGCACAGTTCTAAAAAACAAATTACGAAATGGCCCAAAAACAAACTAAGATTTTTCTTTTGTAGTGAGTTGCAACCATCCCAGTAAAGCACAACTGAAACTAGATCAGAAAATCTAGCTACAATCGAACCAAAGCGACTGCTTGGCTAACACACCGTAGTATCTTCTTAATACGAATCAGCAGGAGGAACCTCGGGCGGGTACAATATCCACGTCGCCCATTAACCCACAAACCGTTGGATCCAGCAAGCATGTGACATCGCCGTTCGATCGGGGTTTGGCGCGGGTCTCGCCCTTTAAGCCGGTAACCCAAGCGGACGAGAATCCTCGCGAAGCTACTGGTTCCTTCGCCTCCCCACTGCCATAACCCTCCACCCTTTGCCTACTGTGCCTGCCTGAGACGTGCCGACGCTCACTGCCCTTCGTCGTCCGGCTGCTGCAGGCAGCCTCGTCCATCCTCCTCCAAATTCCATCCTCGTGCTGCGGCCTCTTTCCCCACCACGCGCAGCCTCGACTACTGTGGATGTGCACGGCTGGGGGGACCCGTAGCACAGGGCCAGCACGTGGCAGAGGCACTAATGCGCTACTGCTCTCTGTCTCTTGATTACTGTACTTAGGTGCTGTTTGGTGGTACCGTGGTACGATTGATAACGCAAACGTAATGGAATTAAAGCTGTCACTGTTACGGCAGCATATAGGATGTGATCTGATTTCATTTCCATTTGCGTTACATTTCTACTAACCAAACAGCACGTTGACCTGATACTTTCATTTGGTTACAAACAGCAAGTGATGCCTCGTCTTAAGATTTATTTATCAAGATTTAACTTGACAAAGTAATTCGAGTCACGGTCTCCTCGCATTGCACAGGCGAGGGTAAGGCTTGCCAATGACACCCTTCCCCAGACCCCGCACAGAGCGGAAGCTCTCTGCACTGGGTACGCCTTTTTTTTTAACTTGATAAAGTAAGGAGTGTGGACCACTTACCTAGCATTTGCTCTTTCAATAATGAACTTATGAATATTAGTTATTCGATCTCTGTATTCTCATTCTGATATTGAGTTCATGTCATGTTCATGCATATATGATATAACTGTATACTGAACTCTATATTTCTGTACATTGTATTGGCTCTAGTATTTCTTTATAGATTATATTGTGTTTTTTTTAATTTGTACTAGGCTAGAATTTTAACAGATTGTTTTCTTTAAAGCACGGAAGGGCGGGCCTGGTGCAAGCGGTAGAGTCTTACCGCCTATGACCGGAAGGTCCCGGGTTCGAGTCGTGGTCTCCTCGCATTGCACAGGCGAGGGTAAGGCTTGCCACTAATACCCTTCCCCAGACCCCGCACAGAGCGGGAGCTCTCTGCACTGGGTACGCCCTTTTTTTTTTGTTTTCTTTAAAGCACGATACAAACAGAGGTTCTCTTCCATTGTTCAAAGAGAGAAATAAAGAAGCAGAAGGAAAATATCATGCTTATATATCCATATAGATTTATTTTTTGAGCGATGTGCATCTTATAACCTTATTACATAAATCAAACAAATGCCTATTGACTCATACCAACCAATCCAAGTGAATATAGCCTAGAGCGTTTATACACAAAGCATGGCTTATGCAATAAATCAGATACTCCGTATTTCTGTAGTTATTTCTCAGTATCTGCACAACAAGATTTCTACACGCTGATTAAATGGAGTGGTATTCAGCATTGATATTAGAATATACGGGAGATGGAAATCAACTTCTCTAAGTAGCACCGTATAGGCCATGGGTCAAAATGGAAAGAAGAAAACACTGGCTACCTAATTGGTCTACCATCCTCTGCGTAGCGCGCGGCTTAGTTAATAAACCAAAACAGAGGTGTCGCAGGCGGAATGATTATGAAGGTATCGATGAAGACCTTACCGTAGTGAGGATGACCTCGAGCTTGCGGTAGCGCAGGCCATGGCCGGAGAAGAGAAAGGGGTTGGCGGCGAGGCTCTGGCGCTGAAGGCGGAGGGCAGCGCGGGCGGCGGCCATGGCGACGGCGTGCGGAAGGACGCTAGGGTTCGCTCCTCTGTGGACTGTGGGGAGTAGTTCGGCCTGCAGGGCCCAACAAGTCGCTCAGGAGTCGGGGCCTCTTTTGCTGGCCATGCAGATATATGGGCCGACAGCCTCAAGTCGCTGGGCGGTGGGCGCACGCAGGATTTTTTTTTCATTTGCCAGATAAATGCCTCCGACAAAAGACAATGCAAACATATACTCTGCAGCCGTATATTATATTATTATACTCATACAAAAGAATGCAAATGTTTTTATCCACGCCCTAGTTAACCTGATACTATAATTACTAGATATACCGGTGCGTTGCACCAGGGCCACAAGTTTTTATCCACGCCAACACGCAAAAAAGTAATAAAATACTAATAAATGATTTTATGTTAGGAACCCTAAACTATTTTCAAATTCATTAAGACATTTTTTCACTTTAATTACATCATCTTGGATTGAACCCTCAGGACGTGGACGCGTAAGCTCTGGGGATTTCGTACCGGACAAGGACACGTGAAAGCGGTTTTTCGTATCGAAACCGGGTAGCACACGGACACGTGAGCTCCAAGTTTTTTTAACGCGAGGAACCTTCCCCATTCCCAATGATATTTCAATAGAAATACAGAGTTTGAAGATTGTATCAAGAAGACAGAAAAGCTAGAGTGATCCGAAGATCATTACAAGATAACTACCGCCAAGGTTACCTAGCTGTTGACGATAGTTAACATTTATCATAAACCATCAATATAACTTGTATAAATGACTAAAATGGATCACCAATATAGACTTAGGGGTTTAAACCGATAAATTCCATGAGTTTTGGTGAATTTGTCTTTCCAGCAGGATTTAAACAGAAATTCGCCAAGGAGGACCTATTCATCAAAGGAAATTACAGAATTCCGCCGCTTAATCGAAGTGGGAAGACTCTAAAAGACTCTAGGAGACTCTCCACCGAAGCAGGACACATGTCACTGACATGTGGGGCCGGGCGGCCCCACCTAGAGGCCGCCCAACCTATGGGCCCCTATATCAACCTCCCGTTGCTATGTCGGTTCTCCACCACCTTAAGGATTACATCTCCATCATTTATTCAAGTCGATTTGATTTGAGGGCTTAGGATTGACGCTTCGGCCTATATATATCAACTTGTACCCCTAGGGCAGAGGCCTCATTTGATCCTGAGAGCTAAGAAGCTAGAAACCCTAATTCATATATTCACCAGGATCAGAGCTATCAATCAAGAGAAGATTAGTCCTCAATAGGATCTAGTCTTGTATTAGAGATAGTGAGATAGAGTGAGAGGGAAGAGTTTGGAGGAGTCCTGGCCTATCGATGCTCTCTCTATGGCTTGTACCCTAGCGGAATCAAGTTCTTCTTGAGCTTGCTTCTTAGATTTCTCTAGTAATTGACTTCTAATTCAAGTAAGCATCTTGTTCATATTGTTCTTCAGGTTTACAACTCTCTTTTGAGTACTTTAATTCTTATAGATCCTGGGTTAAAGTAGTATTCGTAGTGTAAGCGTGGTGCTTAGACTCGGTTACTCGTGGATGTACCCTATTTTCTAGATTGGTGGTAGCGTGCGAGGGTGACTCTTATATCCTTGTTAAATCCTCTGTAGTCCACCTCCCGTTAGTAGGCCTAGCAGGTTTTTGTTGCTATAGGAAACATACTCTGCCTGTGTTTTGTCTAGTAATATCCCTAGAATTGAACTATAGAAGACAAAGCTTACCAAAGTTAGAACTAGAAGACCTTAGCAGTCTCCTCTACACTCCTATTATCTAGCCTTGATTGTGAAGTTGGGATAAGATAGATTTGGTTATTCTCACACATGTTTCCTCGAGTTCGATATAAAACTGGGTTCTCCCGGTAAAGTGCTACATCGATATAATATCCGTGCGCTTGCAGATTATTCTATGTGGATATAATTTATACCAACAAGAATTTTTGGCACCATTGTTGAGGAAACGGTTGCTAAGTTAACTTCGAATCTAGCTTATCCTTGTATCATTATTCTTTTATTCTTTTTCTTTTTATCATGGATCTAGAATCCACCCCTATCTACCAATATGGTGCACCCACGAGCGCAAGCCTACAGCCAAAAGAGTCTTCAAAGCTTATTCTAACACCTGGCTATGAGCTACGCCCGTGTTTAATTAACATGGTTCAGGACCAACCCTTTTCAGGTGAAGATGATGAAAATCCCTATTTCCACCTAAATGAGTTTGAGTAGAGCTATGCATGCTTGCACATTGATGGAAGCTTTTTCCTTTCTCTCTAATAGGAAAAACTAAACATTGGTATAATCTCACCATAGAGAGTAGACAAGGAGATTGGAAAGTCCTGTGTTCTAGCTTTTGCTTGCAATTCTTTCCCATCTCTAGGGTAGTCAGACTTTGTTCAGAGATTCTATAATTTAAACAAAAGAAAAAAATCTCTAGGTATAGTTTGGGAACGCTTTAATACTCTTATTAATACTAGCCCTGACCTTGCCATTGAAGACCCTATTCTTCTTCAACACTTCTATATGGGTTTTGATAGGAAAACCTCAAAGCTTCTTAATACGGCCTCAGGAGGCTCGTTCTTGCATATTTTCGCCAATATGGGAAGAAGCATTCTTACGAAAATCTTAGAGAACATCCCCAAAGAAGTAGAAGAGAAGCCATTAGAGGAAGAATCCTAGATAGCTGAACTCGAATTTTTACTAGACCCATCATCAACTTTAGCTATCCCAAATCCTGAACCACCGAAAAAGGAGAAAACTTCAATTTTGGATTTCATGCTTGAATTTGAGGATGAACTTTTTGATGAATATGGAAATACCTCAAATTACCATACCATAAGGAGACCCCAGAAGTCTAGGAAATCATCATTTCATGAGGAACCTTTAGACCCTTCTAAGAAAGTTTTCCTTAAAAATACTACGAAAGAGCTAGTGTCTATTATAAGCAATGAATGGTTAGAAGAATTAGAGCTTTCCTCTGATGTGATTCATTTAGATTCACCTTCTATATCCATTCATTGCCAAATTAATAAAGCTCATTTTGATGCTTTTTACAATCATGTTGTGGGTGTTAATATCATGTCTGCATCTTTTACTCATGATTTATTAAAACACATGCCATTGACCCCAACAACAAAGTTGTTAAAAAGTCTTTCAAGACACATTCTCCCAAATTTAGGAATTTTGTATGTCCTCCCTATCCAAGTAAAAGGAACCAAGGTTCATCGGAACTTCTATATCTTTGATATTATAGAGTTTGACCTATTAATAGGACAACCAATTGAAAGACTTATCCAAGAAGGACAAACGGGGAAGTTAAATATAAGACTTGAGAAAAACTTTAAGCTTTCTATACCTATTACTCATTCTCTAAATGCTGAGAGTGAGCCAATTCTCGAAGAAGACCCAATGGAAGAGGTTAAGGTCGCATCTCTTGATTATTTGATTGAACCCAACCTTGAGGATGATGCTCAGTTCTTCATCGAGGAAGAAGAGAAAAATTCTACAAAGTCTAAACCTCTTGATGAATTGCTAGAACCAGCTAAGCCCACCATTGAGCTTAAACCCCTGCCTTCTGGTCTTAGATATGTTTTTCTTAATAATGATCAAGATTTTCTTATGATAATAAGTGATAAACTTTTTCAGGAAGAATCCCTACGCCTGCTAACTGTCTTAGAAAGGCATCGTTCTGCCTTTGGTTACTCACTCCAAGACCTTAAGGGAATTAGCCATACTCTTTGCACCCATCGTATCCCTATAGATCCTAACTCTGTACATTCTAGGGGGGCCCCAGTGTAGGCTTAATAATGCGATGAGAGAGGTTGTTAAGAAAGAGGTCTTGAAATTCTTGCACACCGGGATTATCTATCCTGTGTCGCATAGTGAGTGGGTTAGCCCTGTTCAAGTTGTGCCTAAAAAGGGAGGCATGACTGTTGTTAAAAATAAAAAGAATGAATTAATCCCCTAAAGAACAGTCACTGGATGGTGAATGTGTATTAACTACCAAAAACTTAACAAGGCAACAAAGAAAGATCATTTTCCATTGCCCTTCATTGATGAAATGTTAGAGTGACTGACGAATCACTCTTTCTTCTATTTCCTTGATGGGTATTTGGGTTATCACCAGATACCGATCCATCCAGATGACCAAAGTAAAACCACATTTACATGTCCATTTGAAATTTATGCTTATCATAGAATGTCTTTTGGATCATGTAATGCTCTAGCTTCTTTCCAAAGATGCATGATGTCTATATTTTCTTATATAATTGAAGAAATCATGGAAGTTTTCATGGATAATTTTTTTGTTTATGGAAAAACTTTTGATAAT
The DNA here is from genome assembly GCF_019320115.1 of Miscanthus floridulus. Taxonomy (NCBI): domain Eukaryota; kingdom Viridiplantae; phylum Streptophyta; class Magnoliopsida; order Poales; family Poaceae; genus Miscanthus; species Miscanthus floridulus. Next base: position 72,459,070 of record NC_089592.1, read on the forward strand.
TGTCTTGAAAACTTAGACAAGGTTTTGCAAAGATGTGAAGAAAAACATTTAGTCCTTAATTAGAAAAAAATGTCATTTTATGGTTAGAGAAGGCATAGTGCTTGGACACTTGATGTCCGAACGAGGGATAGAGGTAGATAGAGCTAAAATTAAAGTAATTAAACAGTTATCTCCTCCCGTAAATATCAGAGGGATCCGTAGTTTCCTTGGTCATGCTGGTTTTTATCGCCGCTCTATAAAAGATTTTTTACATATTGCTAGACCACTTACAAATCTTTTGGCTAAGAATGTTCCCTTTGAATTTGATGATGCATGTTTGAAATCTTTTAACATTCTTAAGAAAGCACTCATCTCTGCACCAATCATTCAACCCCCTGATTGGTCGCTACCTTTTAAAATTATGTGTGATGATTGTGATTATGCTGTGGGGGCAGTTTTAGAACAAACTAAAGATAAAAAGCATCATGCAATTGCTTATGCTAGCAAAACTTTGATAGGACCTCAACTTAATTATGCAACAACTAAAAAGGAACTCCTGGCTGTTGTTTTTGCCATTGATAAGTTTAGATCTTACTTAATAGGAGCTAAGTTGATTGTTTATACGGATTATGCTGCTTTAAAATATCTGCTCACTAAGAAAGATGCTAAGCCTCAATTGAGAAGATGGATTTTGTTACTCCAAGAATTTGATTTAGAAATAAAAGATAAAAAGGGAGTAGAAAATTCTGTTGCCGATCACTTATCCATAATGCAGTTTGAGAATTCGCAGAAACTACCCATCAATGATTCGCTGTGGGATGACATGCTCTTCAAGGTCACAAAATCTAACCCCTGGTAGGCAAATATTGTTAACTTTATGGTTACAGGTTATGTGCCACCAGGGGAGAATAAAAAGAAGCTTATCTACGAAAGTCGTCTCCACATATGGGATGAACCATATCTCTTTAGAGTCTGCTCTGACGGCCTACTCAGAAGATGTGTACCGGTGGAAGAAGGCATCAAAATCATCGAACGGTGCCACTCATCACCATATGGAGGACATTATGGTGCATTCCGCACTCATTCAAAGATCTGGCAAAGTGGATTTTTTGACCAACCATGTATGAAGACATGAAAGACTTCATCAGAAGGTGTGGATCATGTTAGAGGCATAGGAATATCAATTCAAGAGATGCCATGCCACTCACCAACAACCTCCAGATCGAGCTCTTCGATGTCTGGGGAATCAACTATATGGGACCGTTTCCAAAATCAAAGAACTATGAATACATCTTGGTGGCAGTTGACTATGTCTCCAAGTGGGTTGAAGCCATGCCATGCAAGGCTGCTGATGCAAAGAACTCCAAGAAGATGTTTGAAGAGATGATATTTCCAAGATTTGGAGTTCTAAGGATGATGGTTAGTGATGGAGGCACTCACTTCACTGACAAGAACTTTCATAATTATTTGTCAAAGCATGGGATCCGTCACAATGTCATTACTCCATATCACCCTCAGACAAGTGGCCAAGGAGAAATATCAAATAAATAAATCAAGAACATTATGCAAAAGACGGTCAATGAGATGGGGACTGCATGGAAAGATCAACTACCCGATGCATTATGGGCTTATAGAATGGCCTATAAAATACCACTTGAAATGTCACCATATCAACTGGTTTATGGGAAGACCTGTCATCTACCTATTGAGCTAGAATTTAAGGCTTACTGGGCCATCAAGCGATGGAACATAGACTTCAAAGCCGTAGGAACCAAGAGAAAGATGCAACTCTCTAAACTTAATGAATGACGTGAAAAATCATATCACAACTCCAAGATTTACAAGGAGAGAATGGAAAGATGGCATGAAAAAAGGATCAAGAAGATAGAGTTCATCCCCAGAGATAAGGTATTACTTTTTAATTCCAGGGTTAAATTATTCGGGCATGGAAAACTTTGGAGCAAATGGGAAGGACCATTCAAGGTGATAAGCACTTCGTCACATGGAGCGGTAACACTTCAAAATCATGAAGGTATGTTATTCAAGGTAAATGTCCACCATCTCAAGATCTTTCTAGAACCTAAAAACACATGAGGATTTGGATGAGTTAGATTTCCTGATTTTACCATAGATTTACACATCTGCCATCCCCCTTACGTTTTGTAACACAAAAATATACCTTTTGGGATTAGATAGGGATTAGAAACTGCCGCAAGAAAAATCACCACAAGTGGATGACTTGTGGGGCCACCTGACCCACTATCAGCCCCTCTCACGCCCGGTGAACTCTCTTGTGTCTTCTAGATCGTTCCTTAAAATCCCATAGTTTTTTGACACATTCGGTTTTTCCTTGTTATGAGATCTCATATGGATAGATCTTGACCCCTACTACAAGTTGTTCCCCCTATATAAGGGGGCCTCTGCCTACCTTCATAGCCATCCCATCAAAGCCTTCTCTCTTCAATAGCAGCAAAGCTCTCCTCCTCTCTAGTTCCCATGGCCAACAAAGAGGTCATCCCCTATGGTTTTGATCTTGGCAAGAAGCCCAATGTGCTTATGCTGACTATCATTTCTCTAGAAGTTACCCTCATTTTCTCAAGTCAATCTTACTTCGCTCAAGCTATCTGTCGCTCGGTCCTTGCTCCGCCGCCGCCACATCCACTTCTTGAAGGCAAGTCACACCAACAAGAGCCTCGTCTAGACGTCCAGAAGCTGATCAAGGTGATGAAGGAGATCGACCTCCTTCCTCTGAAGGGACATGAGGTGCTGACTGGAGTGAAGACCAACAAATTTGGAGATGTTTCATGTGCAAAATACAAGTCGATCACCCCTTGTACCATCATCGATGGAGTTCATGCTATGCCAGATCAGATCAAGGTTGTTCCTCCAAAGGAGAAGAAGAGGAAGGCGCCATCACCACCTACCCCAAAGGCTGAGAAGCATCTAAGGATGACCGTTGCCCTTTTAGAGAAGAAGATTGAAGACCTATGACTGTTGCGCCATTAAAGCAGTTTCTTATTCTGCTCAATCATTGTGCATAAATGGCCTCCAGAGGTGAAGATGACTAGAGGGGGAAGAGGAAAATGATTGAGGCATGAATCAAGGACCCTCCTCATCATGGTCGTGGGAAGACAACTGATGGCAGTAGTAGTGTAGCAGCTAGAGGAGCTACAAGAGATAGGGGGAGGAGGGATCAGATGATCTAGGAGGAGGAAAACTTGGAGAGGGCTAGCCACACCATTCCTCCTGGTGCTTGCCTAGACACTTCTCCTCACCTTGAGGAGTTTAATAGAGCCTATATCACCAAGTATCTTGAGGAGGTGATTGTGAGGTGTCCAGTTGACACCCATGCTCATCCCATGCTCAATTATGCGTGAAAGCAGAAGATGGTAGAAGAAGCACATGAGAACAATCCCTATGAACAGCCAAAGGATTTAAGGGTGGACTATAGATTTTGGAATGAGTTTCATTCCAACTTTTATGCCTCTATGATCTTTAGCTCTAAGAAGTTGAAGATTGTCAAGATGTAGTATGTTGACTAGGAGGAAATAAAGAAGAATGAGCCTAAATTCAACAGAGTAATCAGGGCTTATGAGATCTTTGGCCTCTCTGATCTCATGAGTTTTAGGTATAATTAGAATGAGGAAGTGCTAGCCCAATTCCATGCTACCTTCTTCTATGGCATCTATACCGATGAGATACACTAGATGACTGAGAGACGACACTACAGTGTTGACTTTGTGACTTTTAATCGGATCCTTGGATTTGGTGAGGAGGAGTGAGGCTTCACTTATATCCATGATGAGCCTAGGGTAGAGATTAGAGACATTGCCTACATGTGGATTGACAGGAGAAGCGCAGATGGCAAAGTTAGTGTCTTACAAAACTACTACTACATCTTGAACAACCTAATTAGGCACACTATAAATCCCAAGGATGGAACAGCTTCAGATATTAATGGCTATGTGAGGAATATGCTTGCTAGGTTTTCTCCTAGAGGTGATAGGTTCAATATCCCTCGTTTCCTATGGCGTGAGCTGAGGATTGCCATGGATGATGGGAGAAAGGGGCTTCTCTATGCTCCCTATCTCATGTTCATGATTGAAAGAGTCACTGGCTACAAGTTTGATAAGGATGGTCTCCACACCGTCTATAAGATTGAGAAGACCTAAGCCTTAGGTGCTAGCAAGGCTGTGAGATGCTTTCCTTCAGTTGAGGATGTGCCTGAATCCTCCCGCTCTAGGTCCCGCAAAGGTAAGAAGATGGAGAAGTTTGGGAAATAGATCAAGGCCATTTTCACTACTTGCACCTATGTAGTAAGGACCACATATGAGGACCGGTTGTAGAACTATGAGGTCAACCGAGAGGCTAGAGAGCGAGCAGGGCTACCACCCCTTCCTCTAGTTGAGTCACCACCAAGGTTTGATGACCTCCTTAGCCTCTCCGACATGGATTCAGAGGGTGATGAGGAGGATGAGCAGCAAGAGCAGCCGGAGCTTGACCCTCACACGACTTTGGCATCGACCTTGCAATCCTTGAGGAGGAGCACCAGATGCTAGCACCACACTTTGACCACCCATCGCCAAGGGAGGGCGGTGGTGTCCTCCTTCGACGACGATGACAACGACGACGATGATGATGGCAATCTTGGTGTTGCTATCGGTGGTAGTAGGGCTGCTGGTGGAGATGATGTCGATTGGGAGGGTATCCAAGAAGATAAGGAGTGAGTTCATGAGTCTTTCTTCTTTTCTTCTCTTTTTGGTGCTTTATGCCAAAGAGGGAGAAAATTAGAGGGGTCAATAACTTTTCACCGCCATGGAGAGGTTGCTGCAGCAGGAGCTTCATGTTCTATCCGTTGAGAGTAGTATTTTTTAGGTAAGAGTTTGAGAGTCGCTCTGAACTCTATTTATATAATAATGCTACCTAAGTACTCTATGTGTATGGGATATGGACATGTATCAATCTATGTTGTAGCTTGTCATATATATCATGTGGTGCTTGATTTCATCTGTGCTATTACAGCAAGTACGGTAGTACCGCACCCAGGCCAGATAGTGCCGCTCTGTAGTAGTGCTACGGTTATGGAGCGGTAGTGCCGCACCCAGCCGACATAGCTATCTTGTTGTGCATAAACTATCATTTGCATCACGATTATTTATCTATCATAGTTTGTAGCACCCCATAGGAGCATAGATGTAGGGGGAGCCCCATCACTTTTACTAAAATATGAATCTTGGCTTCTAATGCCAATTCAAGAATTTAGTTCTCCATTCACACATTTAGGGGAGGCTCTACATCCATGGCTCGAAAATCTCAGTTGTATTTTATATCTTTTGTAAGCTCTAATTGGGTTGTCATCAATCACCAAAAAGAGGAAGATTGAAAGTGCAATCAAGCCTTAATTGAGGGTTTTGGTGATAATGACCACACAAGATTTATCGAGATGACAAGCAGGGAATATATAATCGAAGATGCTATACAAAATGGAGGTGCCCCCAATTACAAATATCGATGACTTCAAACTCAAAGGAGGTTTAAATTCTTTTATATTTTGAATTTGAGTAGATTTCGAAGATGTTATACGAAACGGAGGTGCCCCTTGCTGTCTTGCTTTGTGTAGCAGTGCCGCATCTAGAGAGAGGCACTACCGCTGAGCGACACTGCCGCACTTGAGCCATGGCACTACCGTGACTTAAGTGATCGTTGGGGACAAGGGGGTATTTATATGTTTCCCCTTCCTCTCTAATGTCTCACTTCTCTCTTTGAACCATTCAGTTTGCCCAAGAATAGAAAAGTGTTCATCTCTCTCTCTCCTCCATTGGTAACCTTAAGCTCCCAAGCTTCTTCATTGATTTTCCCATCAATCATTGAGAGAAAAAGGTGCCAAACTCGATTAGAGAGTAGATCCACTGATTCCTAAAGCCTAAAGAGCACTTGTGTCAGGTATCAGTATTAGGGATACCTAGAAGAAGAAAGCTGATGGCCGTAAACGCTAACTCACCCAGATGGTCAAGAGCGTATTTTGGTCTTGCCTGACCCTAAAGGTACGAGCTCTGTCCCGCCTGACCCTGAGGGTGCGGGATCCATGTCACCTGACCCTGAGGGTGCGGTCTCTATCACGATTGACCCCGAGGGTGCAGGATCCATCATGTCTAACCTCGAGGGTACGGGCTCCATCTTGCTAGACCCCTCTGGCATGGACTTTGCCTCGCTAGACCCCTCAAAGGGGGATTTCGCCTCACCCAATAGGGGTTCATATCGCCAACAATCACTATAGGTCTAAGAGTATGAACCCAGGGTTAAAGTTCTAATTTCAGAAGGGAAGTAGGCGCATCTTAACATGACCCATGGCCATGATGGGCCATACGCCCATACCTGAGGACTCATGTCACCAACAGTGTCGGGTGTGCCGATGCTATGCTACCAAATCCTCGCACGACTTTCGACGGGGGTATCAGCTAACCATGCCACCCGCTGGAACAAAATGGAGCACCACGACCGGCTGACGACACCCACATATAGCACCAGTGATGAATAGGGTTGCAACATGGAGCCATCCTCATCGTCATCTACAGGACCGACGAGACCCGTGTAAAGGAGATGAAGGGCGCCGTGACCCTAGAGGCCTTCTTCCTCCTCACTTTTCTCTCTCTCTCTCTCTCTAGTGTAACCTATGCCTTCCCCTTCAACTATAAAAGGGGAAGCAGGACGCCCCATGGTGGGATGGCTCAACACTGAAAGGAACTAAGTTCAACTAGACTCAACTCCATTCGATCCTTCCATCAGAGACTTGGGACATTCTGATGTAGACTAGGCCCGATCTTCCGAAAGGTATGATAGCATCGATTGGTGGAGACTCGACGTTCATGATCTAGGATTCGAACCAAGACTGATTTGGACCCCCGCAATTGTTACACCACTGCTTCGTTGATTATCAACCACGCGAACACGATTGACCTCACCGAGAAGGCTTTCTTGCAAGCGAATCGAGAACACAAGCAAGAATAGGATAAACACAATCTAAAATTGCAAATAAATATGAGGCTTATGATAATAAGAAGGAGTTCAAGTCTTTATTCGAAAGGACTAATCGCCATAGGTGAACAAGATCAAAAACTAGGGCCCTGGTTCACAATAAGCAACCTTGGCAGCACAGTTGCATCAAAACGATGTCTGTTTCACAAGGAAATCAAGAACTAAATAAAACCCAAACCCTAAGGAGAGCGATGGCTGCTATTTATAGAGTCTTGGGCGTCACCCCCCTGGACGCACCCCCTAATGAGCCCAAACACGATACATGGTTCAACGGACCAAAAGACGATGTCGCAGCACCCTGGCAGATTCTGGATGCTGACTTGTTTCGATGATTCCCATTGATTCCGAAGGGATTTTGACGTGAGACCACTTGTATTGACTTCCTTATCAAATTATCTTTCCAACCATATGTGGATCGTCGAAAACGGAGTCTGGATGTGTCTTGGGTGACCAGTTTAAGGCAGACTGGTCCTGAAACCCGAGATAGGCTCCAACTTCAGTTGGATTGGGCCTGCACCATGAGAAAGATGAATTGGACGCCCATGCTGGACCTCCTCCCCTCCTTGGCTTGTATGTGATGAAGAAGTAATGTCCTTATCATCCTCTCTTTCTTGAATTGAAGTCATCCTCGACTGAAGTAAATCGTCTCCTCTATTGGATGACAGCAATGATGGCTCCAGAAGAAGACATTCATCTTGGCACCCAATCCTTCACAAAGGTAGCTGCCATGGTGGCTTCCCAGCTGGGAATTCATCCTCCTCCTACAAAAGGTTAGTACCAACAAGAGGCATAGCACTAGAAGCAGGACCAAGTGGACATATAGGCAATGTATAAATTAAAGCATAACAAGGTTCATCATGATCAGCAAGAACAGGTTTAAGAGCAAATAAAACTTCTTTCATGTTACTTGATGGTTCATTTGTTGGTTTGCTAAAGTCTTTATCATGGCCTTTCTTTTTCTTTTTAGCAAGTTCCTTTTCATATTGCACAATTTCAATAGGAGTTAAAGGAAGTAAAGTAATGGTTTTTCCCTTAAATATAAAAGTATATCTATTTTGCCTACCATGATGTAGAACATTATTATCATATTGCCAAGGACAGCCTAACAAAAGTGAATAAGCTTGCATAGGTATGACATCAAAATCAGCATAATCATGGTATGATCCGATAGAAAAATGCACACGAGCAGATTGTGTTACCTTTGCCTTACCACTATTGTTGAACCACTGAACATGGTATGAATGTGGAAGAACACGTGTAGATAAACCAAGGGTTTTGACGAGCTCAGAACTTACCAAGTTATTGCTGCTCCCTCCATCAATTATAGCACGAACACGGAAATTATTGACAATAAGGAATATTTGAAATAAATTGTGGCGTTGTAGCTTGTCTACTGGCTCAACTTGTGTACTCAAAACACGCTGAACAAGGATTGATTTGTAGTTTGTAGTGCATGTCACACTATCAATTACCTCATCAGGATCTTCAGCACTATCCGCAAATTTATCTTTATAAAGATCAATTGTAAGTGCAAATTCATTCTCTTCATCTCTAGCGCTAGCATACCCACCATTATCAGTAGCAATATATACGCGTTTGCTAGGGCATTCTTTAGCAATATGTCCCATGCCCTTGCAATGATGGCAAACAATTTTAGAAGAGCTACTAGAGGAAGGTGTAGCAGATCTACTAGAAGAAGGTGTGATAGAAGAACTCTTCTTTACAGGCGCTGGTGGTGTCTGCACATCAGAAAATTTACTCACCTCGGTTGGGCGTGAAGGAGTGGACGGATTCATGGAACGCCTAGGTTGTCGTCCCTGTACTTCCCTTTCAGCTTTAAGAGCATAATGATATAACTAGGAAAATCTAGTCCATTCTTTATAGTCAAGAACATCCTGTATTTCACGACGCAAACCTCCAAAAAATCTAGAACACTTATCCATTTCATCCTCTTGTATGTTACTACATGCTAGACCAATTAAAAGCTCTTGATAATATTCCTCAATAGTCTTACTACCTTGATTTAAACGTTGCAGTTTTAATCGTAGATCACGTTGATAGTATGGAGGAACAAATCTCGATTTAATTCGTCATTTAAGTACAGTCTAGGTTTGAGGTATTTGAGCATTAGCATTAACATTAACATTATTGCAAATATCATTCCACCATAAAAGAGCAAAACTAGTAAACTCACTAGTAGCAAGTCTAACTCTATATTCTTCAGGGACTTGATGGGAGCTAAATTTTTTATCTACAACCATCTCCCAATCTAAACATGCTTTAGAATCAGCAAAACTAGAAAAATGAGGTATCTTAAACTTGGTTTTAGAGAAAGGATCATTATAACCTTGGTTATTACCACCCATACCGCGTCAGTTAAAGTTCAACCGATTATGGTTACGTGCATCCTCAGCACGTCGTTGAGCTTCAGCTTCAGCCTCCGAGTCGCCATCCTCCTCCTTAGAGAGATCATCATCATCTTCATGACGTGGTTCAGGATGTCGTTGTTCAACATCTTCAATCCTCTTGGCCAAGTTGGTGATTTATTGAAGGATCTCATTGAACTTATCATCAAGAACGGCATGAAGCTCATTCTTAGAAACACAGTCATTAAAATCTATAGGTGTGTCCCTGTTTCCTTTGCCACTGCCTTCCGCTTTTTCTAACATGGTTAGTAGAAAGAAGAAGACAACACAAATAGTATTATCCCAACCAACTACTTAGGTTGTGGACAAGAAAAAATAAGGCACTTAACTCTCAAGCGTCTTACCACGGTCTTATAAGTGTTCTTACCAAAGCAACAGGCAATGCAATCGGTCGGTGACTGTGATACCGTTGTAGCTTGAGTGTAACAGTTGCAAGGCGAATCTATACTTGGTTAGAAGAAAGTGGAGCTTGGACAGGCACAATATAGTAGCAAGAAATAGCAAAATTCGCAATTGAATAGCAAAGTTGAATAAGTATCCCAAGTACTTGTCTTAGTTGCTGACCTACTCACGTTTCAAGTACCAGATGTATCAAGTGATATGAACATCAGGAATATGATTAAGAACAAGGCAGAAATCAGTACATGCAAATACAGCTCAAATGGCGCTCTATATGTGCTCATCTAGATATTATTTCACTTTTGCCCCTCTTTTTTCTATATTTTTGGGCTGTCGTTGTTTTTTGGGATTCTTTGACTTTTTATTTTTATTTTTTTGATATTTTTTCTTCACTTAGGAGCACAAAAGAAGTAACCACAGAAAATATGAGCTTAAACAAGTGAAAGACGTGGCCTGTGGAAAATTTAGAAGACGTGCTCAAAATCGACAAAAAGCTTGTGACCACGAAAAGAGGATCTTGTGACCAGTTTTTGACCAAAATAAAAATCTTTGACCCTGACAAAGCGAGGGATGGACGGATCCAAAAAAATTTTCTGATCAATTTTGATATATGGAACATCGAAATCCAAGTTAGTATGCGAAAACTAGACCAGTTTTATGAACTGACTCCGAATTAGAGGACAAAACGAGAACAATACGCGCAAAATTGGTCACGGCAGCAAGGATTTGATGAAAACAGTGAAGACAAGTATAACAAATTAGATGGTGTGGACTAGGGTTTGATGGATATAAAGGAAACATAGCAAGACTTGAAGGTGTTTATAGATTATGATAAAAAACAAAGGAAAAAACATAAACTGGACTAAAAAATGATCTAAAATCAGCAACCAGAGCTTGACCTAGGGCACAAACTCAACCACGTGACATAGAGACAAAATTGCATGGCACAACGAGGCTATAGGACAAGGAATATGTGGCGGTATATATTTTTTGGCTTTTTGTGGACTATAGGTAATGCAAAAATAGTAACAATCTAAAGGGAAAAATAAAATTATATCTAACGGGCAATAATGTCTCTGGTATCACTTGATGTAGACTAGGCCCAATCTTCCGAAAGGTATGACAGCGTTGATTGGTGGAGACTCGATGTTCACGATCTAGGCTTCGAACCAAGACTGATTCGGACCCCCGCAACTGTTACACCACTGCTCCATTGGTTATCAACTATGTGAACGTGATTGACCTCGCCGAGAAGGCTTTCCTGCAAGCGAATCGAGAACACAAGCAAGAATAGGATGAACACAATCTAAAATTGCAAATAAATATGAGGCTTATGATAACAAGGAGTTCAAGTCTTTATTCGAAAGGACTAATCGCCACAAGAGAACAAGATCAAGAACTGGGGCCCTGGTTCACAGTAAGCAGCCTTGGCGGCACAGTTGCAGTAAAACGATGTTTGTTTCACAAGAAAATCAAGAACTAAACAAAACCCAAACCCTAAGGAGAGCGATGGCTGCTATCTATAGAGTCTTGGGCGTCACCCCCTGGACGCGCCCCCTAATGGGCCCAAACACGATACATAGTCCAACGGACCAAAAGACGGTGTCACAGCACCCTGGCAGATTCTAGATGCTAACTTGTTTTGACGATTCCCATTGGTTCTGAAGGGCTTTTGATGTGAGACCACTTGAATTGGCTTCCTTATCAAATTAGCTTTCCAACCATATGTGGATCGTCGAAAACGGAGTCCGGATGTGTCTTGGGTGACCAGTTTAAGACAGTCTGATCCTGGAACCCGAGATGGGCTCCAACTTCAGTTGGACTGGGCCTCCATCATAAGAAAGATGAATTGGACGCCCATGCTAGACCTCCTCCCCTCCTTGGCTTGTTTGTGATGAAGAAGTGATGTCCTCATCACCTTCTCCCTCTCTCGCCCATTTGTAACCCCTACTACAAACAAGTGCTGATAACATGAGCAGCCTCAAACTAGACGTAGAGACATTTCGCCCGAACCAGTATAAACCCTTGTGTCCTCCGAGCACACCATCCGGGCCAGATGCGCAAACACAAATTTACTGGTCGACGGTTTGAAACACCAACAACTTGGTTTATGTTTTGACCAGCGATTGTGTTTGTTACTCTTGGAGCTCAGCTCCTAGCCAGCTAGAGTGTCGCTCGTGGAGCTTGCCAACTTGTGTGGCAGCCCTGGGAGGTTTGTAACCATCTCTTAGAGCTAGTAAACTCACCCCTCATCTCAAGAGGTAACTCTCTTGACTTTAGAACGAAGAAGGGTTGCAAAGCCCTAGCCTTAGTGGCAACCTCAACAATATGGACTTAGCGAAGCGTTGGTGGTGAGCTAAACCACGGGATAAATCATTATGTCACCTTGTGCTTGATTTACTTCACTTGCATTTCACATTGTTGTTGAGGTAGATTCTAGGATTTGTGGCCGATCTACTTGTGTGTGGAGTTCCTACCACTTTTAGCTCTCGATCTATAAACCTCATATCTATAGGAAGCTAAGGAAGTTCACTGATCTAAGTTTCTATTCACTAATTTTGAACTATGACTTAAAGTTGTCTGCAGGTACGCTAGTGCCGTTGTTATATCCCGACAGTGCCGCTGTCCAGCATATTCGTGAGGCCAGAGCAGTAATGCTGCGAGTGAAATTTGACATCTGCTTGAGTTTTGTTTTAATAGGCCTATTCACCCCCTCTAGGCTAACCAGAGATCCTACAAATATCAACAATTTCTTCAATAGGTAAAACAATGAATGTGTTAGAGTTTATGGAGTTACCTTCCAAGTTTCTCTTTTTTGCCATCCTCTTGTTCTTCTCCATGGTGGATACAACAATGTCCTTCTTCAGCCGATCACTCCTTTGTCTCTCTGGAGGGAGATCAGCCACCTTCTTGTCCCCTACCGAGTCAGGTAGGCTTCCTTGAGACTCCATTACTTGCGGCATTATCACTTGGGATTCCACCACTAGATCCAACCCACCATGAGAATCAGCCCTTGGAAGCTCCATCATTTGTTGCTCCAACATTTGTGTATTGGATTGATCATGTTCCTCCACAGCTAAGTCAACACTTTCCTGTGTGTTGATTATATTGTCATCCAGAACATAAACTTCAAGGGATTTGGAAATCCCAGTTGGAGGTACAAGAGAAGATACTTTAGATGGAAAAGGTTCATCACACTCTCTCTCTTTAGTAGCCCCATTAGAAGGAGGATATCCCACATTATCATTAACAACCGAGTTCATGAACCAAACAGGCTTTGTAGAACAATCCTGACCTTGCCTAGATGATTGACCATTATCTTCATCATTAGTAAGTCTCTTAATTTTTCTAGTGAATGATTCACTATCATAATTTGAGTCTTCAATGATATCAAGTATATCCACTTTTCCACCACCATCATCCATACCTTCAAAGCTTTTATATGCTTTCTAAGCATGACCCATGAGCTTGGGTTGACATTTCTTGCTAGGATCGACCTTGGGGGGGGGCGACCAATACACTGCCTGCTTGCCAGTATCCTTCTTCCCACTAGATTTCTCTTTAGACTTGTGACTATCCACTTCTGATTCAACTTGATGAGTAGCAGATGTTAACTTAGATCTTGATTTCTTAATTGGGGATGGAGGATCATGCTCTCCCACCATAATTCCACTCTTGAGTATCTTGGGTCCAGACTCTTCTACATTGGCATACAATCCTATAATTTCCAATTGGTACTATTCTAGTACACTTACCTACTGACCTAAGTGGCATCTATACATAATTTGTACCCTTTTCTAGGCACATAAGATTAAGTATGAAGGCAATACCCTTCCAAAAGCTAACGACCCAACCATCAATGGGTACAACACCTCTGCACAATCATTGTCCCCACATCCCCAAAGATATGAACTCCCTAACTGCTAACATACTGTTACCAGCATTGAGCTAAACTCAGGAAGACGGTGGGTAGGTTGGGGATCCTAATCCATGCTCCCTACTGAACAAGTAATTGTGAAGTGCAAAGCAAGAAATTATAATCATCTTTTGCTTTGTCTGATGGTAGTACGGTACCCCACCAAGAATCTATCACCGGTTTTTTAAACCCCAAATGTTCGTTCTACAACATTGCGTAGCCTAGAATGAGTCAAGTTAAATTTCTCCTATCAAGACATAGTCTCTACAGGTACACCCATAAAATCATCCAGATGGTACCTTGTATTTCTGAAAGGACCCATATATCCTCACTCTAGTGCGTAACCAACGTCCACCAGATAGTAGCGGCCTGCAACACATGAACCAATTGCACAATTAGGTTTTATGGACTGCACAAGCTACAGAAACAATGTAACACATGATTCATTGGCAGTAGTCACTCATCGGTTGGTGGATGCAGGAAGTTTGGTTCCTCCCAATATTCTTTGAGAACTGACATGTCATGCACCGAACCCGCCATCCCCACACCAACATATGTGAAGCGCCCATCCATGTTGACAATGCCATAGACATTCATAGTTACATCTTCTTTTCTATTTATATGGTCAATTTTGGCCTCCTTGTTCACCCTAACTTTGACATGTGTGCCATCCAAAGCCCTAATGCATCCATCGAAGAATGGTGCATATGAGCCAAGTTGCCAATTCACTCCAGCATAACTGTTGTCTGCTGGAACAAGAACAAAGTGTGTCCACCTACATATAACCTTAGCGACATGACTAATCTTCCTACTAACTATATCCAAAGGCCGTTCGAATTTATCGCTGCTCCTTCTAGTTGCTAGGTTATGCGCACAAGTCCACAAATAAATACCTAAACATTCTCGTAATCCTGTCTCTCGTGTACCCTTCAAGCCAAACCCATGTAAAATGTTATGCAAATGCAGCAAGTTATCTGGAGACATACGCAAGTTGTCCAAGCACTTCCTTTCGTTTCATAGATTGACTTCCATCCACTGCCGCCCGGTCATCTTCTAGAAGGGAAGGTCCGGGTTCACCACGGAAGCCTCATTGGCTATTGTTGCTTTGTACTTTGCAAGCAGTAAAGCAACAACTGCTAAGGGAAAATGGACGATCCTTCACTTGAGTTGTCGCTAGTAGCGGATTCCTCACTGCTGTTCATCTACAAAACCAAGATTAAGTCCAGAATTATCAGGCAGTGAATATTAATGCAACTTCAAACTAGAATGCTGTAGAACTTATCAATTATGCTAATGATTCAGAACTCATATCATACACATGGAAAAGTTATTCACATGTGAGAAACATCAATCTAAAACAGCTGAAGACAGTGGCATCATTTGTTTTTCTTCTCTACTGCCTCAGCTGACTACACAAGAAAAATGACATAAATGACTCCATCTTTAAAAGTTAACAATATAGCCTGGAAAAGAAAGGGAGGGACATATGCTGCATATGTGTAAACAAATGTACAGAATGATTCGTACCTTGCGACTTCATGGTGGCTGCAACAACTTCTTTCTGAACATGAAAAACCGAAATATTTGTTGGACAAACCAAATAACCACACGCAACAAATTTATTTGGGTACTTGAAAAAAACCAGCAAACAATGTCCAGGCCACATGCCGCATTACAATGAGGGAACTTTAACAAATGTTCTAAGTGACAAAATAAAACTAAACATCAATGTAGTAGGAATATAAACAACAGAGACTGCCACAGTAGGAGGGCTGTTTCGGTTAACATCTACTTGGATCTGGATCTCCTATCATCCCAGCAGATCTTTAGAAATTTGAGGCGGCCCTCTTTGGTTTCCATGCTAAGGAAGTTTCTACGGTCCAGTATGTCCTTGCAAATTATTAAAGCCTGAGTATAAACATGATCAGTCTTTTCCACACCATCTTCTTTCATAATCTTCACCACTTTGTCCATCTCTTCTTCCTGCTTGTTTATACGGGCCTTCTAGAGCTTATGGTCTTTAATGAGGTCAGTGATGTCGTTAAGGCACTCATCAATGGAAGCACTCTTCTTACTGCGCGGGTTATTGACAGAGTAATCCCTAGTGGTTCTCTTGGAGACCAACACTCTTGACAACGAAGGGGTCCAGTGATATCTCGTGTGGACTATCATGGCTGTCATTGTTGGATGTCGTCTCGCGATGATGGCCACCAGACTAGATCAACGTACCCCTATCACGGGGAGTGTATCCCCACAAAATTATCAGTAGGTCAAGGCATTTTGGCATTTTGGTCTGTTCCGCAGCAGACTGGCTATTTTCCTGCACGTGTGCCATGGATCCAAGGGTTAGAATTAAATAGAATGGGAACATCCCTATCAGAGGTTAGTAGGGGGAGGGGGGTTTATAAAACAAATAGGTGGAAGTTAGTACCCCATTGCCACCCTCAAAGAACGAGGGGTCAACTGTGACGCCGCCGGTATGTGGGTCACGGCCTAGGCCAGTGTGGGATTGAAGGTCGCGCCAACTAAAATATGCTTACTTCAGCTCGTTCAGCTTGTTCTACAGTTGTTTTTTGTACATTAACCCCGTTGCCGTTGCGAATGTTGGATACAAATTTGCCCAGCCCAAGGTTGTGAGGCCTCTTTGGTTCTAGTGCAATAGATTTTTCTGTTCTATCACAAGTTCTAGAAAGGTCCTCACAGTGGTGTCATCCCAGTTAGCACAATCCGTGGACATCTATTGCCATGTGTACATTGTAGGGTATGATGAACACAGTACAAACACCAATAAACAACAGCTCTTGTCATCACAAACAAGAGAGTTATGGCGAAAGAAATGTGGACGTACCTTAGCAGAACGCTTGACATGTTTCGATCAATGGTTGTAGTGCCTAGCTTGAGGTGAAGAGCACGATGAAGTGGAGGACGCTGCCAGTGTGGGCAGTGTTATGAAGCACTTGCGAGCGGTGCACTGAAAGAAAGAAACACAATACCACATTGTCAATGAAAATTAGTGTGCACAATGGGGAACCATAGATACATTATCATGTGGTAGATTATATGGATGCTGAAAGTTGAACTTGCCCTAATTGATTATTTAACTTGGCATTTGATTTAATACACGTGTAGTTCCCATTTGATTTATATAGATGTTCCTTCTTACTTTCAATGTCACCCCGTTGTTGTAATAAGGTATGTTGCTGCAATGTAAACCCAACAATGAAACAAAATGGTGTTCCTTGCAAACTTATATGGCTATTTAAGAGCCAACATCAATCAATGAATCATGTGGGGGACTCTCTCCCTCTTCGTTGATTTATCAAAAAAAATAAGGTAAGTTGTTGCTTGAAATAATAATATTGTATAATTTTTAGCTGTTTTGCCCGAACACGCTTTAAGCATGACAGAACACAAAAGGCATCGTCGGTGCGGGCGGTTGCTTATGGGAGATGAAATTGCTCACCGTCGTGTTGCTCTAAGGCAGAAATTAGATTAAACTAAGCTAAAAAAATAAATTAGATTAAACTAGATAGACAAAATCACACCCTTTAGTTTCTTTCGTGCAAGCCAAACATGTGTTTTTTCCGAATCAAAACTCATGCTCAACTCACATACATACGCGCACCATCTAACTCCTATATATAAACATAGGTACACCCTATGTTGCTCTAAGCAGAAACTAGATTGACAAAATCATACTCTTTCGGTTCTTTCGTGCAAGCCAAATTTTTTATAGTTACATCATGTGTCCAATAACTTGCATAAGAGCGTCTTTAACAAGCAATTCCTAGATAGTTATTTGCATACATGGAGGAGAGAGAGGTGGCAGAAAACTGAACACCAGTGAGAAGCTCGTCGCTCAGCTCGAACAGAATACTGCAATGTATTCTGTTTCAAATTAACTATTCATGATCTGGTGAATACGTGAAATCATGTAAACAGAAACAAACATACAAGCACACATATATGAAATACAATGGAAATAGCTGTCCAAATGTGACTATAATATTGATACAAAATCAGATACTACCGAAGAAAGAAAACATTTTGTTCAATAAAAAGGTGCTCATTGGATACTGAATAACATCACCTATAATTTTAGTTGATTAGTTCTAAGTGTCACCGGATCCATGGGCGGTGCTCGGAAAAGACCTACAAAACGAGCACGTGGGGGTCAGATCCGGAGGGTGGGGACGACGACGTCCTTGGAGCCGGAGGGGGGGGGGGGGGACGACGGAGGCGACAGATCGGGGGGGGGGGGGGGGGGGAATACGGGGGGGGCGGGAGGAAGATGGAGGCAGCAGATCAGGAGGGGGGACGACAGCGACGTCGGATCTGGGGTACCTTGTTGCCGGCGGACGGGCGTCGACGGCGGCAGATTCTGCGAGGGATGCGGAGCTCACTGTTGTCGCGGAGGCTGTCGATGGCGAGGCGGCCCTCACGACGGAGAGAGGCGGGACGGGATAGAGAAGTTTGCCAACTATGGGGGCATGCACGGCGAAGTGTGTTCTCGTTCCCGGAGCGCACCGTGGTGCGCATCAAGGCCGCCGCCAACGCGGCGCTCCACGCCGGGCCCAACTGCGTCGCCGTCGGCAGCTTGCCGAGGTTCAAGGTCTACGACGTCGACTTCGGATTCGGGCGGCCCGAGCGCGTCCGCAGCGGTGGGAACAAGTTCGACGGCATGGTGTACCTGTACCCCGCCCGCGGCGGTGACAGCGGCATCGACGTCGAGCTGGCGCTGCAGCCGGAGCCCATGCAGAGGCCGGAGAAGGACGACGACTTCTTCCTGCGCCAGGCGGCAGCCTAGCTGATCATTCGAATTCGACTCGTCCTGCGTGCATGCGTGCGTGATTTGGGATGCTATACGAGGGATTGGTTGCTGCCTGCGCAGGTGTACTACTGCTGCTGCTGCTCTCTGTCAGTGTTCACCCATCCAGTTCGTTGATCGTGCTTTATTAATCAGTACTCCCTCGGTACTTAAAAAAAATACAGTAGTTTTGGACAGCGATATGGTCTCCAAAGTATAATTTTAACTATTTATTTTTATAAAAATATTTATCAAAAAGTGATATATGTAAACTTTTGTGAAAATATTTTTCAAGACAAATCTTTAC
The DNA here is from genome assembly GCF_019320115.1 of Miscanthus floridulus. Taxonomy (NCBI): domain Eukaryota; kingdom Viridiplantae; phylum Streptophyta; class Magnoliopsida; order Poales; family Poaceae; genus Miscanthus; species Miscanthus floridulus. The sequence goes on from NC_089592.1 coordinate 72,477,939, forward strand.
ATATGGTTTTCACGTTTTTAAACTCAACAACTTAAAAGTTATTCGTGATTTTATATTTCCAAAGCTAAGTTTTGTCAAAAATGATTTTATTTTTAAGTACGGAGAGAGTATTGTGTAGCTTGCTACATACTGCTGTGTTTTACTTAGTTCCATGATTGTACGAGCTAGGCGTGTTGGACTATACTGTATTTGCTGGACTGGAGCTGAATAAGGATGGATCGGACTTCGATTAGTTTGTGCAAGTTCATGAGCGAGCATGGTCTATGTATCATCAGTCGTTGTAGTACGATGCAGTAATGTAATATTTGTTATTCACCCTATTCGCTTGATCGTTTATATGGTTTATAAGTCGTTAGATGCTGTTTTGTTGTGAGAGAGAAATACTATATCATGGCTGATACGATCAAACGAATATGGTGTATGTATTATGTACTTCCACCTGTACTATACCACTTGGTCTATTCTTTCCCTCTTAGCGCGTCAACACCCCATTTCTTAGCGGCTCATGTCTCGTCATCTATAATCTCTTGTTTTCCCCCTTTTGCTTATGCCTATGTGTCACCTACTTTGCATGTCAACACCTGGTTTCTTAGCGGTTCATTGGTCCTGTCATCTACTCCGCTCTTTCTCATTCCACGCGTTAATGCCTACAGCTCATCGGTCCCGTCACTTACTCCACACGTCAACACCTGTTTTCTTAGTGGCAACCCTCCGCGCGCCAACGCCCAGTTTCTTAGCGGCTCACACTCCGCGTGTCAATGCCTGGTCTCTTAGCGGCTCACCCTTCGCGTGTCCCAATTTCTTAGTAGCTCCTTAGTCCCGTTTTTTTGTTTGTTAAAAAGTGCTCGCCTTCGCGGGCCCTAGTTTTGGTTTTTTCTGTCGAATCGCCTGTCTAACTGGTTAATTGAACTGTATCTACTCCTATATTATCATACGAAGCCTTCATTTTTCTCTCCTCGTGACAAGGTTATTCTTCCTACTCGTATATATCTTATCTTCTGTTGGTGTTTTCCTATAGGCTTAATGCCACTATGCCCCTGTACTTTCTTGTTCACTATTTCGTTGTTTACCCTCTTTGAAAGGATATAGTACACTAAACGAAGGAGTGGTTTGAATTGTGATTTTACAAACTCTTTTAAACACATTGTTTAGCCGGATTCACCCATATGTCTAAGTTGACAAAATGTGACTATTCTAACACACGGAATTATTCTGCAACTAGTATGACAGTTCTTAGAAAGTAAGTTGTTAAATCTTGAAAGAGAGGGTTAGGAAGACTCAATTCTTTCATGAGATATCGAAGTGTCAATATTCTTCACTAGTTTCATAGGAGGACCTAATTTTTTAATGATTCCATATCATTTCTTATTGAGAAAAACAACATTTCTAGTTCATGAGAACAATTGTTCCATGTTTAGCAAAAAAAAATATCGAAGATAAAACTATTTCTAGTTTAGGAAAAAGTGTTATAGTTCAAGAGAAAAACTATTTCTGGTTTAGGAAAAAGTGTTATTATAGTTTTAAGAGACAAAACGTTTCACGTTCATAAAACCGTTCTAAGTTCAGGTGATGAAATTGCTTCTAGCTTCAGTAGAAAATAATCACCTTAATAAATTATAAAAATACACTATTTTCTTATTTACCATGTACTATTAACTATTATTATTTTTTTATTTGAAAAACCAATGTCCCACCACTGGCCATCGGCACTCGGCAGTGTCCTACGGAGAGGATAAATACAAAATCAAGAAGATAGGAAATTATAAAACGAGAAAAAGAAAGAAAGAAGGAAAAAGATTTATTACAAAAGAAATGTATGGAAAAAACGGCCAAGCAGAAGAAGCTCTTCCGTGCGGCGGTGCGGGTGCGCTCGCCTGGGGGCGGATTGGCTGAACAGCACTGGAGCCTGCACTGGGCTACCCCCGTCTACCGCACCACGGTTCACCCGGCGTGAGCTCTCCCTGTCTCTCTCCCTCTCTGCGCCGTCGCCGCCGCCGCCGCCCTACGCCAGGTGCCGAGGCCTTCGCCGGCGACGAGCACCTACCAGGTATTCCCACCCCTTCTCTTCTCTTCCTGCGGTGCGAAACCGAGCACCCAAACCCTAACTGGGTCCTCTCCTAGGAATAACTTCGAATTTTTGCAAAAAATACTGGGTCCTCTCCTGACCCCTTCTCTTCCCTTCCTGCTGTGCGAAACCTAGCATCCGAACCTTACGTAAAGCTATTTTAGCTACTTTTCGTAAAAAAAAAAAAACTGTTTTAGCTACTTGTATTCGGATCTGATCTAGTTACAAGTGTATACCATCTCAAAAAATTACAAGTGTATACATGTATTATGCCTACTAATTTCGATTCTTTGGCAAAATTAATTGGTTTTCATGTGTACACACATGTCCTTTACTGGGTCCACCCCTGCTTTTATGCTCCTAGACTATCCGGTACCACTAATTCCTGTATTTCCAGAATGCATCTTTACTGCTACATTTTCTGTCTGCAGACTTGGAGCAAGCCTCTCAACATGTCGTGGGCTGCAATCGAGAATGATCCTGGTAAATTTATTTTTTGTTGCCAAAAAGTTGTACATTTGTTTAGTTATATTATATACATTGCAAGTTTTTTCCTTTTTAACACACGCTCCAAGTATGGCACAATGATACGGGTTCATCATTGGCCCTGGTTGAGCGATTGGCCTTTTTTTAACCAATTGCTCTTAAAAGAAAAATCGACTCTAAGAGTACGCGCATTTGTATAGAGGATCCATACCAGTTATCTTGAATGATGATTGCCTAATGTCATTTTATTTCATTGGATATTGATACTATTGGATTGGACCAACCTGCATTAGTAGTGTTTCATACTGCATTACAAAGATAAGCTTTTCATAACAGTACATGCGAGTTGCAACCTGCTTTAGTAAGGTTGGAAAATTGAGATGTATATGCCTGCTTGCATACACCTGTTGCACCTAATGAAGAGCAGCCATGTCTTTTAGGACACTGCCTTGAAGTAACACAATGCTAATTCTCAAATTCGAATTCACAGAATTTCTGCCTTTTTATTTTGGGTTGCCTCGGAGTAACAGAATACACATTCTCAATTTAGAATTCCATGTATTTCTGCTTTTTCATATTGAGCTGTCACAAGAAACTCCTGTCTTTGGCATTTGCAATGGAGTGGGAGGAAAACAAAATTCTAGAACCTAGACCTCTCTTCCTCCATATATTTGAACTGGCCAACACTGTTAATTTCTTTCTCACCTTGTTACTGTTTGGCCTTTTTTTTTCTGGCAAAGGAAGAAATAACTCATGAGCTTTCATATCTTGTATATTCAGGTGTTTTTACAGAACTGTTGCAGCAGATGCAACTGAAGGGTCTTCAAGTAAGTAATCAACTACCTTCACTCTATGCGTCTATGTTCTTGATAAAGGTAGATGGTTAGCAAACAGTCACCCCACCTTTAAATTATGTACAGTAAGATTGGCAGTACGTTGAATTGATACATGTTTACACCTTACCGAAGTGAGCATACAATGCATCTTTTCTTGTTAGTGGAATGAATTGTAAGCAATTATCCACACAGGTATTATAACCCAGAATATCTAGCAATGTTTTGCTTGTTTAATACTTTCATTACTTTGTGACAGATGTTGCCTGATATAATTCTGATGATTGTATGATAAAACAGCCATAGTGAGTTGTTAAGGTCCTTTTAAACATATAAATGGCCATCAGATTAGTTTAGCCTAGCTCTTTAGGCTGCCTGAACCATGTAACTGGCTTTTTACAAGACCACAACAGCCTTTATTTAAAACATGCTGTAATCTAAGCATACTCAGATAGTAAAACAGTGGCAGGTGTTTCCCCTTCATCTATTGATCCCTGTAGCTTGTTCTTGTACTTTTCAAGCTTTTAGTTGTTTCTAATAATAAAACTATATATAGTATGCGGCAACATAGAACAGAAATTTACTTTTTGCAAAACAAGAGTGAGGCTCTCCTATTTGGCTATTTCTTCTTTTTTGTGAAACTTGACATTTCTTTTACATATTAAAATATCGGGCAGATATGCTATGTTATCTTTTTCATTATCAGGTTGATGAACTCTACTCACTTGACCTGGATGCTCTCAATGATCTTCAGTATGTTATCCTACATCTAGCATTAATGAATGCCATTATTTTTCTGAGTTAATAGAACCTAATTTGTGTTGGCATTTGCCAGGCCAATATATGGGCTAATAGTGCTATACAAATGGCGACCTCCAGAAAAGGATGAGCGTCCTGTCATCAAGGATGCAATCCCAAACCTTTTCTTTGCCAACCAGGTCAGAAGCATTCGAGTTGGCAAGCAACTCCTCCCACCTTTATTCATCTGCATATCTGAAAATCAAGGATGTTCTTGACTTGCAGATAATTAACAACGCTTGTGCAGCCCAAGCTATCCTGTCGGTTCTGTTGAACTCTCCTGGCATCACTCTTAGTGACGAACTTAAAAAGCTGAAGGAATTTGCAAAGGATTTGCCACCTGAGCTCAAAGGACTGGCTATAGTCAATTGTGCAAGCATTCGCATGCTAAACAACTCGTTTGCAAGGTCAGAGGTCTCTGAGGAGCAGAAACCACCTAGCAAGGATGATGATGTATACCATTTCATAACCTATGTTCCAGTGGATGGTGTCCTGTACGAGCTTGATGGGCTAAAGGAAGGACCGATAAGCCTGGGAAAATGCCCAGGTGGTGTTGGTGATGCAGGGTGGCTTAGGCTAGCGCAGCCTGTGATTAAAGAGCACATTGACATGTTCTCTCAGAATGAGATAAGATTCAGTGTGATGGCAATCTTAAAGAACCGGAAGGAGATGTACACAGTGGAGCTCAAAGACCTCCAGAGGAAGAGGGAGAGCCTCCTTCAACAGATGGGTGACCCTTCTGCGATCAGGCACGTGCCATCTGTTGAGCAGTCGCTAGCGGAGGTGGCAGCTCAGATCGAGTCTGTGACTGAGAAGATCATAATGGAGGAAGAGAAGTCGAAGAAGTGGAAGACAGAGAACTTGAGGAGGAAGCATAACTATGTGCCGTTCCTGTTCAATTTCCTCAAGATTCTTGAGGAGAAGCAGCAGTTGAAGCCCCTGATAGAGAAGGCAAAGGCGAAGCAGAAGTCTCACGGCCCCAGTGCTAGGTGAAAGCCTACTCTCTTTTAGTTGTGGTTCCTTGTAGAGATTGGCCCTGTGTCCCTTGTTTTCTTGGCCAGTGTTTCAACCTTATGCTTACCCCTACTTTTAGGTAGCGCACAGATGTCTGCCGTTGCATGTTCAGGTGAATGAATCTTGACGAGGTCATACTGTATGAAAACCATCCATGGTTTACCCAGTTTTTTTCCTGGCAAACTAATGGTGTCGTTTGCTGACACATGTCAAGCCTTGTTTGTTCCTGAAACGTAGAGGATGACGCAAACACTGTATGAAAATTGCCCAGTTTTTTTTTCCCCTGGCAAACCAATGGTGTCGTTTGCTGACACATGTCAAGCCTTGTTTGTTTCTGAAACGTAGAGGATGACGCAGTCACGAACATGTCTACTCTTCCAATTTGCCCTAGTCTCCTGCAGCGCATCATACGATTTGTTTCACACCACCCATAAGTTTGCCGGAAGATTGGAGTTTGCATATATGCTTTCCGTTTTTATTTTCTATACTCCTTCGGTCCAGTTTATACGGCGTCTTCTGACATAACAGTCTTCTAAATTACAGGCCATTCATTTATTTTGTATTATACTGTTATTTATTAATATAAATTTATAATTATTAAATAGTATATTTGACTTGATTACAAATCTAATAATATCAACTTAAAAGTTGTTAGCTAAATTATTGATAAAAAATTATAAAGTTTGACTCTATCTACACAGCCTGTTTCCATTTAACCGCGCACACAGCCCATAAGTCTGTTGTTGAAACGTTCAGCCGCACAACCGAAGTACCGATCAATGCTTATAGGAGCCTACCAAAGTGCCTTTTTGACTAATATATTAGGGCAGTCCCGATGGTGCATTGATGATGGTTTCTATCCTCATTAAATGACTTGCCACGTAGGCAAAATGCTGACATGGCAACGTAGTTAATGAAGAAAGAGAGCAAAAATCATAGAAATGGTTTCTTCATGAAGAAACCAGGTCTACTCTTGACCCAATGCACCAAGAAACCATGAAATCGCCATTGGGAAGAAACCACCAGTTTCTAAGGAGCTCGTGTCGCACTCTCATTGGAGGAAAAGATAGAGTTGGGAGAGAGAAAGAGAAAATAGTTATTACTCATAGAAACCATGGGTTGGAAAGCAGTACTTTTTTGGTACGGTATCCTATGTTATAGAAACTACTAGTTTCTTTCATTGGGACTGCCCTTAGTAGGGGTAATGCAGATCCATCTATTTAACCGCCAGTACTTAGAAAGCATAACCACACGAGTTTTGTCTTGGTCGTGTTTAGCAGTTGGTCGTCAGTTGAGTACGTACGGCGCTCGCAGACAACAATGGTTGTCTATTGGGCCGTTGGAATTGAACAGGTATAGGGATGCAAGTTTTGCGTTTTCCGTAGTGGCCCCAAACTCATCCAGTCGAACTGATCTGGTTCTGAAAACAAGAAAACAACTGGCTTTGGAAACAAGAAAAAAAAAATGAACTGAGCAATTAAGCCATTCTGAGAGCATGACATTGTTTTCAAGAGTGTCAATCACTTAGAATGAAATGAAACATGTCAATGCATAGTTTTATTCTATCATTTTATAAACATTTAATTCTATGACTTATATAGAGTTATTAATCGTGTCAAGAGAGTTCCATTCTCATGAAACTTCTCTCTCTTCATAAAAACATTGTACATTTTTGAAAGTGCTTTGTAAAAGATCTTTGATGGATTGGAATGAGTTTCTTTTGACCATTCCTCCCCTGACTAAGGATGTCGTGTGTTAAAGCACACTCTAGCAGTCAGCTCTATAAGTAAGGAAATATCTCTATCCGGTTATTTGTAGCGAAAATCAGTCTCGAGGGAGAACGAGGAAAGCAGAGAATAGCAGAACAAAAAGAAAGAACTCTTAGGGGGAGGAAAGCTTGTCTTCCAATTTATTCACAGGTAAATTCGGAGTTACACGAAGTGGAAAGACCAAGGGTGAAGTGAAAGAGGGCATTTGCGTCGCGTGATAGAGCTAGCAAAGTAGGTATACACGAGATATATTGCTTGTTTTTTAGTTGGTTTTGTTAGTTCATCGAGTCCAGAATCGGGGATGCACGGGGATGCAAAGAATAACTGAGATAGGTAAGTATAGGTAGCTAAGGCGCCAGGTGTAAACGATCGGTCACGATCGGTCATAAAAAATGTCTATGTGACCAAGCTATTAAATGTAAATGAAACTCTTATGAAACTTCTACCGAAACTAACTTTATTAGTGACCTACAACAACCCGTGTTATTAAATATCCACTTTTATCTCAAAGCATCACGTTGTGAGAAACTATATTAAACAAACCATCTAATGAGATTTAGCTGACATATATTAAACAGGGGTAAAATATATTTTTAAAATCTAAATTCCATATCAGTTTAATTTTCAAACTTGAACTACTCGGTAATGGACCCCATCAACTGTCAAACCGGACCAATTCGGTCCCTTGACTGGTTTTCTATGTGGTTTTCTTTGTTTAGAAATAATAAAAATCTAGATTCATCTCTAAAAGTTCATAAGAACCAAATAACTCTAAATTTTATCTACCAATTTATGATCTATATACAGTTATTTAGAACTGATTTCTATTGCTTTATTGCTTGTAGATGTTCTCATTTTTTTGGTCTAAAACCAATAAGATTAAAATCAAATAACTCTAAAGTCTAAATAGAGCACCAAATATATTACATTTTTAGAAAAAAAAAATATTTTAGTAAATAGAAAACCACTTATGAAATCATCCAGAGGGCCAAATTTAGTCAATTTCGATAGTTGAAGAGTGTTCGTCATCCTATATCGTAGTTCATTATTGAAAATCGAACTGACGTGCAAAATTTGAAGGTTAAAAATATACTTTACGCTTAAAATGGGGGAGAGAGAGAGAATAAAGGAAAAGAGAATGAAACTAGAGTATTCTTAGCCAGGACACCGAAAAACTGAATCCAGACTCGTCATCTTAAGAGTCTTGCTAATTGCCTACCTAATTATTGCTTTGCACCCGCGCGCCATCATCCTCATTGATTTTGTTATACAAGGACTCGTGGGCACGGGCGGAGCCTCGTAGAGGGGAACCTGGGCTCTTGCCCCCCTTGCTTGCATGTTTTTATTACTACATATAGTACTATTCTCGCTATATTGCTATGTGAAAAGTTCTTCCGTGAAGCTACGAAGCATATGAAAAGTAGAAAGCCTAGGCTGCAGCCTGCACAGAACAAACACAAAATAGTAGAAGAGCCTAGTATACTCCATCAGATAGCTGCTACCAGTTATGATTGCCATTGAAAAAAAAATTAGCCCCTGCTTGTTTTCTCTGCACGCTCCGCCACTGCTCGTGGGTCTCTGTTTTCGCACACCTCGCTGCCTCCGAATTTTCCAGTAGCTAGCATGATGAGTGATGAAAAATAGATACTTCATATTTGCGGCCGGTCTCAAACTAAATTTGGAAGGACGAAGGAGCATTAGCTTTGCAAAGAGCATTGAGATAATAATTAGTCTCCGTGCTGTGGAAAATAGACGCCTTTTGCTGCATATAAGTATAGTATTAGATTGATCGATAACAACGCAAAACAATTAAGCTGATCGTCAAGGACCTGAGACGCGGCTTATTCCCTCTTCTTCTTGGTCAGTTGGTTGCTTTGGAAGGAAAGAAATGCGTGGACCTTCAACAACGCAGCATCTACGGCAAATCAGTTAGCAGGACAGATCGAGGATGAAGCCAATCAATGGTGCATGTCGGGTTACAAGCATCTGCGGTCGCTGCTGGTGCTTCTGTAGTCACTTTGTGCACCTGTCTGTCGCAAAGTTGTGTTCATGTAATTACAATCTCATGTTGTCCTAGTGTTAGGGGGGTCTTGGTAATCTAGGGATTACCGTGATGCTCTATGCTGTAAAACAAAACTCTACTTCTGCTTAGTGAAATACGTGCTACGACACGGTCGTGAAAAAAAAAGAAAAAACAACGCAAAACAATTGCACTATATATATTCAGAGGATGGGAATGAATAATAAGCAGCATTGCGTGCCCTTTGTACTATATTTATTCTTGAGAAGGAAGAATAAACATCTTGATGACTACACATGTGTCCTTTGTACTAATGGCCATGAAGAAACTAGTTTCCATTTATTTTTTTTAGTGCCCTTTCAGTGTAGACTGTTGGAGCTCCATTACCATTCAATGGGAATTTCAATCTTCAGCCCTTTGATATGATCATACAGGCTAGAACAAGTTTTGGCAGCCATATTTTTAGGGTAATCTGTATCACTGCTTGCAGGACGATTTTTTTTGAAGATTCTGGAGGGGCCAAGCCCCCTACAGTAATTTATTGAAAAAGAAGCAGAACAAGTTCAACAAGTACAAACGAGGGAGAGCTAAAAGAACATACATAACAAGCCTAAGACACATAAAAAGAAACAAAGAAAATAAGCAACAGAAAGTTGACTATTCTAGACTCTGAATCCATGAAAAAAGATGGTCTTCCTGTCCAACCTTGACTCTGTATTGAAGGAGGTTAAGTTCCTTGAAAAAAGCTCTATTGATTCCTGCCAAGTTCAGCCTGACACCTCTGAAAATGAGCTCATTTCTTGCTGACCAAATGGCCCAACATAGCTAAATTATGGCTTCCATAAAAAACTGAGAATTTAGTTGGTCCTTCATCTGTGAAGCAAGCTCTGGAAAGCCATTGTTTAGAGGTATATCAATATGGATGAAATCCCAGCACATCCTTGCAAATGGGCAGTCCACAAAGAGATGGTTCGCTGATTCCTCCACCAGGCTATTACATAAATCACAATTGTAAGGATCAAGTTGCATGTGCCTTCTTCTCAGAATATTCCTAGTGTTCAGTCTGTCATTGATCAAGAGCCAAAAGAAAACTCTATGCTTTGGCTGGCATCTGTTTTTCCATAACCATTTGAAGACAGGATGAATTTCCTGATGCCCAATCAACAATTTGTAGGCCTTGGCTGAGGCAAAGATATTGGACCCCCATATGTAGTTCCATTTATCATTATTATCAGAGAGGGGCCTGTCATCTATTAGCTGCTGAATGCCATGCAACTGCGGAAAGGCAGCCTGAGAAAGGGGAAGCTGAAACAGGTCTGAAAAATCATCATGGTTGAAGGCTTTCTGAACTGAGATCATCTTATTCTTAGCAAAAGAAAAAAGCTCAGGAGCTTGAACAGCCAGAACATGGTTTGCCCAATTATCATGCAAAAAGAGAATACTTTCTCCATTCTCTACCTATGGGCTAGCAAAGCTTTTGAAATCTGGTAGGAGCTTCAGAACATCTCTCCACCAAAATTAGCCCTTTTTTATATGTGATGGAAGCTTCCCATTTCTGTAATGTTTCTCCCAAATCAGATCAACCCAAGACAAATCATTCTTGTTATAGAACTTATGAGAGTTTTTGGTGAGCAATGCCTTATTTTGTTTTTCAATATCAATAATTCCCAGACCTCCATCAACTTTGGGCTTACAGACCATTTTCCAAGCAGCCTTTGGTGGATTTTTTGCATTGATATCTGACCCCCTCCAAAGGCAGTGCTTCCTATACTTATCAATCTGCTTGATGACAGTTTTGGGAAGAGCCAGAGTACACATAAAGAAAGTTAGGAGGGAGGAGAAGACTGCATTTGTCATCTGGAGTCTTCCTGCCTGGTTCAGGAAGGAAGAAAGACCTGTCAATCTCTTTTCACATCTATTGATAATTGGAAGTCTCGAACCCTTAGTCTGGAAATGCTAAGGGGCAGGCCAAGATATGTAAATGGCAGACTGCCCTTAGAACATCCAAAGGTCCTTGCTAAGATTTCCATCCTTGGTTCTGAAACATTGATGGGGATCATCATTGATTTGATAAAGTTCACCTTAAGCCCGGTACACATAGAAAAACTGTTTAGCAGTGATCTGAGAAAGAATAATTGCCTTCTATCATCCTCCATGATGATAAGGGTATCATCAGCATACTAAACCACTAGGAAATCACCAGAAGAATTGATTGGGATAGGAAGCTGTAGCAGACCCATGTCCTTAGCCTTGTTAATCATTGATTGCAGGAAATCAGCTGTCAGGATAAATAATAGAGGTGAAAGAGGATCACCCTGTCTGACACCTCTTTTACAGTGGAAAGTTTTTTCAGGGATCCCATTTAGAAGCACAGCTGATGTTCCTGAGGAGAAAATGTCTTCCATCCAGGCAAGCCATTTTTGCCCAAACCCTTTGGTTTCCATCAGAGTGAGCATTGCCTGATGCTCAATTTTGTCAAACGCCTTTTCAAAATCAAGCTTAATGATGACAATCGCTTTTCTTGAATGATGACACAGGTGAAGATATTCATATGACCAGGCAAGACAATCCTGGATTGTCCTTTTTTTTGATGAAACCATATTGGTCCTTGTGAATAAGAGAAGTTATTATTGGCTGTAATCTGTTGGCAAGCAGCTTGGTGACAAGCTTAACTGAGCAATTAAGAAGAGAGATTGGTCTGAATTCAGAAACTGTTCTGGCTCCATCAGTCTTAGGGATTAGAGTGATGAGTGAAGAGTTAATACTTCTAAGACACAGAAGTTACTATGAAAGGCATTGCATAGGTTATAGAAGTCATGCTGAATCACTGGCCAACTTTTCTTCAGGAACTCATCTGGTTCAGGTGATTTATCATTTGGCAGGGCCTTAATGACATTATCAATTTCCTCATGAGTAAAGGGAGCCTCAAGGACCTCCAAGTTGCCTCTTCTCTGAATGAAAAAAATTGGATTAATAGTAAAGCCATCAAATTCAGAGGTACCCAATCTGACCTTGAAGTCATCCCACAGTATTTGCTCCTTTTCTCTGTGATCTGTTACTGTCACACCATCTCTGGTTGCCAACTCTGTAATTAGGTTCCCTCTATGTCTAATGGTGGCATTGGCATGGAAAAAACCAGTTCCTGCATCTCCAAATTTTACCCATTTGATTGAACCTCGCTGTTTCCAATAAATCCTTTGCTGATCAAGCAAAGATAACAGATGAGTCTTTAGCAATTCTTTAAAGTTCTATTCTTCAATGCTCAGATCTCTATATTCTCCCAGGACTTCTAGAAATTGAAGGGTGGATCTGGTATTTTTAATGAAAGTCTTCAGCCCAGTTCTTGAAGCCTGCCATTCTTTAAGTTTCCTTCTCAAATGTTTGAATTTTGCTGTTATGATTTTGGCACAATCTTCTTCTTGCATAGGAGTGGTCCAGCAGTCAGACAGAATGCCAGCAAACTGATCATTTAGCAACCAAAAGTTTTCAAAACGAAACACTTTACTTCTGGGAATAGATGTGGAGATACTCACTAAACATGGAGTATGATCAGAGGGGGCCATATCAAGAGCTTTCACAGTAGTGCTTGGATAGGAGAGAGTCCAGCATTCAGATGTAAACACCCAGTCCAGTTTTACAAGAAGAGGTGAATGTTGCATATTAGACCAGGTATATTTTCTACCTTGCAAGGGGATGTCATTTAGGCCTAAAAGGCTGATGGCTTCATTAAAAAGGAGCATCTCAGAAATATTCCCCCTGTCTTATTCCTGTTTTCCTCTCTTCTGATCAAATTAAAATCCCCTAGAATTATCCAGTCAACAGTGTTTGGTATTTCAATTTGTTTAAGCCAATTAAGGAAAGAGACTTTTCCTTCAGCTGTACTAGGTCCATAAACATAGGTCAACACCCAAGAAGCATCATTGTGAAGGGAGGTGAATTCCATAGACAGGCCAAACTGATTACTAAAAGTCCTGTGACCAGAGAAAAGAGAACTTCTCCATATAACAAGGATACCCCCAGATGCACCAACTGAAGGCAAACACTCAAAAGCATCAAAGTTGCTTGGGCAGAAATTATTCAAAAACTGCCTGTCAAAAGCTTCCTTTTTTGTTTCCTGCAGACACACAATATCACAGGAGGATTGCACAATTTTATCTCTAATGGCATTCCATTTCCATCTAGCATTAATTCCCCTGACATTCCAGGACAAAACATTCCATCTTCTGTAATTGTTTGTACTCATGGTGAAACTGAAAAGGATAACAACTAGGTGACCAGAGCACAACTAGGTTCACAGCGTTACAAATCATCACTGACAACAAGTCAAGAACAAAAGCAGAAGGGCCCCATCATTTTAGCTTTCTTCAGCTCGGTCCTCTCCTTCAAGCACTTCTGGCCCATCCTCAGCATCCCCCTCTTTCTGCTCACCAGATTTCTTCTTTCCTTGCTTCTTGATCACCAGCTTGGTTTTCTTCTTCTTCTTGAGCACCTCATCTTCCAAGCATTCAGGGTCCATCTCACAAAACTGCATGCCCAATTTTCTGATCACATTAGATGACAGTGTTGGGGGTGATGGAGAACAAGCTAGACATTTTTTTCTCAGGACAACCAGAAGGTTTAGAACCATTATTGTTCTTTTGGAGTCTAGGACTTCTTCTTACCTCGTTGTCAACTAATGGTGGCTTCCTTTTGCTAGCTTTCTTCCTGACTGTAGGTTCAAGGTTTAGGCCTTCCTCCTGTGATTCCTCCTCCTGCACCTCTTCTATGGTCAACGAGGTCTTTTTGCCCTTTTCTTCAATCTGCCCCAAAGCTGAATGACAGGGAATTTCAGAATCAGAGGGACATTTTTTAGGTACAGAGAAGTCAATATGACCCCAATTACCTTCAATGTGATGCAGAGATTTTGAAGACAAAAATTCTTTGGCCCAACAGAAGGTGCCTAGAGACATGAGCATGATTGTAAAGAAATTGGCCCATTCAGTAGGTATACTAACTTGGATGCAGTTTGAGTTACCTGGACAGAAAAACTGTGCCCAAATTCTGGTAGCTTCAGCATTTTTCTTTCTTTCTCAATCCAAGAAGGCTGGGTCTGGTCCCTCATCTCTAAACAACATCATGCCAACATTCAGGTTATGGTTAACAATGCCCCCACCTTGCTACTCATCTTGCTGCTCTGGTGGGACTACCTGGTCCCCAAGCAAGTCATCAGTCAAATTAACATCATTCTCAAAGTCCACCAGCTGATCAAGTGGGACCTCTTCTACTTGCATAGCAACATGGTTGGCAGGCAACATTGGTACATTCTGCTGTAGTTCTATGTCGGCCAGATTCATCAATTGTTGTTGTTCAACTATTGGAGGGGGCAGGTTGTTTTGAAACTCCTGAGCCAAGATTACTTCCTCTACTACCTCATTTCCTTCTAATAGATCATTCAACTCTAAAAATTCTCCCAAAGGCTGAGCAGGGTTCAGGATAACCTCCTGGGGATTGTCATCCTGTTCCTGGACTGGGACATTCAAATCCACTTCCATAGGCTGTTCTAGCATAAAGTTGAGATCCTGCCCAAGTGCCTACTGCTATGCCTGTTGTTGAGGTCAGGGCCAAGGATCCCAGGGCCCATTCCAAGCTGCATTCTGCTCAGGCTGCTGCACGTCCACATTAAGGTCAGGCTCTTGCTCTTGCTCCTACTGCTCTGGCCCAGCCCCTGGCTGGCTAAGGCCAAAAAAAGCAAAGGGAGCCCAATCACCAACCAGCAACTCAGGAATTGGATCCTCATCCTGTGGTCCACCACCCAAAAGGTTATGCTGCAAGATCTCACACTGTACTGTCCACGAGTCACTTTCAAAGCCCCCAGACTCAGAGAAAACAATAAAGTGAGGTATGGACTGCAGATCAATCACACGTGCTCTGATGATAACTCTAGTCAGTCTTCTTTCCTTCTGCTACAAGTACAGGAACTTTACGAAGGATCCAATAGCATCTTGATAATAGTCCTCCTGATAATCCAGAGGGAACCCCATGAGCATCAACCAGCACTCAGTATTGAAATGGACCCTTCTCCAATTCCTTCCCTCGTTGTGTCTGACAAAGGTGAAGGTGACATTGTCAAAAACGATGGGACCTTGCTAGATGACAATGCCTCTTGTTGGTTTGATCTCCCAACCACAGTGGCCCAACGGCCACTTGGGCCTTGACATCGCGCCCTGATCGGGGGCGCCCAGTCCATCTATGGCTGGCGGGCCCCCGTCACACTGCGCATTAAATAGAGGTGGGGTCGGCGGCTCTCAGTACGAGGTTCGCCTGAGTCGTACGCCCCACCTAGAAACCCTACTCCGATCTAACAGAGGGGTGCAGCCAGTGACGGGAAGCACCGCCGCCGCCACTGCACTGCGCCACCACGGTCTTCACTGCGTCGCTCTCTCTTCTCCGACCGTCGCTGCCTAGCGCAGAACTTCACCGATGAACCTGATGGTCGGATCCCCTACTCAATGGATGGTCAGTGCCTAACCCTAGCTCTTCCTCTCCCTCTCTGTCCCTCTCCGTTCACACCATTACTACGAGAAACCCATTGAAACCCCACTGATCTATAACTAGATGATCCAAAGAGTCCTAACAATCTAGAGCTCTCACAAACCAAACGTAAGCTTGACCCAAATAGCAAGGCTGAATGTATGAGATCGCTATTCTTCTAGCAACGAAAAAATCTCTGAGGACTTCATCCACCACTTCAAAATCAAGAACATTACCCAGCGAAGGCGCGATGGTGATGATGGCAAGGTCTTCGTTCTTCGGCGCAACCCTTCTTGAAACCGCCGCTCGCACCATTGTCGGTCGATTGACCACATCTTACCACACCAGAGTACGCAGGACAAACGACCGCGAATCAGCTCTCTGGTAGGCCTTGACACTATGAGGAATTGAGGATCACCAGACAGCGAGAGCGGAGTGCACTGTAGCTCGAGGCTGGAGTTGGGGTTTTCAGCTACAGGATCAGGAGAAGCCGCGCTTAGGGAGGGGAGAAGAGAAGGTGAAGGGACAGCCAAGGACCATTCAGATGGCTCAATGTGAAGGCAAGAGGACGGGCTTGGCTTTTCAAGGCCCAAAGTCTGGGCCATCAATTGATTCGGCTAAGGCACTAATAACTCGGGTGCAAGTTTCAAATTGGCCCGCGGAGGCGAAAGGCCATTAGCAATTCCCTAAAGGAATTAAAGGTAGGCGGCTGAGAAGGGCCCGGCTTAACCGGGGCACGGAACCAGTTGGGCTGTTTAAATGGCGCCACCTTCTCCTCGCCCTTGTCCCCTGCATACCGCGGCTTGATGACAAACGCCGCCTTCTCCTTTCCCATGCCCCCCTGCATGCTGCGGCTTGATGATGAACGCAGGACACGAAGCAGTTACATGCCCAGAGGCGTAGCATGCACGACACCTGATTGGCCAACGGCAGTCACGTCTGACGTGCCCTGAGGAGAGGCATCTGGGGCAATGATCGACAACCATGGCTGCACCTCCCCGCCGGAGCTGGGGACGAAGAGGATTAGCAGGAGGACGAACGAAGGCGGAACTTCTGGGGAAAGAAACGCGTCGGAAAACGGACTGACGAACAGGCGGGCGGCGTGGACACTCCCAATAGGAACGGCATTGGCACCCGAAAGGGTAGAGCTACCAGGAGGCAGGCAGACCACCTCAGCAAAGGATGGCTTAGAAGCTTGCTTGGGTAGCTGCCAAGAAAGGCGGTCCTCCTCGAGGAAAGAGGCAAGCTCAAGACGCCAATTCTGACCACCACCACCCCACAGGTGGAAGAACAGCTTGAAAAGGTCACATTCAAAAGAAACAAGCTTGCGAATGGCTAGCCCCACCTCTTTGGACGCAACTGAGAACTTGAAAACTCGACCACTAAGAGCAGAGACTTTGAAAAACAGAGCATTTCCACCAATGGTGGCCTGAAGGATCATCTCAACAGAGGCCGGGGAGAGTTTGAACTTGCATCGGCCAAACGCAACCACCAGGTGAAAAGAGTCAGCGAGGGAAGAGGACACCAGTAAACCTAAGGAGGCCCGGACATCATCTTGGAAACGAAGGCCCAGAGCAAAGGAGAGGGCAGGCAACGCCATGGCGAGCAAGGGGAGAAGGAGGACGTACTCACTTGTCGAAGAGAGCTGACATACCCGGCATCAGGAGGATGCCCAGGCCCACGCGCAAGCACGGGGCGCGACAAACAACCTAGGCCGGGAGACGGAGCAGCCTCCCCATCGAAGATGTCACCGGAACACGGGCTGACGCCGGCGATGAGGACGAGAAGTCCCGGGAGCCCCGTCGGGAAGGGTGGGAAGCAGCTCGGCGTCGGGGCCGGCAGGGGCTGCCGGGCCCGAGAGGGAGGCCGGCGGCGCGCTAGAGGGAGGAGGCTAGCTACGGGAGAGCCAACTACTCAGCTTCCATTCTCCAGGCAGACTGATCCAAACTCATCTCCGTTGCTTAGTCCCTCCTTGTTCCTGCTGGACGATTTGGAATGCTAGAAATAAGTTCATTTCTGATAATTAATAAGGCTACCTCTTTGACCTCTTGGAAAATAGCTTTTAAGGAGGAACTTGGTTTGGTGTGTACCAAAGCCTAGCAAAGTGTTTCTTCCCCGTTGTCTTTGTGGCAAGACAGTCTCCAATGATGCTTACTTTTTCTTCTTTGGACTTTGCAAGCCTGGTAACTTGTACATATGCTTTGTTCATATTTACATAGAAAAAGAAAAAAATAGGTAGGGAGCTTCCCCGCCGTTTCCCCTCAAGCAAAATAAGCAGCATTATTGCGTGCGTCCCTTGTTCACAGATAGATCATGGGCGTGTGGCACACCATTGTGACTGTAGTTACTTTAATCTCGCGTCCTCATTACGTTAACCAGTGCTACGGCAACAAAATAAAAAACAAGAGCCTCTAGATCGTCCTGGATAACGCCTAGTACAACATGTCCTATAATAATGCCTGCAATCTGCATTTGAACACAACTAGTAGCACAGTCCACGCTCATGCATGCACATTTCGGCCTGTTCGGTTGCAGCCGCCGCCGTGGCTGCAGCTACAGTATATATATCGGTAGATCAGGAACGGAGATCGATGGTCCCACATGTCAGTGACCCTGCTTTGACAAATTGCGCAGGCAGGCTTGTTTATATCTTTTCCTTCAGAATAATAGAGTAGATGCTTTGCTGAGATGATGATGCCTAGCTTGGAGAGAAGCAATCAAATGGAGATTTTCTTATGTATTTCATCCGATCCGAAGGACCTTGCCTACCTAGTTGTAACACCCTAAAAATTTGAATTTTTGAAAATAGAGCTAAAATGATTTAATTTAGAATTTATGTTCTCATGAAAACATAGAAAAATAAAAAATTTTATTAATTTAAAATTCATTATAAGGAGTAGCAATATGAATGTACATACATGCCGGTGCATTTGATTCATTGCAATGAGTGGTTGAATCCAAAATGCAAAATGAATTCAAAATACTTTTGAAATTGGATTTGAAATAAAAGAAAAGAAAATTTGAAAATAAAAGAATTTAAAAGTTGTAAAATTTATTTTTGGAAAACTTACCAAAATTTATCATTTTTATTTGAGTGAAAAGTATATTTGAAACTATATTTGAATTTGATTTGGATCATATTTGAATTTGGATTGAAAAAGAAAAATAGGAAAATCGAAAACACTCCCTCTCCCCTTTCTGCCCAGCGGCCTGCTCCTCTCCCTCATTTTCCCATGGCCCAGCTCCTTTCCCGTGCGCCACCGGCCCAGCACCGCGTTGCCCGCTCGGCCTTCTTTCCTATCACGCCTCCGCTCTCTCCTGCAGCGGCCCAACAGGCCGGCCTAGCCGAGCAGCGCGCCCGCGCCGTTCTCCTCTTCCCGCGTGTGTCGCTGACAGGCAGACCCCACTGGTCAGCACCGTCTTCTTCCTCTCGTGACCGCATCGGACACGACCGCCGCTGCCGACTCCGCGCCGCTCACGTCTCCTCCTATTGCCTTGCCTCCCAAGCCACCTGCTCTCTTAAATAGCAGCCGTCGACCGAGCCGCCTCTCCCCATCCCGTTCTGAGCCGCAGCTGCCTCGCCGAGACGCCGCACCACGCAAACCCTAGAACCACCGCCATCACCGCCCGCTTTGCCGTGCACCGCGACGCCCTCCGTCGCTCCACACCACGGTAAGCTACCTAGCCGTGATCTCTGTTCCCTCCTTTACCTCCTGGTGTTTTTCTCGCTTCGAACCGAGGCACGTAGGCCGTGTTCCCCGTGTGCCCCTCCTCGTCGTCAATGGCACTG
The DNA here is from genome assembly GCF_019320115.1 of Miscanthus floridulus. NCBI lineage: Eukaryota > Viridiplantae > Streptophyta > Magnoliopsida > Poales > Poaceae > Miscanthus > Miscanthus floridulus. The sequence goes on from NC_089592.1 coordinate 72,497,224, forward strand.
CCGCCAAGCTCGCCGTCGGCAGTTTCTCTCCCTCGTTCTCTCTCTGTTGTAATGTAGACCGTCCGTATCAGATCCAACGGCCGAGATCGGCCGATACCCTTTCGTTGCCTCTTTTGCTAAAGAGATCCTATGTTTTCCACAAATCAACCTGTCGTCCACTACCTTTCAGAAATAATTCAAAATATGCCCTTGATTTATCTGTTTTGGCCCCTGTGTTTTTCCAAAAACAACGCCCGATTCACAGGACTATTTTAATTTGATTTTTAATTATTTTTAATATGAAATTGATTTCAAAATATTTATAGAATTGCCATTGATCTTATTTTATGCGTAGTTTCTTCGTTTTAACTCCGATTTGACCCGTTCAAGTTGCGTTGGATTCGTAACGACATAAACTGCACATTAGTAACAATGTTAATCTTGTTACCACTCTGGAATTCTCATGGTTTAAATCCTAATTTGATTAATAATTATGTCACTGGATTTAGAAATAAAATATGATAAATTCCACTGCACTTTTCAAAACCAAATATAAGTTTGACTTAATTCAACTTAGGTATTTCTCTGAAATATCTTATGCATCCTTTTATATAGTTAAAATTAATAAAGCCTATGGTTCTCTCTTATAAAAGCAAGCCTTTCGATAATTGTATCTTTCACATCGTAGCTCCGGTTAGCGTGCTTTTCGTGCCTGTGTGTTCGTAGCAACGTGTAGAACATCTTTAAAACCTTTTTACTTGTTGTTTCATTTGTTTGGTGTACTGTTCTAATTTAGATCTATTGTTTGCTTCGTGTATGATTGCATGGATGCTTGTGTGGTGCTTTATGATCTTGTCCAGTCGGTGAGTTTTACGTGGTGATCAAGAAACAATTCTTTGGAGGCTACGAATCAAAAGAAGAGGATCTGAGTTTAAGGCAAGTATAGCATGGTATCTTCCTTATTGTCCTATACACCTTTAACCATTTAATTTATATTGCATGTGTCTACCTTGATTACCACTAAGAATTTCCTAGTACCTTGTACCTTGTTCCTTGACACCTTTGGGTTATTGCATTGGGTAGTATGATGCTAGTGCTCAACTATAACCATGATCTTGTAACGTGACTAATGGAATATGCAATAAACATTAAAATATGCTTTTTAGCAATATGGAACAAGAGGGATAGAGCATTGGGCTATTTTATGGTGCTTTAGATTCCTTTCCCTAAGGACTTATCTGTAAGTCATCTGGGACTTACAGTATAATTGTGAGGGCTATATGGCTCTGGCTTTATCTCAGTACAAGGACATTTTCTAGCTTGTTAGAGGTTACCTTTATGGCGTAAGAGAGGTATGTTTTGGGTTGGATATAGTGCGGCCTCTGTCCGTCAGTGTATAGGCTATGCGTTATTGTGCCTGTCGGAAGGGGAGCCCTATATTCGTAGGGCACAAAAACCTAGAGTCCCTAACTTGTTAGATGAACCTTTGAAATGCTTCATAGTGAACCCTGCCGACCTTCCTTGGTAGTGGGTTAAGATGCTCGCGACCTCGGGCGAAAGGATAAATCATGACTCACAGTGAAAGTGTACAACCTCTGCAGAGTGTAAAACTGTTATAACAGCCATGCTCACGGTCATGAGTGGCCTTGAAATATTTACGGAATAGATGATGAACACTGATGATACTGATGATAAAGATGCTCACTAATGATTACTATTTATGCTATTCATTATTCATGTTTACATGATCATGTGTTTATATGGGCTTATGAATAAACTTATTGCCACCCAGTTGCTAAAAGATGACTCAATAAAAGCTAATCGCGGTTAAACCAGTGTTAGCCTTTTGAGCCCCATGAACCCCATGTTATATTTGTTGAGTACGACATGCACTTATGCTTGCTTTATTTTTCACATATTTGGACAAAATCCCGGATGGGTACCAGGTTGCTAGAGTTTTGAGGAATTGGGCTTGTGATCAACCAGCCAGTTGTCTTTGTGGATTGAAGTCTTCAACTGAAGATCGGAGTTGTCTTTCCGCTGTCTAAGGTTATATCCCTTATACTAAGTACGTTATATATTGAGCATTGTCTTTCGATGTTACCCTTATTTATAGCTATATGTGAGATTTGACTTCCTAAGCTCACATATGGTGTGTATCTGGTTTTGTTCTTAAAACTGAATGCTACAGTAGTTAAATTAAACAAACATTTGAGCTGCTCCCATGCATGATTGGACTAAAATACGCCAACAAATATATTATGCTCTTTGCATTGCACAACATTGGCCCAGAGGGGAGGCCGTAGGGTTCACATACTACATCTTATGCTGTGTTTGGTTCGAGAATTTTGAGAATTGGACTACTGTAGCACTTTTGTTTTTATTTGGCAATTAGTGTTCAATCATGGACTAATTAGGCTCAAAACGTCCGTCTCGCAATTTCCAACCAAACTGTGCAATTAGTTTTTTTTTGTCTACATTTAATGCTCTATGCACATATCGTAAGATTCGATGTGATGGCTACCGTAGCACTTTTTGAGAAACGTTTTGGGAACTAAACAAGTAGTTAGTTTATCATATTTCTGACATGTCCAAGCTAGCTAGCTTAGCTAGCCAGTCATGCTGAAGCAGAATAGTGTGTGTCAGCTTTCGGGCTGGGTGTCATTTGAGGGAGGCTTCAAGTAGGGACGTTGTCAAGTGCAGCCCCCAACCCCAACCCCAACCCCAACCCCAGTTGAGTTGACCTACTCACAATTCCCCACTTCCATTCCATCCCATCACGTACTCCGGCCCTTGATTGTTATCTCTATCGGCCCAGCTCCCAGCTCGATTTCTTCCTCCTCTGTCCTCTCAAATAGAGCTCCGGCCCCTAGATTTCCATATCGCATGCGTACAAACACGAACCGCAAGCTAATCAGCCTGAGATCGATCGAGAAAGTAGCTAGCTACCATGATCGGGGGAGGGGGGAACCCGTATTACCTACAGAACCACCACCAGCAGCAGCAGCTGTTCTACCATGGCCACGCCCTCGATGCCACCATGGATGGCGGCGGCGGCGGCTTCATGGCGGAGCCGCCGCCGGCGGGGTCCGGTTCCGCCGCCGACGCGCAGTGCCACGCGCTGCTCTACTACCTGTCCGTGCTCAGGGACAAGGTGCAGCAGCTGCAGCCGCTCGTCGGCCTCGCTGTCGCGCACGACGGGCCCGGGCCCGGCGCCGCCGCGCCAGGCGCCGGCGCCGCCGCGCCAGGCGCCGGCGCCGTCATCCAGGAGATCATCGCCGCCGCCTCCTCCATGATGTACGCCTTCCAGCACCTGTGCGGCGGCCACGGCGGCGCGGCTCCTGCGCCCGCTGCTGCTGCCGCTAATAACGCCGCGCAAGCGCAGCAGCAGGGCGGGAGTAGCAGCGTCGGCGTCGCTGCCTGCCACGGCAACAACAAGGACCGCGACGACCACCAGCACCAGCAGGCGGCTGTCATCGACCACCATGTCATGCAGCAGCAGTGGCAGCACCAGCACGGCGGCTGCTACGGCGGGCGTATCGATGACAGAAAGACGACGACAGCCGTAGCTGCGGCGGCGTCCATGCCATCGTCATCACATCCTAACTTTAGGCCGACGACGACGGCCGTGATGATGGCCGAGGAGGAGGAGGTCGTTGGCGTCAGCGTCGCCAGCACGATCATAGAGCTGGAGGCGGCGGAGCTGCTGGCCAAGTACACGCACTACTGCCAGGTGTGCGGCAAGGGGTTCAAGCGCGACGCCAACCTGCGCATGCACATGCGCGGGCACGGCGACGAGTACAAGAGCAGCGCGGCGCTGGCGAACCCGGCCAAGGCGGCGGCGGCCGGGGCAGACGCCGCCACCACCAGCAGGTCGTTCTACTCGTGCCCGCAGGAGGGCTGCCGCTGGAACCGGAAGCACGCCAAGTTCCAGCCGCTCAAGTCGGTGATCTGCGCCAAGAACCACTACAAGCGCAGCCACTGCCCCAAGATGTACGTCTGCAACCGCTGCAATCGCAAGCACTTCTCCGTGCTGTCCGACCTCCGCACCCACGAGAAGCACTGCGGCGACCACCGCTGGCTCTGCTCCTGCGGCACCTCCTTCTCCCGCAAGGACAAGCTCGTCGGCCACCTCGCGCTCTTCACCGGACACCAGCCCGCCGTGCCGCTCGACAGGCAGGCCAACGGCAGCAGGAGGTCGTCGTCGATGTCGACGTCCACGCAGCTCGGTACGCAATAATGCATTTGGGATCGATCAGACTTGATGAGAATGAAGGTGCAATGCACTGCCTATATATCAGGTAAGATAGATAGTCGGCCTGGTCGCTGGTTGGTTTCTGGGCTCATAAGTCCAACTGGTGCTGATTTATTGTGAGAGGAAAACACTTTTAGCTGGCTGATAAGCCCTGAAACCAACAAGTGAACATGCTTTGTATCCGTGTTTGCAAAACACTCAAATTAACACATGAGTTTGGTTGTTGTTTTCATTATCTTGAAAAAGGAAAAGGGCAAAACTGCAATCAAACTCATGCTGTTGCTGTTCGTGTGTAGCTAGATCAATCGGCATATATATATAGAGCTGTAATTATGAATTCGTGTGATGGGTGTGTTTTAGTTCCAATTTTAGTTTTGATTAAATGGTGCTAATTAATTCTCCAATAAGATGGCATCAAAGCAAATGTGACTGACTAGCCTGTTTAACTTTGCAAAATTTGGCCTACAACACAACTGAATATTAATTCCTACTAAAGTTTTTTTTTTGTTTTTTTATATCTCCGTGCATGAAAACTCAAAGCATGAATGAGTTTGATTGTTATCCTAAAAAAGAGAGAAGGCATCGATCTCATGCTGTGGTTGAATTGAACTGTAGATTGACATACTACTTCGCTATAATTCTGAAGTGTGTGGTTAGATGTGTTTTGGTTGATATACTACTACTACTACTGGGTCTGTTTGGATCCACAAACTAAACTTTAGCAGGATTTAGCCGCTAGGTATCTAAACAACCCAACTAAAAGAATAGCTAAAGTTTAGCTGAGTTTAGTTGCTTCAACCTAGCTAAACTTAGTTAAAGTTTATAGCTGAGTCTATTAGCTAGAGGATCCAAACACCACAACTAAAGTTTATTAGTTGGGAGAACTTTTAGCTAGATAAAGTTTAGCTTTGAATTTTTAGCTAGCTGAAGTTTAGCATTGAAATTTTAGCTAGCTAAACTTTAGTTGGGTGGATCCAAATAGACCTCGGACCTCAAAAAGGTGTGAAATGTTACTGCCTTTGTTTACTATAACCAATTTTGCAAACTTTATGGCCCAAGATTGAACATCTTCATGTGTTCAGTAGGAACGGGCTGAGGTCGGTCGATCTTTTGTTAATTTTAAGTTCTGATGTGGGAAGAGGGAAATGAGATTCATTTTAGTTTGTCAAGAAATTTGTTGTCCTTCACCGGAGAGGCACGTCAAGTTTGGACGAGCATAACCTGGTTGAGGGTGATTATAGGCAAACGCTGGGGTCTCGCACCTTGTTGCACATGATTAGTGCACAAAAAGGTGTTTTGTTCTTCACTTTATCCTGCCAATAGAGTACATTTCCTTTGGAAACATCAGAATGATGGCCCTTATCACTGATCAGCCAAGATTCCAGTGCCCACTACCTAGTAGCAAGGCAAGGAAAGTCGAACATATATGCATGCCTACTATACATGTCCCTAGCAGTAAAATCTAATTCTACTAGTAGTAATATTCATTCAATTCATCATTTTGGAGACAACTCTAGTTTTGACACAAATCAGCTTATCGTGCATGTTAAACCTGCAGAAGTTTTATCGATTTTACTTTAGAAATATATATGAGAAACATTTGTGAATACATGTAAGATTTATGCAGTGTCTTCGCATCCAAGTTTTCTATAATCATTAATCAAGATTATTATCGAATTGTATTCTTCACATGACTGTGAGAAACAGTGTCAGTTTTTTTCTAACTTATTGGGAATATCAGGTTAAAAAGAAAGTCCCTACAGTTCGCTTATATTCAAAAGAAAAGTGTCCATTTTTCATTTGAATTGAGTAATTGGCCATATATTGGCGGCTTAGTAAGAACATGTGCATGAAATTACATGCAAAATGACATAGGGCCAAAATGGCACCTTTTACCCATGTACTGTGGTGGTGAGTGGTGACTGCTAGAGAAAATCTAGAATGCATGAGTTCATCCTCTCGCTAATTAACCTATCTTAATCCCAGCATCGCCACTACTGTATATGCTATCACTACCGGAGACCGGCTCTTTGCCGAGTGTCAATTGGTTTGCCGAGTGTTGTTTTTCGGGCACTCAGTAAAGACGCCTTTGCCGAGTGTTTTTTTTGACACTCGGCAAAGAAGCTCTTTGCCGAGTGTTTTTTTTTTGACACTCGACAAAGAAAATTTCAAAGCAAATTTTGAAGCAGTAAATTAATTCAAATGAAAAAGTTTTCAACTACAAAGTTATATAACTCATCAAGATGTACAATGTTTGTTTTGGTCTTTTCTTCATATGACAAAGTGAAAGTAAATTTGTTCACAAATCTAACATATCTCTCTTGTAGTTTATGAAACTACAACAGAGATATATAAGATTTATGAATAATGTTAGAACGAACATATCGGATGAACAGATGACTAAACAACCAAAATAAACTTTGTATATCTCAAAAAGTTATGAAACTTTATAATTGGCAACTTTTTAATTTGAAATCATCTTGTCATGCAAAACTGTGTTTGAATTTTAAAAATTTAAAATTCAAACTTTTCAAACGACCTCGGATGGAAAAACAACCAAAATAAACTCTGTAGATCTCGAAAAATTATGAAACATTGTAGTTGGCAACTTTTTGATTTGAAACCATCTTGTCATGCAAAACTGTGTTTGAATTTCAAAAATTTAAAATTCGAACTTTTCAAACGACCTCGGATGGAAAAACAACCAAAATAAACTCTGTAGATCTCGAAACCAAAATAAACTCTGTAGATCTCGAAAAGTTATGAAACATTGTAGTTGGCAACTTTTTGATTTGAAATCATCTTGTCATGCAAAACTGCGTTTGAATTTCAAAATTTTGAAATTCAAATTTTGTAAACGACATCGGATGGAAAAACTTCCTAAACTAAAAGTGTAGATCTCGAAAAGTTATGAAACTTTGTAGTTTACAACTTTTTTATTTGAATTCGTTTAGGGCCCAAACAAGAAATTTACACTCGGTTTAGTATAATATATTGGGAACTAAAACGGAATCTAAACTCAAGTGACAGTGTGGTGTAGTGGTAGAGGAGGTTCGCGCGCATGGGGAGGTCGCGGGTTAATAATCCCGTCGGCCACGTTGTTGTGAAATTTACGCGAAATATGCTGGAGATGGGAGATGGGCGGGTGCTGGTCGGTGGGGGCCTCTACCGATTAAAAAAAATTCCATTTTTTTTTATTTTTTCGGGTTTTTTTTTCGGTTCCAACTTTGCCGAGTGTCAGGCACTCGGCAAAGACTTTGCCGAGTGTCCGATAAAAAGCACTCGGCAAAGAATTCTTTGCCGACGGATTTTTTTACCGGAGGCTTTTTGCCGAGTGCTGCACTCGGTAAAGGCTTTGCCGAGGGCAAAGTAGCCTTTGTCGAGTGCATTAGGCATTCGGCAAAGCGCCTGAATCCGGTAGTGTATTCGGACACGGTTGTATTTGAATGATTTGTTCCAAAATGTTGGAGTCCAAATATGCATATATGTTTTTTCGATCACTCACGAGCGGGATTATTAACTAAAACTCTTTATTTTGCCATGTTAGTCGCAGCCTATATATAGGCTATAGCTAGAGTATGAACCTCAAAAAATCATTATCACTGTAATGGATTGATTTCTTTTTTTTGCTTAGCCAAATTTATTTATGATTCTTGATAATCTTCTTAGATGGAAAACTGTATAGTCCAAAACGAGTATGAATATAAAACCTAGAGTTTTAGGGGATCGACAGTACATTAGCTTAGCAGTAGTCTATCGACCCGTGCTGCTTTACGGGCCATTAATTCAAGAGAGAGAACTACATATCTTCACTATCTCTTATTTGTTCATATTTTAACAATATTCAATATATGTTTTTTTTATTTTTATCCACCGGCAATAAACTGATACCAGATGCTGTATACGTTTTCATTTTTGCATTGCACCTGCATGTGTGTTAGATATATCTATATTTGAAACTCTATCTCACGTGTTCATATTTACTCATAGAACTTCAATTTCTTTCCGTTATCTTATTGTGATAGACTTTTATTAGTTATGATTCTTTTGTCTACTTTTCCATCCATATTCATATTTTTTCCATTTGCATGTGTGCCGGCTGATACTCTCTCATGTGTTTTTATTCAAGCATAAGCATTAGGGGGTATTTGGATCCGGTGACTAAAATTTAGGAGGTGTCATGTGAGGATGTCGCATAGGGTGTTCGGATACTAATAAAAAAATAAATTACAGAATCCATCAATACTCCATGAGACGAATTTATTAAGCCTAATTAATCTGTCATTAGCACATATTTATTGTAGCACTACATTGTCAAATCATAGACTAATTAGGCTTAAAAGATTCGTCTCATAAATTAGTCGTAAGCTGTGCAATTAGTTTCGTAATTAGTGTATATTTAATACTTCATGCAAAACAAGAGTGAGGCTCTCCTATTTGGCTATTTCTTCTTTTTTGTGAAACTTGACATTTCTTTTACATATTAAAATATCGGGCAGATATGCTATGTTATCTTTTTCATTATCAGGTTGATGAACTCTACTCACTTAACCTGGATGCTCTCAATGATCTTCAGTATGTTATCCTACATCTAGCATTAATGAATGCCATTATTTTTCTGAGTTAATAGAACCTAATTTGTGTTGGCATTTGCCAGGCCAATATATGGGCTAATAGTGCTATACAAATGGCGACCTCCAGAAAAGGATGAGCGTCCTGTCATCAAGGATGCAATCCCAAACCTTTTCTTTGCCAACCAGGTCAGAAGCATTCGAGTTGGCAAGCAACTCCTCCCACCTTTATTCATCTGCATATCTGAAAATCAAGGATGTTCTTGACTTGCAGATAATTAACAACGCTTGTGCAGCCCAAGCTATCCTGTCGGTTCTGTTGAACTCTCCTGGCGTCACTCTTAGTGACGAACTTAAAAAGCTGAAGGAATTTGCAAAGGATTTGCCACCTGAGCTCAAAGGACTGGCTATAGTCAATTGTGCAAGCATTCGCATGCTAAACAACTCGTTTGCTAGGTCAGAGGTCTCTGAGGAGCAGAAACCACCTAGCAAGGATGGTGATGTATACCATTTCATAACCTATGTTCCAGTGGATGGTGTCCTGTACGAGCTTGATGGGCTAAAGGAAGGACCGATAAGCCTGGGAAAAATGCCCAGGTGGTGTTGGTGATGCAGGGTGGCTTAGGCTAGCGCAGCCTGTGATTAAAGAGCACATTGACATGTTCTCTCAGAATGAGATAAGATTCAGTGTGATGGCAATCTTAAAGAACCGGAAGGAGATGTACACAGTGGAGCTCAAAGACCTCCAGAGGAAGAGGGAGAGCCTCCTTCAACAGATGGGTGACCCTTCTGCGATCAGGCACGTGCCATCTGTTGAGCAGTCGCTAGCGGAGTTAGGCGTCTCCCGTTCGAAAGAGATACGGCTGGAGGTATACAGATCTTTGCATATCTATGACCGTATCTATTACGCCCGGCACTGATGGACTCGACTATTATGGAAGAATTGAAGAAATCTACGAACTATCATTCTATGGTTCCAAACCTCTTACTCCTGTCATATTCAAATGCCACTGGTTTCATCCTGGAGTAACGAGACAGACCCCTAAGCTTGGCTAGTTGAGATTCGACAGAATTCCGTCTATCCAGGAAAAGATGTCTACATTGTGGCTCAACAGGCCGTCCAGGTTTATTATATGTCATACACGTGCAAAGACGCCGAGCATCTTAAGGGTTGGTCTATTGTGCACAAGGTATCGCCACATGGTAAACTACCTGTCCCAAACGATAAAGATTACAACTTTAACCCAAACACATATGATGGAGAGTTCTATCAAGAAGAGGGGCTACAAGGGAGGTTTGACATAGACTTAACCGAAGAGATAGGAATTGAAGTAGACAATGAAAGGGATGATGACGAGGACGCTGGAGACGAGGTGCGAAATCTGAAGGACATACAAATGCTTGAGCGATTACGTTTAGGAAATGACAATGAAGACAACATTCCTCCTTCGGATAGTGTTGATGAGTTGGACAATGTTGATAGTGATGACGAGACCTATGATCCAGCTAATCTCAATCATGAAGATTATTTCTAATACATGTAATACTATGTTTTTTGTAATTATGTTTTGTTTATTTTTGCATATATTTCTAATACATGTATTACTATGTTTTTTTAATTATGTTTTGTTCATTTTTGCACATATTTCTAATCATGTCTTGTTTTTCTTTTTTATTGCAGGTGATTGAACAAAGATGGCGGACGACCGTCATATGTTCGTGAACTCGATTTACCAAAGACCACACCGGCTGCAGGAGGAGGCGGCGGAGGGATCGAACAAGAGGGGGAGGAGGAGGACCGCCAGCCACAGGAGGAGGCTGTCTCCTCCCACGCCGCGTGAGAAGGAGCTGGAGGAGGACTTGAGCACTTATTATTATTATATATGTGATATATATTGTGATGGATGTGATATGTGCGGATGGATATGTGGATGAATAAGATATATATGTGATGGATGAGATATATATGTGATGAATGAGATATATATGTGATGGATGAGATATATATGTGATATATGTTTGTATGAATTTATTTGTCATGATGGAATATAAAAAAAAATAAAAATTGCCGTTTTGGGTCACTTTGCTGAGTGTTGCACTCGGCAAAGGACCCCGTTGCCGAGTGCCATGGTCACAGCACTCGGCAAAGCTGGAAAAATTGGCGCTCGAAAAACCATTTTTCAGCTTTGCCAAGTGCCATGACTATGGTACTCAGGCAAAGATTTTTTTTAAAAAAAATTCAAACTTTGCCGAGTGCCGGCCAGAGGGCACTCGACAAAGAATTTTTTTTAAAAAAAATTCAAACTTTGCCGAGCGCCGGCCAGGGGGCACTCGGCAAAGAATTTTTTTTAAAATAAAACATCTTTGCCAAGGGCCAGATAGAGGGCACTCGACAAAGATTTTTTTTAAAAAAAATAAAAAAAATCTTTACCGAGTGCCTGCAGGGTTGGCACTCGGCAAAACGACCGTCAACGGGGCTGGCGCCGTGACGGTCGCTTTTCTTTGCCGAGTGCCCGACAAAAGACACTCGGCAAAGAGGGCTTTGCCGATCAATTTTTTGCCGTGTGTTCTTTGCCGAGTGCCCCCAGCCGTGCCCCGTGGACCGCCCGCCCCGACGCCGCCAGTGCCCGACCCCGTTCCCGACTCCAACAACCCCGACCCCTGACCCCGACGCCGCCCGCCCCTACCCCCGGCGCCTGTCAGGTATGCCGTCTCTCTTGTTGTTGTCGTGGTAGTGATAGTTGTAGTAGTATTAGTTGTAGTAGTATTAGTTGTAGTAGTAGTGATAGTGGTAGTAGTAGTATTAGAAGTAGTGGTAGTAGTAGTAGAACAAGTGGTAGTAGTAGTAGAACTAGTGGTAGTAGTAGTAGAAGTAGTGATAGTAGTAGTAGTAGAACTAGTGGTAGCAGTAGTAGCAATAGTGGTAGTAGTAGTAGAACTAGTGGTAGTAGTAGTAACAATAGTAGAAGTAGTGGTACTACTTGGATATATTCTTCTGCATGGATTGATATCCAAACTACATGGCTTCTCTTGAGACATATGTGCTTGTCAGCCATCGTGCTGTTGTTGTAGGTTTTGGAAACCTCACCGTGCAGGGGAGGTTTTGCCGATTTTTTTTAAAATAACAGTATTTTGTTCTATTTTTGTAGTGAAGAGCCCGTTGGAGCCGAGTCGGAGTTCCCATCGCCGTGCCGATCTGCCTGCACCGCATTGCCTCGCCACTGCACCGACCCGCCATGGCCCCACTAGCCTGACTCCACCGCCACCCTAGGTATAACCCCTCTTTCCGTATCATGGTCGTAGATCGCGTAACCTAGTTAGGCGTCTCCCGTTCAAAAAAGATACGGTTGGAGGTATGTAGATCTTTGCATATCTATGACCGTATCTATTACGCCCGACACTGATGGACTCGACTATTATGGAAGAATTGAAGAAATCTACAAACTATCATTCTATGGTTCCAAACCTCTTACTCCTATCATATTCAAATGCCACTGGTTTCATCCAGGAGTAACGAGACAGACCCTTAAGCTTGGGCTAGTCAAGATTTGATAGGATTCCGTCTATCCAGGAAAAGATGTCTACATTATGGCTCAACAGGCCGTCTAGGTTTATTATACATCATACGCGTGCAAAGACGCTGAGCATCTTAAGGGTTGGTCTATTGTGCATAAGGTATCGCCACATGGTAAACTACCTGTCCCAAACGATGAAGATTACAACTTCAACCCAAACACATATGATGGAGAGTTCTATCAAGAAGAGGGGCTACAAGGGAGGTTTGACGTAGACTTAACCGAAGAGATAGGAATTGAAATAGACAATGAAAGGGATGATGACGAGGACACTGGAGACGAGGTGCGAAATCTGAAGGACATACAAATGCTTGAGCATTTACGTTTAGGCAATGACAATGAAGACAACATTCCTCCTTCGGATAGTGTTGATGAGTTGGACAATGTTGATAGTGATGATGAGGCCTATGATCCAGCTAGCTAATCTCAATCATGAAGATTATTTTTAATACATGTAATACTATGGATTTTGTAATTATGTTTTGTTCATTTTTTGCATATATTTCTAATACATGTATTACTATGTTTTTTGTAATTATGTTTTGTTCATTTTTGCACCTATTTCTAATTACGTCTTATTGTTCTTTTTTATCGCAGGTGATTGAACAAAGATGACGGGCGACCGTCATAGGTCCGTGAACTCGAGTTACCAAAGACCACGCCGGCTGTAGGAGGAGGCGGAGGGGGCGGCGGAGGGATCAGACAGGAGGAGGAGGAGGAGGACCGCCAGCCATAGGAGGGGACCGTCTCCTCCCACGCTGCGTGAGGAGGAGCTGGAGGAGGACTTGAGCACTTATTATTATATACGTGATATATATTGTTATGGATGTGATATGTGTGGATGGATATGTGGATGGATAAGATATATATGTGATGGATGAGATATATATGTGATGAATGAGATATATATGTGATATATGTTTGTATGAATTTATTTGTCATGATGGAATGTAAAAAATAAATAAAAATTGCCGTTTTGGGTCACTTTGCCGAGTGTTGCTCTCGACAAAGGACCCCGTTGCCGAGTGCCATGGTCACAACACTCGGCAAAGCTAGAAAAATGGGCACTCGGAAAACCATTTTTCCAGCTTTGCCGAGTGCCATGACTATGGTACTCGGCAAAGATTATTTTTTAAAAAAAATTCAAACTTTGCCGAGTGCCGGCCAGAGGGCGCTCGGTAAAGATTTTTTTTTAAAAAAATTCAAACTTTGCCGAGCGCCGACAAGGGGGCACTCGGCAAAGCATTTTTTTTAAAAAATAAAACATCTTTGCCAAGAGCCTGTTAACACTGGATTTTGGTCGATTCTGGAAGATGACAGGTAGACCCACGTGCGGGAAGAAGGGTGTTCGGCAAACAACGCAAGCGGTCGGCTAAATGCTTGTGCGGTCGGTTATTCTGGAAGGCGGTAACTCCATTCGGGAAAACAGAAGATGGCAGGCAAGACCGATCGGAAAGATGAGAGTTGTATTAATAAAGGAATCTGTAAGTTTAGGGTAAAGAATCGTAAGTTTTCAAGTTTGTTTAGAAGTTCCTTTGTAAATCGTAGTCCTTTAGGACTCACATTTTGTCTAGGGTATAAATATTGACCCTCGACCATTGTAATAAGGGTACACAACCAAATCAATACAACCGGCCCCGTGCCAACTTTCGAGTCCTCTTGTCGTGTCGTCGAGTTCTTCGAGAGGAATCATCGATCCGTCGACCTCCGTAAGTTCCGACAACCTTGTTATCATGTTTAGTATCATGCGGTGGATTTAGACATGGTGCAAGTAGTCTTGTTTGTTTTCAATGGTCGTGCGGCGGATCTTTGCTTGACAATCAAGAAGTCTTTGCTTATGCTTCGTTTATGAGTAGATACCGTGCGGCAGGCGTTTACTCATATGCTTAGTGAAAGCGAGATAGTTATCGGCTCTATATTAGATGTGGCAAATCTAAATAGATTCATTAAGTTATCCAGTGTTGCATGTTTTAAACCTCTTATATATTTGTAACACACTTCTGCCCAATCTAGATTGATATTGTTCGGCCTTCTTTCTCTTGTGGTTTTATTCGTGCTTCAACGATCATTGTTTATTTTTATATTGCCCTTGCAAAATAGATAACATACTCATAGTGGCTGAATTGTCTTAATCTAGATTGTCACATGTTGCGGGTTCATGCATGTTAATCACGTTTAAGCTTTAACGAAACTAGGTGTCGTGCGGTAGATGCAGGTTTTAGTTTAGTTTAATCGCCTTTATTTGCACGTTCCTTCTTCATGGATCCCAATTCGGCTGGATTGCCGAGCTTGGTTATGCATTAACTCATAATTAATTTCACTTGTTCAAACATGTCTTCCCATGCACATGCATTCGGCAATTAGGTCTTTACGTGCATTTACCCTACGATTAGCTGAATGGTTTATGAACTTGTTGGCAGACAGCTCTCTATAGCCGTATGTCGTTGTAAGTGGCTTCAGGGCCGTATATGTGGAACTGTCCGGTATTACCCGACATGTTCCGGTTTGGCATTTAATTGTTTTATCCCTTGTTAGTTTTTTCAGGTCAAACTGACTGGCACGCTTCCGGATCACGAAACACCCGGGAACCCGATTGAAGCCACGCTTTTCGGCTTGCTGTGTGTGAGGCACAGTACGTCACATTTTGTGTCAACACACTTTTTGGCACGCCCGGTGGGACCATCTGTTAGTTCAAGATGGCATCTGAGATCAACAATGATCATGTTCTGGATGTAAGCATGGAAGAATTGCCAGATAATTACAAGGATTTAGTGCTTCAAGCATGTGAGCAATACCAACGGAAGTGTTTGATGTCTTTTTCCAAAAACAAGAGCAATAAAGTGTTTCAAAAGCAGTCAATGCCAAGGGTTCTTCTTTCGCATCAAACTAATTACACTAAAGAGGAAGATGCTTAGAAGATGGCAGCCCTGGTCTATAAAGCCATGGGAGAAACCATGACAAACCATCACACAGCTTTTCTGAATACCTTTCGGGCGATCATGATCAGTACTTTTGGTCCAATGGTTGATAAATACTTTGAAGAAAATGTTGGACCACTCAGTGGGCCGACGCTTTTCAATGTTCCAAAGCATCAAGAGAAGCCTGTTGGGAAAGAAGTAGCGTCACCTTCAAATATAGGTGGATTGACTCATACTGAAAAGCAATCACATCCCACCTATGGCCAGATGACATTTGGTACCACAGGGGAAGTGCCACCTTCAGCTTATAGAGTTTCTCCAATATCAAACAAATTGCAAAAGAATATGTATGGTGATGGGTATCAAGAATTTACTGATTACAGTGCTATTAATGCTGTGCCAAATCCAGGGTATAGAAGTGTTTCAGGATTGCCTTCTGGAGTGCAAGTACAAGGAAATCAGGATCCAGGCATTGATGTTTTGATGCACAGGATGGCTGATATGATGCAAAATCAGTTCGGCTTGAAGCCAAAGAATCAATCCTATTCATACAAGTCTCCTTATCCAGAATGGTACAACAGAGTGGCATTACCTCCAAGGGTGAAGCCTCCAACAGATTTAACTAAGTTTTCTGGTCAAGATGATACTAGTACCATAGAGCACGTCAGTCGATACTTAATGCAGCCTGGAGAAGCTGCTTCAGATGAAGCTTGGAGGATTCGATATTTTCCTTTGTCTCTTACAGGACCAGCTTTCACATGGTTCACGTCTCTACCAGCTCATTCCATTGGTACGTGGGCAGAACTAGAGCAGAAGTTTCATTCATATTTCTATACGGGTACTAATGAGAAGAAGTTGGTTGATCTCATGAGTCTGAGGATGAGAACAAATGAGACACCATTGGAGTATCTTCGCAGATTTAGGGAGACCAAGAATATGTGTTATTCTCTAAATTTACCAGATGATCAACTACCTGGAATAGCTATAGCAGGAATGTTGCCGAATATCAGGGAGAAGTTGTTCGGTTTAGAGTTTGATGATCTTGGTCAACTTGCACAGCGTTTAGCAGCTATGAGTAATCAAGCCTAAGGATTTAGGAGAGATAATCGCTTTCAGAAGAACAGTGCCACTAATGAGGTGTATCAAGGCTTTCTGGATGAAGCGACTGAGTATATTGATGAAGATGAGATAGCTGCAGCTGAGTTAAATTGGGCAAAGGAACCCACTCAAGTTAGTCAACACTGGTTGAAACAACAAAAGGGAACCTATGATTTTGATGTTACTAAGGCAGACAGACTTTTTGCATTGTTGATAAAGGAAGGACGCATCAAGCTACCAGAAGGACATCCTATGCTACGTCCTGAAGGAGTGAAGGACAAAAAGTATTGTGGTTTTCATAACACTAATTCTCATTCTATTAATGATTGCCGAGTGTTCAGAATACGAATCCAGAAAGCTATCCAAGAGGGACATTTGAGGTTTGATGGTAAGATGAAAATTGATGATCAACCTTTTCCACAAAATATGATTTCTTTCTCTGTGAATATGGTCTCTGCCAATGATCTCAAGGGTAAGGGCAAGGTGAAGGTGTTGACTTCTGATAGAGCAAAGGAGAGTGGTGCTATTGACCCGGATCGGCAAGTCACCAGTAGAGAGCTGCAGCAACGAGTTCGGTTTCAGAATAGCCGAACCGAGAAAGGTCAAACTTCCAAACCCAGAGTTACATCACGTATTTTGCTAAACAAGTGGCAGAGGGAACAAGAGAAGGAATACTGTAAGAAGCAATGGTTTATGCAAGAATGCCGGAGGTATGAGGAAGAAGTATACCGAAGGGAGCAAGAAGAATACATGACAGAACAGGAGCAGTCTCATTGGGGTTGTTCGTTCTTTAGGCATTGTTGGAATGAAGGTTTGAGGTTGCCTGCAAGAAATAATTGTCCGGAGTGTAGTGTTCAGTACTCCGAGTATAGGCAATCTCGAGTCAACCGCCGTCCCGTCTATGAAAGACTTGGAACGAAGGTTCCTGAAGATGATCGGCGCTTAAAGATAGGTGGCTTTGAGAATCAGCAAAGGAAAAGAGTTGCAGGTTCGGGTTGGATTCATAATAGAGTGCATGATGAGGAAGCTGACTTCTATAAATACGTATGGCAAAAAGGACAGTGGTGTCCTCCAGGCCTGAGGAAAAGTCAGAAAAGAAGAGTGCAACGGTTGAGGAATAGGGAGCTGGAATTGGAAGTTACCGAAACAAAGCAAATATGGCGTCCTAAAAAGAAGCCTGATGGATGTGGTCCTTCGGCTAATGCTTGCATGGCTTTCTTCCTCCCATCAGAGTTTATAGCTCCCAAAAGCCAAGATGTCCAAGAAGAGGTGTACTCTGATTTTGATGAAAGTGAATGTCAGGATTTGATGGCTTAGCTTGTATTAACACAGCAGGCTGTTTTTGATAAACCAATCAAGAATCGTCACTTGAGACCACTCTATTTAAAGGGATATGTCAATGGCAAGCCTTTAACTAAGATGTTTGTCGATGGAGGGGCTGCTATCAATATCATGCCTTATACTACCTTCAGGAAACTTGGGATGACTAATGAAGAATTGTTGAAAACTGACATGGTGCTCAGAGACTTTGCTGGCAATCCTTCCGATACCCGAGGTGCTATCCATGTCGAGTTGACCATTGGATCGAAAACTCTGATTACTACCTTTTTTGTCATTGATGGCAAGGGGGCATATAGTCTACTCTTGGGCAGAGATTGGATCCATGCTAATTGTTGCATTCCTTCAACCATGCATCAAATTCTCATTCAATGGATTGGAGATGATGTTGAAATTGTACATGCTGATGATTCGGTAAGTGTTGCTGCCACAGAGTCTACCTATTGGGAATATGAAGGCGTTGATTGTTTCTCCGGAAAAGTGTGGAAAGAAGGTCCTGTGAATGTTTTCAGCGAGGACCAACAGCCGATCCAAGCAGTCGGCTCTCATAGTAATTTTTAATGGGAAATCCTGTCGATGGCAACAAAGGAAAGTTGGGACGTGGTTTTATGTCGGCTGATAAATTGGAAGAAATTGATGTTGGTGATGATTCTAAGCCAAGGCCGATGTATATTAGTGCGAAGTTAGACCCAGAATATAAATCAAAGTTGATAAACCTGTTGAAAGAGTTTAAAGATTGTTTTGCTTGGGATTATACGGAAATGCCTGGATTGGATCGTTCCATTGTTGAGCATCGATTACCCATTAAACCTGGATTTCGTCCTTACAAACAACCTCCACGGAAGATATACAAAGAGGAGGTATTGGCCGATGTAAAGAAGGAAGTTGAAAGATTAATAGAAGCAAACTTCATTCGGCCATGCAAGTATGCAGAGTGGATTTCGAATATAGTACCGGTATACAAGAAAAATGGAAAAATGAGAGTTTGTATAGATTTCAGAAATCTTAATAAGGCAACTCCCATGGATGGTTACCCAATGCCAGTTGCCGATTTGCTGGTAGATGCAGCAGCAGGTTATGAGGTCATTAGTTTTATGGATGGTAATGCTGGCTATAACCAAATTTTTATGGCAATAGAAGATATTTCGAAAACAGCTTTCAGATGTCCTGGTCATATTGGTTTGTTCGAGTGGATAGTCATGACGTTTGGGTTAAAGAATGCCGGTGCAACTTATCAAAGAGCTATGAATTATATTTTTCACGAGCTGATCGGCAAGATTGTAGAAATCTACATCGATGATGTAGTAGTCAAGTCTAGAAATCATGAAAGACATTTAGCCGATTTAAGAAAGACTCTGGAGTGCACAAGAAAGCATGGCTTGAAGATGAATCCAAACAAATGTGCCTTTGGAGTTTCGGCTGGTGAGTTTTTGGGATTTTTAGTTCATAAAGGAGGAATTGAAGTTGGTAAGAAGAGCATGGAAGCAATAGACAAAGTTGTGCCGCCAACTAATCTCACAGAATTGCAATCATTGTTAGGCAAAATCAACTTTGTAAGAAGATTCATATCCAATCTATCAGAAAGAGTTTTACCCTTTTCCCCTTTATTGAAGCTCAAGAAAGATCAAAAATTTGTATGGGGTGACATACAACAAAAGGCTTTTGATGAGATCAAACAATATATGAAAGCACCACCTGTGCTGGTACCTCCGCAACTTGACAAGCCTTTTAAGTTGTATGTGGCGGCCGATAGCCTAACGATAGGATCGGCCCTTATGCAAGAGTTTGAAGGAAAAGAAAGAGTCATAGCTTATCTTAGCCGAAAGTTGTTAGACCCGGAAACAAGGTATTCGGCTGCAGAAAAACTTTGCTTATGTGTATATTACTCATGTACCAAATCTCGGCACTATTTGTTGAATTCCGAATGCGTGGTGGTTTCTAGTTTTGATGTAATCAAACATATGTTATCAATGCCGATTTTGAATGGAAGAATTGGCAAATGGATTTTAGCGTTGTCGGAATTTAATTTAAGATATGAATCGGCAAAGGCGGTAAAGGGTCAAATTATTGCCGATTTTATTACCCAACATCGGGATCTTTCTGTTGAAGTGGTAAGCATTGTGCCTTGGGCTTTGTTCTTCGATGGATCATCTTGTAACAAAGGTGGTGGTGCTGGTATTCTCTTGATTTCCCCACAAGGAAAAACTTTTGAATACGCGGTTCCTATTGAATTTCATGTTACTAATAATCAGGCAGAGTATGAAGCATTGATTAGAGGGCTTTGGCTTCTTATAGAAGTAAAGGCCGCTGCTGTCGAAATCTTTGGGGATTCTGAGTTGGTGATTAATCAATTGAATGGTCAGTATGAATGCAAGAACAATGTGTTAAGAGAATATTATGAGGAGTGTAGAGAACTTTTGAAAAATTTTCTGGTAGTAACCTTGCATCATATCCCTAGAGAGTGCAATGAAGAAGCAAATAAGTTAGCTCAAGCTGCTTCTGGATATCGAGAGAGTCGGGAAATTTTTGCTATAGAAGAAGGTGTTTTAAATACTGATCAAATAAATGGTGATTGGAGATATGAAGTTACCAATTATTTGAAAGATCCATCTCAAAAGGTTTCCCGAAAACTCAGGTACAAAGCTCTCAAATTTGTGTTTCTTGATGATCAGTTATATTACAAGTCCATCGATGGAGTATTGCTCAAATGCTTAAGTCAAGAAGAGGCCAAGAAAGTGATGTATGAGGTTCACGAAGGATTGTGTGGTGCACATCAGTCAGCTTATCGGATGAAGTGGATAATTAGGAGAACTGGTTATTTTTGGCCAACTATGTTGGAAGATTGTTTTGAATATTACAAAGGGTGTCACAATTGTCAGAAATTCGGCAATATTCAAAAAGTTCCAGCGTCTGCTATGAATCCTATAATCAAGCCTTGGCCGTTCAGAGGATGGGGTATAGATTTAATTGGTCAGATCAATCCTCCTTCTAGTAAGGGACACAAATTTGTACTCTTGGCCACGGATTATTTCACCAAGTGGGTGGAAGCTATCCCTTTGAAAAAGGTAACGTCAGAGAATATGATCAGTTTTGTTAAGGAGCATATAGTTCACAGATTTAGGATTCCTCAGACTATAACAACTGATCAAGGAACTCAGTTTACTTCTTCAGAATTCTGTGACTTTGCCAAAAGTATGGGGATTAAGTTGTATAATTCTTCTCCTTATTATGCACAAGCTAATGGTCAGGCAGAAGCATCAAATAAGATTATGATTAAAATTATCCAGAAGAAGATTGATGAAAAACCAAGGAAATGGCACTTGGTTCTTAATGAAGCATTGTGGGCTTACCGAATGGCTTGTCATGGGTCCACTCAAACGTCTCCCTATGAACTGGTTTATGGACATCATGCTGTGTTACCATGGGAACTGCGGTCAGGATCAAGGCGAGTTATTTTACAGAAAGAATTAGCAGAAGAAAACTATAAGAATCTGATGATGGATGAATTGGAAGATTTACATTTGATTCGTCTTAAGGCATTAGAAAATATTGAGAAAAATAAATTACGCGTCGCCAAGTATTATAACAAAAGGGTTAGGCTGAAGCAATTCGCAAAAGGAGATTTGGTTTGGAAAACTGTATTGCCGGTTGGAACAAAGGATAGAGCGTTCGGCAAATGGTCTCCAAATTAGGAAGGTCCTTTCCGAATAGTAGAGTGTGTACCTGGCAATGCATACATATTGAAGACTTTATTTGGGGAAGAGTTTACCAGAGCTATCAATGGAAGATTTCTTAAGAAATACTACCCCAGTGTTGAGGTTGGTTCGTGAATGTAGATCAGAAAAAACGACAAGGAAAAAATTGCCTTTAGGCTAAAGATCGAATACAAGATTGAGAATAGCCGATATTGTTCATATCGCCTTTAGCCTAAAAATCAGATACAAGACTGAGAATAGCCGATATCATTCATATCGCCTTTAGCACAAAATAGCCGATGCAGTTTGCATCGCCTCTAGCACAAAAATGTTTATCTGAAACTGGGTTGTTTTCAGCATTTTTTTCTGACAGTCGCAGGTGGAATTTTACCGAAAAGAATCAAAGAAGTAAATATTATTCCAAAGGACGAGATTATTTATAAAAGTTCATCCTAATACAAACTACTCCTCAAATAACTTGTTGAGGACGGATTGGGGGTTTGTGATTTCGGCAAGGGCAGCAGCATGATCGTCGTAGGCCTCCAGACGCTCATCGATGTCGTCGACTTCGTCCGGGCGTCCTCCAACGAAGCCAACTGGCTGGGAGGAGTAGTCCTCGTTGGTTTGGGAGGTCATTGCCGCTAGCCCGAGAGAAGCGCCGAGGTGCACACCTTGGATGACGGCCAGATCAATGCGGCCGTCCACAGCATCAAGGTGTGCCTCGGATGTCTCCCCCTGAGCATTCACCTTGTCGGCAATCTTGTTCGCCGCCGTCTTCAAGCGGTCATTCTTCGCGGAAAGAGCTGGGCATGAAAGAAGAAATGGGTCAGCAAGCAAAGGAAGTCAGGATGATAAAACTAAATGAAGATATCAAACCGGTGATGGCGTCGCAGAATTGTTTCCGCTGATCCTCCCATTCGGCTTGATCAATGCCGAACTTCTTGGAGACGTCGCCTAGCTCCTCCCGGGCTTCATCCCTCTCCTGGCGAAACTTGAGCGCCTCCTCGTGGGAGTATGGATGGTGTGCATCTGCTGGCTCTGCCGAACCCCAAGGGTTGGAATGGTAAGAGCTTGAGGAGCTGGAAGACCCGGAGGAGCCGGATGACGGAGTTCCCGGTTGAGCTGCCGACACCGGAGGAAGGAGATGGTATTGGCTGGAGCTGATGACTCTTATCCTGATGAATGAGGAAGGAGAAATCGGAATTAATAGATGAACGAGGAAATTGCAAAGGGGGCAAAGAACTGAATCATACCCACGACGCCGGCAGCGCGATGCTCTGCTTCCTTCAGCCTCTCCGTCGGCAGGACGCTTGCCACGGTTGCCACTGTTCGTCATTTGCTTTGATGGAGGTTAGGGTTTCCTTCTGGAATGAATCGAATGAAGGAAGTGGAAGAGACGGATGTGAGAACGCTGAGGCAAAGATAGTGATGAAGGCCAATGGAAAGGTCTATTTATAAGCCGAAGCGAAAGATCGTGGCGAATTCCACGGGGTTGTGGGACGAGAATCCCGAACGGCGGGGTAGGTTTGTTCCCTTTCGGCTGGGCCGTTACTGGACTGGGCCAGGCCTGAGTTAAGTCGAACATCGCTTGAATATCTCCATGATTTATTGGAGCCAACATTGTTCGGCTATACCCTCATAGTATTTGGATTGGATTCGTTCGGCTATCGGAAGAATGGAGACAATCGGCTACATTCTAATCGAGTAATTTAAGGGAAAATGGCCGATTGCTTTTTTCCGAACGAATGAAAATAAGTGAACATAAAGTTGTTTAATCAAGGAAAAAAGGGTATCACACTTAAAGTTTATTACAAGCCTAATGTCTACTGGTTCAGAAGATGATTGATTGCTTCTATGGCCTCGGTCCTGATTCGGCTAACATTATCTAGCACTTTTTGATCTTCATCTTCAGAACTCTGGATGCTGGATAACTTATTTTTGATCTGCTGGTCTTCTTTGATGGCCGAAGCTATCTTTAGTGAAGTTGCTTCTATGTTCTTCGGCAGATTGGCTATATGGGCCCTGTGAGACTGAATTTTGGCATTCAGTTCGGCTAGTTGAGCTTCTAGTCTGATTTTTTCATCCTCCATGGATTTCAGTTCAGGCTCCAAGGTTGCCAAGGAATTTCTCGTAGTCTGGATATGAGAGTGAAGATCTTTAATCTCCAGCTTTTTCAAAGATCTATCCTTCTACAAAACGGCCCTCGAAGATATGTTCTTGGTTGCCCTTCTCACCATAGCAAAGTGATCATCAAGATGGGCTGCAGATTCTAGGGGAGCCTTGAGAGCAGAAGGGATATCTTGATCAATGAGTTCAAGGAGGTCTTTTATCTGGTCTGCATCCTGAACCAGACTAATGGTATCTTTATTCAGCAGAATAATCACTTCTTTTAGCCGAGCCTGATTCTCCAGTGATAAAGTTTGATGAGAAGTGATCTCTTCACCTTTCTCAATAATGTAGTCCTCAATAGAGAAGGAGTAACTGGTGGTCGGTTTAGTGATGTTCTTCTAGACAAAGAGGAAGAAAGAAGGTGTTAGCCGATTGGGTAATTTTGCTAAAATATAGTATGAGACAAGGCATTACCTGTTGGGCTGATTGGTCATCAGGATGGGTTATACCCTAGCTTGCTGGAGGACTTGATTGAAGGTTCAGAAGAGACGGGTCTAGAGATTGATCAGGAGAAGTTTCCCTTGCCAGTTCATCTAAGATCTCATCTATTCTCAGTAAAGTAAATGATAATGAGCATAAGAGATAGATGTTGTTAAAGAGAAAGGAGAGGAGAATTGGTTGAACAATGTTACCTATAGTCTCATCAGGTTTATGAGCCTTTGAACCTTCAGCTTCATGGGTCCCTGAAATTTCGCTATCATGGATTTCTTCATCTTCAGTAGAAACTTCAGGGGTTGGTTCTGCAGGCGCTGAGGTATTACCCAGTATGGGAATTTCGACTTGTGGCTGCAATGGAAGAAATGAATGTAGAGGTAGTCAGGCTTACTACTAAATGAGATGGTTGACCTAATAAGAAAACAAAAGGTTCATGCCTTAAGGGATAATCTGGCTTTCTTGGTCCTTGGTTTCTTGGGTAAGAGAAAACTTTCAGGTGTTTTCCTTTTGCTTTTTCCTCTGGAAGATGCAGCAGCTGAAGTAGCAGGAGTTCTCATGAGTGCCTTTAGAGGTGCTGAATCCAAAGTTGCAGAAGTTTTCATGAATTCCTTTAAGTTTGGAGCATCAAACCCCAGAGCAGGTTTGGGACCAGCCGGATAGTACTGAATTGCTTTGGCAGGGGGAGTAAACTCAAGATCCTATGCATGACCAGATGTTAAAATAAGAAGTGGATTCAAGAATAAGAAATGATGGGCATAATGAAATTACCTCACTGTCAGAAGCAAAATCGGGTTGCAAGTTTTTGCATAAAGAATGAACTGATATATTGAAGATATGAGCGTGCCATTCTTGCCACCAAGAGACAAAGAGGGGATGAGCAGCATCTATTAGCCCAAATGGAGATGGTTCGTATATTGGTAATTCCCATCCTAATTCAAAGACCTTCTTGGCTTCCATTCCTTCTGTTATTACTTTCCTTGATTTTATGATTATTGAGAAGAGGAATTTTGGAGGCAGTTGGCCACATCCTAATTGTCTGGCCACCATGTTTGGATAATAGAATTCATA
Organism: Miscanthus floridulus; assembly: GCF_019320115.1. Taxonomy (NCBI): domain Eukaryota; kingdom Viridiplantae; phylum Streptophyta; class Magnoliopsida; order Poales; family Poaceae; genus Miscanthus; species Miscanthus floridulus. The sequence continues at coordinate 72,522,325 of NC_089592.1, forward strand.
GGTGGATTGTACTAATCTCCCATGATGAAATTCGGCTGGCAAAGTGCAAGGTTTGATAAAGGAGTTGAAAATCTCTGTGGATTCTTGGCCTGAACAACCAATTTCATAGCTAAACTTGCAGGGCAAAGTCGGATCTTCATTTTCTCTGTAAGGAAACCAGAGCACATTGCCGAATCCTTTGAAAAATAGCTTGAAGAGATGACCAATGTCTATATCAATGCTTATAGATGCTGCTGCTTCCCCATAAGTCTGACAAGCCTTAACCTTTGCTGTGCTGCCTTCAGCATAGTTAACTGAGGGGAAACTTAGGTTGAAGAGGCTCACAGGGGTTATCTGATGCATATATAGTTGGAGCCACATTTGAATTAGCCACCAGGGACCATTCACACAAGAAATTTCTCCACCTTGGTGCATCTGAAGGGTGATCTGATGCATCATATGATAAGCAGACCCTAAAAGATATTTGCCTAATGGGATCTAGGTGCCTGCAGCTAAGTCTTCAGCCATTACCATGTGATTCAGGGTTGGTTCATTGGATTTTCCACAGAAGATGAATCTGCATAGCCACATATTCATGAAGGCTTTCAACTCTTTGTCAGAAATGGTGCCAGATGCATTCATATAGTTCTGGATATGTTTGACCCATCCACATCCAGAACTGACGGCTCTTTGATTACTCTTGCTCTTGTACTTATAAGGATATACTGGCAATGACACATTCAAACCAGTCATCATGAATACGTTGGCTAGAGTGATGGTCATAATACCATGACCAAAGATAAAGGCATTGGTAGCGTCAGACCAAAAATGAGAAGCTGCTATCAGAAGGGAATCATTCCTGGGTGTCTCTGCTAAAGATAACTCCAGACAATGACTGATGTCTTGACTTTCCCAGTGGCTATTGCTCTTCTCCAACATTCTCCTGTACCAGTTGCGCCATCCGGTGATTGGGGGAAATGGCCAATTCTTGAACGTGTTTGGCCATCGGTTTGGTGAGGTAATCCCAGACTTGAAAGGAATTCTTTGGGTTTCCTTCTCAATGATTTCAGAAGGGTCAAGATTTCCCATTGGGCCGAGGAAATAGGAGTCAGGGTTGGCAGCATAAGGGATCAAAATCTGGCTCTTGTACTCCTTTAGAAGATGATTGAAATCAGAGGGGAGTAAATCAAAAGAGGAGCGGAAAGATGAGATGAAAGTTGCCGAATATAAATAAAGTTTACCTCTGGAATTTCATCCTGGGTCGCCATTGAAGATTTGGAGGAGGTCCGAGGTTGCGCTGAAAGCTTGAATTTTTGGGCAGCGGCTGCGGTTTTGAACGGTGATGACCTAGGAGGATGAAAGAGCTTGTGGTCAATTTCAGAATAAAACAACTTTTATCCCAAAATTGAGGGGGCATATGTTAACACTGGATTTTGGTCGATTCTGGAAGATGACAGGTAGACCCACGTGCAGGAAGAAGGGTGTTCGGCAAACAACGCAGGCGGTCGGCTAAATGCTTGTGCGGTCGGTTATTCTGGAAGGCGGTAACTCCATTCGGGAAAACAGAAGATGGCAGGCAAGACCGATCGGAAAGATGAGAGTTGTATTAATAAAGGAATCTGTAAGTTTAGGGTAAAGAATCATAAGTTTCCAAGTTTGTTTAGAAGTTCCTTTGTAAATCGTAGTCCTTTAGGACTCACATTTTGTCTAGGGTATAAATATTGACCCTCGACCATTGTAATAAGGGTACACAACCAAATCAATACAACCGGCCCCGTGCCAACTTTCGAGTCCTCTTGTCGTGTCGTCGAGTTCTTCGAGAGGAATCATCGATCCGTCGACCTCCGTAAGTTCCGACAACCTTGTTATCATGTTTAGTATCATGCGGTGGATTTAGACATGGTGCAAGTAGTCTTGTTTGTTTTCAATGGTCGTGCGGCGGATCTTTGCTTGACAATCAAGAAGTCTTTGCTTATGCTTCGTTTATGAGTAGATACCGTGCGGCAGGCGTTTACTCATATGCTTAGTGAAAGCGAGATAGTTATCGGCTCTATATTAGATGTGGCAAATCTAAATAGATTCATTAAGTTATCCAGTGTTGCATGTTTTAAACCTCTTATATATTTGTAACACACTTCTGCCCAATCTAGATTGATATTGTTCGGCCTTCTTTCTCTTGTGGTTTTATTCGTGCTTCAACGATCATTGTTTATTTTTATATTGCCCTTGCAAAATAGATAACATACTCATAGTGGCTGAATTGTCTTAATCTAGATTGTCACATGTTGCGGGTTCATGCATGTTAATCACGTTTAAGCTTTAACGAAACTAGGTGTCGTGCGGCAGATGCAGGTTTTAGTTTAGTTTAATCGCCTTTATTTGCACGTTCCTTCTTCATGGATCCCAATTCGGCTGGATTGCCGAGCTTGGTTATGCATTAACTCATAATTAATTTCACTTGTTCAAACATGTCTTCCCATGCACATGCATTCGGCAATTAGGTCTTTACGTGCATTTACCCTATGATTAGCTGAATGGTTTATGAACTTGTTGGCAGACAGCTCTCTATAGCCGTATGTCGTTGTAAGTGGCTTCAGGGCCGTATATGTGGAACTGTCCGGTATTACCCGACATGTTTCGGTTTGGCATTTAATTGTTTTATCCCTTGTTAGTTTTTTCAGGTCAAACTGACTGGCACGCTTCCGGATCACGAAACACCCGGGAACCCGATTGAAGCCACACTTTTCGGCTTGCTGTGTGTGAGGTACAGTACGTCACATTTTGTGTCAACAGAGCCGGATAGAGGGCACTCAGCAAAGAATTTTTTTTTTAAAAAATCTTTGCCGAGTGCCTGTAGGATTGGCACTCGGCAAAACGACCGCCAACGGGGCCAGCGCCGTGACGGTCGCTTTTCTTTACCGAGTGCCCTCGGGGCACTCGGCAAAGCCTTTGCTGAGTGCCCGATAAAAGACACTCGGCAAAGAGGGCTTTGCCGATCAATTTTTTGTCGTGTGTTCTTTGCCGAGTGCCACACTCAGCAAAGGCTTTGCCGATGCCGAGTGCGGCACTCGGCAAAGAACCTGAATCTAGTAGTGAGGCATAACTATGTGCCATTCCTGTTCAATTTCCTCAAGATTCTTGAGGAGAAGCAGCAGTTGAAGCCCCTAATAGAGAAGGCAAAGGCAAAGTAGAAGTCTGATGGCCCCAGTGCTAGGTGAAAGCCTACTCTCTTTTAGTTGTGGTTCCTTGTAGAGATTGGCCCTGTGTCCCTTGTTTTCTTGGCCAGTGTTTCAACCTTATGCTTACCCCTACTTTTAGGTAGCGCACAGATGTCTGCCGTTGCATGTTCAGGTGAATGAATCTTGACAAGGTCATACTGTCGGGTTCATAAACTCAGGGTCCCTCGTGGACTAGCTTCCACACCAAGGCTTGGCCTAGGAGGACGACTTCTTTTTCTTCTGGACCGGCTTGAGAGCTTAAATTCGATAGACCAAAGCACTTGCTTCGGACCCTGGCCACCTTCGGCCTATCTTTCCAACCGGAGCACTCGCTTCGGGCCCTAGCCGCCTTCGACCCATCTTTCCGACCGGAGCACTAGCTCAGGCTCAGGCCAACTCCGAACGGCCTCTCCGATCAGAGCGCTAGCGTCAGGCCCCGGCCGCCTTCGCACGGCCTCTGCTCGGAAAGCCTGACCCAAGGACCGCCTCCGACTCTGACCCCGTGTCTCCAACTAAGGTTCATAGAAAACCCTGCCCATCGCTATTCTCCAACTAGGGCCAGACGACTAGGGATGCCCACTCGGGAAGAACCAGAAGATGTACGAAGGAAGGCAAGACGGGGCTCGCAAGTCAAACCACAGCACTAGGGACCATACCCTACGGAATAGTACTTTACAACCGCCCTGCCACAAACAGTATTATAGGCGGCAATGTTTACCTCTACAGTATTATAGGCGGCGGTCAAAACACCCGTACGGTAAGACCCCCCATGTACCTCTAGGCATCAAAAGTATTGTAGGCGCCAGAATTCACCATACCAGGTGAACGTGGTAAAGCCATGCCTCTAGTCGGTGAAACAACATTTTTGCAGGTACCGACGTCCTCCAGTCTTGAAGAAAGCAGCTCAACCTCCCACATGTACCTGACATTCTGCAGTGACATCAACAGTATCGTGGGCACCCACCATTGTCCTGTCCCCGTCGGCATGGGCAACAAGGCTTAGAAACGTCCGTACTCTTTCTCCCTCTCATTTGTAAAGCCATCCCCTCCTGCTATAAAAGGGGATGTGCTCACTCCAAGCACAGGCAGTTCACCCAAGTCGACCTCTTCAAGTTCAAGTTTAGGGTTGGACACTTCGTTCATAGCATAGCTCCTGTCGATCTCGGCCCTTCCGACCGAACCGACTGGACATCCCGTCTCTCTCTCTCGTTTGTAACCCCACTACAGACTTCGAGCACCTGGGCTCGAGAATAAAGTCATTGACCGACCCACACTAGACGTAGGGCATGTTGCCTGAACCAGTATAAATCCCATGTCATTGAGTGCTAGGCCACCTCCGATCATAACGTACAGCAAAACTACAAATATTTACTAGTTGGTCACTTTCTGTACCTACAGTTGGCGCCGTCTATAGGGAAGACGCTGTACGTTCAACACTTTTTTGGTAATCAGATGGCCCATTTCTCCACCACCCCCACCGTGGTGGGCTCGGGTGATACGATTCGCTTTGGCTCGATGGAATTTCCTACACTCTCACCCATCGGGATGTGGGTTCCAACCGTCTTTGAGCCTTCCCAAGCCTTCCGCTTCAGAAGCCTAGACTTTGTCACCGACCGGCTCGGCGTACTCCACCTCCGCGAGGAGACTCGTGACTTGACACCCATCGGAGGGACGTCCTCCATCGACTCCGGGATGTGTGACTCCAACAGCTCGGCATCTGTGCTTCATTCAGAGCAAACTCTCTGCTCAAACCCCGCTATGAGTAATATACATGGTGTTATTTACTTACTACGTTCTATCTTCCGCCAAATACCCAATGGGTTACCATTGTCCCCGTTGTAGCCACCATACGGCTGGTCCCCCTATGGCCTCGTGTCTCCCACAGACGCGTACGCCCGGGGGCTCCAGCGGATGCTGGTGCCGCCCCCTCTCACATCTAAACTCGTGGAGATGGCGGACTATGGTCCCAGCTGTCTCGACTTCATGGACGATGATGTCAGGAGTGACGACTCCAGCATCGGCGATGTGGCACCAAGCCACCATCTGTCCCGCGAGTGCGCTATGACGGACGCTCTAGAACGGCCACCAGGGGTAACAGAGTCTGCATAGACTCACGCCCCTCTGAGCCCTCATGTGGAGACCCCCGAGCACACGCATGAGCACATGGAGGATCTACAACGATAGTGGCCACATCGGCCACCAACTGTGCCAGCGCGTTTGGCGCACCACGCTGTGCCCCGCACGCATAGACCGGCGAACGGCGCCCGGGGTCACACCCGTCGGGTCTAGCGCGACACCCCGAATAGGGGAACCAATCCCCCGTAGTTTGCTCGGGCCAGCCAGAACATTGCCGCCGCGGCAATGCTCCTGTGCAGCTTGTCCGAGCCGAACGACCCTCGCGAATAGGCGATCCATCGAAACCTCCGGGCACTAGTGGAGACCGCCGTCATTCAACAAGTGGAGAGGTCTATATCGCGATGCTGAGTCGTGACCTTGCTCCCCATTCGGGGAACAGAGACGCAGCAGATAGGGCACTATGCCCTATCGCCGCCCCAACCACCAAGTATGACACAGGAAGCCACAACGGCACCTCGTCTTGACTTAACAACACTCCGTGCTGACTGCCCGTCTACGCACGCCTTGGACCAACCCGAGGCATGTGCGGTGTCGACCGGAGTCCCAACCCTGATAGCCCAGGGCCACCGACCTTCGCCCAACACCTCCAGCAAGCGCCGTTCCCACCGCGCTTCAATGGAGGCCACAGCAAAGGAAAGGCCAAGCGCTAGGATCAAAACGAAGGCCCCTCAACTCAGAGGGGAAAAAAGAATAGAAAGAATCACCGCCAACTGGCCAACTCCGCATTGGTTGCCACGGCTGATCATGCGGGCACACCGTCCCAGCAGGGCCCCTTCGGCCACTTCCACGAGCTCATGGAGAGCCCGTGCACCAACCACAACTATCCCATCAACCACCTCTACAAGGACTACTAGCTCCTCAAGCGCCTGCTGAGGTAGGCCGGTAGGCCAAAGGAAGAAAAAGGCAAGGAGACAGCGACCGAAGAAGGGGGCGCAACGGACAAGGATCCGGACAACTGAAGTGATCCGACCGGAAGCCTACCGATTGAAGGACAATGACGACGACACTCTCTCCAGCGACCTTGGAACAACTATGTCTTTTCTTCCTTTCCCAAGTTTCATTCTTACCTTTACTTAGCGAACGCTCCTATAAGAGCACCCTGACCCAAACACTTTTTGGCTCGGGGCGCTCGGGGGCTCCACTAGGGGGCTCTACTACCCCTTTGTTGTTGTTTTTACCTTAAGTACTCTTTTGCTTTTGTATAAAGAAACTCCTTCCTACCTAAATAAAAGGGTAGTTCATTCCTTTGTTTTACCTTACATAACTTTGCTTTAGAACATTCTGACTGATCGCACCCCGCCTATTCCTACGGCTACGACTAGCCGAGCCTCGTGGGCCACGCCCCGGGCTCATAAAGTTGCAGCCCACAGAACAAACCGGTAGGTATGAGAGAGAAAGAAATTTAAAACAAAATTATGCTAAGGGAGAACTAAGGAACGAAAGGGAACAAGCTTCCCCGAACAGAGCAACTCCATTACAAAAACAAAAAACCGATTGCAGTCATTAAAACACACCATGAACGTTTTACACGGGGGCTCCCCCATGAACTTAAAACTTTTTACATTTACTAACTACTTATATTCTACAAGCTATTAAACCGACCCCACGGCATCTGCTGGCGGCGCGACCGACGAAGGCGTAGGCTGCTCACCCCTTGGCGGCACGACGTTTGGCTCGACCGAGGCTGAGGCAACATTTCCCCCCGAGCTAGGCTCTGGGCTATCCATAGGCTCGGAAGCATTCTCTCCACGCATGCTTTGGGCCATGTCTTGATGGCAAACGTCCATCACCCACTCGGCGGAGACTTGCTCTAACATCGATCGCGCGTGCGGCAGCAAGCTCACCCCGATGGATTGGATGTCCTCCATGCTCAGACCTTCAGCATACCCACTGTAGATAGTGTCGAAGCCCTGGTTTGGGTGGCGCGTCGCCACCGAGGTCAGCACCCCCGACACTCCATAAAACATCCCGCTCCTAACGAGGTCCTTGATCGCGTCTGGGACCTCCACCAGCTGGACCGCGAGCGCGCTGGTACTTGGTGCTGATCCGAAGATTTCTAAGACGACGAGCCAGGCAATGTTGCGGATCTGGTCGAGATCCCCTTCGAGAGCACGTCGCTCTTCATGGGACTTGGCTAGCTCCTCGGTGTTCCAGCTGAAGCTCGCCTTGGACGTCTCTAGGTCTCGCTCCAGCGCCTCCACCTTTTCACCTAGCTCTGGAGGAAGGGCGACAAACTTAGAAACAGGTTGAGGGAAAAATCAACACCACGAGAAAACAAAAGGGTACGCACCAATATGAGAGGCCTCAAGGGTGGAGAAATCCTCTGCCTGCTAGGCCACCCACTCATGCAGTCGGGCACTCACGTCTTCCATCCCCATCACCTAGCTCCAGAGCATGAGCACTTCCTGATCTGCCTCTGACCGGGCCCTCTGCTCCGCCTCTAGGGCCTTCTGTGCCCTCTCTAGGGCGCCTGCTCTAGCTCAAGGGCCGCCAAGACCTCTTGAAGCACCGCCTCAGTATTAGCCAAGGATATATGTAGCCCTGCCTCGATCTCCTCATGGCGAGCCTTCGCCGCCTTGAGCCCTTGCTTGACAGCAGTCGCCGCTCTGCCGCACGCTGCCCCTCTGCCTGTGCCACGGCCGCCTCGGCTGTCCGGACTTGGGACTCACGGCAAGCGGACTTCACCCGAAGCTCTAGCTCGGTTGTCCGGGCGTGTTTCATCCAGAGGAAGTATGACTTGCGGGACGACACCTTCCTTATTTCCTGTGAAGAACAAGCATGCTAAAAACAACCGACGAAAAGATTCAAAGGGCAAGGATAAGTACTAGAAACTCACCTCCGCGATGAGCTACAGGTCGACCTCAACTAGCTGCCGGGCAAACCGAGCCTACTTCCGGGCACTATCAAGCTTCGCGGATAGCTTGGTGAGTTCGGACATCGTGGCATGCCCTTGCCCCCCGAAAATGTCCCAGAGCTGGCGCTCCCGAGAATCCCAGAGGACAAACCTCACCTTCGATAGGTCCTCGGGGAAGGGCCACTCCTGGTCACCCTCCAATGAACCACCGGAGGGCCCAACCTCCGATTGGACCACCACCAGCTCCCGTGGCAACACCACCGGTTCTGCCACGGTATCCGCCTCGTCGTCAGATGTTATTTCCACCACCACGTTCGCATGGGACGTCGCCGGGCGTCCCAGCTCCATCCTGGCCATGCTTCCTTCCGATGCCTTTGGCTCCAACGGCAAGGATAGGTCGTGCAGCCCTCCACCCGGTGAGATAGGGAGTTTGCTCTCCCTCGTCTCCTCCACCACGACCGCCGAAGAAGGGGCCACGAGCGTCACCTCCGTCGTCGGCACTGGGATCACCGCCAACACTGATGCCACCACTGCCACCTTATCAGTAGCCCCCCAGGGGCAACACCCCCAGGAGGGAAGGCCTTGCTACCGCCATCCCACTGCCACCTTCGCTTGCCACCATACGCTATAGTGTGGGCCTCCAAACCTCCTGCACGGGGGTTGGGGCGATGCTCAACCCTGGCATCCCCCGGCCGCTAACAAAAATCATGGGTAAGCCACACTCCACAAAGACTCGACCAGCAAGAATCGGAGAAGCAAGGAAATATATCAGGTGGCGAGCAGCACGACCCGAAAGGCAGGCTCCGACGACCACGGACCTATGGGCCGAGGACCGCTCCTAGGCTGTGACCCATGCCCCCTCGCTTCAAACGAGGTCAGAGTCATCCCGACCGGCTCCTACCCGGCCTATGGGTCGCTGCGACCCCCAGCTCAGGACTCCCCGACCGGAGCAGCATGCGGGGCGTCCTCCGACTGCAAGTTGCATATCGATCGAGCGCCAGTCTATCCCTCAGATTGCCCGGACTGCTCGACTGTAGCCGCAATAGGCAAGGCCTCCTTTGGCTACAAGTCTATCATTGGCACTGGTTCCATCGCCGCACAAGCGCCCGTCCACTCCTCAGACCGCCCGGCTCGCTCGGCCGCGCCCGCCACAGACGACGATGGGACCGGCGATGCCACCAAGGGGTGCGGTGACCGCGGCCACTTCACCGCTCACTCACCAACGACGTCCGCACTCGCTGTGCGCTTCCTTGACATAGGAACCGCCGCACGCCACGTGGCCTCCTGCTCACCACCAGCGGACGTCGCTGCAGGGCCGCAATGCTCCACCGAGGTCACAACGTCCTCCCAACTCTCCTCCTCGTCGGAGAAGACCATGTTGTCCAAATCCGTAGGAGGATCATTCGACATGAGTTCCGACTCGACGTTGCTCCTACGTTCCCTGGCCCTCATGCGTCGGGCGACCTCCTTCTTCTTCTCTTCCTTCCGTCGAACCTCCTCAGTTCTTTTCTTCTTCCAGGCGTCTGCCGCTTCCTTCTAAGTGGCTTGCCGGGCCTAGCCCTCTGGTCCCTTGGGAAGGTGTGGCTGGGACTTGTACTTTCTAAGCCCCTACGAAATGTACGACCCCCAATCAAGAAAGAGGAAAAGCAGAGAAAAATGTGTAGATTAGAGAAGGGAACAAGCCAGGCAGGACATGATCGAAGAGTTGAAAGGTATGGGCCTCCCTTCGACCCTCTCCTTGGGCCTCAGCTGCAGCACCCAACCAATGCGACTCCAGACCTTGTTGTCCAGTAGATCCTCCGACGATGTATGATCCGGGTCCGAAAGGCCATCGTACATCCACATCAGCCGCACCCTCTCTACCAACGGCACGACCCGATGGCGGTACAGGGTGTGAAACACCCACACCCCATTGAGACCGCTCTTCACGAGCTTCCAGAGCTCCACCTCGATGACTCCCACCTTATGCTTCTCCTTTTTAGCATAGCCCCATGACCAACTTTCTTTTTTCTTTAGCCTTCTGCCGGTGAACACCGGGAATGGCGCCACCACCGGATTCTTGATGTAGAACCACTCTCCATGGCACCCCCGATTGGAGTCGCAGGGGAGGTACCCAGGTTACGAGTCTCCCACGCTCGGCTTCCTCTGTAGGGCGAATCCTCCCACCAGCACGATCTCAGCCGAGTCCCCTGCTGTTAAGGCTCTCAGGGAGAAGAGCTGCCGGAAGAAATCCACGTGTGGCTCCATCCCAAGAAAATCCTCACAGACAGTAATGTAACCGGCGAGGTGCAACACCCCCATCGGATTGAGATGCTGTAGCTCTAGAACCCACTCATTGAGAAGCCCGCGCAGGAACCAGTGCGTGGGGTATCCCAAACCGCGCTCATGGAAGGTAAGGAATGAAACCACCTTGTCGGAATGAGGTTGCGGGAACTCCTCCTTTCTAGGGACCCTCCAGTGCACCACCTCCTACGGCGGTAGAAACCCCTTCTAGACGAAGGCCTCCAGCACCAACTTCCTCATGGTGGACGACTTCCAGTCCGACATCCTCACTCCGGATTGCAAAAAGAATCAGTAAGTTCTTCTCTTCTGCTCTCACCCTCTCCTTCTCTTTCCTAGAGACCACCGCGGCTCTCAGGAATACTCACGGCAAGAAAAGAAGGAGGGCGACAGAAGAAGAAGAACAGGCAAAAGAATGGAACAAAAACCTCTCTCTGCTCCTACTTAAAAGAAAAGGGACGGCGGTTAGGGAAGGACGTGCCAATCGGGGAAGGCAGAATGGCAGAGCGAGAATTTCTCTCTCTTTCCCATTTAATGCAGATGGGATGACCCCTGACCGACGGGACATGCCCAGCACGACGAAACGGCTCCTGATCAGGCGGGACATGACCGGGACATGGCCCACCACTACCGCACGATCAACCACTACCATGCGCCGGGCACAAAAATCGAAAGCACCACCGCACGCGAACGACTCCTCATCTCCCCAGGCCAGACCTAGAGAGGTCCAACAACGAAATCTCCACCGAGAGAGATCAACCGGCCTCCTGAGTCAATCGATTCACTTAGGATAAACACCTGAGATACAGGTCCTGGTCGGACTTTTCCGCCTAGAGCTATCCGAACCCTGTCTCTCAGGTCCCGGTCAGACGTCTCTGACTGGAGCTCTTCGAACCCCGTCTCTCAGGTCACCGAGGTCCCAGTCAGACATCTTCGACTGGAGCTCTTCGTACCCTGTCTCTCAGGTCACCAAGGTGAGCATGTGTTCATTAATACAAACAGTTCACACAAGGGCTAACCCACGATTGACAAGCGCAGGTCCCGGTCGGACATCTCTGACTAGAGCTATCTGAACCCCGTCTCTCAGGTCACCAAGGTGAGCATGTGTTCATTAATACAAATAGTTCACACAAGGGCTAACCCATGATTGACAAGCGCAGGTCCCGGTCGGACATCTCCGACTAGAGCTCTTTGAACCCCGTCTCTCAGGTCACCAAGGTGAGCATGTGTTCATTAATACAAATAGTTCACACAAGGGCTAACCCACGATTGACAAGCGCAGGTCCCGGTCGGACGTCTCCGACTGGAGCTCTTCGAACCCCGTCTCTCAGGTCACCAAGGTGAGCATGTGTTCTTTAATACAAATAGTTCACACAAGGGCTAACCCACGATTGACAAGCACAGGTCCCGGTCGAACGTCTCTGACTAGAGCTCTTCGAACCCCGTCTCTCAGGTCACCAAGGTGAGCATGTGTTCATTAATACAAATAGTTCACACAAAGGCTAACCCACGATTGACAAGTGCAGGTCCCAGTCGAATGTCTCTGACTGGAGCTCTTCGAACCCCGTCACTCCAGTCGTCAAGGCTAGACCTAGAGAGATCCAATAGCGAGATCTCCACCAAGAGAGATCAACCAACCTCCTGATTCAATCGATTCACTCAGGATAAGCACCAGGACACACGTAGGAAGCGAAGGGACACCCCATGTGGGCCACGCCGACTCCGTCACAAACGACAAGCACGGGTCCCAGTCAAACATTTCCGACTAAAGCTCTCTGAGCCTTGTCACTCAAAACTATCAAAGGTAAACACTATAAAATCCCCTCTATTTCTTTATAACCATTTCATATATCCATACGCGCATTTCATACCATACGCCTGAACCCCCTGGACGGTTAGGGCATGAACCGCCTAGGGGCTCGGGAGCTAAGCATCGCACATGTAGCGAAATGCATCATAACGTTCCGTGATTGTGTCACGAAGCAACGGTTGCCTCATTCGATATGAGCAACTAAAACAGAGCTAGGGGAGAAAACCGTAGATGAGCCCTGTGCGGCCCTTGCCCAGTCCGACAGACTGGGTCATCTCAACCTTCTCGTTCAATCCTGAACCTCTCGCTAAGCCCACAGAATCTCCATTGAGGGGAGGCCGAAAGGCCACTCAGGTTGGTCTCTGAAACGACCTAGGCATATGTCGGGTTGCAGGTAAAGGAGTAGTGGATTGTCATAAGAGGGCTATGCCAACCCCTTCACGAATGATGGACCTGGATTCCACTCGATCACACCCGTTAACAACTCACCGAGCTAGTCTTTCGAGCCCAAGCGATCAGGACAGAAGATGAAACTCAGCCCCTCTGGTTGTGAGGAACCGAGGATGGGGTAAACGCACATAAACTCACATCAACCCCTATGAAGGCCCGACAGGGCTTGGGGGCTCAAGAAAAATGCCAAGGACGATGACCTCAAACTCGCCAGATCCACGACTATGACTCGCTCGGTCCCTAGCGCGCACCGACACTAGGACCCGCGAGCACTGCCTCGTCTGATCTTTAACTAAACTAACAACGTCTTCGTAATGGCTTTAGATAGCTTCACTGCGCTCCAAATAAACCCTAGGACCGTGACCCCAAACTCACGTCGACAGGATCGGCGACATCCAGCTATGGCTCCTGGGACCGCGACTCCTAAACTCGTGTAATGGCTTCACTAACTAAAACTAACCCTCTTGATCCACAACGCGCACCGACACCATGGTCCATTCACGACTCCGACTCACCCGATCCCACGGCACGCAACGACACCGTGGTTAAACAAAAATCCGTCTCAAAAAACACGCACACACACCCGCTAAAAAACACCCCCAGATGGTTCTGCCCGAACCACCCGGGGGCTACACCCGCGGGTGCGCTCGCGCGCACTCACCGAAACAAAAAAACCTCCCCCGCCGGCAAGACGAAAGACCCCCGGACGATTCTGCCCAAAATTGCCTGGGGGCTCGGGGGCTCCTGTCGGGTTCATAAACCCGGGGTCCCTCGTGGACCGTCTTCTACGCCAAGGCTCAGCCCAGGAGGATGACTTCTTTTTCTTCTAGACCGATCCGAGAGTCTAAATTCGACAGACCGAAGCACTCGCTTTGGACCCTGGCCACCTTCGGCCCATCTTTCCGACCGGAGCACTCGCTTCGGGCCCTGGCCGCCTTCGGCCCATCTTTCCGACCAGAGCACTAGCTCAGGCTCAGGTCAACTCCGAATGACCTCTCCGATCGGAGCACTAGCGTCAGGCCTCGGCCGCCTTCGCACGGCCTCCACTCAGAAAGCCTGACCCAAGGACCGCCTCCGACTCCGACCCCGTGTCTCCGACCGGGGTTCATAGAAAACCCTGCCCATCGCTATTCTCCGACTAGGGCCATCCGACCGGGGACGTCCACTCGGGAAGAACCAGAAGGCGTACGAAGGAAGGCAAGACAGGGCTCGCAAGTCAAACCACGGTACCAGGGACCATACCCTGCGGAACAGTACTTTACAGCCACCCTGCCACAAACAGTATTGTAGGCGCCAACGTTTACCTCTACAGTATTGTAGGCGCCGGTCAAAACACCCGTACGGTAAGACCCCCCATGTATCTCTGGGCATTAACAGTATTGTAGGCATCGGAATTCACCATACCAGGTGAACGTGGTAAAGCCATGCCTCCAGTCGGCGAAACAATATTTTTGCAAGTACCGATGTCCTCCAGTCTTGAAGAAAGCAGCTCAACCTCCCACATGTACCTGACATTCTGCAGTGACATCAACAGTATCGCGGGCACCCACCATTGTCCCGTCCCCATCGGCATGGGCAACAAGACTTAGAAACGTCCGTACTCTCTCTCCTTCTCATTTGTAAAGCCATCCCCTCCTTCTATAAAAGGGGATTTGCTCCCTCCAAGCACAGGCAGTTCACCCAAGTCGACCTCTTCAAGTTCAAGTTTAGGGTTGGACACTTCGTTCATAGCATAGCTCCTGTCGATCTCGGCCCTTCCGATCGGACCGACCGGACACCCCATCTATCTCTCTCGTTTGTAACTCCACTACAGACTTCGAGCACCTGGGCTCAGGAATAAAGTCACCGATCGACCCACACTGGACGTAGGGCACGTTGCCTGAACCAGTATAAATCCCGTGTCATTGAGTGCTAGGCCACCTCCGATCACAACGTACAACAAAACTATAAATATTTACTAGTTGATCACTTTCTGTACCGACAAATACTGTATGAAAACCATCCATGGTTTACCCAGTTTTTTTCCTGGCAAACTAATGGTGTCGTTTGCTGACACATGTCAAGCCTTGTTTGTTCCTGAAACGTAGAGGATGACGCAAACACTGTATGAAAACCTTGCATGGTTTGCCCTTTTTTTTCCCTGGCAAACCAATGGTGTCGTTTGCTGACACATGTCAAGCCTTGTTTGTTTCTGAAACGTAGAGTATGACGCAGTCACGAACATGTCTACTCTTCCAATTTGCCCTAGTCTCCTGCAACGCATCATACGATTTGTTTCACACCACCCATAAGTTTGCCGGAAGATTGGAGTTTGCTTCTTTCCGTTTTTATTTTCTATACTCCTTCGGTCCAGTTTATACGGCGTCTCCTGACATAACAGTCTTCTAAATTACAGACCATTCATTTATTTTGTATTATACTGTTATTTATTAATATAAATTTATAATTATTAAATAGTATATTTGATTTGATTACAAATCTGATAATATCAACTTAAAAGTTGTTAGTTAAATTATTGATAAAAAATTATAAAGTTTGACTCTATCTTCACAGCCTGTTTCTATTTAACCGCGCACACAGCCACAGGCACACAGCCTGTAAGAGTAAGACTAATAATATAGCTGGCTTGTTCACTGTAAGGTTTTTTGCAGCCTTCTCTCAGTCCACTCATACAGTAGTTAGATCTTTACAGTTAATACATGGCCCACTTGTCTCTCTCACAGACTTTCTTGGTTCTTGTGCCTAAACCTACTGTAAGTTTACAGCCCGCTTCTTCTCTCTCCTCCACCTCAGCATTTAGTCAGCTTCCAGCCTGCTATTATACTTGCTCTAAGTCTGTTGTTGAAACGTTCAGCCGCACAACCGAAGTACCGGTCAATGCTTATAGGAGCCTACCAAAGTGCCTTTTTGACTAATTGACTAATATATTAGTAGGGGTAATGCAGATCCATCTATTTAACCGCCAGTACTTAGAAAGCATAACCACACGAGTTTTGTCTTGGTCGTGTTTAGCAGTTGGTCGTCAGTTGAGTACGTACGGCGCTCGCAGACAACGATGGTTGTCTGTTGGGCCGTTGGAATTGAACAGGTATAGGGATGCAAGTTTTGCGTTTTCCGTAGTGGCCCCAAACTCATCGAGTCGAACTGATCTGGTTCTGAAAACAAGAAAACAACTGGCTTTGGAAACAAGAAAACAAAAAAAAATGAACTGAGCAGTTAAGCCATTCTCAATGGAGCGCATGACATTGTTTTCAAGAGTGTCATATCACGTTGAACGAAATGAAACATGCACGAAACACCCATTCTCAATGCATAGTTTTATTCTATCATTTTATAAACATTTAATTTTATGACTTATATAGAGTTATTAATTGTGTCAAGAGAGTTCCATTCTCATGAAACTTCTCTCTCTTCATAAAAACATTGTACATTTTTTTAAGTGCTTTGCAAAAGATCTTCGATGGATTGTGTAAGGAAAATGGACCATTGACCTATTTACTTTATATTTTTGGTGTTTGATGACCAACACAATCAAATTGGACTAATGAATTTACAAGTGATTGTTTTGTAGTTCAATAGGATACAAGACGTGACTTGGACGAAGGCGACGTGATGATCCGATGATCAACACCATAAGCAAGACCTTAGAAGCACAAGAGAAGACCCAAGATATCAAGCAAAGTCCAAGCACGAAGATAAGAATCAAGCTGGACGCAAGATCGTGAAGAAACGAGCTCACAGAGGTGACCGGACACTAGACCGGAGGATGGACAGCTCACAGAGGTAACCGGACGCTGGACAGCTCACAGAGGTGACCAGACGTTGAGCAGCAAAGTGACCAGACGCTGGGTGCTAGAGTCCGATCAATATCAGTAAGGTTCTAGAGAGCCGTTTTCGTGACCGGACGCATCCGGTTAGTACTGACCGGACGCTGGTCAGAGTCCGGTCAGTAGCAGAAAAGCGGGATTTCGTCCCCAACGGCAACTTTCTCAGTGGGGCTTATAAATAGAATCTCCAACCGGCCATTTGAGGAGTGTGGAGCTAAGAAAACATATCAAGGGTGTTGATACACCATTTTAGTGATCTCCACTTGCATAGTGCTTAGTGTTTTATTAAGTGATTAGCGTAGGTACTTTATGAAGTGCTTAGGTTGATTAGACCACGCTTATGTGCTTACTCTAGGTTTAGGCCTAGTGTTTAGTGAGGTTTGCATATCTCTTACCACTCGATGCTTGCGCGCACCATCATTGTACATTGGAGGGGCTTATAGTCTTGCGAGATCATACCAACCGCGTTTGTGAGGTGGCCGCCATCGTGTACCGGAGGGAACAAGGCCCATAGCGTTTTGACTGGAAGCTTGATAGTGAAGACGGTGGGGAGCATCTAGGAGAGGCTTGCCGGAAGGCACGTCGGAGAGCCACTTACGTGTGGGGAAGGCCCGAGGCTATCCATGGAGTTACCCGACCGGGAGCTTGGCCTTTGCGAGAGATTCCTTGCAATGGGCTCCAACAAGGACTAGGGGAAGCTTGTGCGCTTCTCGATACCTTAGTAAAAATAGCAAAGTCGTCGACGGGAGTTTGCATATCTCTACCTTGCTCTTTAGCTTCCGCATTTACATTAATTGTATTACTCCTTTTGCGGTAGAGATAGCAACACACTAGCAAAATCATAGTTGCACATCTAGATAGTTTATCTTTTGCATAGGTTTTGCTAGGGTTAGAAAAAGAGGCAATAGTTTTGAGTTAGATTTTTTAAGTTGCCTAATTCACCCTCCCTCTTAGGCGTCATGGTCCGTTCAATTGGTATCAGAGCCGATTGGCTCAATTTGAACCTTTGGCTTAACCGCCATTGAGCCGATGCTATTTAGAGTGGTTAGGATGGATACCTATAGGTCTCCGCACTTTGATGGCACTAACTTCCCATACTATAGAGCTAGAATGGCTTGCTACCTTAAGGCGGTTGATTTGAGAGTTTGGAGAGTCACTCGTGACGGGATGAAACCCATTAAGAATTCCGATAAACCCACAAAGAGTGATGAAAAGGAAATTCATTTCAATACTAGAGCAAAAAGTACTTGTTTGAATCTTTTAGCATGGATGTGTTTAACCAAGTGTTCACTTTAAATACGGCACATGAAATTTGGTTAAAACTTCAAGAGGTCCATGATGGCACAAGTAATGTCCATGAGCAAAACATTGTCTATCTAAATAAAATTATGATTCCTTCAAAATGAAAGATGATGAGCTTGTTCACGATATGTATTCTCATTTAAATCTAATTATCAATGAGCTCCATTCTATAGGATTAACAAAGCTAGATGATGCGGACATCATGAGGAAGATCATCTCCATGCTACCACAAAAGAAATATGTAAGCATCATTACATTCCTTCATAATATGGAGGACTTGAGTACCATGACCTCGGCCATAGTCATTAGTAAAATAGTGGCATTTGAAATGTCACGCAAGATGGGTCAAGAAGAAGCCTCTTCATCAAGCAAAGACAAAGCTCTTGCATGTGGCAAGAAAAAGAAGATGAAGGGCAAGCAAGTTGAGACAAGCTCAAGCTCAAGCTCAAGCTCCTCAAGTGAAGATGAAGAAGAAGATGAGGATAATGATGATGATTCAAGCGATGATCAATCTTCCTTCTCCATCTCTGACCTTGATGAAGAATCAATCAAACTAATCAACAAGGTATGAAGAATCAATTAAACTAATCAACAAGGTGGAGAAGATGATCCAAAAGCTCAATGTCAAGGGTGTGCCCATCCAAATTCAAGATCTTATTTTCATCAATCAAAGAAATGAGCAAAGAAGGAGAGGATACTATGGATGCGGCGAGATAGGGCACTTTGTGGAAGTTTGTCCAAATAAGCCCACACCCAAGACAAAGAAGAAGGCATGCAAGAAACAAGCCCTCACATCAATAAGGACATGGGATGATTCTTCAAGTGAAGAAAAAGACCATCACAAGAGACGAGGGCGCAAGCACTCATCATCAAGCTCTTCTCATGTGTGCCTTATGGCACGAGGTAACGAAAGCTCATTCTCTAGTGAGAGTTATAGTGATGACGAAATGCCTTCTTATGAAGAAATTGTGCAACAAAACCTTAATTATGCTAAAGTTTGCACTAATCAACAAAAGAATCTCGGAAAAATAAAAGGAAAGCTAAATAGTTCACAAGAAGCATACAAAACTTTGCTTGAATAGTATGAGAATTTTGCTAATCTTAATATTCAACTATCTACTAAAATTGAGCAACTTGAGGCTAGTGCAACAACAAATGCATGCACAATCAATGATGAGCAACTTGTAAAGAAAAATAAAAAATTAAAAGAAAAGTTAGCTAGCTCACAAGATGCTTATAAAAGTTTGCTTGCTAAAATAAAAACCATGTGCAAACATTGTGATGAGCTAACTAATAAAGTTGCTAATCTTGAAGCCATTAGTACAACTCCCACTAAGACATCTAAAAGGAAAAGTTCTAACATGTCTAAAAAGAATGCCTCTACTTATTGTAATGATTTATGTTTAGACTCATCTTTGTGCAACCAAGTTTGTGTTGAAAAAGTTGTTGTAGATACATGCACACAAGAGGTTGCAAAGGAGAATGAACAACTCAAGCAAGAAATAGCTCGCCTCATCAAGGACTTGACTCAAGTGAAAGGCAAGGCGAAGCAAGCCCAACTTCATCAAGATAACACCGTCAAGGGAGTGAAGAAGCTTGATGAAGGACAAACTGTGGTTTGCTACGTGTGCCACAAGGAAGGTCACAAGTCCTATGAGTGCAAGGTGAAGAATGGGGGAGGAGCAAAGAAGAAAGAGAAGAAGCAAACAAGCAGGCTCTCCAACACCTACACCAATAAGGTGGACAAGAAGGCCTCCACACCATACTTGCTAAAGAAGAAGAAAAATGACAAGGTGGTGGCCATCAAGGTAAACAAGCAAGCCAACAATAGGATCAAATGCTTTTGGGTTCCAAAGGAAATCATCTCCAACATAAAGAGCACAAAAAAGGTTTGGATCCCAAAAAAGAAGTGAGAAGTCCTATGGACTTCGGGGAATTAGGAGACTTGGCAAAGTATGGATGCATTTTATGGGGTGCATCATGATGGACAAAATCATTACCAAGTGGGTTAGTGAATACTATGAATCTAAATTCCCCTTCCCATGTTAGATAACTAGATTCAATTTACTTCTATTGGTATTAGATTTAAATTTTCCTACAATTGGAATCTTTTAGCATCTAGTTACTCCTCATGCCTAGGTTTGCATTTGTATTCTTATATATTTGGTCATGCATACATTAGGTATTTCATATGGTAGGCTTGCTCGGTTTTATTCTTCTTCCTTGGAGCAATCCTACATGGTATAAAATTGTTTAGGAGCACGACACATAGCTTGTCCTTCAATTGTTCATCTAATATGTGCCAAAGTCTAAATTATAGATAATTTCTCCTGAATATCGCCTTAGAAAATGACCCTCACATTCATGTGATGTCATCTTTCAAGTGGTGTTTTTTATTCTAAAATCAATATGCATGTTTCCTAGAAGTATTCCATACTTGTGTGCACAAATTTAGGGGGAGGTTACTCTACAAGTTGCATGCTTTGAGACTAACACTTTTTCAAGCTTATCATGTGTGTAGCAGTCTCATTGCAAGGAAAATGAAGTCCCTTGAGTTAAGGATCATACTTCAAATATCCACCACCAATTGTAAGTGGTAGAAATCAAAGTGGTATTTCTAAACCAATATCATCATGTTGATTTCATTTTGATATTTATATGCTTCTCCGTGCATTATATAGATTAAATTCTCTTGTGCAATACTTTGCCAATTATACATATGCTTTGCCTTCTATTATATGTATGCATAT
Organism: Miscanthus floridulus; assembly: GCF_019320115.1. Lineage (NCBI taxonomy): Eukaryota > Viridiplantae > Streptophyta > Magnoliopsida > Poales > Poaceae > Miscanthus > Miscanthus floridulus. Next base: position 72,542,931 of record NC_089592.1, read on the forward strand.
ATTTAGGGGGAGCTTAGTCTATATAATGTGAGAGTCAAATTTTGTGATCTATTTCACTCTACACACAAAGGATCACAAAGTTTGACCCTCCCTTGTGCTACTAATGTCTTTCTTTTTGGTGTTTGATTTCAAAGGGGGAGACTTTAGAGGACCAAAAGCAAGCATTAATTTATAGTAATGGTCCGAGAAAGGGAGAATAGTGGATTATGGATTAGCCTATGTAATGGAGAGAATTTGTACGAAGCAAGGCTTAAATCCATAATATCATATAGGGACATTTGTAAGGGTAAGATGAGTTTTTATGTAGACTTACAAGTAGTATCTTTTAGCATCATATAATCTTGTCCCTTGCATTGCATCCTAGCAAGTAGGTAATTTTTAAATTTCAATATTTTATTATTTGCTTGCTTTGGTCGTGTGGTCATCAATCACTAAAAAGGTGGAGATTGTAAGGAAAATAGACCCTTGGTCCATTTACTTTAGATTTTGGTGTTTGATAACCAACACAACCAAATTGGACTAATGAATTTGTAAGTGATTGTTTTGTAGTTCAATAGGATGCAAGACGTGACTTGGACAAAGGCGACGTGATGATCCGATGATCAACACCATAAGCAAGACCTTAGAAGCATAAGAGAAGACCTAAGATATCAAGTAAAGTCCAAGCACGAAGATAGGAACCAAACCAGACGCAAGATCGTGAAGAAACGAGCTCACAGAGGTGACCAGACGCTGGACCGGACGCTAGACAGCTCACGGAGGTGATTGAACGCTGGACCGGACGCTGAACCGGACGCTGGACAACTCACAGAGGTGACCGGACGCTGAGCAGCAAAGTGACCGAACGTTGGGTGCTAGAGTCCGATCAACATCAGTAAGGTTCTAGAGAGCCGTTTTCGTGACCGGACGCGTTCGGTCAGTACTGACCGAACGCTGGTCAGAGTCCGGTCAGTAGAAGAAAAAGTGGGATTTCATCCCCAACAACTATTTTCTCAGTGGGGCTTATAAATAGACCCCCCAACCGGCCATTTGAGGAGTGTGGAGCTAAGGAAACATATCAAGGGTGTTGATACACCATTTTAGTGATCTCCACTTGCATAGTGCTTAGTGTTTTATTAGGTGATTAGCGTATGTGCTTTGAGAAGTGCTTAGGTTGATTAGACCACCGCTTATGCGCTTATTCTAGGTTTAGGCCTAGTGTTTAGTGAGGTTTGCATACCTCTTATCACTCGGTGCTTGCACGCACCATCGTTGTACATCGGAGGGGCTTATAGTCTTGCGAGATCATACCAATCGCGTTTGTGGTGTGGCCACCACCGTATACCGGAGGGAACAAGGCCCGAGGCGTTTTGGCCAGAAACTTGATAGTGAAGACGGTGGGGAGTATCCGGGAGAGACTTGCCGGAAGGCACGTTGGAGACCCACTTGCGCGTGGGGAAGGCCCGAGGCTATTCACGGAGTTACCCGACCGGGAGCTTAGCCCTTGAGATGGATTCCTTGCGAGAGGCTCCAACGAGGACTAGGGGAAGCTTGCGTGCTTCTCGATATCTCGGTAAAAATACCGGAGTCGTCGACGGAAGTTTGCATATCTCTACCTTACTCTTTAGTTTCCGTATTTACATTAATTGTATTACTCCTTTTGCGGTAGAGATAGCAACACACTAGTAAAATCGTAGTTGCACATCTAGATAGTTTATCTTTTGCATAGATTTTGCTAGGGTTAGAAAAAGAAGCAATAGTTTGGAGTTAGATTTTTTAAGTTGCCTAATTCAACCTCCCCTCTTAGGCGTCACGGTCCCTTCAGATTGTAATGAATTTCTTTTGATCATTCCCCCCTGACTAAGGATGTCGTGTGTTAAAGCACACTCTAGCAGTCTGGCTCTATAAGTAAGGAAATATCTCTATTCGGTTATTTGTAGCGAAAATAAGTCTCGAGGGAGAACAAGGAAAGTAGAGAATAGCATAATAAAATGAAAGAACTCTTAGGGGAGGAAAGATTGCCTTTCTGATTTATTCACAGGTAAATTCGGAGTTACACGAAGTGGAAGGACCAAGGGTGAAGTGAAAGAGGGCATTTGCGAAGTAGGTATACATGAGATATATTGCTTGTTTTTTAGTTGGTTTTATTAGTTCATCAAGTCTAGAATCGGGGATGCACGGGATGCAAAGAATAACCGAGATAGGTAAATATATAGGTAGCTAATGCGCCAGGTGTAAACGATCGGTCACGATTGGTCATAAAAAATGTCTATGTGATAAGCTATTAAATGTAAATGAAACTGACTTTATTAGTGACCTACAACAACCTGTGTTATTAAATATCCACTTTTATCTCAAAGCATCACGTTGTGAGAAACTATATTAAACAAACCATCTAATGAGATTTAGCTGACATATATTAAATAGGGGTAAAATATATTTTTAAAATCTAAATTCCATATCAGTTTAATTTTCAAACTTGAACTACTCGGTAATGGACCCCATCAACTGTCAAACCGGACCAATTCGGTCCCTTGACTGGTTTTCTATGTGGTTTTCTTTGTTTAGAAATAATAAAAATCTAGATTCATCTCTAAAAGTTCATAAGAACCAAATAACTCTAAATTTTATCTACCAATTTATGATCTATATACAGTTATTTAGAACTGATTTCTATTGCTTTATTGCTCGTAGATGTTCTCATTTTTTGGGTCTAAAACCAATAAGATTCAAATCAAATAACTCTAAAGTCTAAATAGAGCACCAATTATATTACATTTTTAGAAAAAAATATTTTAGTAAATAGAAAACCACTTATGAAATCATCCAGAGGGCCAAATTTAGTCAATTTCCATAGTTGAAGAGTGTTCGTCACCCTATATCGTAGTTCATTATTGAAAATCGGACTGACGTGCAAAATTTGAAGGTTAAAAATATACTTTACGCTTAAAATGGGGGGGGGGGGGGAGAATAAAGGTAAAGAGAATGAAACTAGAGTATTTTTAGCCAGGACACCGAAAAACTGAATCCAGACTCGTCATCTTAAGAGTCTTGCTAATTGCCTACCTAATTATTGCTTTGCACCCGCGCGGCATCATCCTCATTGATTTTGTTATACAAGGACTCGTGGGTCTTTGTTTTCGCACACCTCTCTGCCTCCGAATTTTCCAGTAGCTAGCATGATGAGTGATGAAAAATAGATACTTCATATTTGCGGCCGGTCTCAAACTAAATTTGGAAGGACGAAGGAGCATTAGCTTTGCAAAGAGCATTGAGATAATAATTAGTCTCCGTGCTGTGGAAAATAGACGTCTTTTGCTGCATATAAGTATAGTATTAGATTGATCGATAACAACGCAAAACAATTAAGCTGATCGTCAAGGACCTGAGACGCGGCTTATTCCCTCTTCTTCTTGGTCAGTTGGTTGCTTTGGAAGGAAAGAAATGCGTGGACCTTCAACAACGCAGCATCTACGGCAAATCAGTTAGCAGGACAGATCGAGGATGAAGCCAATGAATGGTGCATGTCGGGTTACAAGCATCTGCGGTCGCTGCTGGTGCTTCTGTAGTCACTTTGTGCACCTGTCTGTCGCAAAGTTATGTTCATGTAATTACAATCTCATGTTGTCCTAGTGTTAGGGGGGTCTTGGTAATCTAGGGATTACCGTGATGCTCTATGCTGTAAAACAAAACTCTGCTTCTGCTTAGTGAAATACGTGCTACGACGCGGTCGTGAAAAAAAAAGAAAAAACAACGCAAAACAATTGCACTATATATATTCAGAGGATGGGAATGAATAATAAGCAGCATTGTGTGCCCTTTGTACTATATTTATTCTTGAGAAGGAAGAATAAACATCTTGATGACTACACATGTGTCCTTTGTACTAATGGCCATGAAGAAACTAGTTTCCATTTATTTTTCGAGTGCCCTTTCAGTGTAGACTGTTGGAGCTCCATTACCATTCAATGGGAATTTCAATCTTCAGCCCTTTGATATGATCATACAGGCTAGAACAAGTTTTGGCAGCCATATTTTTAGGGTAATCTGTATCACTGCTTGCAGGACGATTTTTTTTGAAGATTCTGGAGGGGCCAAGCCCCCTACAGTAATTTATTGAAAAAGAAGCAGAACAAGTTCAACAAGTACAAACGAGGGAGAGCTAAAAGAACATACATAACAAGCCTAAGACACATAAAAAGAAACAAAGAAAATAAGCAACAGAAAGTTGACTATTCTAGACTCTGAATACATGAAAAAAGATGGTCTTCCTGTCCAACCTTGACTCTGTATTGAAGGAGGTTAAGTTCCTTGAAAAAAGCTCTATTGATTCCTGCCAAGTTCAGCCTGACACCTCTGAAAATGAGCTCATTTCTTGCTGACCAAATGGCCCAACATAGCTAAATTATGGCTTCCATAAAAAACTGAGAATTTAGTTGGTCCTTCATCTGTGAAGCAAGCTCTGGAAAGCCATTGTTTAGAGGTATATCAATATGGATGAAATCCCAGCACATCCTTGCAAATGGGCAGTCCACAAAGAGATGGTTCGCTGATTCCTCCACCAGGCTATTACATAAATCACAATTGTAAGGATCAAGTTGCATGTGCCTTCTTCTCAGAATATTCCTAGTGTTCAGTCTGTCATTGATCAAGAGCCAAAAGAAAACTCTATGCTTTGGCTGGCATCTGTTTTTCCATAACCATTTGAAGACAGGATGAATTTCCTGATGCCCAATCAACAATTTGTAGGCCTTGGCTGAGGCAAAGATATTGGACCCCCATATGTAGTTCCATTTATCATTATTATCAGAGAGGGGTCTGTCATCTATTAGCTGCTGAATGCCATGCAACTGTGGAAAGGTAGCCTGAGAAAGGGGAAGCTGAAACAGGTCTGAAAAATCATCATGGTTGAAGGCTTTCTGAACTGAGATCATCTTATTCTTAGCAAAAGAAAAAAGCTCAGGAGCTTGAACAGCCAGAACATGGTTTGCCCAATTATCATGCAAAAAGAGAATACTTTCTCCATTCTCTACCTATGGGCTAGCAAAGCTTTTGAAATCTGTAGGAGCTTCAGAACATCTCTCCACCAAAATTAGCCCTTTTTTATATGTGATGGAAGCTTCCCATTTCTGTAATGTTTCTCCCAAATCAGATCAACCCAAGACAAATCATTCTTGTTATAGAACTTATGAGAGTTTTTGGTGAGCAATGCCTTATTTTGTTTTTCAATATCAATAATTCCCAGACCTCCATCAACTTTGGGCTTACAGACCATTTTCCAAGCAGCCTTTGGTGGATTTTTTGCATTGATATTGTTATGAACGACGTATAGGAATATAAAGTAAAGAATCAAGCCACAGAGGAGACACACGATTTAACGTGGAAAACCCCTCCGATGTGAAGGGGAAAAACCATGGGCACCAGCCAGCAACAATCTCACTATCTCAAGAGTTTTGGGTTACACGCCTATGGCGGCTTACAAGAGAATCAAGTCTCCACGAAACCCTAGCAAGGGTATATATACCGCTACGCTCCGGCCCAAGCCTCCGGCGACGGGCCTCCGCTTCGCTCCGTCAGAAGCCTGGCCTATATCCTGGAGTGAATTTGGAACAACTCCAACAAACTCCACCTTGAGACAAATTCATCTTGTATCATAAATCAACCCTTCATCCTGAACATAACAAAGATAGAAAACCACTGGTGCCAACAATAGTCTCTTGGACTATCCAATTAAACCAACTAAGCTTGAGCACAGCTCAAACTTAGCAACAGGAACAGGCTTTGTCATCATATCAGCAGGATTATCATGAGTACTAATCTTGCATACCTTCAGCTTACCTTCTTCAATCACATCACGCACAAAATGATACTTGATATCTATGTGCTTAGTTCTCTCATGGAACATCTGATCTTTAGTGAGGTAAATTGCACTTTGACTGTCACAGTGCAAACTTATGCAAGATTCAACTCCACAAAGCTCAACGTACAAACCTTTCAGCCAAATTAATTCTTTGCACGCTTCACAAATAGCCATATATTCTGCTTTAGTAGTAGACAAAGCAACAACTGACTGTAAAGTAGCCCTCCAACTCACAGCACAACTGCCAACAGTAAACACATAACCTGTAAGTGATCTTCGCCTGTCCAGATCAGCAGCATAATCAGAATCCACATAGCCAATAAGACCCTTATCAGTTCTTCCAAACTTTAAACAGGAATCTGCTGTGCCTCTGAGGTACCTAAAAATCCACTGAACTGCCCTCCAATGTTCTTTGCCAGGATTAGACATATATCTACTAACAAGACTCATAGCATATGACAAATCTGGACGAGAGCAAACCATGGCATACATCAAAGACCCCACAGCACTAGAATAAGGAACCCTTGACATGTATTCAATCTCTGCATCTGTACTAGGACACTGAGCAGCTGACAACTTAAAGTGAGGTGCAATAGGGGTACTAACAGCCTTAGCATTTTGCATGTTGAAACGCTGAAGAACTTTCTTGATATAATTTTGTTGACTAAGAAATAGCAAACCAGATTTTCTGTCTCTACTAATTTCCATACCAAGAATTTTTTTAGCACTACCAAGATCTTTCATATCAAAACCACTACTCAATAGCTTCTTTAACTTAGTGATTTCAATCTTACTCTTGGCAGCAATCAGCATATCATCAACATATAACAGCAAATATATAGGTGATCCATTAACATGCTTGATGTAAACACAGCTATCATACTTAGATCTTTTAAAACTGTGTGCTAACATAAATGAATCAAACCTCTTGTTCCACTGACGAGGGGACTGTTTCAAACCATACAAGGATCTCTTCAACTTGCACACATATTTTTCCTTGCCAGGCACTATGAACCCTTCTGGTTGGTCCATGTATATGTCCTCCTCAAGCTCTCCATGCAAAAACGCAGTCTTCACATCTAACTGCTCAAGCTCAAGATCATGTGAAGCAACAATACTAAGGAAAGTATGAATTGAACTGTGTTTTACCACTAGAGAGAACACATCATTGTAGTCAACACCTGGAATTTGACTGTAGCCTTTAGCAACTAACCTTGCCTTATACTTTGGAGGCTCGCTTGGAGATATACCCTCCTTTCTCTTGAAGATCCATTTGCAACTGATGGTCTTCTTATTCTTAGGCAAAGGTACAATCTCCCATGTACTGTTCTTCTCAAGAGACTGCATCTCCTCATGCATAGCAGAAATCCAATTCTCAGTATCACCACAACGAATAGCTTCTTTATAGGTTGCTGGCTCATGAACATTCTCCACTTGTTCAGCATAACTCAAAGCATAGTAAGACAAATTACACTCTTCAATAAGACGCTTAGGAGGTGCAATTGTCCTTTTTGACTTGCGTTGAGCAATAGGTAAATCCTCCTCTAACTGCAAAATAGGAGGAGTTTGCTGAACATCATCATGAGCATCATCCTCAGCAACATCATTATCATGGTCACCATGCTCATCAATAGGCTCCACCTGCACACCTGTATCATCATCAACATGCTCCACCTGCATGCGCATACGCTGCAGCTCTTTTTCTGGAACATGATCTGAGGGCAAACTGTCAGTAAACATCACAGATTCATTGAAAACAACACTCCTGCTCATAAAAGTCTTTCCTGTTTCAGGATTCCACAATTTATAGCCTTTGACTCCCGAACTATAACCAAGGAAAAGACACTTAACAGCTCTAGGCTCTAATTTTCCATTATCAACATGAGCATAAGCAGTGCATCCAAAAACTTTCAACTGTGAATAATCAGCAGGCGTACCAGACCATACCTCAATGGGAGTTCTTTTATTTAGTGGAATAGAAGGCGACCTGTTTATCAAGTAACAGGCAGTATTAGCAGCTTCAGCCCAAAAATGCTTGCTCATCCTGGCATTAGACAGCATGCAACGGGCCTTAGATATGATGGTTCTGTTCATGCGTTCGGCCACACCATTCTGTTGTGGAGTATGGGGTATGGTGTGATGCCTAACAATGCCTTCCGATCTGCAATAATCATTAAATTCACGCGAACAAAATTCTCCACCATTATCAGTACGAAGCAATTTTACCTTCCTTTCAGTTTGCCTTTCTATCATTACTTTCCAGTCCTTAAAAGCAGCAAAAGTATCATCTTTCTGTTTCAGAAAATAAGGCCAAACCCTTCTAGAGTAATCATCAATAATTGTAAGCATGTAACGAGCACCACCAAGTGAGGACTTACGGGAAGGACCCCATAAATTAGCATGAACATAATCAAGAGTACCTTTAGTGGTGTGAACAGAAGTGTTGAAATGTACCCTTTTATGCTTCCCGAAAATACAATGCTCACAAAACTTTATTTTACTCGAAGTGCAGCCATCCAGCAGGTTTCTCCTCATCAATTCTGCCATACCATGGTGACTCATATGTCCCAAACGCATATGCCAAAGGTTAGTTTTACTAGGTTCATCATTAGTAACAGCAGCAACAGCGGAATCAGAACCAGGTAAAGTACACCCTCTAAGGACATATAACTTTGCAGAATTAAGATCACCTTTCAAGCAAACAAGAGAACCTTTTGATACCTTCAGAACGCCATCTGAACCGGAATATTTGTAACCTTCTGCATCAAGCGTGCTCAATGAGATAAGATTTCTGGACATCCCTGGTATATACCTGACATTTTTCAGCGTGCGTGTCATGCCATCATCAGTCTTGATCTGAACTGATCCAATCCCCACAATGTCACACGGGTTATCATCTCCCATCCGCACAACATCCCCTTTCTGCACAGGCTTATACGAGCTAAACCAATTTCTGTTAGTGCAAATATGAAATGAACATGCGGAATCGAGAATCCATTCATCATGACCAGCAACACAACCAGCAAATACTACCAGACAATCTCCAGAATCATCATCAGATACAGCAGCAGCAACAGAGACCTTACCAGCCGACTTTTGTTTCCTCTTCTCCTTATTCTGTACTTTTCTGCAATCCTCAACATTATGATTTGTCAGCTTGCAATAAACACAGAACTTTTTATTACCATGCGGCTTGGACTTTGAACGGCCTCTCCTTTCGTAGTTCTTTCTACCATCATTGCCATCATTGGAGGATCTGTTTTTAGTTCTGCCTCTCACATGCAAAGCATCGCCCTTGGAGGACGACGTCCCGTCATTCTGCACCATGCCTCTCATCTTTTCCCTAGACTGGAGAGTCTCATAAACTTCCTTTAGGGTTAGTTCATCACGGCTCAAAAGTATGGTGTCACAAAAATTTGCATACGAATTTGGCAAAGAACATAGCAGTAAAAGACCTAAGTCCTCATCATCATACTTCACCTCCATCGACACTAGGTCGGCGACGATCTTCTTAAATTCAGTGATGTGGCTCATCACTGAATCCTCCTCCTTCATCTTCAGGGTGAACAGCTTTATCTTCATCTGCATCTTACTGGTTAGATCCTTAGACATACAGACCGATTCCAGTTTCAGCCATAGTTCTACAGCAGTTTTCTCTTTCAAACACTCCTGCAAAATATCATTATGAAGATGCAACTGAATTAGGACGAGCGCCTTCTGATCCTTGCGGATCTCTTCTGGAGCCCACTCGGCCTTCCTCTTTCCGAAACTATCCAGCGCCTCATCATAGTCATGAGTCTGCGCCAGAATCCCCCGCATCTTGACTTGCCATAGCGAGAACCGCGTGTCGTAGTTCAGCAGCGAAAGATCGAACTTCATCGACGTCGTCATGAACCCTAACAGCAACCAAAGCTTTGATACCACTTGTTATGAATGACGTATAGGAATATAAAGTAAAGAATCAAGCCACAGAGGAGACACACGATTTAACGTGGAAAACCCCTCCGATGTGAAGGGGAAAAACCACGGGCACCAGCCAGCAACAATCTCACTATCTCAAGAGTTTTGGGTTACACGCCTATGGCGGCTTATAAGAGAATCAAGTCTCCACGAAACCCTAGCAAGGGTATATATATCGTACCGTACCGCGGGGGGCTCCGCCCCCCGCACCCCCCGAGCACAGGGGCGAAGCCTCCGGCGACGAGCCTCCGCTTCGCTCCGTCAGAAGCCTGGCCTATATCCTGGAGTGAATTTGGAACAACTCCAACAGATATCTGACCCCCTCCAAAGGCAGTGCTTCCTATACTTATCAATCTGCTTGATGACAGTTTTGGGAAGAGCCAGAGTACACATAAAGAAAGTTAGGAGGGAGGAGAAGACTGCATTTGTCATCTGGAGTCTTCCTGTATGGTCCAGGAAGGAAGAAAGACCTATCAATCTCTTTTCACATCTATTGATAATTGGAAGTCTCAAACCCTTAGTCTGGAAATGCTAAGGGGCAGGCCAAGATATGTAAATGGCAGACTGCCCTTAGAACATCCAAAGGTCCTTGCCAAGATTTCCATCCTTGGTTCTGAAACATTGATGGGGATCATCATTGATTTGATAAAGTTCACCTTAAGCCAGGTACACATAGAAAAACTGTTTAGCAGTGATCTGAGAAAGAATAATTGCCTTCTATCACCCTCCATGATGATAAGGGTATCATCAGCATACTAAACCACTAGGAAATCACCAGAAGAATTGATTGGGATAGGAAGCTGTAGCAGACCCATGTCCTTAGCCTTGTTAATCATTGATTGTAGGAAATCAGCTATCAGGATAAATAATAGAGGTGAAAGAGGATCACCCTGTCTGACACCTCTTTTACAGTGGAAAGTTTTTTCAGGGATCCCATTTAGAAGCACAGCTGATGTTCCTAAGGAGAAATTCCATCCAGGCAAGCCATTTTTGCCCAAACCCTTTGGTTTCCATCAGAGTGAGCATTGCCTGATGCTCAATTTTGTCAAACGCCTTTTCAAAATCAAGCTTAATGATGACAATCTCTTTTCTTGAATGATGACACAGGTGAAGATATTCATATGACCAGGCAAGACAATCCTGGATTGTCCTTTTTTTTATGAAACCATATTGGTCCTTGTGAATAAGAGAAGTTATTATTGGCTGTAATCTGTTGGCAAGCAGCTTGGTGACAAGCTTAACTGAGCAATTAAGAAGAGAGATTGGTCTGAATTCAGAAACTGTTTTGGCTCCATCAGTCTTAGGGATTAGAGTGATGAGTGAAGAGTTAATACTTCTAAGACACAGAAGTTACTATGAAAGGCATTGCATAGGTTATAGAAGTCATGCTGAATCACTGGCCAACTTTTCTTCAGGAACTCATCTGGTTCAGGTGATTTATCATTTGGCAGGGCCTTAATGACATTATCAATTTCCTCATGAGTAAAGGGAGCCTCAAGGACCTCCAAGTTGCCTCTTCTCTGAATGAAAAAAATTGGATTAATAGTAAAGCCATCAAATTCAGAGGTACCCAATCTGACCTTGAAGTCATCCCACAGTATTTGCTCCTTTTCTCAGTGATCTGTTACTGTCACACCATCTCTGGTTGCCAACTCTGTAATTAGGTTCCCTCTATGTCTAATGGTGGCATTGGCATGGAAAAAACCAGTTCCTGCATCTCCAAATTTTACCCATTTGATTGAACCTCGCTGTTTCCAATAAATCCTTTGCTGATCAAGCAAAGATAACAGATGAGTCTTTAGCAGTTCTTTAAAGTTCTATTCTTCAATGCTCAGATCTCTATATTCTCCCAGGACTTCTAGAAATTGAAGGGTGGATCTGGTATTTTTAATGAAAGTCTTCAGCCCAGTTCTTGAAGCCTGTCATTCTTTAAGTTTCCTTCTCAAATATTTGAATTTTGCTGTTATGATTTTGGCACAATCTTCTTCTTGCATAGGAGTGGTCCAGCAGTCAGACAGAATGCCAGCAAACTGATCATTTAGCAACCAAAAGTTTTCAAAACGAAACACTTTACTTCTGGGAATAGATGTGGAGATACTCACTAAACATGGAGTATGATCAGAGGGGGCCATATCAAGAGCTTTCACAGTTGTGCTTGGATAGGTGAGAGTCCAGCATTCAGATGTAAACACCCAGTCTAGTTTTACAAGAAGAGGTGAATGTTGCATATTAGACCAGGTATATTTTCTACCTTGCAAGGGGATGTCATTTAGGCCTAAAAGGCTGATGGCTTCATTAAAAAGGAGCATCTCAGAAATATTCCCCCTGGCTTATTCCTGTTTTCCTCTCTTCTGATCAAATTAAAATCCCCTAGAATTATCCAGTCAACAGTGTTTGGTATTTCAATTTGTTTAAGCCAATTAAGGAAAGAGACTTTTCCTTCAGCTGTACTAGGTCCATAAACACAGGTCAACACCCAAGAAGCATCATTGTGAAGGGAGGTGAATTCCATAGACAGGCCAAACTGATTACTAAAAATCCTATGACCAGAGAAAAGAGAACTTCTCCATATAACAAGGATACCCCCAGATGCACCAACTGAAGGCAAACACTCAAAAGCATCAAAGTTGCTTGGGCAGAAATTATTCAAAAACTGCCTGTCAAAAGCTTCCTTTTTTGTTTCCTGCAGACACACAATATCACAGGAGGATTGCACAATTTTATCTCTAATGGCATTCCATTTCCATCTAGCATTAATTCCCCTAACATTCCAGGACAAAACATTCCATCTTCTATAATTGTTTGTACTCATGGTGAAACTGAAAAGGATAACAACTAGGTGACCAGAGCACAACTAGGTTCACAGCGTTACAAATCATCACTGACAACAAGTCAAGAACAAAAGCAGAAGGGCCCCATCATTATAGCTTTCTTCAGCTCGGTCCTCTCCTTCAAGCACTTCTGGCCCATCCTCAGCATCCCCCTCTTTCTGCTCACCAGATTTCTTCTTTCCTTGCTTCTTGATCACCAGCTTGGTCTTCTTCTTCTTCTTGAGCACCTCATCTTCCAAGCATCCAGGGTCCATCTCACAAAACTGCATGCCCAATTTTCTGATCACATTAGATGACAGTGTTGGGGGTGATGGAGAACAAGCTAGACATTTTTTTCTCAGTACAACCAGAAGGTTTAGAACCATTATTGTTCTTTTGGAGTCTAGGACTTCTTCTTACCTCGTTGTCAACTAATGGTGGCTTCCTTTTGCTAGCTTTCTTCCTGACTACAGGTTCAAGGTTTAGGCCTTCCTCCTGTGATTCCTCCTCCTGCACCTCTTCTATGGTCAACGAGGTCTTTCTGCCCTTTTCTTCAATCTGCCCCAAAGCTGAATGACAGGGAATTTCAGAATCAGAGGGACATTTTTTAGGTACAGAGAAGTCAATATGACCCCAATTACCTTCAATGTGATGCAGAGATTTTGAAGACAAAAATTCTTTGGCCCAACAGAAGGTGCCTAGAGACATGAGCATGATTGTAAAGAAATTGGCCCATTCAGTAGGTATACTAACTTGGATGCAGTTTGAGTTACCTAGACAGAAAAACTGTGCCCAAATTCTGGTAGCTTCAGCATTTTTCTTTCTTTCTCAATCCAAGAAGGCTGGGTCTGGTCCCTCATCTCTAAACAACATCATGCCAACATTCAGGTTATGGTTAACAATGCCCCCACCTTGCTACTCATCTTGCTGCTCTGGTGGGACTACCTGGTCCCCAAGCAAGTCATCAGTCAAATTAACATCATTCTCAAAGTCCACCAGCTGATCAAGTGGGACCTCTTCTACTTGCATAGCAACATGGTTAGCAGGCAACATTGGTACATTCTGCTGTAGTTCTATGTCGGCCAGATTCATCAATTGTTGTTGTTCAGCTATTGGAGGGGGCAGGTTGTTTTGAAACTCCTGAGCCAAGATTACTTCCTCTACTACCTCATTTCCTTCTAATAGATCATTCAACTCTAAAAATTCTCCCAAAGGTTGAGCAGGGTTCAGGATAACCTCCTGGGGATTGTCATCCTGTTCCTAGACTGGGACATTCAAATCCACTTCCATAGGCTGTTCTGGCATAAAGTTGAGATCCTGCCCAAGTGCCTATTGCTATGCCTATTGTTGAGGTCGGGGACAAGGATCCCAGGGCCCATTCCAAGCTGCATTCTGCTCAGGCTGCTGCACATCCACATTAAGGTCAGGCTCTTGCTCTTGCTCCTACTGCTCTAGCCCAGCCCCTGGCTGGCTAAGGCCAAAAAAAGCAAAGGGAGCCCAATCACCAACCAGCAACTCAGGAATTGGATCCTCATCCTGTGGTCCACCACCCAAAAGGTTATGCTGCAAGATCTCACACTGTACTGTCCACGAGTCACTTTCAAAGCCCCCAGACTCAGAGAAAACAATAAAGTGAGGTATGGACTGTAGATCAATCACACGTGCTCTGATGATAACTCTAGTCAGTCTTCTTTCCTTCTGCTACAAGTACAGGAACTTTACGAAGGATCCAATAGCATCTTGATAATAGTCCTCCTGATAATCCAGAGGGAACCCCATGAGCATCAACCAGCACTCAGTATTGAAATGGACCCTTCTCCAATTCCTTCCCTCGTTGTGTCTGACAAAGGTGAAGGTGACATTGTCAAAAAAGATGGGACCTTGCTGGATGACAATGCCTCTTGTTGGTTTGATCTCCCAACCACAGTGGCCCAACGGCCACTTGGGCCTTGACCTCACGCCCTGATCGGGGGCGCCCAGTCCATCTATGGCTGGCGGGCCCCCGTCACACTACGCATTAAATAGAGGTGGGGTCGGCGGCTCTCAGTACGAGGTTCGCCTGAGTCGTACGCCCCACCTAGGAACCCTACTCCGATCTAACAGAGGGGCGCAGCCAGTGATGGGAAGCACCACCGCCGCCACTGCACTGCGCCACCACGATCTTCACTGCGTCGCTCTCTCTTCTCCGACCATTGCTGCCTAGCGCAGAACTTCACCGATGAACCTGATGGCCGGATCCCCTACTTAATGGATGGTCAGTGCCTAACCCTAGCTCTTCCTCTCCCTCTCTGTCCCTCTCCGTTCACACCATTACTACGAGAAACCCATTGAAACCCCACTGATCTATAACTAGATGATCCAAAGAGTCCTAACAATCTAGAGCTCTCACAAACCGAACGTAAGCTTGACCCAAACAGCAAGGCTGAATGTCTGAGATCGCTATTCTTCTAGCAACGAAAAAATCTCTGAGGACTTCATCCACCACTTCAAAATCAAGAACATTACCTAGTGAAGGCGCGATGGTGATGATGGCAAGGTCTTCGTTCTTCGGCGCAACCCTTCTTGAAACCGCCGCCCGCACCATTGTCGGTCGATTGACCACATCTTACCACACCAGAGTACGCAGGACAAACGACCGCGAATCAGCTCTCTGGTAGGCCATGACACTATGAGGAATTGAGGATCACCAGACAGCGAGAGCGGAGTGCACTGTAGCTCGAGGCTGGAGTTGGGGTTTTCAGCTACAGGATCAGGAGAAGCCGCGCTTAGGGAGGGGAGAAGAGAAGGTGAAGGGACAGCCAAGGACCATTCAGATGGCTCAATGTGAAGGCAAGAGGATGGGCTTGGCTTTTTAAGGCCCAAAGTCTGGGCCATCAATTGATTCGGCTAAGGCACTAATAACTCGGGTGCAAGTTTCAAATTGGCCCGCGGAGGCGAAAGGCCATTAGCAATTCCCTAAAGGAATTAAAGGTAGGCGGCTGAGAAGGGCCCGGCTTAACCAGGGCACGGAACCAGTTGGGCTGTTTAAATGGCGCCACCTTCTCCTCGCCCTTGTCCCCTTCATACCGCGGCTTGATGACAAACGCCGCCTTCTCCTTTCCCATGCCCCCCTGCATGCCGCGGCTTGATGATGAACGCAGGACACGAAGCAGTTACATGCCCAGAGGCGTAGCATGCGCGACACCTGATTGGCCAACGGCAGTCACGTCTGACGTGCCCTGAGGAGAGGCATCTGGGGCAATGATCGGCAACCATGGCTGCACCTCCCTGCCGGAGCTGGGGACGAAGAGGATTAGCAGGAGGACGAACGAAGGCGGAACTTCTGGGGAAAGAAACGCGTCGGAAAATGGACTGACGAACAGGCGGGCGGCGTGGACACTCCCAATAGGAACGGCATTGGCACCCGAAAGGGTAGAGCTACCAGGAGGCAGGCAGACCACCTCAGCAAAGGATGGCTTAGAAGCTTGCTTGGGTAGCTGCCAAGAAAGGCGGTCCTCCTCGAGGAAAGAGGCAAGCTCAAGACGCCAATTCTGACCACCACCACCCCACAGGTGGAAGAACAGCTTGAAAAGGTCACATTCAAAAGAAACAAGCTTGCGAATGGCCAGCCCCACCTCTTTGGACGCAACTGAGAACTTGAAAACTCGACCACTAAGAGCAGAGACTTTGAAAAACAGAGCATTTCCACCAATGGTGGCCTGAAGGATCATCTCAACAGAGGCCGGGGAGAGTTTGAACTTGCATCGGCCAAACGCAACCACCAGGTGAAAAGAGTCAGCGAGGGAAGAGGACACCAGTAAACCTAAGGAGGCCCGGACATCATCTTGGAAACGAAGGCCCAGAGCAAAGGAGAGGGCAGGCAACGCCATGGCGAGCAAGGGGAGAAGGAGGACGTACTCACTTGTCGAAGAGAGCTGACATACCCGGCATCAGGAGGATGCCCAGGCCCACGCGCAAGCACGGGGCGCGACAAACAACCTAGGCCGGGAGACGGAGCAGCCTCCCCATCGAAGATGTCACCGGAACACGGGCTGACGCCGGCGATGAGGATGAGAAGTCCCGGGAGCCCCGTCGGGAAGGGTGGGAAGCAGCTCGGCGTCGGGGCCGGCAGGGGCTGCCGGGCCCGAGAGGGAGGCCGGCGGCGCGCTAGAGGGAGGAGGCTAGCTACGGGAGAGCCAACTACTCAGCTTCCATTCTCCAGGCAGACTGATCCAAACTCATCTCCGTTGCTTAGTCCCTCCTTGTTCCTGCTGGACGATTTGGAATGCTAGAAATAAGTTCATTTCTGATAATTAATAAGGCTACCTCTTTGACCTCTTGGAAAATAGCTTTTAAGGAGGAACTTGGTTTGGTGTGTACCAAAGCCTAGCAAAGTGTTTCTTCCCCGTTGTCTTTGTGGCAAGACAGTCTCCAATGATGCTTACTTTTTCTTCTTTGGACTTTGCAAGCCTGGTAACTTGTACATATGCTTTGTTCATATTTACATAGAAAAAGAAAAAAATAGGTAGGGAGCTTCCCCGCCGTTTCCCCTCAAGCAAAATAAGCAGCATTATTGCGTGCGTCCCTTGTTCACAGATAGATCATGGGCGTGTGGCACACCATTGTGACTGTAGTTACTTTAATCTCGCGTCCTCATTACGTTAACCAGTGCTACGGCAACAAAATAAAAAACAAGAGCCTCTAGATCGTCCTGGATAACGCCTAGTACAACATGTCCTATAATAATGCCTGCAATCTGCATTTGAACACAACTAGTAGCACAGTCCACGCTCATGCATGCACATTTCGGCCTGTTCGGTTGCAGCCGCCGCCGTGGCTGCAGCCACAGTAATATATCGGTAGATCAGGAACGGAGATCGATGGTCCCACATGTCAGTGACCCTGCTTTGACAAATTGCGCAGGCAGGCTTGTTTATATCTTTTCCTTCAGAATAATAGAGTAGATGCTTTGCTGAGATGATGATGCCTAGCTTGGAGAGAAGCAATCAAATGGAGATTTTCTTATGTATTTCATCCGATCCGAAGGACCTTGCCATACGTAGTTGTAACACCCTAAAAATTTGAATTTTTGAAAATAGAGCTAAAATGATTTAATTTAGAATTTATGTTCTCATGAAAACATAGGAAAATAAAAATTTTCATTAATTTAAAATTCATTATAAGGAGTAGCAATATGAATGTACATACATGCCGGTGCATTTGATTCATTGCAATGAGTGGTTGAATCCAAAATGCAAAATGAATTCAAAATACTTTTGAAATTGGATTTGAAATAAAAGAAAAGAAAATTTGAAAATAAAAGAATTTAAAAGTTGTAAAAATTTATTTTTGGAAAACTTACCAAAATTTCTCATTTTTATTTAAGTGAAAAGTATATTTGAAACTATATTTGAATTTGATTTGGATCATATTTGAATTTGGATTGAAAAAGAAAAATAGGAAAATCGAAAACACTCCCTCTCCCCTTTCTGCCCAGCGGCCTGCTCCTCTCCCTCATTTTCCCATGGCCCAGCTCCTTTCCCGTGCGCCACCGGCCCAGCACCGCGTTGCCCGCTCGGCCTTCTTTCCTGTCACGCCTCCGCTCTCTCCCGCAGCGGCCCAATAGGCCGGCCTAGCCGAGCAGCGCGCCCGCGCCGTTCTCCTCTTCCCGCGTGTGTCGTTGACAGGCGGACCCCACTAGTCAGCACCGTCTTCTTCCTCTCGTGACCGCATCGGACACGACCGCCGCTGCCGACTCCGCGCCGCTCACGTCTCCTCCTATTGCCTTGCCTCCCAAGCCACCTGCTCTCTTAAATAGCAGCCGTCGACCGAGCCGCCTCTCCCCATCCCGTTCTGAGCCGCAGCTGCCTCGCCGAGACGCCGCACCACGCAAACCCTAGCGCCACCGCCATCACCGCCCGCTTCGCCGTGCACTGCTCCACACCACGGTAAGCTACCTAGCCATGATCTCTGTTCCCTCCTTTACCTCCTGGTGTTTTTCTCGCTTCGAACCGAGGCACGTAGGCCGTGTTCCCCGTGTGCCCCTCGTCGTCGTCAATGGCACCGCCGCCAAGCTCGCCGCCAGCAGTTTCTCTCCCTCGTTCTCTCTCTGTTGTAATGTAGACCGTCCGTATCAGATCCAACGGCCGAGATCGGCCGATACCCTTTCGTTGCCTCTTTTGCTAAAGAGATCCTATGTTTTCCACAAATCAACCTGCCGTCCACTACCTTTCAGAAATAATTCAAAATATGCCCTTGATTTATCTGTTTTGGCCCCTGTGTTTTTCCAAAAACGACGCCCGATCCACAGGACTGTTTTAATTCAGTTTTTAATTATTTTTAATACGAAATTGATTTCAAAATATTTATAGAATTGCCATTGATCTTATTTTATGCGTAGTTTCTTCGTTTTAACTCCGATTTGACCCGTTCAAGTTGCGTTGGATTCGTAACGACATAAACTGCACATTAGTAACAATGTTAATCTTGTTACCGCTCTTGAATTCTCATGGTTTAAATCCTAATTTGATTAATAATTATGTCACTGGATTTAGAAATAAAATATGATAAATTCCACTTTAGTTTTCAAAACCAAATATAAGTTTGACTTAATTCAACTTAGGTATTTCTCTGAAATATCTTATGCATCCTTTTATATAGTTAAAATTAATAAAGCCTATGGTTCTCTCTTATAAAAGCAAGCCTTTCGATAATTGTATCTTTCGCATCGTAGCTCCGGTTAGCGTGCTTTTCGCGCCTGTGTGTTCGTAGCAACGTGTAGAACATCTTTAAAAACTTTTTACTTGTTGTTTCATTTGTTTGGTGTACTGTTCTAATTTAGATCTATTGTTTGCTTCGTGTATGATTGCATGGATGCTTGTGTGGTGCTTTATGATCTTGTCCAGTCGGTGAGTTTTACGTGGTGATCAAGAAACAATTCTTTGGAGGCTACGAATCAAAAGAAGAGGATCTGAGTTTAAGGCAAGTATAGCATGTGATCTTCCTTGTTGTCCTATACACCTTTAATCATTTAATTTATATTGCATGTGTCTACCTTGATTACCACTAAGGATTTCCTAGTACCTTGTACCTTATTTCTTGACACCTTTGGGTTATTGCATTGGATAGTATGATGCTAGTGCTCAACTACAACCATTATCTTGTAACGTGACTAATGGAATATGCAATAAACATTAAAATATGCTTTTTAGCACTATGGAACAAGAGGGATAGAGCATTGGGCTATTTTATGGTGCTTTAGATTCCTTTCCCTAAGGATTTATCTGTAAGTCATCTGGGACTTACAGTATAACTGTGAGGGCTATATGGCTCTGGCTTTAGCTTAGTACAAGGACATTTTCTAGCTTGTTAAAGGTTACCTTTATGGCGCAAGAGGGGTGTGTTTTGGGTTGGATATAGTGCGGCCTCTGTCCGTCAGTGTATAGGCTATGCGTTATTGTGCCTGTCGAAAGGGGAGCCCTACATTCGCAGGGCACAAAAACCTAGAGTCCCTAACTTATTAGACGAACCTTTGAAATGCTTCATAGTGAACCCTGCCGACCTTCCTTGGTAGTGGGTTAAGAGGCTCGCGACCTCGGGCGAAAGGATAAATCATGACTCACAGTGAAAGTGTACAACCTCTGCAGAGTGTAAAACTGTTATAACAGCCATGCTCATGGTCATGAGTGGCCTTGGAATATTTATGGAATAGATTATGAACACTGATGATACTGATGATAAAGATGCTCACTAATGATTACTGTTTATGCTATTCATTATTCATGTTTACATGATCATGTGTTTATATGGGCTTATGAATAAACTTATTGCCACCCAGTTGCTAAAAGATGACTCAATAAAAGCTAATCGCGGTTAAACCAGTGTTAGCCTTTTGAGCCCCATGAACCCCATGTTATATTTGTTGAGTACGACATGCACTTATGCTTGCTTTATTTTTCACATATTTGGACAAAATCCCGGATGGGTACCAGGTTGCTAGAGTTTTGAGGAATTAGGCTTGTAATCAACCAGCCAGTTGTCCCTGTGGATTGAAGTCTTCAACTGAAGATCGGAGTTGTCTTTCCGCTGTCTAAGATTATATCTCTTATACTAAGTATGTTATATATTGAGCATTGTCTTTCGATGTTACCCTTATTTATAGCTATATGTGAGATTTGACTTCCTAAGCTCACATATGGTGTGTATCTGGTTTTATTCTTAAAACTGAATGCTACAGTAGTTAAATTAAACAAACATTTGAGCTGCTCCCATGCATGATTGGACTAAAATACGCCAACAAATATATTATGCTCTTTGCATTGCACAACATTGGCCCAGAGGGGAGGCCGTAGGGTTCACATACTACATCTTATCTTATGCTGCGTTTAGTTCGTGAATTTTGGGAATTTGGCTACTGTAGCACTTTTGTTTTTATTTGGCAATTAGTGTTCAATCATGGACTAATTAGGCTCAAAACGTTCGTCTCGCAATTTCCAACCAAACTGTGCAATTAGTTTTTTTTGTCTACATTTAATACTCTATGCACGTATCGCAAGATTCGATGTGATGGCTACTGTAGCACTTTTTGGGAAACATTTTGGGAACTAAACAAGCAGTTAGTTTATCATATTTCTGACATGTCCAAGCTAGCTAGCTTAGCTAGCCAGTCATGCAGAAGCAGAATAGTGTGTGTCAGCTTTCGGGCTGGGTGTCATTTGAGGGAGGCTTCAAGTAGGGATGTTGTCAAGTGCAGCCCCCAACCCCAACCCCAGTTGAGTTGACCTACTCACAATTCCCCACTTCCATTCCATCCCATCACGTACTCCGGCCCTTGATTGTTATCTCTATCGACCCAGCTCCCAGCTCGATTTCTTCCTCCTCTGTCCTCTCAAATAGAGCTCCGGCCCCTAGATTTCCATATCGCATGCGTACAAACACGAACCGCAAGCTAATCAGCCTGAGATCGATCGAGAAAGTAGCTAGCTACCATGATCGGGGGAGGGGGGAACCCGTATTACCTACAGAACCAGCAGCAGCAGCAGCAGCAGCTGTTCTACCATGGCCACGCCCTCGATGCCACCATGGATGGCGGCGGCGGCGGCTTCATGGCGGAGCCGCCGCCGGAGGGGTCCGGTTCCGCCGCCGACGCGCAGTGCCACGCGCTGCTCTACTACCTGTCCGTGCTCAGGGACAAGGTGCAGCAGCTGCAGCCGCTCGTCGGCCTCGCCGTCGCGCACGATGGGCCCGGGCCCGGCGCCGCCGCGCCAGGCGCCGGCGCCGTCATCCAGGAGATCATCGCCGCCGCCTCCTCCATGATGTACGCCTTCCAGCACCTGTGCGGCGGCCACGGCGGCGCGACTCCTGCGCCCGCTGCTGCTGCCGCTAATAACGCCGCGCAAGCGCAGCAGCAGGGCGGGAGTATTAGCGTCGGCGTCGCTGCCTGCCACGGCAACAACAAGGGCCGCGTCGACCACCAGCACCAGCAGGCGGCTGTCATCGACCACCATGTCATGCAGCAGCAGTGGCAGCACCAGCACGGCGGCTGCTACGGCGGGCGTATCGATGACAGAAAGACGACGACAGCCGTAGCTGCGGCGGCGTCCATGCCATCGTCATCACATCCTAACTTTAGGCCGACGACGACGGCCGTGATGATGGCCGAGGAGGAGGAGGTCGTTGGCGTCAGCGTCGCCAGCACGATCATAGAGCTGGAGGCGGCGGAGCTGCTGGCCAAGTACACGCACTACTGCCAGGTGTGCGGCAAGGGGTTCAAGCGCGACGCCAACCTGCGCATGCACATGCGCGCGCACGGCGACGAGTACAAGAGCAGCGCGGCGCTGGCGAACCCGGCCAAGGCGGCGGCGGCGGCCGGGGCAGACGCCGCCACCACCAGCAGGTCGTTCTACTCGTGCCCGCAGGAGGGCTGCCGCTGGAACCGGAAGCACGCCAAGTTCCAGCCGCTCAAGTCGGTGATCTGCGCCAAGAACCACTACAAGCGCAGCCACTGCCCCAAGATGTACGTCTGCAACCGCTGCAACCTCAAGCACTTCTCCGTGCTGTCCGACCTCCGCACCCACGAGAAGCACTGCGGCGACCACCGCTGGCTCTGCTCCTGCGGCACCTCCTTCTCCCGCAAGGACAAGCTCGTCGGCCACCTCGCGCTCTTCACCGGACACCAGCCCGCCGTGCCGCTCGACAGGCAGGCCAACGGCGGCAGGAGGTCGTCGTCGATGTCGACGTCCACGCAGCTCGGTACGTAATAATGGCATTTGGGATAGATCAGACTTGATGAGAATGAAGGTGCAATGCACTGCCTATATATCAGGTAAGATAGATAGTGTTTGTATCCGTGTTTGCAAAACACTCAAATTAACACATGAGTTTGGTTGCTGTTTTCATTATCTTGAAAAAGGAAAAGGGCAAAACTGCAATCAAACTCATGCTGTTGCTGTTCGTGTGTAGCTAGATCAATCGGCATATATATATATATATATATATATATATATATATAGAGCTGTAATTATGAATTCGTGTGATGGGTGTGTTTTAGTTCCAATTTTAGTTTTGATTAAATGGTGCTAATTAATACTCCAATAAGATGGCATCAAAGCAAATGTGACTGACTAACCTGTTTAACTTTGCAAAATTTGGCCTACAACACAACTGAATATTAATTCCTACTAAAGTTTTTTTTTGTTTTTTTATATCTCCGTGCATGAAAACTCAAAGCATGAATGAGTTTGATTGTTATCTTAAAAAAGAGAGAAGGCATCGATCTCATATTATCAGCAATCAAACTCATGCTGTGGTTGAATTGAACTGTAGATTGACATACTACTTCGCTATAATTCTGAAGTGTGTGGTCAGATGTGTTTTGGTTGATATACTACTACTACTACTGGTCTGTTTGGATCCACAAACTAAACTTTAGCAGGATTTAGCTGCTAGGTATCCAAACGACCCAATTAAAAGATTAGCTAAAGTTTAGCTATGTTTAGTTACTTCAACCTAGCTAAACTTAGTTAAAGTTTAGCTGAGTCTATTAGCTGGAGGATCCAAACACCACAGCTAAAGTTTATTAGCTGGGAGAACTTTTAGTTAGCTAAAGTTTAGCTTTGAATTTTTAGCTAGATAAAGTTTAGCTTTGAAGTATTTAGCCAGCTAAACTTTAGTTGGGTGGATCCAAACAGACCTCGGACCTCAAAAAGGTGTGAAATGTTACTGCCTTTGTTTACTATAACCAATTTTGCAAACTTTATGGCCCAAGATTGAACATCTTCATGTGTTCAGTAGGAACGGGCTGAGGTCGGTCGATCTTTTGTTAATTTTAAGTTCTGATGTGGGAAGAGGGAAATGAGATTCGTTTTAGTTTGTCAAGAAATTTGTTGTCCTTCACCGGAGAGGCACGTCAAGTTTGGACGAGCATAACCTGGTTGAGGGTGATTATAGGCAAACGCTGGGGTCTCGCACCTTGTTGCACATGATTAGTGCACAAAAAGGTGTTTTGTTCTTCACTTTATCCGGCCAATAGAGTACATTTCCTTTGGAAACATCAGAATGATGGCCCTTATCACTCATCAGCCAAGATTCCAGTGCCCACTACCTAGTAGCAAGGCAAGGAAAGTCGAACATATATGCATGCCTACTAATAATCCTACTATACATGCCCCTAGCAGTAAAATCTAATTCTACTAGTAGTAATATTCATTCAATTCATCATTTTGGAGACAACTCTAGTTTTGACACAAATCAGCTTATCGTGCATGTTAAACCTGCAGAAGTTTTATCGATTTTACTTTAGAAATATATATGAGAAACATTTGTGAATACATGTAAGATTTATGCAGTGTCTTCGCATCCAAGTTTTGTATAATCATTAATCAAGATTATTATCGAATTGCATTCTTCACATGACTGTGAGAAACAGTGTCAGTTTTTTTTCTAACTTATTGGGAATATCAGATTAAAAAGAAAGTCCCTACAGTTCGCTTATATTCAAAAGAAAAGTGTCCATTTTTCATTTGAATTGAGTAATTGGCCATATATTGGCGGCTTAGTAAGAACATGTGCATGAAATTACATGCAAAATGACATAGGGCCAAAATGGCACCTTTTACCCATGTACTGTGGTGGTGAGTGGTGACTGCTAGAGAAAATCTAGAATGCATGAGTTCATCCTCTCGCTAATTAACCTATCTTAATCCCAGCATCGCCACTACTGTATATGCTATCCGGACACGGTTGTATTTGAATGATTTGCTCCAAAATGTTGGAGTCCACGGTTGTATTTGAATGATTTGCTCCAAAATGTTGGAGTCCAAATATGCATATATGTTTCTTCGATCACTTACGAGCGGTATTCGCTACTACAAAATTGATTTTTAGAGGCGACTCGTAACCATTTGTCGGGGCGGTTTGGCCAGCCGCTCCTACCGAACCGTCTCTACAAATCATACATTTGTAGGGGCGGTTCCTAGGCCGCCCCTACAAATCGATTTGTAGGAGCGGCTGGTAATACGAGTCGCCCCTACAGATCGATTTGTAGGGGCGGCTCGTATTACCAGCCGCCCCTACAAATTGATATGTAGGGGCTGCTGTAGTACCAGCCGCCCCTACAAACAGGTATTTTTAGGGGCGGTTCAATCTAGAACCGCCCATACAGTACGTTTTCCCGTAAAAAAAATTAAATTTACAATTCAAAATCTCGTTGCCGAACGTCCCGCGACCAACGTTCCGAACCGCGTTCGCGTTGCCGAACGCCCCGTGACCAACGTTCCGAACCGCGTTCGCGTTGCCGAACGCCCCGCGACCGCGACTACAAGCACAAGAGTATTCTATAAACTACAATTACAAGTCCAATTCATAAGAATATATACAATTCATCATTAAATATACAAATTCTATACACATTGTTATCAACGTCCTAGAGCTAGCCTTTCAGTCTCACAAAGGTGTTGGTACTGAGGATTTGTACCTAACTCAGACTCTCGGTCATGGTAGGCGCCTCTGGCGTGTATAATCTGGTCCAATATGAAGTTGCAAAGGTCGCCGATGAGCTCTAATAGTTGGTCATCCTTGTATGGGTCTCTTTTCATTCCTTTCTCTTCTCTCCACTACAAGAGAACAAGTTTCGGTTTAGTATTTTATACCATGTACGAAGTTTTTATACTACGGGTGAAGAGGTTCAAACTTACCCTTAAGGGGTGTCTCCTGTAGGCACCGGTGTTACTCATCATAGAACATATATAGTATCCACAATGTACACTCCTAGGCTTTTGCTTGGGGCACTATGTGTTTTGCATATGAAAATGTTAAGTAATGCTTTTGACAGCCATGTAACGGAGTACTGAAGAAGTAAGTTACACTTACCGCACATAGTATTTTTATAGCCAGCTTTTCCTTCCTTGCTGGATCATGCCTTCCATGATGATTAGTGACATAGAACCTAAATGTCCTGTTTGAATTATTTTAGCAAATACAACTTGTTAGTATCCAAAAGTGAACGTTACAAGTATGTATACAAACATATAAGCTAATGAGGATTGTCGATATGTATACGTCTTGAGAATCGATATGAAGTCTTTGTATGTCACCGCGTCCCTATCTAATGAATCAAAGACCCATGCCATGCTCCTCCTGACATCGACGGTTATACAAATCCAGTGGTTGCTGCATGGATTTAATCATAGAACTAGATAAGCTCTTTTGCATCAAATAAAATATATCGAACAAAGCTTTAAGTATAGAGTTGAATTTACTCGAAGTTGTATGGTAGCCATATAGTAGAGTGTTGTTGGAGATTTTTGAAAGCTAGGGCAATGTATGCCACAACCTTAAGGGACTCTTTCCTTAGTTTCGCCGTACGGATGTGCTCTTTCTCCTGAAGAGTCTTTGCAGCAGCTAGCTCTTTGGCATCCAGTGTCCACCGTTTAGGGTAATTAAAATTTGTTTAGGCTATAGCTTGAGGGTCTACATACCCGGCTTTCACACTTGACAATGTGCACTTGCATTCGACAAATCACGGCAAGGGTTAGTTACAACAAAATTCAAAGATTACATTCATATCATATCGGGAGGACAAGGACTTACAGGCACCACGTGCGAATTAGATTCATCTCCATTTCTCCCGGGTGAAAGCATGTTTGCATATCATTGAAGTCAAAGACAATTTTCCTGGCTGGGCTTCCAAATGTGCCGGTGGGGAAGCATGCTTGTATAAGATCTATGCTCATTGGGAGAACACGCAAGTACTAATCATGGAACCTTCTCATTCCAAGTGGTAGGCGCTGGATGTCCTGGTTTGGTAGGAAGGGCTTGCCTCTTTCATATGTTTTTGGGCAATCCTTTGACCATTTGATGGCATCAACATTTGGATACTGCTTTGCAATTTGGTGGAGTTTGCTAGTGACGGCCTCCTCAGAACCCCGTGATGGGACTTTTTTAACTTGGTTCTCAGGCTTGAACTGGTCATGGGAAAACCACTTGGACACTGACGAGATGTCTTTGATCGGAACATAAACTGGCCTTATGGTGATTGGATGCTTCTTTCGAAGTTCCCATTCAGACACGGCCTCATCTTCTTGTGTATCACCTTCTTCAGAAGGCACTCGTTGTTTATGTATCGGCTGTGCTTGTTGAGAAGACTGTGGTATCTCATGATGCACTTGCTCGGTACGAGCTGGAGAAGGTTGTGGCATCTCATCAGGCACATGCTTGCTAGGAGGCAGGGAAGAATGTGGCATCTCAGGAATGTGGGGGTCACGAGACGGTGAAAATATCTCCCCAACCTCAACAACTCGCTCTAAATTTGGGAGAGGGGGAGGCGACGAAGAAGCAGTCAATATAATGTCCCATTTGTGCTAGAGGATGAACTGCCCCATAACGTCTCTGAGTAACACCAGCCCCTCGGGAGTTGCGTAGTCTATCCACCACTACATGAACTCGGGCTTCACTGTATGCACCTCGACCCTAGTGTATTCCAGCGGTATCTTATTATTGTGGTGTAACCCACCAGGAGGATGTGCCACACCCGTTGCCACCTCCATCACAGTGCTCTATCGGCCACTGAGAAACACCAAGGTGCAATTAGTTAGTTCCCGTATGAGATCGATGGGGGTTGTGGCTGCAGTGGAACCTTAGCTGCTAGGAACTTTCGGAGGGCTGCCAACTAATGCCAGTTCTCCCGGCGGCGTCACTAATATCTGTGGCTCCGTAGACAGTCCTTGCTCCTCCAGCACCTTCACAACTAGAGCCTTCACTTGGAGCTCAAGACTAGTCTCTCGGTCTCTGCCATGTTTCTTGTACATGTGCCTGTCCTCTTCAAATCCTTCGCAACTAGAGCCTTCACTTGGAGCTCAAGACATTCTTCAGCACGTGCATAGCATCAATGGCATGGGAGACCTTCAAGTTTGGCCAATAAGGCAGATACTGAAAGAAGATCGATTGTTTCTTGAAAGGTACGCCTTCGACAGGAGGTGTGCTTCTATCTCTATTCGTCCCATCCAGATTCTTCTTTCCATAGACGACGCGTATGTTTTTCACCATTCTGTACACGTGTTCTCCGTTATGACGTCTCTCCGGAGGGGATTCAATCTCTGGGGCGTTGTCATAAAATCTAAAGAACAATTTGTTGTGGTACTTGTGACTTGTCTTTAAGAAGCATCGATTCCTTAGATAAACTATCTTCTTGGATGCATCCAGGTACACCCATATAGTACCATCCAAGCAAACCAAGCATCCCATCTTTCCTTTGATCTGTCTAGACAAAGTAAACAGTGCGGGATAATCATTGGTAGTAACAAATATTATTGCTCTACATATGAAGTCCTCCTTTCAGAACGCATCGTACATCTACTCCCCATGCCTCCATAGCCTCTCCATTTCTTGCATCAAAGGCTCGAGGAACATGTCTATATCAATGCCTGGTTGTTTAGGGCCAGAAATAAGAATAGTGAGGAGAAGGTACTTTCTCTTCTGACACAACCATGTTGGGATGTTGTACATGGTCAAGATCACTGGGCATGTGTTGTGGTCGCTCATCCTCTCATTGAAGGGATTCATTCCATCGGTGCTCAAGCCAAACCGTATATTCCTTGGGTCATCGCTGAATTCTTTGTGCTTCTCATCAAACCATTGCCACTGACTACAATCAGTCGGGTGTGCAATCTTATCATCATCCACCTTGTGCTCATCATCCCACCATGTCATGAGTGTGGCTTCTTTAGAGTTTAGGAAGATACGTCTCAAGCGGTAGGTCACTAGTAGGTACCACATTACCAAGGCATGAATTCTTCTCTGCTTTGCATCGTTGCCTAATGGAGTGTCCTCTGGGGGCTGAGA
This sequence comes from Miscanthus floridulus, assembly GCF_019320115.1. NCBI lineage: Eukaryota > Viridiplantae > Streptophyta > Magnoliopsida > Poales > Poaceae > Miscanthus > Miscanthus floridulus. Next base: position 72,571,857 of record NC_089592.1, read on the forward strand.
TTCTTGTACTACCTTTTTGTACCCTTCTTATTCCTCTTTTTCCCTGTGGAGGGTTTGTCCCCACCGTAAAGGTCATTGTTCTTGTACCAGCTGGCCCCACACCGGGGACATTTATCTAGTGACTTGAACGTTTCGTCATGAAAAAGTATACAGTGGTTGGGGTATGCATGGATTTTTTCAACCCCCATTGTCAATGGACTTATGACCTTCTTTACTTGATATGTGTTGGTGGGAACTGAGTTTAGTTGTGGCAGCACCCATGACAGAAGATGCAATAGATCATTGAAACTATAGTCTGACCAGCCGTACTTAGCCTTCAGGATGAGCAGCTCAAGCACAAAACATAGCAATGTCCAATGTGTCGGACAACCCTTTTCAACACCATACACAGTCTCCTTCGATGCTTTTGTCACCCTTTCCAAATTTTCTAAACCTTTCGGGCTATTTAGTAAAATCTCTGGTCCAAGGGCTCGAATCATGTCCTCCAAATCATCTTCATCGTCGACACGTGCTCCACCATCATTATTGGCACCACCTTCGTCGTTACCATCCCAACCACCAGCATCACCACCTTGTTCATTGCCAAACTCGAAATCCATTCGTGCATCAAGCTCTGCTGAATATTGGGACAGAGATTCTATGGTTTCGTCGTCGTATTCATCCTCATCCTCGTCGTTAACAATAACCGTTTTACCATGATGAATCCACACTGTGTAGTCCTTAACAAATCCTCGCATAATTAAATGTGATCTGATGATAGTCACATATGTCCATGCCATACGGTTCGTGCAATCTTTACATGGGCAAATAATTGTATCCTTATTCTCTTTCAATGTCGTTGCATGCTTCTTTGCGGCTTCAATAAATTTATCCACCTCATCACGGAAACCTGCCTTGAACCTTAACAAACCATACATCCAAGAGTTCCTGTACTCCATCTTTTACAACAACAACAAAACAAACATTAAAGGACTACTTATTTAGATATATATAAAAATGAAACAAATTAATAATTACTTGAGAATAATTGTATATACTTCAGTTATATATATGAATATAAATCTAATATAATTACATGAATCATATAAACACACCATGGTAGAGGAAAATTAATTAATGGCCCATTTATCCATATCTAATTAAAATACATATTTATTGATTACAATAAACAATTTTAAAGACAACAATTAGCAACAATTATACTTTACCCAATATCTTTCATACAAACCCTAGTCCAATTTCATCAAACATAAATTTATAAAAATAAAATTAATAAAAAAAACCAAACCCTAGATCTAGATCCACATGCACATAAAATATCCATAAAACTAACTAATTGTTCACTAAAATCAAGAAACATGGACCAAATAAGGGTATGATCTTGTTCTCCTCCCTAATTTACCCTAGTACATTTAAAACTTGGGTCTAATTTGCTTCATAAGTAGCTCAAGCACCATAGAAGAGAGAGAAAAATAAAACTCTAATTACTCACTAACCAACCATTAAAACTTCAAAAAAAAGTGTGGAATAGCATTTTTTTACCTTCTACAACCTCTCCACCAAAGGATTTGAGACCAAAATCTTCCCCCTTAGTAGAGCAATTTTTGGGAGGTGCCCAAGGCCTCCCCATCTTTCTTTCACGGGTTGGAGTAAGTGACCCGAGGAGAAAGAATGTGCTGCAACTGGTTTATATGTGGGTCATTTGTAGGAGCAATATATACGGGGGCATTTGTAGGGGCGGTTCAATCACCAGCCGCCCTACAAATAGCAACTCCAGGGGCCGCTGGTGATTGAGCCGCCCCTACAAATCAGACCCCATTTGTAGGGGCGGCTCGTATCACTAGCCGCCCCTGCTATTCCATTTGTAGGAGCGGCTGGTGACTGGACACCCAAGCACGTCACTGTAGGGGCGGCTCCATCACCAGCCGCCCCTACAAAAAATTCGTTCCGTTGCTAAAAATCGTTTTTACGTAGTGATTATTAACTAAAACTCTTTATTTTGCCATGTTAGTCGCAGCCTATATATAGGCTATAGCCAGAGTATGAACCTCAAAAAATCATTATCACTGTAATGGATTGATTTCTTTTTTTGCTTAGCCTAATTTATTTATGATTCTTGATAATCTTCTTAGATGGAAAACTGTATAGTCCAAAACGAGTATGAATATAAAACCTAGAGTTTTAGGGGATCGACAGTACATTAGCTTAGCAGTAGTCTATCGACCCGTGCTGCTTTACGGGCCATTAATTCAAGAGAGATAGCTACATATCTTCACTATCTCTTATTTGTTCATATTTTAACAATATTCAATATATGTTTTTTTTATTTTTATCCAGTGGCAATAAACTGATACCAGATGCTGTATACGTTTTCATTTTTGCATTGCACCTGCATGTGTGTTAGATATATCTATATTTAAAACTCTATCTCACGTGTTCATATTTACTCATAGAACTTCAATTTCTTTCCGTTATCTTATTGTGATAGACTTTTATGTTTTGTCTACTTTTCCGTCCATATTCATATTTTTTCCATTTGCATGTGTGCCGGCTGATACTCTCTAGTATAGGTATATGCATACTTTATCCGCTCGTCAATCGATGTACTTATCTTTATGTATTTCCATCGTTCCCATACAATTCTCCTCTACAATTCTCTCTGCATAAACACACATTATACATGTATACTTTGGGTTACTTTTTTTATATTTGAAGCATATGCAGAAATACTCTAGGATATTTTTATAATGATATATGTGTATATACTTAACTTTAAATTAGATTTAGGCGCTACTCCAGCTTATTTTTAATAATAGTAAAGGTGAATAATGTAGGTGCAATTGTAGACGTTATTTTATATGGTAGAGGTAGATAATTTTTAAGAAAATAAAATAGAACAGATGACTGTTTTTTTTCAACGATGACTGTGAGAGATGTAAGAAAATAAAATATAACGGGTAGTTTATTGTCTACCCAAAAAATGGCGGGATGATTGTGATTTGTGCGAGATTTTCTAGAATTTATCATCTTTTTAGGTGTGTCTTGTGAGAGTTAATATGGACATTCATTGAGATATCCAATTAGCAATATAGTAAGATATACAAAGGATCGGACCAAATGCCTTATCTACATACCACTACTACAGATTTGGACATCATTGTTAGCCTCATCACTACCGGATTTGTGAGAACCGGTAGTGATGTACCTTCTCTGTCGGTTTCGAGCTTGAAAATGAAAAAATGATTGGAGCTTGGCTAAATCCAATGTACCTACAGCCACTCAACCTCGGCAACGCCGTAGATCACGGCGACGATGATCCTGAAGGGCCCCGAGCATTCACAAGGGAACTCCGAACACTCTAGTGGCCCCGTGGTTTCAAAATCACTAGGGTCGAGCCCTACGAGGGATGGATGAACCCCACACAGTGGTTGCAAGCTTATGCCACTGCTGTGCGCGCTGCCGGGGGAGATACCAGCGTCATGGTGAACTATCTTCCCGTCATGCTTACGCCAACTACGATAAACTGGTTCACAAGCCTCACCCTGGACTCCATTGGATCCTGGGAAGAGCTGAAGAAGGTCTTCACCGACAACTACATGGCTATGTGTACTCGGCCGGGCACCAAACATGATCTGAATCGCATCTACCAGAAACCATTCGAGCTCCTCCGTAGCTACATCAGACATTTTTCTGAGATGAGGAATTATATTCCCAACATCACGGAAGCAGAGGTCATCACCACCTTCGTCTAAGGACTACATCACCGCAACCTCTGCTCCAAGTTCAATTGCAAGCCGCCTAAAGGAATCGGCGAGATGATTACGACCGCCGATCAGTACGCCGACGCCGAAGAGGCCGAAGTACGCTTCAACAAGGATGCGGGCACTCATTGCCCAACTCGCCTCAGCAACAAGCGACCCGACGGCTAACACTACAGCGACCACCGCTACGACGACCACAATCACCATTAGGACAGTGACCGTGATCGGCCAGAAGGGTCTAAATCTGGTCAATATCGCCGCCGCTGACCAGACCACATCGTCGCCGTCGTTGACGATCCTCGTGCCAAGCGCAACTACGACGAGCAGTACAAGAACATCCTCAAAGGCCCAAGCCCCCTCCACAAGAATAGCAAGCATAAGATGAAGGACTGCCTCAGCTTTGGCTAAGGAATTCCTGGCTAAAAAGCCAGACGATGACAACAATGACGGAGCCAGAGGCCATCGACCACCTAGGGACAACAACAATGCCTTCTAGGATCACGATAAAGTGGTCACCACTATCTTTGGGGGCCTCGCCGCCACCGAGAGCAGAAGAGATTGGAAGCTCACCGCCCGCCGGGTGCTCGCCGTCAACGTAGAAGATGCCATCACCAACCCCAGCTATCGCCCCTAGTCTGAGGTCCCCATCACCTTCAGCAGGGCCAACTAGTGGGCTAACATCCCTTATATAGGGTGTTTCCTCGTCGTTCTTGATGCAACCATCAGGAAAGTGCTTTTTAGGAAAGTACTCGTCGATGGCAGAAGTGCTCTGAACCTCCTCTTTGTAGGAGCCCTAAAGGAGCTAGGGCTTGGGATAGGAGACCTCACACCCTCTGACTCCTCCTTCTAGGGTGTGGTACCTAGCAGGGCATCCAAACCGCTTAGAGAGATCACCCTCCCAGTACAGTTTGGCACGGCTAGCAACTACCATGTCGAGCACATCAATTTCTACATCGCCAACTTCAACACCGCCTACCATGCCATACTTGGTCGGCCAACTCTAGCCAAGTTCATGGCCATACCACACTATGCCTATCTGATGCTAAAGATGCCTTCACTTGTAGGAGTTCTGGCCCTGTGAGCCAACCTCTCCATCGTCTACACCTACGAGATAGAGAGTCTCACCCTCGCCGAAGCCACCGACCTCTCCATCCAGATGGCTAGCGTGGTCACGATGCCAAGACAGTGCCCATCGATGGCCTAGAGATCCTAGCGCTGGAGCCTCCATGTGCCTCCGCCAAGTCCAAGGAAACAAAGGAGGTTAGCCTCGGCCTCGACGACCCCTCCAAGACCATCAAGATTGGTGCTCACCTTGATCCCAAATAGGAAAGCGCGTTCATCTCCTTCCTATGTGCCAATGCCGACATGTTTGCTTGGAAACCTATAGACATGTCGGGGGTACCACAGGAGAAGATCGAGCACTCCTTGAATGTCTCGCCGAACGCCAAACCGATCAAGTAGAAACTCCAATGATTCATGCCAGACAAGAAGGAGGCTATTAGGGTAGAAATAAAATGGCTCCTAGCTACCGAATTTATTAAAGAAGTGTATCATCTTGAGTGGTTAGCAAACCCTATTCTTGTTCAAAAAAGAATAAAGAATGGAGAATGTGTGTTAATTACACTGATCTCAACAAACACTGCCCTAAAGACCCCTTTGGTCTGCCTTGGATAGACGAGGTTGTAGACTCCACCGCCGGCTGTGAACTGCTCTCCTTCCTAGACTGTTACTCAGGCTATCACCAGATATCCCTTAAGGAGGATGACCAGATCAAGACATCATTCATCATGCCTTTCGGTGCATATTGCTATACTACAATGTCCTTTAGACTCAAGAATGCCAGGGCAACCTACCAAAGGGCCATCCAGATGTGCTTGACCAACAGATAGGCCACAACGTCGAAGCTTACTGTCGGATATAGTGAGAAGGGGTACCCTAAGCAAGAACCAAAAAACGACTGCTCAGACTTCGTAAAAGTCGAAACCAGCTAAACACCGCTGGCCTCGGCCGATTCTCCGACTCGCCCGAGGCCCCCTCACCACTGACCTCGAGCAATCCCCCACCAAAGGCCTCGGCCGGGCCGCCGACCCTCCGTCTCGCGCGAGGCGGGCTCGGCAGCACTCCGCTGCCTCTTCCTTCACCCGTCCCTCTGACAAAACGTCGTGTCACATTAACTCAGCCAACTACTGCCCCTGACATCGGCCGCATGCTCGGCACAGTACAGCGGAATGGCTGATGGGACAGGAGGCAGGACTGGGCAGAGGTTACCCGCCACTATGCTAACCACTATGCACATGGTTGACGCCCATGCCTCACTATGCTGCCAACTCCTGCTCCGAGAACAACACAGCGTGGGGAGCCATGTCTGAGATACTGTGGTCTCGGAATCAGTACCCGGGACCAATAATTCCCTCCAAGGCCTCGGCAGTTTGCTTCAGGGGCTTGGCAGCCTGAGGATCCATGTCCGCCAAACCCCCCATGATGGCTCGGCCTCGCCGTCTGCAGAGCCACAACTCCCTACGACGTCATCGCACGATGACCAGCACGTCGCCCGCCATGTCCTGCATCAAGCTATACTGGAGCCCCACGACGCACAAGATCAAGTATGACCGGCGCGTCACTTCTGCACGACAAGGACGGGGCCACTCCATCGACCATACCACAACAGTGGCCGGCTACAGGGCTCAGACACGCCACCCCCATTTATAGAGCAGGAGGTCTTGGCATCCTAACGCCAACTCCGCTTCGTGCGAGGCTCCCCAGGGAAGGCCTCGGCAAGGAATGCCGTCTCCGCCCCGCCCGAGGCTCTCCACGAAAGGCCTCGGCAGGAAGCGCGTTCTCCGTATCGCGCGAGGCCTCTCGCGCGAGGCCTCGGTAAGGAGCCTGATCTCCATCTCGCGCGAGGCCTCATTCTCTATGTCGCTCGGGGACGGCTTGTCCGTGGTCCGTCGCCCCCCGCCTCGGTCGACCCTCCCGACAGCGCGTCACGTCTCATTAATACTTTCAACCACTCCCGCAATCTCAGCCGGACAGCGGCTCAACGTCATAGAATGGCCGACGTGACCCGAAGTCGCATCAGCGCCGTACCGGCTGGGATAGGGCACGGCGGGGGTTACCGGCAACTGTGTCCCAGCACTGTGTCCATGATCAGCGCCTGGGATAGAGTATGACGGGGGTTACCGGTAACTGTGTCCCAGCACTGTGTCCACGATCAGCGCCTGGGACAGGGTATGATGGGGGTTACCGGCCACTGTGTCCAAACGCTGCACCCGCGACCCGCCGCCTGCGCAAGGCCTCGGCACTGTACACCGGGGCCTCGGCAATCTTAGGGTTCATGCCTGCCGAGACCCCCCACCGCAGTACAAGCCTCAGCACCGACCAGGCCACGGCCTCACGCACAATCTGTCCACCAGGGCTTGCACGTTCGCCGCCATGTCCGCTCCGAGACATTCCCGGGGCTCCCACGACGCACAGGACCTGATGGGACAACCACGCCGCTCCAGTATTCCAAGGACGGATCGCTCCTACGGCCACGTCGCCACCGGAACAGGCCACAGGGTTCGGACGTGCCACTTCTATTGGCACGACATCGCATAGTGATACATGTACTGCCTCCGTCCTCCCTTCAACTATAAAAGGAGAGGACTTGGGCCTCGTAGGAGAAAAAAGAGAAGAGACGAACACACTGATAGAACCACACACTTCTACGCTGCTTGAGAACAACGCCTCAAGCGGCCCGCACCACCCTTGCCGAGACCTGGGGCTAGCTCCCTCTCTCACCTAGCTTGTAACCCCCTACTACGAGCACTCCGGTGCAAGGAACATAAGATCGATCTCTCAGACTGGACGTAGGGCCTCGATTGCCTGAACCAGTATAACCCTTGTGTCTCTTTGCATCACCATCCAGGATTAGGGGCACGTAGCACAAATTCACTCATTGGTTGAGGGACCCCCGGTTCCAAAACACCGATAGTTGGCGCGCCAGGTAGGGGACGCTGCGTGTTAGCTTCATCGTCCCAGCAGGACCCGGATGGCAGACCCCATACGACCATTGCGTCTCGGCACCATAGTTTGGTTCGGGAGCCTAGAGTTCATGTCTCTAGGGCATGAGTACGACATGGTGCTCCTCGCCCCTCGAGCCCCACCGTCCGACGATGAAGTCACGCCCCGGCAGCCCAGGCGCAGGCGGCGCCCGGGCGGCCGCTCTCGCCACGCTCGCCAGGCACGACGTGAGGAATGCCACCCTGACGCTACGCAAACCCAGGGCGGCATGCCACCCCCCACCGATACCCTATGACCAGCTATTGGTACGGGGTCCCTGGCTAGGGACCTGTCTGGCCTGAGCCTGGACAAAGGAAAATCGCCGGTGGCTCGCGGCGATGCCCAGTCGTCTAGTTCCACTCCACCACTCCCTGAAGAGTCAACCCCGGTGGGGCAGAATATGGAGACGGCACCATCCCCATGCCCCTTTGGGTTGAGGAATGCCGCCGCCTCTTATGCCTACGCCCGCACTGCCGCTCACGAGCACCCCTCGGAACGCCGCCAGCGCTTCGCTCTCGACCTGAGCACCCACTTTGACTCCTCGGACGAGGACGAGGCATGGCCCGGGGTGGATTTCTCTGAACTCCACAACCCTGGGGCTTTGCGCCAATTCTTGGCCGCAAGCGACTACTGCCTTGGCTATTCCAACTCCGACGATGAAGGGACTTACGATCCATCTCGTGAGTGCTTCCACGTCGTGCTCGGGATGCCAAGGGCGGGCGAAGAAGACGAAAGGACAGGCAACCATTCCCCGCCCTAGGCAAGGGCGGGCGATGCCACACCTCCACGTCTCGTAGCCCCGGCGGCGTGAAACGAGAACCCCGTCCACGGGGGCATCGATGCCCAGACCTGGAGCAGCTCCACGAGCTTCAAGCCAAGGTCGAACAAGACCGACTCCTTCTGCAACAGCTTCGGGACACTCTCGAGCAGGAGCAGCAAGGGCGCGGTGAGGGCGGAGGAGCCCGAGGGAGGGCCCGCGACGTCCATCACCGCATCAACGACAACGAGGGGGGAGAGCCACCCCCAATCTTTAATCGGGCTAGCCAGAATGTCACAGCGGCCACGATGCTGGTCTGAGCAATGCCCGAGCCCTCCACCACCGAGGGGTGACGGGTCCGCGAAGAGCTCCGCGACCTCCTCGAGACCGCTGCGGTACAGCAGGCCGAAAGTTCCGCCTCCCGCCGGCGCGGAGGCACTTCGGAGCAACCCACGGCGTGACCTCGCCGGGGCCAGGATGCCTTGGTCCATCCTAAGCCCGCTCGCGCGCCGGCGGCCAACGGGGCCCCCTCGGTGCGCGATCGACCTGGAGACCAGCACGAGGCACAAGGCGACCACGAAGTAGTTGGCAGGCGATGGCGCCACGGCGACGGAGCCGCCCGGGGCTACCACCCACACCGAGGCGGTCGCTACGACAGTGAAGAGGACCGCAGTCCTTCTCCCGAGCCACCTAGCCCTCGGGTCTTTAGTAGAGCCATTCGCAACGCTCACTTCCCAGCCCAGTTCCGGCAACCTGCCAACCTCACAAAGTATAGCGGCGAGACGAACCCCGAGCTATGGCTAGCCGATTATCGCCTGGCTTGTCAGCTAGGCGGTGCGGAAGATGACCTGCTCATCATCCGCAACCTCCCTTTGTTCTTGTCAGACTCAGCGCGAGCCTGGCTCGAACACCTTCCTCCCGCACAGATCCATGACTGGCGCGACTTGGTGAGGGTCTTCGTTGGGAATTTCCAGGGCACCTACGTGCGCCCCGGGAACTCCTAGGACCTCAAAGGTTGCCGCCAGAAGCCGGACGAATCTCTTCGAGATTTCACCTGGCGCTTCTCCAAGAAATGCACCGAGTTGCCCCATGTTGGTGACTCGGAAATCGTTCAAGCATTCCTCTCTGGCACCTCCTGCCGAGACCTGGTCCGAGAATTGGGCCGGAATGTACCAACCACAGCGGCCGCACTCCTCGACATCGCCACCAACTTCACCTCGAGCGAAGAGGCGGTTGGGGCCATCTTCCCCAACAACGACGCCAAGGGGAAGCAGAAGGACGAGGCCCCCGAGGCCTCGCCCACCCGCGTCCCCAAGAGAAAGAAGAAGGGTCGCCCAGGGAAGCAGGACGTCCTCGAGGCCGTCCATGTCACCACGACAGATCGTAGGAATCCCCGAGGCCCCCGGGGCCCCGGGCTATTTGACGACATGCTGAAGAAGCCTTGTCCTTACCATCAAGGTCCGATGAAGCATGCCCTCAAGGAGTGCACCATGCTCCAACGTTACTACGCCAGGCTTGGGCTCCCCGACGACGATGAGGCCAGGAAAAGGGGCACCAGCGAAAGGGACGGCGATAAAGATGATGGGTTCCCCGAGGTACACAACGCCTTCATGATCTTTGGCGGACCCTCGGCATGCCTCACGGCGCGCCAGCGAAAGAGGGAACACCGGGAGGTCTTCTCGGTCAAGGTGGCCACCCCCCGGTACCTCGATTGGTCTCGGGAGGCAATCACCTTTGATCGGGATGACCACCCCGATTATGTTCCAAACCCCGGGCAGTACCCGCTTGTCGTCGACCCGATCGTTGGCAACACCCGACTCACCAAAGTGCTCATGGACGGAGGCAGCGGCCTCAACATCCTCTACGTCAACACTCTGGAGCTCCTGGAGCTCAACCAGTCACGGCTCTGAGGCGGTTCCGCACCCTTCCACGGCGTCGTGCCAGGAAAGCGCACACGACCCCTCGGGCGCATCGACTTACCCGTCTGCTTTGGCACTCCCTCTAACTACCGCAAGGAGGTCCTCACCTTCGAGGTGGTTGGATTCAAGGGGGCTTACCACGCCATCTTGGGGTGCCCGTGCTACGCCAAGTTCATGGTGGTCCCCAACTACACCTACCTCAAGCTCAAGATGCCAGGCCCCAACGGCATCATCACCGTCGAGTCCACGTACGAACTCAACCACGTTGCGTGAAAGTTCAATGAGGCCGCGGATGAACTGGCAAAGATGGCATCGGCACAGGCCCCGGTCCCCCCGAACGTCTTCGCCAGAGACCTCCACAAGCCATCCATCGACTACGCCTCGGCGACGGAAGAGGGCATATCGGCCGAGCCCAACGCAGGGCCCGAGGCCCCCTCTGCCACCAAGACCCCGCTAGCCGAGCCCGAGGCCATGGCAATTGACGCAGAGCCTCCCAAGGCCGACCAAGGAACGGACTGGCGAGTCCCTTTCCTTGATCGCCTCATTCACGGAGAGCTTCCTGCGGACAGAACCGAGGCCTGGCAGCTTGCGCGACGAGCCAAGACTTACGTCCTCTGCAACGGCGAGTTGTATAGGCGTAGCCCATCGGGTATTCTCCAACGATGCATCACCACCAAGGCTGGCCACTCCCTACTTTGGGACTTGCATGCGGGAGTCTGCGGGCACCACGCGGTGCCTCGGGCGCTCGTGGGTAACGCCTTCCGATAAGGTTTCTATTGGCCAACGGCGGTGGCCGACGCCACGAAGCTAGTACGCTCCTACGAGGGATGCCAGTACTACGCTCGACAGACGCACCTCCCGGCCCAAGCCCTCCAAACCATCCCCATCACATGGCCATTCGCTGTGTGGGGGCTGGACATGGTTGGGCCTCTGCAGAAGGCACCCGGGGGCTATACCCATCTGCTGGTAGCCATCGACAAATTCTCCAAATGGATCGAGGCTCGTCCGATCACTCAGATCAAATTCGAGCAAGCGGTGCTGTTCTTTACAGACATCATCCACAGGTTTGGGGTTCCTAACACCATCATCACTGACAATGGGACACAATTCACCGGTCGCAAGTTCCTAACGTTCTGCGACGACCACCACCTCCGGGTGGCCTGGTCGGCCATAGGACACCCAAGGATGAACGGCCAAGTAGAACGTGCCAACGGCATGATCCTACAAGGCCTTAAGCCAAGAATATTCAACCGGTTGAAGAAGTTTGGCAAGAAATGGCTTGACGAACTCCCGTCAGTCATCTGGAGCCTACGAAACACCCTGAGCCGAGCCACGGGATTCACACCGTTCTTCCTGGTCTATGGAGCCGAGGCCATCCTCCCCACTGACTTAGAATATGGTTCCCCGAGGCTACAGGCGTACAATGAGCAAAGCAACCGCACCGCTAGCGAAGACGCCCTCGACCAACTAGAGGAAGCCCGAGACATCGCGCTACTACACTCAGCCAGGTACCAGCAAGCCCTATGATGCTACCAAGCCCGGCGCATCCAAAGCCGAGACCTGAAGGTGGGCGACCTGGTGCTGAGACTGAGGCAGAGCAACAAGGGCCGCCACAAGCTGACCCCACCCTGGGAAGGGCCGTACATCGTCACCCAAGTGCTGAAGCCCGGGACCTACAAGTTAGCCAACGAGAAGGGCGAAGTCCTCACCAACGCTTGGAACATAGAACAGCTATGTCGTTTCTACCCTTAAATTTCCAAGCATTGTATATTTTGTTTCTCGAAATACATTAAAGAAGCGTCTTTAGTTGTTCAAATTTTTTGAGAAACCCCCATCAAGGGTAACCTACCCCCTTATAGACAAGTTAACTGTATAGAACCTAAGGACAGTACGATCGTCTCAAAGGCGAAAAGGCCGGCCGAGCCGTGAGAACGGCCTATGCCTCCGGGCTACGACAGCTCCCTCACCACCTTTTCACCCAAAGGACAACGTAGGCTCCGAGGAAGTTCTGTACAGAGAGCTTGTCTATCAATAGGGGCTCGACGTCACAATAGCGCTATAAGGGAGACTCAGCTCTGCCTCTGCAAAGCTGAGCCTCCCTCGGGGGCTAAAAAGGGGGAACCCCCTAAGTCCCGAACACCGTTTGTTAATGGTCTTTCAAAAAATTTCTATGCCAAACTCTCTTGCGCTCCGACGGGACCCACACAAGAAACCCAAAGACCAAAAGCTTGTCTCGAGGCCAAAGGGCCGGTCGAGTCATGAGAACAGCCTACGCCTCTGGGCTACAGCGGCTCCCTCACCACCCTTCGCCGAAGGATGGCTTAGGTTCCAAGGGATTTCTTTGTGGGTTCCCAAGATCGAGACAGAGGGCACAGGCTCGGAAGTAGAACAGAAAACGGTTAAAAGACCCATGTACGCAAATACTTTAAAGGCCTCGACGGCCACAAAAATGTCACGATACAGCAACTAACTCAATCCGGTTACATGGCCCCTTTTGGCCCAGGTCAAAGCTCAAGGATCGGTGGCCGGCGCGGGAGGGACCACCTCTTCTTCAAATAGACCAGCCAGCGCTGTGCCAGGTGCCTCAGCCGCCTCCAACAGCTTCGCGACCTCTGCATCAGCTTCCTCATCATCTTCTGGCAACACGTAGCCGTCGCTGACAGCCTCGAGGTTGATAGCGTAGTGCGAGGAGACGATGGCTAGGGCGCGCTTGACGCCCGTGTGCAACGCCCCCCAGAGCCTCTCGTGGACGCGGCCGCTCAACGCAATCAGGCGGCTCCCAAGGGAGCTGGCCGATTGGACTCCCTCGACGTCCAGGGCCTCGCAGGCGGTACAGGCTGCGCTGCGTAGCGCCTCGTGCTCCCGGACCTCAACATCTAGCGCCGCTTGCGCCGTGACAGAGGCCTCAGCCGCCTGGGAGGCCTGTTTCTCCAGATCTACGTCGCAACGAGGGGTCAGGAGTCAAACGCGAACCAGAACAAAAAGAACAAAGAGCACGATTCGGCGAAACTTACCCTCGGCCTTGCTCTTCTAGTCTAAGGCCTCGACCCAAGAGGCCTCGGCCGCCTTGGTAGCCTCGACCAAGGCGACTTTCATCAGCTGATGCTCGCTCTGCTCTGCACCCAGCTGCCCGGCTATGGCCTTGGCAGAGGCCGTCGCTTCTTGGGCCCGAGACCTGAAGGCGTCTCGCTCCTCCTCCAGTTCCTTGATCTTCGCTACTAGAGGGGCAGACTGCTCTTTAGCCATGGCCAACTCGGCCTGAATGTTAGCACAACGAAGGCAGAGGTCCTCCACTTCCGCACTCCACACCGACAGAAGCCCCTGAGCATCGGCGAGTAGGCCCTTCTGTCGCCGGAGCTGGTCCCAGATATCCCTCTCCCTTCGTAGGAATACCGATTTCCCAAGGGATCGGGTCTTGAGCTCCTAAAGAGGCAAAACAAAAAACGCACATCAAACATTGCGAGGGGGCTCGGAGAGAAAACAACGCGGCACGGGAGAGGAAAGTACTTACCTGGGTGACACCGGGCAAGTCCTGTCCCATAATAGTCATCACTGTCTACAGCGACCGCACTGCTAGTTGGCGGTACTGCTCGAGGGTATCCCACCGCCCCCCCTCTGTGATATCTTCAAGGGCGAACACAGGCTCCCCCTCGGGATCAGCCCGATTCTGCCAGAAAACACGCGGGAAGTTCCACCCATGGGGCTCGGGCCGTAGCCAGGCAAGGGCCGAACTCCCCTCGGTGGGATCTAGGACTGGCTGCTCTGCGGTACTGGCCGCCTTGACGTCCGCCGCCTCCTTCCCTTGTGAGGAATCATCAGACGAGATTGTCTGAACCAGGGGCGGCGCCAAAACTTGCTCCGTCTCCACCTCCATCGCCTCGGCCTCGATGGATCCAAGGGCTCTGGCCTCTGCCATCTCTACCTCGGTGGCCCCGGCGTCCACCGCCCTGACTTCGGAGGTCTTGGGGGCTCCGGCCTCACCCTCAATGGCCTCGGCAATGGTGGACGCCCCAGCCTCCTTTGCCCCAAGACTCACGACATCGTGAGGCATGGGCTCCTCCTCCTCCACTCGCTCCGCGGCCGCCTCGGCACCCTCTTCCTAGGCAGCCGCCTCCACCGAAACAGCCCCGCCCGACGCCGCGCCACACTGCACGCCAGCCTGCGCCTCCGCTGCCTGATGGGCGGAGGAGCTAACGTTCACCTTGAGCGCCTTACGAGGCACCAAGGCAGGATCTTCCACCAGATGCTTCTGGCTGGAAGCAAAGACACTCCCAAGGTCAGCATGCAACCAAGGGGCAAACAAGAAGTACTACGGACTCCACCAGAAAAGACGCTTACCGTGAACGGGGATGCAGCCGCTTCGACACCGCCAGCCTCCTCTGCAACGGCGGCGGTGGTGGCAGCAGCATGGCCTCAGTGTCCACCGGTGCCAGCTGGCCTCCGCCGGACCCCGGCACCTCCTTGACCCTTCACGGAGACGACGGGGTCACCCCCACCGTCGCTCGCTCCACCTCCACCATCGAACCCATCGGGCTGACGGCACGCTCCTCCGACACCCGCGCCTCGGGCGTGTCGGCCTCGGCCCCGGGACGGGCCACCACCGGCCCCGGGACACCTCCTCCTCCTAGGAGCGTCAGGCTTCTTACCGGCGCCCCGAGCACCATCTCCCTAATGTCGGGGAGGTGTTCTAGGCAGGCCGTTCCCACCTCGCCCTCGCCGCCGTCGCCCGAAGAATCCGACACCGACGGTGAGGGGGACGGCTCCAACAGGAGACCGTTGAGCTTCTGACGCCGGCGACGGGCGTCCAGCTTTTCGCGCGTGAGGAGCTCCTTCGTGCGCTTCGCCTCCTTGGCATCTTTCTTCTTCTCCTCCTCGGTGCGCGCCCTATTCACGGCTCGCAGCCGGGCGTCCTCGGGAACGGGCGGCGGGGAGTCTCGCACGTCCCTTATCCCCTACAGGAACGACGAAGTAAGACAACAGACAAAAAAGGCAGAAAACAAGAAGGCCGCGAAAGCGTCGGCAACATCCAACTCACCAGTGAAATGTACCCCCGCGACGGGCGCATCGGGAACGGCATCAAATCGTCGATCTTTAGCTTCCCGTCTACCGCCTCTCTCACCCGACGCAGGGTCTCGTCATCGGTAAGGGTGAAGGCGGACATCTTGATACCGGCAATCGGGTTGCTCGGGGTCATCTCGAACAGCCGCCGCCGCCGGGCCATCAGCGGCAACACCCTCCGGTGGTGAAAGGCCGCCACGACCACGGCCGCCGAAAGGCCGCGGTCACACAGCTTCCCCAAGGCCCGCAAGAGCGGCTCCAGCCTAGGCTGATCAACCTTGATGACGCCGTATCCCCACTTCTCTGGTTGACTCTCTACAACCCGCCCGGTATAAGGAGGAAGTCCTCCGTCGTCATTACGGAGGTAGAACCAGCCATCGTACCAACGACGGTTGGACGATGACAGCTGGGCCGGGATGTAGAGGGACTATCGGTCTTGGCGCACGTGAAGGGTGCAGCTGTCGGCCCTTTGCACCTTCTGAGCCCCCCTCGTTCCCCCTGGCTTGGTGGTGAACGTCGCTCGGAACAAGTGGAGCCACAACTCCCAGTGGGGAGCGATCCCCAAGTACCCCTCACAGACGGCGACGAAGATGGCCGCCTGCGCAATGGAGTTAGGGCTGAAATTGTGAAGCTCCACGCCATAGTAGTGCGGGAGCGCCCGCATGAACTTATCCACCGGCGACCCGAGGCCTCGCTCGTGGAAGACGACGAAGCTCACCACGTAGCCGTCGCGCGGCCTCGGCTCCGACTCGTTCCTCGGAGCAATCCACTCCGGCTCGTCAGGGTCAGTGATCGGGCGAAGAAGACCGGCCTCCACGAGCGACTGCAGCTTCTCCTTGGTGATGTCAGACCGCTCCTAGGGATCCGCCGGGAGGATGATAGGACCACCAGCCATTGCGTGGTGGAGGTCGCTGCTACGGCGGTAATCTCTCTCTCTTTCTTTCAGCCTCTCGCTCTCGCCCTTCTCCTCCCCGACGCTCTATGCTCTCAGCAACGGCACAGAGGCAGCGAAAGCGAATGCGGAAAAGGTAAGAAGGGGGAGGGCGAGGCTCTTTGCGTATTTATGCAGGGACAAGACGAAACCACCGGGCGACAAAATCGGGGAAGTTTCCCCAAAAAATCCGGCGCGGTTATCTAGATCCGGTCTTATCGCCCACACGCCCACTCCCTCCTCATTAATCGCGCGTGCAGGTACATCCCGTCGACTGACGCCACGTCGCGTCCGACCACAGCAGCAGCAGGCGCCGTTTCGCCTCCCCGAAAAAGCCGCCTCAAAAGACGCGCCTGTCGTTATTAGCCATAGGGAGAGAAATAACCCCCCCGATTCCTTTCAGGCAAAGGAACTAGGCACCGAGCCCGCTACGGTCCAGGGGTTCAAAGGCTGGGCCCTTAGGGGTTTCGACAGCCGCCCTAGGGCAACAAAGTCAGGGGCGACTACGGGCGAGCCTATACGAGGCCAAGGCCCAAGCAAGCGAAACGCTTGGGATGCCCCGTGTCATGTCTGAGACCGGTAGGGAGGTCTCCGAATGGGATCCCACCGTAGGGAGGCACCAAGCCACCGAGGCCTAGCGAACGGCCTCGGCACCCACTAGAGAAACCCTCTGGTACTCTTGGAGCGCATCTCCGGACCGCTAGCCAACCCCCAGCGAACGGGGTACGGGCCTCCACTCGGACTTACCCGATAACAGCTCACCGGAAATGCCATCGCTCGCGCCCACCGAGGGTAGCGCGGCATGTTCCACCCCTCCTTCCGAGCGAAAAGGAAGCGCGAGGGTCGAATAAAAAGTCAGGAGAATCCCCGACGGCCCTCTTGCTCCACGCAGAGGCTAAGGGACTCTTCCTGCAAACCATTGCCGAGGCCCAGCGACTTGGGCTCGCACACGAGGGGGCTCGGCAAAACAAACCCTCCTTTCAAGCGAAAAGGAAGCGCGAGGGTCATTCAAAAAGCCAGAAGATCTCCTGATGGCCCTCTTGCTCCGTGCAGAGGCTAGGGAGCTCCTTCTGCAAAAGACGCCGAGACCCCACGACCTAGGCTCGCACCCGAGGGGGGCTCGGCAGACAGACCCTCACGCGCGAGGGGCGAACCAAAAGCCAGGAGGACCTCTGACCGCTCTCTCGCTCCGTGTGAGAGACTCGGGGGCTCCTCCTGCAACTTTGCCGAGACCTAGCGGCTCAGGCTCGCACACGAGTGGGCTCGACAAACAGCCCCCCATCCGAGCAAAAAGGACGTGCGGGGGACGGACAAAAAAGTCGAGAGGACCCCTGACCACCCTCTCGCTCCGTGCGGAGGCTCGGGGGCTCTTCCTGCACCCAAGATAAAGACAAGCGACCCGAGCCCGTTACGGTCCAGGGGTTCGAAGGCTGGGCCCCCAGGGGTTTCGACAGCTGCCCCAGGGCAAAAGAGTCAGGGATGACTACGAGCAAGCCTATACGAGCGTGCCCTATGTCGTGTCCGAGATCGGCAGGGAGGTCTCCGAATGGGATCCCACCGTAGGGAGGCACCGAGCCACCGAGGCCCAGCGAACGGCCTCAGCACCCACTAGAGAAACCCGCCGGTACTCTT
This sequence comes from Miscanthus floridulus, assembly GCF_019320115.1. Taxonomy (NCBI): domain Eukaryota; kingdom Viridiplantae; phylum Streptophyta; class Magnoliopsida; order Poales; family Poaceae; genus Miscanthus; species Miscanthus floridulus. Next base: position 72,589,956 of record NC_089592.1, read on the forward strand.
GGAGCGTGTCTCTGGACCGCTAGCCGACCCCCAGTGAACGGGGTATGGGCCTCCACTCAGACTTACCCGATAATAGCTCGCCGGAAATGCCGTCGCTCGCGCCCACTGAGGGTAGCATGGCATCTTCCACCCCTCCTTCTGAGCGAAAAGGAAGCATGAGGGTCGTACAAAAAGCCGGGGGAACCCCTGACGGCCCTCTCGCTCCAGGCGGAGGCTAAGGGGCTCTTTCCGCAGCATCATCAAGGCCCTACGATCCGAACTCGCACCCACGGGCCCGGCGAACACGATGAAAACCCCTCACTCGAGAGAGAAAAAAGCCCCTGAAGAAGTGAAATCACTCCTCCAGGGCCTCGGGGGCTACACCCGGCGGGTGCGCTCGCGCGCACCCACCGAAACCTCAAGTACAAAACACCATCCCAACAGGAACTATCAAGAGCCAATTCTCGTCAGAACCTCAGGGGGAGTGCCTCCACTCCCCCCAAGGCTCGGGGGCTACTGTCGGATACAGTGAGAAGGAGTACCCTAAGCAAGAACCAAAAAATGACTGCTCAGACTTCGTAAAAGTCGAAACCAGCTAAACACCGCTGGCCTCGGCCGATTCTCCGACTCGCCCGAGGCCCCCTCACCGCTGACCTCGAGCGATCCCCCACCAAAGGCCTCGGCCGGGCCGCCGACCCTCTGTCTCACGCGAGGCAGGCTCGGCAGCACTCCGCTACCTCTTCCTTCACCCGTCCCTCTGACAAAACATCGTGTCACATTAACTCAGCCAACTGCTGCTCCTGACATCGGCCGCATGCTTGGCACAGTACAGCGGAATGGCCGACGGGACAGGAGGCAGGACTGGGCAGAGGTTACCCGCCACTGTGCTAACCACTATGCACATGGTTGATGCCCATGCCTCACTATGCTGCCAACTCCTGCTCCGAGAACAACGCAGCGTGGGGAGCCACGTCTGAGATACTGTGGCCTCGGAATCAGTACTCGGGACCAATAATTCCCTTCAAGGGCTCGACAGCCTGAGGATCCATGTCCGCCGAACCCCCCACGATGGCTCGGCCTCACCGTCTACAGAGCCACAGCTCCCTACGACGTCATCGCACGATGACCAGTACGTCGCCCGCCATGTCCTGCATCAAGCTGTACTGGAGCCCCACGACGCACAAGATCAAGTATGACCGGCGCGTCACTTCTGCATGACAAGGACGGGGCCACTCCATCGACCATACCACAACAGTGGTCGGCTACAGGGCTCGGACACGCCACCCCCATTTATAGAGCAGGAGGTCTCGGCATCCTGATGCCAACTCCGCTTCGCGCGAGGCTCCCCAGGGAAGGCCTCGGCAAGGAACGCCGTCTCCGCCCCACCCGAGGCTCTCCACGGAAGGCCTCGGCAGGAAGCACGTTCTCCATATCGCGCGAGGCCTCTCGCGCGAGGCCTCGGCAAGGAGCCTGATCTCTATCTCGCGCGAGGCCTCATTCTCTGTGTCGCTCGAGGCCGGCTTGTCCGTGGTCCATCGCCCCCCGCCTCGGTCGACCCTCCCAACAGCGCGTCACGTCTCATTAATACTTTCAACCACTCCCGCAATCTCAGCCAGACAGCGGCTCAATGTCACAGAATGGCCGACGCGACCCAAAGTCGCATCAGCGCCGTACCGGCTGGGATAGGGCACGGCGGGGGTTACCGGCAACTGTGTCCCAGCACTATGTCCACGATCAGCGCCTAGGACAGAGTATGACGGGGGTTACCGGTAACTGTGTCCCAGCACTGTGTCCACGATCAGTGCCTGGGACAGGGTATGATAGGGGTTACCGGCCACTATGTCCAAACGCTGCACCCGTGACCCACCGCCTGCGCAAGGCCTCGGCACTGTACATCGGGGCCTCGGCAATCTTGGGGTTCGTGCCTGCCAAGACCCCCCACCGCAGTACAAGCCTCAGCACCGACCAGGCCTCGGCCTCACGCACAATCTGTCCACCAGGGCTTGCATGTTCGCCGCCACGTCCGCTTCGAGACATTCCTGGGGCTCCCACGACGCACAGGACCTGATGGGACAACCACGCCGCTCTAGTATTCCAAGGACGGATCGCTCCTACGGCCACGCCGCCACCGGAACAGGCCACAGGGTTCGGACGTGCCACTTCTATTGGCACGACATCGCATAGTGATACATGTACTGCCTTCGTCCTCCCTTCAACTATAAAAGGAGAGGACTTGGGCCTCGTAGGAGAAAAAAGAGAAGAGACGAACACACCGATAGAACCACACACTTCTACGCTGCTTGAGAACAACGCCTCAAGCGGCCCGCACCACCCTTGCCGAGACCTGGGGCTAGCTCCCTCTCTCACCTAGCTTGTAACCCCCTACTACGAGCACTCCGGTGCAAGGAACATAAGATCGATCTCTCAAACTAGACGTAGGGCCTCGATTGCCTGAACCAGTATAACCCTTGTGTCTCTTTGCATCACCATCCAGGATTAGGGGCACGCAGCACAAATTCACTCGTTGGTTGAGGGACCCCCGGTTCCAAAACACCGACACTTACATTGATGATGTGGTCGTCAAATCCAAAACCACCAATAATTTTATTGCCGACCTCGAAGAAACATTCACCAATCTAAAAAGATACAGATGGAAGTTGAACCCTTCAAAGTGCATCTTTGGAGTTCCATCCGACATACTCCTGGGCTACATCGTCAGCGCTCATGGCATCGAGCCCAACCCTGACAAGGTCACTGCCATCACCAACATGAAACGGCCAACCTACGTAAAGAACATACAGAAGCTTACAGGCTACATGGTTGCTCTCAGCTGCTTTATATCATGCCTCAGTGAAAAGGGACTACCGTTCTTCGAGCTCCTCAAGGCCTCTGAGTGCTTCTCCTGGTTGGAGGAGGCAGATACAGCTTTCGAGTAGCTCAAGTTATTTCTAATGAAGCCTCTGATCATGACGGTGCCTCAACCAGACGAAACCCTACTGATCTACATCGTTGCCACTTCTTGTGTCGTTAGCACAGCTATCATCATCGAGCGTGAGGAAGCTGAACATGCCTATAAGGTACAACATCCGGTCTACTTCATCAGCGAGGTCCTTAATGAGTCCAAAACTCGTTATCCTCAAGTTTAGAAACTGCTATACGCCATTCTAGTCACGTCGCGCAAGCTCCATCATTACTTCGAGTATTATAAGATCGCCGTGGTCACCGAGTTCCCTCTAGGGGACATCCTCTATAACAAAGAGGCCAATGACCACATCAGCAAGTGGGCTATCGAGCTCGGCACTTACTCCATCGAATTCAGAAGTAGGCCTACCATCAAGTCATAGGTGCTCGCTGACTTTGTTGTTGAGTGGACTAAGATCCAAGAGCCCATCCCCGCTACTTGCCCCGAGCACTGGGTGATGTACTTTGATGGCACCCTCAACATCAACGGTGCTGGTGCTGGCATTTTGTTCATTATGCTGACCAAGGACAAGCTCCGATACGTTCTCCAACTGCCGATTGGAGGGAACAGTTCATCAAGTACCTCACCAGCGCCGATGTACCCACCGACAAGACCAAAATTGAACGCCTAATCTGTCATAGCAAGCATTATGTGCTGGTAGACAGGAACTTAATGAGAAAAAGTGCCAAGGAAGGGATACTGTAGAAATGCATCACCCAAGAAGAGGGAGTGAAACTACTTCTCAAAATTCACTCTGGTTCATGCGGCAATCACGCGGCCTCAAGAAATCTGGTTGGCAAAGCTTTCCAAGCTAGTTTTTATTGGCCCACGGCCATCGCCGATGTAGAAGACCTCGTCCGACGTTGTGAAGGATGTCAATTTTTTGCCAAGCAGATACACGTGCCGACGTAGGAATTACAGACCATCCCAGCTTCTTGGCCTTTTGCATGCTAGGGATTGGACATGATCGGGCCTTTCAAGCCATTGCCAAGTGGTTTCCGGTACATATACGTCGCCATTGACCAGTTCTCCAAGTGGATCGAATGCAAACCGCTTTGTTTTGGCTACTGCTAAAAAGGCAGTCAAGCTCTTCAAAGATATCATCCACAGATTTAGTCTCCCGAATAGCATTATCACTGACCTCAGAACTACATTCACTGGTCATTATTTTTGGGACTTCTGCAAAGACCAATGCATCTCCATCAAATACATCTTCGTTGCCCATCCTAGAGCCAACGGCTATGTCGAACGGGCGAACGGCATGATCCTTGATGCCCTAAAAAAGAGGCTATATCAGAAAGAGGAAAAACATCTAGGCAGATGGCTCAAAGAGCTCCTAGCTATGGTCTGGGGACTACGCACTCAAGCTAGTCACAACATCGGTGTGTCTCTGTACTTTTTGGTCTATGGCTCAAAAGCCATACTTCCAGCGGACATTGCCTTCCAAGCATCTAGGGTGGAACATTATAATGAAGAGCAAGCGGTAGCTCTTTAGATAGAGGACGTCGACAGGGCCAAAGAAGAACGCCTGATCACTTGCATCCGCATGGCCAAATACCTAGAAGGCTTGCGAAGATACTACAATCGCAACATCAAAGGTCGTTCATTTACTGTCAGTGACCTTGTTCTTCGTAGAAAACAGAAAACCAAAGGGATGCATAAGCTCTCCTCCCCCTAGGAAGGGCCTTATATGGTCAAAGAGGTTACCCGACTAGGGTCTTACCGGCTATGTGACTTAGACATAATTGATATCCCCATTTCATGGCACATCGAGCACCTTATACGTTTCTATCCTTGAAATGGTCCAGATATGTACTCTCCACTCCATAATGAATAAAGTTTTTCTCGCCATAATTTTTCTCCATTATTTCTCCACTACGGTTGAATCTCCATTTGTGGTCACCAGCTCTAAGCTACTCCATAACAAACTCCAATACATGATCTCCATAAACGCTCCGCCACGGTTCTCCATACTAAAATATCCCTAAGATATTTTGCCAACCATCGAGCAGCACACGTTCCGCTCTATGTTCTTTGGAGAAATCTTAGTCTCTGATCTCTCCCTACACGTGCTACGGGCTCCGTGCTCTACGTTATGGGTGGTCGGCTATGGTTCATTGGTCACGTATATTCCTCCTACATGTGCATGGGCTCCATAGTCGACGTTATGGAATATGGGCTAGCCAAGGCCAAGAGCTTAGTAACGAACTAACTGCTTGGACGCTACTTATACCATGTATAATCATGTTAGGGTTAACACTACAATGATTTTTCACCAAAATATTGGCAAACTACATAAACATGCACATATCACTTTACAACATTTATACACATACATAAATGTTTGTTTGCGCCCTTACGCATTTAACTCTCCTCTCGGTTGTTACGAGCAGGTTACTCTCTGAGCAGGTCATTGCATTTGGCCCTCTCCGACTACTTCACTGAACAGATCAATGGGAGCTTCTATGCCACATCCTCCACCTCATCTTCCAACTGCTGCTGCTTTGTCGCACCCGTCCCTCTAGCGAATCTAGCCCCTATCACTTGAAGATCGATGGTAGGGTAGTGGGACTGGACCACCGCTAGGGTGTGTGTCATGGCAGAGACAGTGGCATCTTGGTTGAAACTCTTGAAGTTCTCCCACGCTACCTTGCATCTATCGATGATGGTGTCTTGATGTGGCAGCCTATCATCAGGCTGAGGAGCTACCTCCATGTCAATGCATTCGAGCATAGGCTTGATCCTAGCAACCACGGCCTCAAGTTACCCCCTCTGGGTTCTGGTCTCTAGCTCTAGCTTGTCGAACTGTGCCTTGGTCCTCTAACGGTATTCTACAAGCACATAAAAGATCCATCAAGTGAAGAAGTCACTTCAGCAACAACTCTGACCACGAGCTACTCACCTTTCAACTCCTCGGCCAACTTCTCTGCTTGCCCAAATGCCTTCTTCTCCTCTTGGAGTTGACCAATGACTTGATGCAACTGACCGAGCTCTTCATCTTGCTCTACAAGCATAACGGTCGTCAACAACAATAAGACTATTCGGCAATGCAAAGCAAATTCACCGATCCGCCATACCTTTTGTCTGCTCAGAGAAGTTTCTCAGCGGCTCGGATTTGCGCTCCAGCTGCTCGAAAAGACTCATTAGCTGCTTGGAGATGGTGGCCAGCTGCTCGGATCGGATGCCCTTCTGGTACTCTAGGTCCTTGGTGTTGGACTCAGCAACATCCTGCTCTGTATGTTTTTCTCCATCAGCTTCACCGTCTCCTTCAGCTTCGCGTTCTCCTTGACAAGGGGCTCCATCCTCTTGATCTGCTATTGCTGGTGTATGGCAGTTCATGCTATGCCCTGCAAAAGCACCAAGATTATGAAGAACTCCAATCTCCAATGTCAAAGACAGACATTGCCGATGTAATACTAACCTTGATCTGCTTCATGGCTGTGGAAAGGGTGGACTCTAGCCTCCTGACCTCCCTGGTGGTGTCCTCCTCTTCCACGACCACCACTTCATCCCCCTACTTGCGGAAGATCCAGACGGTTTGGGGTCATGATTCCTCACGCTCAATCTCCTCCACCTTGTCCTCTTCCTCCATAGCTGGTGGCACCACCTAGGGGCTCAGTGGCAGCATAGTGCGCCCGACCATGCCCTCCAACATCTTAGGGAGTGCCGCCTGCTCTTTCGGCACCACTGGCCTCCTCGCCCTAGACTCTAGCGCGACGTTGTGTTGGAGATATGCCCTAGAGGCAATCATAGATATGATGATATTCTATTGTATCCATATTTCATATTGTGTTCCTTGAATATCCATTAAAGGCTACTTGAATTGATTTGCAATTATGTGAATTGTATGTGAAACTCTTTACTTGTATGGTTATTCTAAAGTTGTCCCTAGTCGGAGTTCATGTGAGGACACACATGAATATTAGACTAGTACATGTATTAGCTGATGACTATGTTTCACAAGTCATGGACATGGAGATGTCAAACTAATAATGTGGGCACATGTAGAGACATGTGCTAGGATAGACCCAACACAAGATGTAGTTACATAGTTCTCTTTACACAACACGAGAAGCATGCAAGCTCCCCCTAGTCCTCGTTGGAGCCCCTCGCAAGGAATCCCTTGCAAGGGCCAAGCTCCCGGTCGGGTAACTCCGTGGATAGCCTCGGGCCTTCCCCACATGCAAGTGGGTCTCTGACGTGCCTTCTGGCTAGGGATGAAAATGGATCGGACACGGACAGATATCACCAATATTACATTTGTTTTCATATTTCTGTCCAGATTCGGATTCAAATATGGATAGTGTCAACTATGCCGGATAGGATACGATTGGATATCAACATTATAAATATGCAATTTGAGTATTCGGATACAGATACGGTATCGGATGTTGGATATCCGGACTTGGATATGGACAGATCTCAACCTCTCTAAATGGATTCGGTTTCAAATACGATCGGAAAATATCCATACCATTTTCATCCCTACTTCCGGCAAGCCTCTCCCGGATGCTCCCCGCCGTCTTCACTATCAAGCTTCCGGCCAAAATGCCGCGGGCCTTGTTCCCTCCAGTATACGGTGGCGGCCACACCACAACCATGGTTGGTGTGATCTCGTAAGACTACAAGCCCCACCGATGTACAATAATGGTGCGCGCAAGCACCGAGTGGTAAGAGGTATGCAAACCTCACTAAACACTAGGCCTAAACCTAGAGCAAGCACATAAGTGGTGGTCTAATCAACCTAAGCACTTCGCAAAGCACCTATGCTAATCACCTAATAAAATACTAAGCACTATGCAAGTCGAGATCACTAAAATGGTGTATCAACACCCTTGTTATGTTCCTTAGCTCCACACTCCTCAAATAGCCGGTTGGAGGGTCTTTTATAAGCCTCACTGAGAAAGTAGCCGTTGGGGACGAAATCTCACTTTTCTACTACTGATCGGACACTAATCATGTCCTGACAGGACATGTCCGGTTGTCCTAACCGTTGGAGCCACGAATAACTGATCGGACGCTGTCGGCGTCCGGTCACATGCCACCGGACGCGTTCGGTCACATTTTCGCCGCTCTAGAACCTCTCTGTACTCAACCGGACTCTGCTATCCTACGTCTAGTCGATCTGCCACCAGTGTCCGGTCCAACGTCCGGTCATGCCTGTTGCCGAGCCTCTTGATTGGAGCGTCCGGTCACTTTCCTCCAGCGTCTGGTCACTTCTGTGATCTCGTTTCTTTGTGATCTTACGTACGGCTTGGTTCCTATCTTCATGCTTGAACTTTGCTTGATATCTTGGGTCTTCTCTTGTGCTTCTAAGGTCTTGCCTATGGTGTTGATCATCAGATCATCATGTTGCCTTCGTCTAAGTCATGTCTTGCATCCTATTGAACTACAAATCAATCACTTGCAAATTCATTAGTCCAATTTGGTTGTGTTGGTCATCAAACACCAAAATCTAAAGTAAATGGGCCTAGGGTCCATTTTTCTTACACATATTTCATATTGTGTTCCTTGAATATCCATTAAAGGCCACTTGAATTGATTTGTAATTATGTGAATTGTATGTGAAACTCTTTACTTGTATGGTTATTCTAAAGTTGTCCCTAGTCGGAGTTCATGTGAGGACACACATGAATATTAGACTAGTACATGTATTAGCTGATGACTATGTTTCACAAGTCATGGATATGGAGATGTCAAACTAATAATGTGGGCACGTGTAGAGACATGTGCTAGGACAGACCCAACACGAGATGTAGTTACATAGTTCTCTTTACACAACGTGTACGCTTTGTCCTTAGACATGAGATTGTTGCATGCACTCAAGATGTGAATCAACTTACTTAGGGGCTGTCAAACACTACTCCGTAACTGGGTAGTTATAAAGATAGCTTTTGGGTTTGTCAGGAAGCATGCTTTTAGGTATGATCAGTCAAGATGGAATTTGCCCCTCTCTATTTGAGAGATATATCTCTGGGCCCCTCGAGTGATCGAATCTAGAAATGCATGGCCATGCTACATGAGGTTAAGAGTTAACCTAGAAAGGGATTTTGAATCGCAGGATCGAGAAAGAGAGGTCGGCTTGGAGCTAGACCAAATATCATGAGGCGAAGGGAATAACATGTACATGATGTTGTGATGGTTCGTCTGATATGATCTTCGTATGTGTATAGGAGTTGGCATGTCTTGCTAGAGGCCGCTACCAACTATTGGCCGAGTAGAAGTACTTGCGTCATGTCTATACGTATGTGAACCTATAGGGTCGCACACTTAAGGGGCTAGAAGCCCAATGAGGATCTGATCCGAATTGGACCAAATTTAGGAGTACTAATGGGCCTCGGATCTAGAGGCCTATCAGGGACCTCTATATATTGAGGGTTGGGGCGGCTTAGGGTTTTGGATTTTTTTGGTGGAGCAGTCGCTCCATCTCCCATGCCCTCACCGAGTTGCACTCATGGATCTAGCAGTCTGGCTTGCGATGCTTCCTCCCCGCACGTGTGGATACCTTGGAGGTGTTGCATCTGCAACACTTGGCCGAGCTACTGCATGAGGAGGACGCTGCTGCATGTTTGACATGGAGGTGATCGACTACTCTACTTCGACATGGCGATTGACTACACTGCTCCGATGTGCTTCATCAACTTCTGCATCTACACGTCTAGTGGTAATCCTATGATCTATAACAGCAGTGTTTCTATTTTATGCGGTAGTAAATTTGTTTTGTGCTAGCATAGCCTACATCGTATTCCTTCATGTTGGTAGCTCTAGCTACCGCCTCTGAAGATTTGGTGGCCCCGATTGTCGCAGAACCGACCAATTTATAAGAGTATAAGTACAATGGCAGCCCGCAAGCGGTCGCACTGTCATACTTGAACCCATATAAACCCAGTAGTCCGTCGAGTACCATGACGGGTCTCGATAAACGATTTACAACAACCAAGATTGTACATGATTCAACATACATGCCACATATTCATAAAGTTCACAGATACATTTCATCATTAGAGTACGAATAAAAGTTATTACAAACTGAGTTTGATAGATAAAGCGGAAGCAATTAAGTTCGAAAATAAAGTTTCCAACATAGTTTGATACAGTGCCAAGTAGGATCACGGTCCACAAAAGCAAAGATAGGGATTAATAAATAAGCCTGCCCAAGGCTTACTCCTCATCCATGGCGGGATAGAAGCAACTCTTGCAATAACCATGATACACAGTGCCATCTGCAACAATGGGAAATAAAACCTTGAGTACGAGAAGGTACTCAGCTAGACTTACCCATCATAAATCAGAAATAGAATGACTCCAAGGATTATGCAAGGCTGTATAAGTGGAGATAACTCGACAACATTTTGCATAAAAGCAATTGACTTAGTTGTACCATTACGATTCCTTTATCAAGTTAAATATATCTATCCATTTCTAGATTAGCAACTATCCTATGCCAAACATGTGGTATATCAATTTAAAAGCATACAATAGTAACCATAGCATGTATTGTAATTCCATATTCATCCGAACCATCATATTCCATAACACAGTTACTACGATGTTGGGACTAGCCAAGTTTCTCACTATCCGGGAGAGACGGCGATTCAAATCGATTTCAATCAGCTGGGAATTTATTCCTAACACAAACCTAGGCATACCGCGCGAAGGCAGCCTTAGGTCACCTTTGGTACAACTCAAGTCTACATTTCACGGGTCCATACTACGCCGCACAATCTGGAACACCAGATGCCAGGACGTTCAGGCCTAGCCTTCCCTTGGGCTCAGTCTGATCGTTCCTCAAAAGGAGCGCACAACAAAACGGGTCCCGGCCTGAGTTGAATTACTCAGCTTCGCGGTCGGAATGAGTTATCCAGCCAGCTAAGTGAGAGGCATGCGTTCAATCTTGTCAGAAACGCCAACAACAGTACGGTCCTTAATCGACATAGACGGGGATAGATCCACACCCAAGACCTTCATGTCTTGTTGCTTCTCTATCGTCATCCCGCCCGGTCTCGATTTTCTTTTACCCCATGGTTCTATTCCACGATAGCAAATATAGCCAACCGTGCTCTGGTATCCACCTATATCTCGCAGGTGACAGGACATCACCCGACTTCTACCAGTCTAAGCATGGCTAAGCAGATATTCGATCCTAGACCTATATCGGTTAAAGGTGTAATATCTGGACAAGGAATGTATATGCATCAAGTGGTTCCATCCAACTCTTATAACCTAATGCATCAATCATAAGTACTTAAGTAATCATTTATAAAATACTAGGAGACTTAGAATGCTCCGGGGCTTGCCTCACAGAAAGGAAGTTGGGCGGTGGTCAGGACACTCTAGAAGCTCTTCAGGATTCTGCTCCGCGCCTTTGGGAGCTGCGACCTGAGGATTCTCCTGCTGGTCCCCTTTGAAAGCTCTAGTTTGGTTTTGGTGAATTGATGAAACCCTAAGTGCTAACCTAGTTTATCAAGTGATCATGACATAGGTAGCGCACTTCAAGTAGAAGAAGCTAATGAAGATCATAGCATGACAATGGTGATGGCATGGCGATGATCAAGGGCTTAAACTTGAAATGAAGAAAGAGAAAAACAAAAAGCTCAAGGCAAAGGTATAAACCATAGGAGCTATTTTGTTTTGGTGATCAAGACACTTAGAGAGTGTGATCACATTTAGGTTTGATAGCCGTACTATTAAGAGGGGTGAAACTCGTATCGGAATGCGGTTATCAAAGTGCCACTAGATGCTCTAACTTATTGCATATGCATTTAGGATCTAGTGGAGTGCTAACACCCTTGATAACATTTGTGAAAATATGCTAACACATGTGCACAAGGTGTTTGCAGGGTTGAGATGGGTTTGGGTCCTTTCAACTCTAACTTCTTCACCCTTGCTCCAATGTGCCAAACACCAAGAATTTTGCATCCGGTGCAATAGAAAATAGACATTTCATTTTTCCAAAAGCGCGGCGGGATTCGGTGCTTTTGGAAAAATGAAATGTCTATTTTCTATTGCGCTGGATGCAAAATTCTTGGTGTTTGGCACATTGGAGCAAGGGTGAAGAAGTTAGAGTTGAAATGGAGTTGATCGAATTGATGCTGGCGTCGGTCAACTGACCGAACGCTGGGTCACTCAGCGACCGGACGCTGAAAGGCTGCGTCCGGTCGAGCTATCAGACGGCACAGTAGGTAGGGTTGAGCACCGGACGCTGGTCTGCGTCCGGTCAAGGTGGACCGGACGCGTCCGGTCGGAAAAACATGCCTCGGGGAGCTTACTGGAAACGATCGGACGCTGGGGCTTCAGCGTCCGGTCAGTTTTACCAGAGCGTCCGGTCAGCTTCATAACCGTTGGAATCTGACGAACATTGTTTGAAGGGGATGACACGTGGCATCCATCGGGCGACCGGACGCTGAGGGCCAGCGTCCGGTCAGTGTGACCAGAGCGTCCGGTCAGAGCGCGTTTTGCCCAGTGAAGGGGTATAACGGCTCTATTTGATTGGGGCTCTATTTATAGCCCCATGGCCGGCTGTGGCTCATAGCTCTTGCACATTTTCATTGACATAGCAACCTTGTGAGCCTAGCCAAAGGACTCCCACTCATCTACATCATTGATTCATCATCATAGTGAGATTGGGAGTGATCCAAGTGCATTGCTTGAGTGATTGCATCTAGAGGCACTTAGTGATCGTGTTTCGCTGCGGATTTCGCTTGTTACTCTTGGTGGTTGCTGCCACCTAAACGGCTTGGAGCAGCGAGGATCGTCGAGCGGAGGAGGTGATTGTCTCCGGCTCCGATCGTGGTGATTGTGAGGGGTTCTTGACCTTGTCCCCGGCGGAGAGCCAAAAGGTACTTTAGTGAATTGCTCGTGGCTTGTGTGATCCTCATCTTGTGTTGGTTGTGCGGCACCCTATTGAGGGTTTGGCGTGTGAAGCCAATTAGCGCGTGAACCTCCAAGTGAGTGAATCGCCACAACGAGGACTAGCTTGCCGGCAAGCAAGTGAACCTCGGTAAAAAATCATTGTCTTCATCATTGATTCCGAGGTGATTGGTCTTCATTGTTATTCATCTTTGTGATTGATTGGTTCTTCATCTACACGGCGGTATAACTATCCTAACCACTCTCTTTACTTTACCGCAAACTAGTTGACAAGCTCTTTAGTGTAGCTAGTTGTGAGAGCTTGCTTGCTTGGTTGGTGTGGCTCTTTAGTTAGTCTTTGAGAGCACACTAACATAGGATAGTGTCTTTGCTATTGTGTGAATAGACACTATCTAAACTAGAATTGTGGTAGGTGGCTTGCATTTTAAGTAGGCTAGTGCAACACTCGCTTCACCTCATAATTGTCTAACCATTTGGTTAAGTGTTGTTGTAGAAATTTTTATTAGGCTATTCACCCCCCTCTAGCCATTAGGACCTTTCACCCTTCCTCTGCTTCTTCGAAGTCCAGCAACGTTATTTCTTCCTCCGATCCTAGATGCATGAATATGGCATAAGATATCATGAATGCATCTATGTTAACAAGTGTAGCATGATGACACATGATGAATGCATTCATATAAGTATTCGTAACAGCATGATGTTAACAAGTGCATCATGTTTATTGAGTAGGTGCATATCTCTTCTCGATCATTTAATTAACTACTTCCACAATGCATCTACTATATCACAAAATAACAGCTACTTGTTTCACTCATAACTGGAGTTCTACTAATCCAAATGGAGTGATCCTAGACTTTTTGGAAAGCTTATCAAATTATCTACAATTTTGTTATTAACCATTTTTACAACAAACATCATCCCTATCATGCAACTTATCAAACTACAGAATCTATCTGGAATCCTTTTAAATTTGCATTTTAAAGCAACAATACTTCTACTTCATGTAATCACTCAAAGTTTGACAACATAAATCCTACCAATAGTTTAAGCATACTAAATACATTCAAGACAATATAATAGTGAAGCCCAAACTATTTATTTAAATGTCTTTATTATTTTATTTAGATACATAGGTTAAATAATAAATATATATCAAATGTGCATCATAAATTCTCAAAAATTTACAGTGATTTTCTAAGGTTACTCAAAGACTACTGTAAAAGTTTCATGCCATTTTATATAGTAAAACATTCTATACAAAAATAACAAGATAGAAATGCTTAAAGTAGCATAAATAGAAAGCCCTAGTGAAAAGTGTCAAGCAACATATTTCCTATTTTTCTTAGCATCCTTATGGTACTAGGATTACCCCCAACAAATTTCATGAATTTTGGATTCATAATTAATTTATAAAAATTCATACCAGGATTCACTATTTATAAAAGAAAAATCTATAATTACAATTCTACACATGCAATGATCCTCAAATTTTTACCAGAGCTCATACATGACAAGAATAGCTTACCACAAAAATTTCATAATTTTTGGAGCACAGGAACTCTAGATATAAAATAAACAAATTTGCATGCATTCAAAAACACATTTCAAATCTCTATTTAAATCTCCTAAAATTTCTACTTTAAGTGTCAACAATATATTTTTATTAAATACTTCACTTCTTAAGGAACAATACACAATTTATTTGACAATTTATGAAGCTACCAAACTGGAGATATAAAAATCACAAAACAATGCAAAAATCTGGAATCAAATGACCTATCCTATCTCCTACTGTCGCTGACCGGTGTGACCCGCTGGTCAGAGGACCCATGCGTCAGTGAGACAAGAACAGAGTCACTATGCTGCGCTACGGTGGCACGGCCAAAGCTCGCCGGCGGCAAACTCGCCGGCGGTGACATCATCGTGGCATCACCTACGTGACCTGGCACATCGATTGAGCTACGTGGGTGGCCTTCTCGTCGGAGCTAGCGGCTACGGCGGCGACTATGGCGGCACAGCGGGGCGGAACGACGGCGGCACATCGGAGGAGGCCACGGCGAAGCAAGCTCAAGCTCGGACGAGCATATACTACCCAAGATGAACTCAACGCGCTAGCTAACGCCTGGAGAGGTGGACAGTGGCGCTCCGGCCATGGTGATGGGGCTAGCGGCGGAGCTCCGGCGAGCACTTGCACGGCGCGGTGGCTTACCGGTTGCTAACAGCGGTCACAGGTGAACGCAGTGGGTTGCTGGGGAGCTAGTGGTGCTACCGTGGTGATGAATGGGCTACACGGCACGAGTTTGCGCTGGCTATGGCGACGGCAGACGCAGGACAAGCTCGACTGCTGCTGCGGCGAGGAAAGGAGGCCGAGGCGAGGTGAATGGCGTGCTCTGGCAGTGCGGGCGGGTGCGGGCGATGTTAAGGCATGCGCTGGCCTACCTTGGCCACATGCGGCGAGGCGTTGGTGACGTGTGGCCGTTGCCAGCCACCACACGGCGCGCGACGACTGACGCCGGTCGGCCACCAAGCCTGATTCAGCCGATTCAGAAACTGAAAGAGACGCCTGACAGCCGGTTTTCATGTTGATGCAACTGCTAAACCGTGGCTCCAAAGCACAAACTATCTTAACAACAATCATAGCCCTATGTACCAGCTACAACTTTCATAAAGGGATCATGCTCTAATTCGCAACCAACACTGAGTAATGTCATCCCCAATGTCAGCCTTTCAGTCTGTCAACGAACAAAGACTTAGAAAATTTTATAAGTGTTGAAATGTTGATTTTACTGATTTTTGTGATCCAATTTCACACATGTTAGGAGCTGAATCATTCAATGACCCAAAAATAAAAGTTGTTCCTTATAGCAAATACTACAACTTTGCTTTAGTGACCACCTCCATGCAAGGTCTCTAACATCTAGTTCAAATTTGGTCAAACATGTCACATTTAAATGATGATACACTTCAAAGCATGGCTTAATGACCTAATTACCCCTAACCATGAATATCAAAGTTGTTCATAATGATACTCTAAACATGTTTAAGCAATTTGCAAGGTCATTCAATCATTTCATGTGTTAGTCACTCATAGAGCTATTTAAAGTAATCACATGAAACATGACTTAAGGGCTTGATCATGGAAAGTGACATTCATGAACCATGTTCCATTTGCTAACCTAGGTATTGCCAATATATTTTTGTGACTCATATCAACCATCTACATGTACACACTCATGATCATATGCATAGACACATGGAGTCATAAAATAATGAGAAAAGTTACATATGTTCAAAGAAACATGTGATAACAAGCAAATGTTGCAGATGTTTCAATCCAATGTTTCAATTGTAAATGCTTGTTTATGAATGCTTGATGATCATGCTCATGTTATGCAAGGCTAACACCCAAGGTGTTACAGCCCCTCCCCCTTATAAAAATCTCATCCCGAGATTTGCAAGACCTACCATTCTTGGAAAAAGGCGGGATAAACTTCTCGTAAATAATCTTCTCTTTCCCACGTAGCATCTTGTTCACTATAATTGTTCCACACCACCTTATAGAACTTAATAATCTTACTCCATGTTACTCTCTCCATCTCCTCTAATACTCGAATTGGCTTTTCTTCATAGGTCAAATCCGATTGAAGCTACACATTGGTGGATGCAATAGCTTCTTCAGGTACTCGAAGACATTTCTTCAACTAAGAAACATGGAAGACATCAAATATTACACTCATCTCTGGTGGAAGTTGTAGCTTATACGCAACATTTCCTTTCCATTCCAAAATCTTGTATGGCCCTACATATCTTAGTGAAAGCTTCTTTTTCATCCCAAATCTCTTCACACCTTTCATGGGCGATACTTTCAAGTATACATAGTCACCCACTTCAAAAGTCAGTGATCTTCTTCTTCTATCGGCATAACTCTTTTGTCTTGATTGAGCTGCCTTCATATGTTGTTGGATGATATGCACTTGCTCTTCGGCTTCGTTGACAAAGTCAATACCAAAGTATCTCCTTTCACCAGACTCAATCCAATTCAATGAAGTTCTACATTTTCTGCCATACAATGCTTCAAATGGAGCCATTTTGATACTCGCTTGATAACTATTGTTATAGGAGAACTCAGCTAAAGGTAACCATTTCTCCCATGAACCTTTTGAAGATATAACACAAGCTCTAAGCAAATCTTCTAGGATTTGGTTCACTCGCTCCGTCTGTCCTGAAGTTTGCAGATGGTATGCCGAACTTCTAATTAGCTTGGTTCCCAAAGCCTGGTGTAAATGCTCCTAGAAATGAGCTATGAACTGTGGTCCTCGATCTGAGATTATAGTCCTGGGTACTCCATGCAGTCTCATGATTTGGGAAACATATATCTCAGCGTATTTCCCAACTATATACCTTATGTTCATAGGTATAAAGTGTGCTGACTTGGTGAGACAATCAATAATAACCCATATAGAATCATGACCTTGTGGCTTCATTGGAAGGCCTGTGATAAAGTCCATGCTAATTTCCTCCCATTTCCATCCTAGAATAGGCAATGGCTGAAGTAATCTGGTGGATTTCATATGAATAGCTTTTACTCTACTGCAGTTATCACACCTAGCAACATAGGCTGTGATCTCTTTCTTCATCTTAGTCCACCAAAAATAGGTTTTCAAATCTTGATACATCTTACTACTACCTGGATGAATAGACAATTTGGACGAGTGAGCTTCATCTAAAATTTGATTCCTTAGCTCGCGGTCTTTTGGTACCACAAGTCGGTCCTCAAACCATAATACACCTCTTTCATCCAATTTGAAATGTTTGGTTTCTTGCTCTTGCATTTTTCTCTTGATGTGACTTATTCCTACATCCGTCTGCTGTAGCTCTATGATTTTGCTCTCAAATGAACAACTGATTGTGATATTGTGTAGTACAGCAGGATATAACAAGTTGAATCCATCCTCCAATAATGCTTCTATAGTGTTGCAATGAGACTTCCGACTGAGTGCATCTGCTACTACATTAGCTTTACCCGGATGGTAATGCACTTCTAAATTGTAGTCCTTAATTAGCTCTAACCATCTTTGTTGTCTCATGTTCAGCTCGGGTTGGGTAAAGATATACTTGAGACTTTTGTGGTTAGTATATATATGACATACATTGCCCAACAAATAATGTCTCCATATCTTTAATGCATGAACAACTGCTGCAAGTTCTAAATCATGTGTAGGGTAGTTGACTTCATGTTTTCTCAATTGCCGAGAAGCATATGCAATAACTCTTCCTTCTTGCATAAGCACACAACCCAAGCCTATGCCTGATGCATCACAAAATACATCGAAGGGCTTTTCAATGTCTGGTTGTGCTAGCACAGGTGCTGTAGTCAACAAAGTTCTAAGGGTATGAAAAGCTGCTTCACATTCTGGTGTCCATTTGTACTTCTCATCTTTCTGAAGTAGTCTGGTCATAGGCTTAGCTATCTTTGAGAAATCTAGAATGAAACGATGATAATATCCTGCTAACCCTAGAAAACTCCGAACTTCATGAACCAAAGTTGGGGCTTTCCAATCCATGACCTCTTGTACTTTTGATGGGTCTACAGAGATTCCATCCCTTGATAAGATGTGACCTAAGAAAGGTACTTTGCTCAACCAGAATTCACACTTGCTAAATTTCGCATATAGCTTATGCTCCCTCAATCTGGATAAAACAATCCTTAGATGCTCTTCATGATCTGACTCATTTTCTAAATAAATCAATATATCATCGATAAACATGACCATGAACTTGTTGAGCTCGGGCATGAATACCGAGTTCATCAGGTCAATGAAGTAGGCTGGAGCATTTGTTAGTCCAAAAGACATAACCAAATACTCATATAAGCCGTACCTAGTAGAGAAAGCAGTTTTAGGTATGTCCTCCAATCTAATCTTTATCTGATGGTAGCCCGATCTCAAGTCAATTTTGGAGAATACCTTTGCCTTTGCTAGCTGATTGAACAAGATGTCGATGCGAGGCAATGGATATTTGTTCTTGATGGTCACAGCATTGAGTGGTCTGTAATCTACACACATTCTCAGTGACTTATCCTTTTTTTTCACAAACAAGGCTGGACATCCCCATGGAGATGAGCTAGGTTGGATAAGACCCTTGTCCAATAGATCTTGCAATTGAACCTTAAGTTTCGCTAACTCATTGGGTGGCATTCTATAGGGCCTTCTAGATATGGGTGTCGTACCTAGCACTAACTCGATCTTAAATTCCACATCCCTATCAGGTGGTAAGCCTGGTAATTCCTTTGGAAATACATCCGAAAACTCACAAACCACTGGGATATCACAAATTGTGGTGGTTTGGATAGCACAAGCTAAATGTTGGAGTTCAAAATTGTGGGAGAGTGGTACTAGAAAAGCATTCTCTCTCGTGGGTTCCCTCAACATAATAGTATGGGTGCTAGTGTCAATAAGAACACCATGATACTTCATCCAAATCATGCCTAAGATTACACTTATCGATAACCCGGGCAATATTATTAAATCTGTTGTGTACTCGCTCCCTTGTATAGAGATGAGCACATTTTGACTATCTTTTTGGTAGTAACAGTACCTCCTGCTGAACTTATGTTATAACCCACTTTACTTACTTCAATTATTTCTTGATCATGTCTAGATGCAAATGCTTGACTCATAAATGAATGAGAAGCTTCTGAATCAAATAAAACAACAGCGGGATGCTTGTTGACGAGAAACATACCAGCCGTGACAACTTCTCCAGCGGACACTTCCTCAACAGCGGTATAATGCACGTATCCCGGACGTGCCCTTGCGTTCGCCTGCCTCTGATTATTCTGATTTGGGTTGCCATTCTTCTTGGGGTGGGGGCATTCCTTGGCCCAATGACCCATTTGGTTGCAGTTGAAACATGGCTGATTATTCCTAGGTCCTGTGGAGCTTCCCTGACTGCCAGTCCCTTTTGGTAAGGCAATAGTGAATGCCTTACGGAATGGTTTTTGTGGCCTATTATTCTGAGCTTTAGGTGGTGGAGGCCTAAACTTGGGTACAGGTGGATGGAATTGTGGCCTAGCTGTGATAGGCGCTTTTGACTGTGAAGATCCGGAGGCACCTACCTCATATGCCCTCTTACGACCCTTAGCAACTGCATGCATGTTATTGTGGTTTTCTTGGATCAAGGCATCACTAATAAACTCATTGTACGTGGCACACCTAGAATTGGCCATGGTCTTCATCAGTTTGGTACCCAGACCTTGCTTGAAACTCTCTATCTTTTTTTTCTCAGTATCCACAAAACCTGAAGCATATCTGGACAAGTTGTTGAATGCGTGCATATATTCTGTGAGGGTCTTCGTTCCTTGAGTGAGCCTCATAAATTCAGCCGCTTTCATGCGCATTAGGCCTAGGGGAATATGATGTCCCCTAAAAGCCAGCTTGAACTGTTCCCAGGTCACTCGCGCATTAGCAGGTAGAGACGACAAGAAATATGTCCACCAGATCCCTGCTGGTCCTTGCAGCTAATGAGAAGCATATTCAGCTTTCAGATGTTCTGTGACCCTCAGCAGACAAAATTTCTGCTCAATGGATGTATACCATTCTGTAACGTCTCGCCTCCTTGAGGCTAAGCCCGCTTATATCTGGTAGCTTTCCTAGGACATAGACTGCCCTCATAGACCAACACTAGTCTTTTCTGCACACTTTGTCCTCACTCATGCGCCCCCAGGAAGAACTTCTCGGTCGGTCACCCATCGCTCTAGGCCAAGCACGCTTAACCTTGCAGTTCTTAAGAGATGGACTTCCAGAAAAGAAGTTGCAACTTGTTGGTATGAGTATCCTATTAATCCAATTAAGCCTTGGGCCGGGGTGTTACAGTATATGCATCAAGTGGTTCCATCCAACTCTTATAACCTAATGCATCAATCATAAGTACTTAAGTAATCATTTGTAAAATACTGGGAGACTTAAAATGCTCCGGGGCTTGCCTCATAGAAAGGAAGTGGGGCGGTGGTCAGGACACTCTGGAAGCTCTTTAGGATTCTACTCCACGCCTTCAGGAGCTGTGACCTGAGGATTCTCCTGCTGGTCCCCTTCCTCTGCTTCTTCGAAGTCCAGCAATGTTATTTCTTCCTCCGATCCTAGATGCATGAATATGGCATAAGATATCGTGAATGCATCTATGTTAACAAGTGTAGCATGATGACATATGATGAATGCATTCATGATAAGTATTCGTAACAGCGTGATGTTAACAAGTGCATCATGTTTATTGAGTAGGTGTATATCTCTTCTTGATTATTTAATTAACTACTTCCACAATGCATCTACTATATCACAAAATAGCAGCTACTTGTTTCACTCATAACTAGAGTTCTACTAATCCAAATGCAGTGATCCTGAACTTTCTGGAAAACTTATCAAATTATCTACAACTTTGTTATTAACCATTTTTACAGCAAACATCATCCCTATCATGCAACTTATCAAACTACAGAATCTGTCCGGAATCCTTTTAAATTTGCATTTTAAAGCAACAATACCTCTACTTCATGTAAGCACTCAAAGTTTGACAACATAAAGCCTACCAACAGTTTAAGCATACCAAATACATTCAAGACAATATAATGGTGAAGCCCAAACTATTTATTTAAATGTCTTTATTATTTTATTTAGATACATAGGTTAAATAATAAATATATATCAAATGTGCATCATAAATTCTCAAAAATTTACAGTGCTTTTCTAAGGTTACTCAAAGACTACTGTAAAAGTTTCATGCCATTTTATACAGTAAAACATTCTATACAAAAATGACAAGACAGAAAGGCTTAAAGTAGCATAAATAGAAAACCCTAGTGAAAAGTGTTAAGCAACAGATTTCCTATTTTGCTTAGCGGTGACATCATCACGGCATGACCTACATGACCTGGCGCATCGATTGAGCTACGTGGGTGGCCTTCTCGTCGGAGCTAGCGACTACGGCGGCGACTATGGCGGCACGGCGGGGCGAAACGATGGTGGCACGTCGGAGGAGGCCACGGCGAAGCAAGCTCAAGCTCGGACGAGCATATACTACCCAAGACGAACTCAACACGCTAGCTAACGCCTGGAAAGGTGGATGGTGGCACTTCGACCATGGTGACGGGGCTAGTGGCATAGCTTTGGTGAGCACTTGCACGGCGCGGTGGCTTACCGGTTGCTAACAGCGGCCATAGGTGAACGCAGTGGGTTGCTAGGGAGCTGGTGGTGCTGCCGTGGTGACGAATGGGCTGCACAGCGCGAGTTTGCGCTGGCTATGGCGACGGTGGACGTGGGACGAACTCGGCTGCTGCTGCGGCGAGGAAAGGAGGCCGAGGCAAGGTGAATGGCATGCTCTAGCAGTGCGGGCGGGTGCGAGCGATGTTAAGGCGTGCGCTGGCCTACCCTGGCCACACGTGGTGAGGCGCCGGTGACGCACGGCCATTGCTAGCCACCACGCGGTGTGTGACGACTGACGTCGGTCGGCCACCAAGCCTGATTCAGCTGATTCAGAAACTGAAAGAGACGCCTGACAGCCGGTTTTCATGTTGATGCAACTACTAAACCGTGGCTCCAAAGCGCAAACTATCTTAACAACAATCATAGCCCTATGTACCAGCTACAACTTTCGTTAAGGGATCATGCTCTAATTCGCAACCAACACTAAGTAATGTCATCCCCAATGTTAGCCTGTCAGTCTGTCAACGAACAAAGACTTAGAAAATTTCATAAGTGTTGAAATGTTGATTTTACTGATTTTTGTGATCCAATTTCACACATGTTAGGGGCTGAATCATTCAATGACCCAAAAATAAAAGTTGTTCCTTATAGCAAATACTACAACTTTTCTTTAGTGACCACCTCCATGCAAGGTCTCTAACACCTAGTTCAAATTTGGTCAAACATGTCACATTTAAATGATGATACACTTCAAAGCATGGCTTAATGACCTAATTACCCCTAACCATGAATATCAAAGTTGTTCATAATGATACTCTAAACATGTTTAAGCAATTTGCAAGGTCATTCAATCATTTCATGTGTTAGTCACTCATAGAGCTATTTAAAGTAATCACATGAAACATGACTTAAGGGCTTGATCATGGAAAGTGACATTCATGAACCATGTTCCATTTGCTAACCTATGTATTGCCAATATATTTTTGTGACTCATATCAACCATCTACATGTACACACTCATGATCATATGCATAGACACATGGAGTCATGAAATAATGAGAAAAGTTGCATATGTTCAAAGAAACATGCGATAACAAGCAAATGTTGCAGATGTTTCAATCCAATGTTTCAATTGTAAATGCTTGTTTATGAATGCTTGATGATCATGCTCATGTTATGCAAGTCAAGTTATGCAAGGCTAACACCCGAGGTGTTACACCGATGTTGCTCCTGGCATCTCCGTCGCATCGGCCACCATCATCATCAACCGTTCTCCACCACCAACTCCATCAGTATCGGTGGTCGACTCCTCTATAGGCCGTCGAGCGCTCGGGGACTCTAGGGAAGGGTCTGTCGGCATTGCCTCTGCATAGGGACCAACCCCCGGCTGATTGCTAGTCTAGGCAGACAGATTTAGATCCTCCATACGCCTCACTCTGCATCAGATTAGCTCGTCAATCACCGCAACTATAAGGATCCGACAGCAAAATGAATCCAAGGCAAAGATACTTACACGTCGGCCTCCTGGTACACAGTTCTGAACTGACGCTGCCTCCCCGATCACCTAGGCATGGCTTAGGGGTCAAGCCACATACCCTAGGCTAGAGGTCTCGCAGTCCTCGCCGTAAGCCTCTCCTCTGTCTATCACTCAGGGACTCCCTCCGCTCGTTGCTCGGGGACTCCTTCCACCCATTGCTTGGGGACTCCCTCCCCTCCTTTTGACTACACCTCCACGCGCGTGTTGCGTGGAGAAGCTAATGGAGCCCCATCGTCGTTCGACCACTCGGACATCACCGTGCTCTGCATTCGAGTGGTCTGACCACCGCCAAGCGAGATGCCATCTAGCTTGTGGGGCGCTGCACCCGCCATCTTCCTCTTCTTAGGGGCTGGCTCATCTGTCACCACCCTTTTTCCCTAGACCTTCTATGACATCAGGGGGTCTCTCCGTTTGACCAGCACCTGCGCCTCTAGACTCCGACGAGGCACTGACGGCACCTTCCTTTGGCTGAGTGGTTGGCCGGGCATCCACTGCCTTCGGCCAATCGCTCCTAGGCATGCCCGAGAAGTACGTCACTTGTTCCTATGAATGGATCTTCCCCAAGTGAATCAGACCGGTACAGGATAAAAAGCCTCAGGAACAATGGTTGAGATTTTTACCTGAGGAGGTGGGTTCATGTAGTTGAAGGATCTCGTTTGCCCTGGCACGATGAATGGTGCATTTGGAGCAAACAGTTTGGCTGCTCGGCATACCATAGCATCCCTCACAGCCTCTCTATCCTCTCTCGGGTGCCGTCAATGTCCCCCCTTGAAGTCAAAACCCGCGTGGGCCCTCTCCTTGCAGGGCTGGACATGGCGCACTATGAAGCTCACCGCCACTAGTGCACCATTCATCTTTATGCCCTTTATCAGGCTGAGGAACTCCATCACCTGATCCATATCAGCACTGCTTGACTTGTCCGACTAGCTTTTCTAGTTCTCTAGAATGTGGTCGACGTCGCAGCGGATGGCAAGATGGCTCTGCTTCATGTACAACCACCTGGCGTTCCACCCCTTCAGTGAGGAGTTTAGCGGTATAGTGATGTACTCACCCGCCATCCCATCGCGAAGTTGTAGATACACGTCGTCGACCACTCTAGAACCTCCGACGCCCTTCTTCTTCAGCCAAAATAGGTGTCGAAAAAGGTTGAAGTGGGGAAGAATTCCGAGATACGCCTCACAGAAATGGATAAAAATAGAGATGTGCAAGATGGTGTTTGGATGGAGATTGCATAGACTCACTCTCTAGAACTCCAATAGATCCCACAAGAAAGGATGAATAGGAAATCCTAACCTACACCAGAAATAATCTTCAAATACTATGGCTTCGTCGGTATGCGGCATCTGGTCTCGGGCTATGACTCATGAACCAAATCAACATTGGAATTTCAGATTCCTTCAAGGACCACTCCTGATGCTCCCAAAAAACTGCCATTTTGGTCTCGGGCTATGGCTGCTACTGATGCCCTTCTCAAGTTCTTTGAAATAGCTACATCGACATTCACCTTCATGCATCCAGCTGGCGGTGGCAGCCACCGAGGACATTGAGTCTGAACTTTTGCCTTTGCTCCTTGAGTCGGCTTCAGCACTTTCAATTCAGCAACATATTTGTTTACAAAGCTATGTGTCGATAGCGGGCTCTGGAAAATATTTTCATGTATCACCTTTTTTCTTGCATACCAAATTGCCCACATAGTTACGGACATTGTTTCAAACAGGTTCGCCAACCAATCTCTCGAGTTCTCCTGCATTCAAACGTTCTATGTGACGGCGACTAAGCCGCTTGTAGGCCTGTCCCGCACACACGCACGCGCACTCCTACTAGAGAGGCAGCCGTTATATGGGCTGAAACTTGTGATGGGCCGGACAAGAGCCAGGCCGACTTGTTTACTGGCTCCGCGAGCCAGCAACTCATACAACCAGATGGCGAGAGATAGCAAGCTCGAAAACAAAAAAAGATTGGAACTGCGCAGGAAGTTTTTTTTTTACAAAAAAAAAATGTTTCTTTTACTTATGCCAAGAGAGCAGTAGGTGTTGGTGGGGCAGGACGCACACGCCTATGATCAGCATCGCCAATCAGTCAACTGAAGCGATCGAAGCCATCAGGTGCATCGATCAGCTGAAAGTTTCAGATCAGTTCATGACCCTGATGTTATTATATTAGTTCTGAATTTCTGACAAGGAAATCATCTGATGTGAAACCACGTGCATAGGAGACGATATGGAGTACTAGTATAGTACTGTATCATCATCGTATCATCTGTGCCTGTTCAGCAGCCAGCAGGTGGTTTCGCTGCGTTTGTTTGTAGTAGGCCATTGACATTCAGACATTCTAGTGTTGTTGGCAATTGGCATATGTCAACTCTTTGTCTAAAACCCCGTTCACACCAAAGAGGGCAAATGAAATAAAGCAAATTAAGCATTGCTTCCTGCTGCGGGAAAGTGGAAACAGTCCAAATAGTGCAAGCCGTTCGTTTCAAAAAAAAAAAATAGTGGAAGCAGTTGGCAAGCGAGATCGATGCATGCAGCGTAGCGGTAGTCGGTCAATGAGCAGCTGGCTCAGGGATGCCGGACAGGCGAAGCTACTTGAGGTGGACATGGACTTGACTCGCACACGCGTTACTTTTTTATATATTCCCTTCAATTCAATTCTTCTTCTTCCAATCCACCTCGTCCAAACACAACTCGCGTTATCTACCAAAAAAAAAAAAAACTCGCGTTATCTACTCAGCTTTTGTCAGTACATTCTTCAAAGGGATTCATACGACGTAAACACGCTGGAGAGCCTGTGCACTATTTGAAAATTTTCCCGCTCCCAATGCTAAAAGGATCAGTAATATACATACTGATGAAGTTTGAAAGACAAATTATTAAAAAAAATGATGATGAAGAACAATACAATTTTTCTTCATTTAATAGGAAAAGGAGCAACACTGCGGATTGCATTGGTTTATATACAACTATATAAGAAAAGATCTGTAATGTTCCATTAAAAAAAACAGAAATACAACAGTAGCTTCTTGCTGGTCCATGGCTATAGCCAGTGTTGACTAATTCATGATTCGCACGCATACATACAGAGAAGTTCTACTACGGCATTGTTTAGTTCCAACAAGTTTTTTCAAAAAGTGCTACAGTAGCCATCACATCGAATCTTGCGATAGTACATGGAGCATTAAATGTAGACGAAAAAAAAACTAATTGCACAGTTTGGTTGGAAATCGCGAGACAAACGTTTTGAGCCTAATTAGTCCATGATTGAATACTAATTACCAAATAAAAACGAAAGTGCTACAGTAGCCAAATTCTCAAATTTCGCTCAACTAAACCGGGCCTACATCTCTTCGCATCGTCTGAAACTCTGAATTCGTTCTGAATTGAAGTGTCAGCGGTCGAGTTTTCCTCCGTCAGTGCGCACACGCATGCAAAAGAGATAGGATGTGGATGTCGCGTTGAAGGAAGCATCGTGGTTTGTTAGCAGATCGACCGCATCATGAATGATAAGGTTGTGCATGACGACCTGATCGAGATATATTATTATAAGTAGTATATATGTGTGTTTGACTGTAGGCCATTTGACCCACAATATATATATATATAGAGTTAAATGCACCAGAGGTCCATTAATTTATGAGCAAGTTTCAGTTGGGTCCATCAACTTTCAAAGTGGCTTTTTGGGTCCATAAACTTTTAAAATGGTTCAGTGCAGTCCATACCTATTTATTTAACCTTAAATTCAAAACACATTTGTAGAAAACCCCTTCCCGCACCACATCTTCTCCATGCAGTCCGGGTGGTTGAGCGCCAGCGCCAGCACCCACTCCACGCTGGTCGTCGTGGTGTCGGAGCCGGCCGTGAAGATGTCCAGCACGAACGCCTTGATGTTCTCCCTGGTCAGCTTCACCTCGGCGTTCACGTCCTCCGCCGCGTCCATGAGGATGTCCAGCAGGTCCTTGCTGCTGTTGTCGGTGGTGGTGGTGGTCTGCCCGAGCCCATGCTGCCGTCTCCGGTTCTCCTCCTTGCCCGTGATCATGATCTCCAGCAGCGCGTCGAACTTGTCCCGCACCACGCGCGTCCTCCGCGTGAGCCCCTGCAGGTCCCATCTCCGGCAGAGCCCCACGTAGTCCTCGACGTTGAAGGCCCCCACGAGCTCGGCGACGTGCTTGGCGTAGTCCCTGGCCGCCTCCGTCATGTGGCCCGGCAGCGCGTTGGCCACCATGCGCATGATGGTGTTGTTGGACATGCTGATGAGGTGGCGGCTGACGTCGATGGCCAGGCCAGCACCAGTTCAGTTGCCCCGCCGCGCTTTCTTTGCGTCGGCGAGTGGTCCCAGTCCGGGTGGCACAGCCGGCAGAGTACGACGGCAAGGAGGTAGGTGTCCGGTGGTGAGGTTCAGCACCAGCTCCTGGTTGGCGTCGCGGGCGGTCTGCGGCGGCGTTCGGGGCCTGCGAGGCTGAGGAAGATGGCGCGGCGTCGTGGGCACATCCGAAGTCGCCGTGGCCAGTGTTGGAAGTAGTAGGCGTCTGCGAAAACGGCGGTGTGGTTCGGGGTAGGCATGGAGGTCGACGATCGGAGCAGGGCTGTTTGGTAGTGTCCGCGCTGCGGCGTCACGCCCGCACCATGACGGCCGGCGCCGTCAGTGCGCGCTTAAGGAGACCCCGCCGCGCGGGCATGTGGTCAGCTGCCTCCGTTGCGGGCGTCGAGCTGCCGCCGCCGTGCATAAGGACCCCCCGGAAAGGGCGCACAGCGGGAGCTCTCAACGGAGCTGCACATGACCAGTCGCATGTGCGCGCCGGTGAGATACACCACTACAGCGCCGGCGGTGGATGCGGCTGTGCGTGGGAGAAGCAGGGGAGAGAGAGTGAGAAAACGTAGTAGATGATGCAGGTGGCCCACACCGGCATGCCGTGGTGGGCGTGTCGTGCCTGGTCGGGGAGCAGTGCGAGTAGGCGGAGGTGGAGCGGGTGCGCGAGCATCAGCAGCTCCCCGTGCCCCTCCTTGCGCCAGGCGTAGTCGACGGAGAAGGGCCGGTCATTCGGGTTCAGTGCGGCGTGCCCCGCGGTCGGGTAGCAGCGGCTGTAGCGGTCGAGGACCGGCTCCAGGAGGTAGGCGACCCGGATGGCGCCGGCAAAGGCGATCGCCGAGAGCTACGTGGGGCCGGCCTGCGCGAGGTGGATCAGGGCTGACGCGTAGAGGAGGAACGTCTGGCCGCTGTCCATCCGGAGGCGCCACTTGGTGCCGGAGGAGCCGTGGTGGCAGTAGCAGGAGCTTGAGCCGACGTCAACGAAGGCGTGGACGGACGCGACGGAGATGTCGATCGGACCGGTGGCGGTGGTGGTGAGGGTGACGTAGGGGCAGCCGCGGACGAGGTGCGCGTGGAGGGACGGGGACACGTCGAGCGTCACGGAGAGGTCGTCGAAGGCCGACACGACGTGGTGCTACGCGCTCCCGGCGGCTGCGACGGAGGCGTCGGAGACGGGTAGCAGATGTCGAGCGCGCCGCCACCGGGGGATCGGACGGCGTACGGGTGGATGTACTCCGGCATGTCCCCGTCCTTGAGCACGAAGTTCTAGAAGGAGGAGTTGGTGGGCAGCGGCGCGGCCAGGAGCGCCGGCGCGAAGAAGTGGGACGGGTCCGGCACCACCGTGGACGTTTAAGCCCGAGCGCTTCATGCCCGGCGGCGCGGGGGCCGGCGTCGACCCCAAGGGGCAGCACATGCACCTCATGCCGTTCGGGAGCGGCCGCCGTGCCTGCCCCGGCATGGGCCTGGCTAGCGCGCCCGCAGCAGCGACGACGGGCGCCACGAAGCCGTCCGCGTACGTGACCTGCTGGGGCAGACCACCACCACCGCCGACAACCGCAGCAAGGACCTGCTGGACATCCTCATGGACGCGGCGGAGGACGTGAACGTCGAGGTGAAGCTAACCAGGGAGAACATCAAGGCGTTCGTGCTGGACATCTTCACGGCAGGATCCGACACCACGGCCACCAGCGTGGAGTGGGCGCTGGCGCTGGCGCTCAACCACCCGGACTGCATGGAGAAGATGTGGTGCGGGAAGGGGTTTTCTACAAATGTGCTTTGAATTTCAGGCTAAATAAATAGGTATGGACTGCACTGAACCATTTTAAAAGTTTCTGGACCCAAAAAACCACTTTGGAAGTTGATGGACCCAACTGAAACTTGCTCACAAGTTAATGGATCCCTGGTGCATTTAACTCATATATATATATATATATATATATATATATATATATATATATATATATATATATATATATATATATATATATATATTAGCAAATGCTAACTAACTAGTACGAGTAGTACAGTGCTAATTGTCCACGTACTAGTACGCATTAGTCGTCTGATTCTCAATTCTTTACCAAACTAGCTAGCTAGCGTGATTGAATTCGCAAAGCAAACCAAGACACCAGAAGCTGCCCATGCCTGCATGCATGTGTGCTAGCCGTTGGATCCACATATTTTTCTTTTTCAGGGCATAATAATATACGCATGCACATGTACTGTTGATAATTCGGTACTTCCTCCATCCCAAAGTTGTTCCAACTTTCTTGAGAGTCAAAGCGTCTTAAGTTAGACTAATTTATATAATAAAGCAATAACATTTATGATATCAACTAAGTATTATTAGATTCTTCATTAATTATATTTTCGTAGTATATCTATTTGATGTTATAAATTTTTATAGTTTTCTCTATAATTTTAGTCAAACCTAAGATAATTTGACTCTCAAGAAAGTTAAAATAACATATAATTTGGAATGAAAGCGTATATAATTGATTATGTCAATATTTGTCTGTAATCGGTATGTACTCGCACTAGCTAGCTAGCATGGAGAAGGGCGCATGCATGCCCTATCGATCAGGTTAATAAAATGCGTGTCACGCTATGTATTCAAGGCAGCAAAAAAAACAACATAATTAGCTACGGTGTGCACATTATGTGCTAAGGATTATTTGTTAATGATATAGTATACGGTAGGGATGAAAACGGATTGGATACGGACGGATATCACTAATATTACATTTATTTTCATATTTCTGTCCGGATTCGGATTCAAACACGGATAGTGTCAACCATACCGGATATGATACGATTGGATATCGACATCATAAATATGCGATTTGAGTATTCGGATACGTATATGGTATTGGATGTTGAATATTCGGACTTGGATACGGACAGATATAAACCCCTCTAAATGGATTCGGTCTCGAATACGGTCGGAAAATATCTGTACCGTTTTCACCCCTAAGTATATGATTTGTTCGCAGAGATGAAATGACAAGAAAAATCTCATAACATCATAATTCAATCCAAGTAAAGTAGATTCTAGAGGCATTCTAACGAACTTATAGGTTTTCAAAATCTGAGAATCCAATAAAGCATAAGGGTTGATTTGGTAAAGCTCCTAAAGCTGAATCCAAGAGGATCTATCATAAATAGTTTTTTTTACTGAGAAGTGATTCTATATTATGATTATGTGAAGTGGTTCTTTGAAAGGTACTAGGGGCTCGAAGGTGAGAAAAATAGCTTCTCCTAATTCACTCTAAGCATGGAGTCATTTATGCATAGAGTTTATCTTAAAGAATTATATAAACACATTTTTAGTCCGAGAATCATTTCTCTCAGCTTCCACAGAAAATCTAGATCAAGAGGAGCTCTACCAGATATGCCATAAATACTGCTCGGTCCCAAAATAATTACATGTCTTGATTTTCAAGAGTCAAATATTTTTCAGTTATATTAAATATATACAAAAATATATATATTAGTATTTATGATGCATAATAAATAAATAAAATTAGCTTAATAGTGGAATGTATTTTCATAGTAAACACATTAGGATATGTAAATAATAATAATAATTTTTTAGATCTAGTTTATTTTTTAAGAAAATATTAACTTCTCGAAAAACTAGATATGTAGTTATTTTGGGAGGAAGTATGGTACATTGGATTATTCTAAGAATCTTTATTCAATCTAAAGGGAGATGCACGGAGACTATTGGCGGGAAAAAGACTGATGTATGCAATGTATAATACAGCAGTAGTACATTTGACCGTACCAAACAAAAAGTTACTGATGGGACAGGTTTGTTGAAAAGCTATGACTGAAAATACTGTTCGCTGATTTATTGTGAGAGAAAAATATTATTCATTCGCTTATATATATATATACACTCCCTCCTGAGGCCGCCAGGCCAGTTATAGCTAGGGATGAAAATGGTACGGATATTTTCCGACCGTATTCGAAACCGAATCCGTTTAGAGGGGTTGAGATCTGTCCGTATCCGAGTCCGGATATCCAACATCCGATACCATATCCGTATCCGAATACTGAAATCGCATATTTATGATGTCGATATCCAATCGTATCCTATCCGACATAGTTGACACTATCCGTATTCGAATCCGAATCCGAACAGAAATATGAAAACAAATGTAATATCGGTGATATCCGTCCGTATCCGATCCATTTTTATCCCTAGTTATAGCTTATATTAATACGGATAGGTGAATCACGACGAACGAGAATCGCGGCGACTGTACAGTCGTATATATTATTTTATTTTTTCATTAATTAAATTTGTTTTTGTCGAGAAAAGTATATACAGATAACACATACTCCCTTCTCAGCAAAAAAGTATACACGTATATTTTATTCTCAAAATAGTATGAATACATACTCGTTATTTTGTATACCTCCATCCGTGAATGTATGCACATATACTCCGATCGTGTGGTCTAAGTATGCACTTATACTATGGGTATGTCTGCATACTCCATTTCAAAAAGTATGTATAAATACTCTATTCTAATAAGTATGTACATATACTTCATTTCAAAAAGTATGTATAAATACTATTCTAAAAGTATTAAAAAAATATGTATAAATACTATTCTAAAAGTATTAAAAAAGTATGTATAAATACTATTCTAAAAAGTATGTACGATACTCCATTCTAAAAAGTATATACAGGTACTCCTTACGTTAGATAAGGCATATATTGCTGACCGATTAGTATATAGTCGTACTCATACTCATACTCATACACGAGCAAGCTTATAGTAATACAGATAGGTGAATCACCGCCAGCGAGAATCACGACGACTGTATAGCCGTATATATTATTTTATTTATTCATTAATTAAATTTGTTACATGCATGCGGCATGCCTAATTGGATCCTCCAGATATCCACTCACCTGTACGTTCGCTGGACTGGCTTGAAGGACCCTCAGCGTGCGTATACTTGCACGTGGGAGTAACTATATATATACACACACGTCCACTGTTAGTCCATCCTACTGCTACTATTTTTAGTATAATTCCGCACGGTTGAATGGAGCGGCAAAGCGATTTGATCGCCCACTGAATTGTTGTGCGGTACAATCGCCGTACGGATCCGATCACATGGGTTGACTAAGTTGACAGCTAGGCTGTGTTGTTTTGTTTGTCGTAGCTCTAGTTAGAGGAAAATTCACCAGCGGTCTATGAAGTTGGCGTAAGGTATTATTTAGGTCCTCGAACTTTTAAAGTGATATCTGTAGGTCTTTAAAGTTAGTAGAGGGTGTCATCTAGGTCCCAAACTTTCAAAGTGATCATCGGAGGTCCCTAAACTTGGCAGAGGGTGTCATCCAGGTCCAAACTTTCAAAGTGATCATCGCAGGTCCCTAAACTTAGCAAATGGTGTCATCCAGGTCCCAAATACTGTAGCGATTCGGCACAGAATTTTAAAAAAAGAAATCTAAATTTTGGTAATGTAGCTACATTCTGCAGAAAATTCTAAAAATTGTATCTTTTTAATACGATCTCGCACGAAGATAATTTTATATAAAAGTTGTAGCTCTCGACGGGATCTACAACTTTCTAGTTTTGAGTTTTTTAATTTGAGGTCGCTAATAGACTCAAAAAAATTAAATAAATTTTCAGCAGTATATTAATCGCGTGCGAACGCTTGTCGCCTTGAAAAAAAAACAAATCTTCTTTATATGTCATCTGATAGAGATAATTTCTATACAAAAATTATAGCGCTCGATGAAACCTACAACTTTCTAATTATGAGTTTTTAATTTAAGGTCGGTAAGATGCTAAAAAAGTTAAAATGCTGATTTCAGTTCATGTATAGTGGTTTTGCATTTTAATTTTTTTTTAAACATCTTAAAGACTTCAAATTGAAAAACTCAAAATTAGAATGTTGTAGATCTCATCGAGCGCTACATCTTTCATATAAAAAGTATCTCCATTTGATAGCATATAAGAAAGATATGTTTTTTTCAAGGCGACAAGCGTTCGTACGCGATTAATATACTGCTGAAAATTTATTTAATTTTTTGAGTGTATTAGCGACCTCAAATTCAAAAACTCAAAACTAGAAAGTTGTAGATCCCGTTGAGAGCTATAACTTTT
Source organism: Miscanthus floridulus (assembly GCF_019320115.1). Classification (NCBI taxonomy): domain Eukaryota; kingdom Viridiplantae; phylum Streptophyta; class Magnoliopsida; order Poales; family Poaceae; genus Miscanthus; species Miscanthus floridulus. The sequence continues at coordinate 72,623,934 of NC_089592.1, forward strand.
ATATAAAAATCATCTTCGTGCGAGATCGTATTAAAAAGATACAATTTTTAGAATTTTCTGCAGAATGTAGCTACATTACCAAAATTTAGATTTCTTTTTTTAAAATTCTGTGCCGAATCGCTACAGTATTTGGGACCTGGATGACACCCTCTGCCAAGTTTAGGGACCTGCGGTGATCACTTTGAAAGTTTGGGACCTGGATGACACCCTCTGCCAAGTTTAGGGACCTCCGGTGATCACTTTGAAAGTTTGGGACCTAGATGACACCCTCTGCCAACTTTAGGGATCTACAGATATCACTTTGAAAGTTCAGGGACCTAAGTGACACCTTGTGCCAACTTCATAGACCGCTGGTGAATTTTCCTCCTCTAGTTATATGTGAATTTTTTCAGAACCAACTATCTGTAGCTCAAGAAACCTTGGGTCTACGTCACGTCCAGAGCAATATGTATATATATAATTTTTATGGTGTATTTTTGCTAATCCCAGGAGTAGTTACTTCTATCTTCAATAAACCACATTACGTATGTGTATATACTAATTTACCAGTTTGAATATGTTTATATACTCAATTTAAGATACTCCAAATCTTAGTACGCGAAATTTTTTCAATAGAGCCCATACTTTTAATATATTACTAAAATACCACTGCAATAGTATAGAAAATAAGTATAACCATATACTCTATGTATACTTGCGTTCTTGACATATATACTATCCTAGATGGTTTAGTATGATCATATACTCCGTCTATATACACTTCGTCAGGCCATATACACCCTAAATCTAGAGATATACACATGGGGTGTAACGACACCCTTGGAGTAGAAAATAATTTCCCTTTTGTTTATAACTTAGATTAGATATAAATATTTGAAACACATTATGATTTATTTTATTTACATACACAAACTGCAATCCTAGCCTGATCTCAGAGCTACGTGTATAGAGATTTGCTAAACATGCTGACAATCCTAACATCCGATCCTCCTACGTATTAAAAGCATGTTTGATACACAGGACTAGTTTCTAGTTGTGGCTATAATTAGGCCGCTAGTTAAAGACTTGGTAGAAAAATTAGTCCACTTAGCTCTCTTATTTAGATGCACTAAAGTTAATATTAGCTATTTTTTCGCTAGCTATCAATCAGCCCTGGTATTGAAACAGGTTCTTAGTTGGTAACCATCCCGACGCAAATTTGGTAAGAGAAATTAAATTAGCCGAAGCTTAGTTAGCTCAGAATCCTGCGTGAAATATTGTTGGGTACCGATATTAGGGATACCTAAAGCAAGAAAATTAGCGCCGATGCTGACTTTCTCGGATGACTCGAGACGTATTAAAAGGTCTCGCACGATCCCAAGGCCGCGGGCTCCGTCTTGCCCGACTTCGAGGCCGTGCACTCCATCTCGCCCAACCTCTTAGGTGCGGACTCCGTCATGCCAGACCTCAAGGACACGGTTTTCGTCTCGCCCAAGGCCGCAGGCTCCGTCTCATCCTACCTCGAGGCCACGGGCTCCGTCTCGCCCAACCACAAGGACGCAGTTCCGTCTCGCCTAAGGTCGCGGGCTCCGTCTTGCCCGATCTCGAGGACGTGGGTTCCATCTCGTCCGACGAGGACCCATGCCGCCACCAACCACTCCAGGTCCAAGCATATGGCCCTAGGTCAAAACTCTGACGCCAAGAAAAAGGCTGGCATGCCTCAATGTAACCCATGGCCATGACGGGCCATACCTAGAGATTCACATCAAGAACAGTGTCGGACATATCGGTGTTGTTCTGCCTAATCCTCGTACGAATGCTGACAGGCGCATCACTTCACCATGATGTCCACCGGGACAGAGTGGAACGCCATGACCGACAGATTATGCCTACGCATGGCGCCAGTGACGAACAGGCCCACGATATGGAGCCATCCCTGTTGACATCTACAGGATCGGCGGGACCTGCATGAAGGAGAAGAAAGACCCGGCAACCCTGAAAGCCTTCTCTCTCGTTCTTCTTCTTTTCCTACTCTGTAACTTGCGCTTTCCCTTCGCCCATAAAAGAGAAATTAGGGAGCCCCATGAAATTGGGGATCTGAACACAAGAGCACGACACGAGCATATGGCTGAGCGGTAAGCGAGCTCTCAGCACCCGTGATATAGATAAGGCCCGATCTTCCAAAAGGTATGATAACATCGATTAGTGGAGACTCGACGTTCACGATCTAGGCTTCGAACCAAGACTGATTCAGACCCCCGTAACCATTACATCACTGCTCCATTGGTTATCAACCACGCGAATGCAATTGACCTCGTCGAGAAGGCTTTCCTGCAAGCGAATCGAGAACACAAGCAAGAACGGGATGAATGCAATCCGAAATTGCAAATAAATATGAGGCTTATGAAAATAAGAAGGAGTTCAAGTCTTTATTCGAAAGGACTAATCGCCACAGGCGAATAAGATCAAGAACTGAGGCCCTGGTTCACAGTAAGCAGCTTTGGCGGCACAGTTGCAGCAAAACGACGTCTGTTTTACGATGAAATCAAAAACTAAAGAAGACGTTCATCTTGGCGCCCAATCCTTCGCAAAGGCAGCTGCCATGGTGGCCTTCCTACTGGGAATTCATCCTCCTTCTCCAGCAAAAGATTAGTACCAACAAGAGGCATAGCACTAGAAGCAGGATAAAGAGGACATATAGGCGATGTACAAGTTAAAGCATAATATGGTTTATCATGATCAGCAAGAGCAGATTTAAGAGCAAATAAAACTTCTTTTATGGTACTTGATGGTTCATTTGCTAGTTTGTTAGAGTCTTTATCATGTCCTTTCTTTTTTCTTTTCAGCAAGTTTCTTTTCATATTGCATAATTTCAGCAGGAATTAAAGGAAGTAAAGCAATTGTCTTTCCTTTAAACATAAAAATATATCTATTTTATCTATCATGATGTACAACATTATTATCATATTGCTAAGGGTGTCCTAACAAAAGTGAACAAGCTTGCATAAGCACGACATCAAAATTAGCATAATCATGGTATGATTCGATAGAAAATGCACACGAGCAGATTGTGTTACCTTTGTCTTACCACTATTGTTGAACCACTAAACATGGTATGAATATGGAAGAGCACGTGTAGATAAATCAAGGGTCTTGACAAGCTCAAAACTTACCATGTTATTGCTGCTCCCTCCATCAATTATAGCATGAACACGAAAATTATTAACAATTAGGAACATTGAAACAAATTGTGGCGTTATAGCTTGTCTATTGGCTCAACCTGTGTACTCAAAATATGTTGAACAAGGATTGATTTGTAGTCTACAGTGCATGCCACACTATCAATTATCCTCATCAGGATCTCCAGCACTATCCTCAAATTTATCTACATAAAGATCAGCTGCAAGTGCAAATTCATTCTCTTCATCACTAGCACTAACATACCCACCATCATTAGCAGCAATATATGCGCGTTTGTTAGGGCATTCTTTAGCAATATGTCCCATGCCCTTGCAGTAGTGGCAAACAACTTTAGAAGAGCTACTAGAGAAAGGTGTAGCAGATCCACTGGAAGAAGGTGTGCTAGGAGAACTTTTCTTTACAGACGTTGGTGGTGTCTGCACATTAGAAAATCTACTTACCTCGGTTGGATGTGAAGGAGTGGACGGAGTCGTGGAACGCCTAGGTTGTCGTCTCTGTACTTCTCTTTCAGCTTTAAGAGCATAATGATATAATTGGAAAAATCTAGTCTATTCTTTATAGTCAAGAACATCCTGTATTTCATGATGCAAACCTCAAAAAATCTAGAACACTTATCCATTTCATCCTCCTGTATGTTACTACGTGCTAGACCAATTAAAAGCTCCTGATAATATTCCTCAACAGTCTTACTATCTTGATTTAAACGTTGCAGTTTTAATCGCAGATCACACTGATAATATGGAGGAACAAATCTCGATTTCATTCGTCGTTTAAGTGCAGTCCAAGTTTAAGGTATTTGAGCATTAGCATTAGCATTAACAATAACATTATTGCAAATATCATTCCACCAGAAAAGAGCAAAACTAGTAAACTCACTAGTAGCAAGTCTAACTCTATATTTTTCAGGTACTTGATGGGAGCTAAATTTTTTACCTACAGCCATCTTCCAATCTAAATATGCTTCAGGATCAGCAGAATCAGAAAAAAGAGGTATCTTAAACTTGGTTTTAGAGAAAAGAGCACAAAAGAAGTAACCACAGAAAACATGAGCTTAAACAAGTGAAAGACACGGCCTGTGGAAAATTCAGAAGACGTGCTTAAAATTGACAAAAAGCTTGTGACCACGAAAAGAGGATCTTGTGACCAGTTTTTGACCAAAATAAAATTTTTCGAACTCGACAAAGCTAGGGACGGACGGATCCAAAAAATTTTTTGATCAATTTTGATATATGAAACGTCGAAATCTAAGTTCGTATGCGAAAACTAGACCAGTTTTAAGAACTGACTCTGAATTAGAGGACAAAACGGAAACAATGCGCGCAAAAGTTGTTGCGGCGGCTATGAATAGATGCAAATAATGAAGACAAGTGTAACAAATTAGATGGCGTGGACTACGGCTTGATGGATACAAATGAAACACAACAAGACTTGAAGGTGTTCACGGATTATGATGAAAAACAAAGGGAAAAACACAAACTGGACTAAAAACGATCTAAAACCAGCAACCAGAACTTGTCCTAGGACACAAACTCAACAATGCAAAATAGAGATGAAATTGCACGGCACAACGCGGCTATAGGACAGAAAATATGTGGCGGTGTATATTTTTTTGCCTTTTTGTGGACTATAGGTAATGCAAAAATAATAACAATCTAAAGGAAAAAAACAAAGTTATACCTAATGAGCAACAAGAGCTCTGATACCACTTGATGTAAATAAGGCCCGATCTTTCGAAAGGTATGATAACGTCGATTAGTGCAAACTCGACGTTCACGATCTAGGCTTTGAACCAAGACTGATTCGGACCCCCGCAACCATTACACCACTGCTCCGTTGGTTATCAACCACGCGAACGCGATTGACCTCGTCGAGAAAGCTTTCCTGCAAGCAAATCGAGAACACAAGCAAGAACGAGATGAACGCAATCTGAAATTGCAAATAAATATGAGGCTTATAAAAATAAGGAGTCTAGGTCTTTATTCGAAAGGACTAATCGCCACAGGCGAACAAGATCAAGAACTAGGGCCCTGGTTCACAGCAAGAAGCTTTGGCGGCACAGTTGCAGCAAAACAACGTCTGTTTTATCAGAAAATCAAGAACTAAACAAAACACAAACCCTAAGGAGAACGATGACTGCTAATTATAGAGTCTTGGGCGTCACCCTGCCTGGACGCCCCCCCCTAATGGGCCCAAACACGATACACGGTCCTATGGACCAAAAGATGGTGTCGCAGCACCCTGACAGATTCTGAACACTGACTTGTTTCGACGATTCCCGTTGATTCCGAAGGGCTTTTGATGTGAGACCAGTTGCATTGGCTTTCTTATCTAATTAGCTTTCCATCCATACGTGTATCGTCGAAAATGGAGCCTGGACACACCTGTGTGACTAGTTTTATGACAGACTAGCCCTGGAACCTAAGATGGCCTCCAACTTCAGTTGGACTAGGCCTCCACCATGAGAAAGATGAATTGGACGCCCATGCTGGACCTCCTCCTTTCCTTGGCTTGTATGTGATGACATAGTGATGTTCTCATTAACCCGTTCACTCCTTTCACCAGAGACTTAGTGATTTTCTCTCTTTCTCGCTTGTTTGTAACCCCTACTGCAAACTAAGTACCGATAACACGAGCAACAGCGAACTGGACGTAGGGAGGTTTCGCCCGAACCAGTATAACCATTGTGTCCTTTCGAGCACACCATCCGAGCTAGATGCGCAAATACAAATTTACTCGTTGGTGGTCCAAAAACACCGACAAGTATACGCGGCTTAACCACCCCCGAACTCTGTGTTGGAGGCAAGCAGACTAAATAGACCAAGGTGATGTTTGGATCACTAGTACAAGGACTAAAGTTTAGTCCATAAACTTTAGTTCTGTTGGGTTATTTGGATCTATAGGCTAAACTTTAGTTCTTTAATCTACAACGACTGATTTGCCCTCATTTAATTATCCATGCACAGCCATGCATGCGAGCGGCAATGGGTATGGGGCGTCCAACGCCTGCCCCGAGAGAGTTTAGCCCAATTTAGGACATCTTTAGAAGCAAAAGATTTTAGCCTAATTTTTAGTCATTTACTCACTTTTAATCCCTTCTATTTGGATGATCCCCATGGTAAAAAAAAGGACCAGAAATACAGAACTAAAGTTTTACCGTGGTATCAAATAGAGTCCAAATCATGAGAGTCAGTCAAGTAATTCCCATGTACTAGCTGACAGCAGTCACGTACTACATACAGTCTAGACAAAATCAATACAAAAATGTGTAATGCTGGTCTGCTGGATATATGCATGTAGGTACGAGCTAACAAGGGTTTGCTGTAAAATTGAGGTACTAATTCCGTTGGCCAAATTATAATTTATTTGACTTTTTTTAACACGTAAGTTTAACCGCTCATCTTATTTAAAATTTTGTGCAAAATATCACTATTTTTGTTGTGTTTTGTTTTATTAACTAAAGTTCTTTAGGAATGACTTAAATTTAACTATGTTTTATATAATTTTTTTAATAAGATGAGTGATTAAATATGTGGTAAAAAAATCAAATAAATTATAATTTAGAACTGAGGGAGCTCGTATGTACTTGGCCTGGACCTCAAAAATGATGGTACGGTACATTTTCGTTGTTGTCCCTACGTAGCAGTATAGCAAATTAAACGAGTGGCCTATATATCGTGCACGAATTGGATTTGAGTTGCGCTAAAAGACGCTGACACGAGCAGAAAGGAACATATGTACTGTGTGTGTGAAATGTGAACCGACCGATTCCCAATTGGTGCAACTCTTTGGAACGAACGACGACGTCTTGTGTTTCTGCGAGGGCTTACATTGGAAACAAATATTGTTCCTATTGACTATTCTGACTCTCCCTCCCCTCCAACGTCCGTGTCATCGGCCTCAGTGACTCACCGCCGCTAATCTTGGCCCCAGTCATCAGTCATGTGCCGTCAGCTCACTCCGATCGCGCGCTCGCGGGAACGGAGAGAAAAGTCCACGGTCACCCAATCCGGCAATCCCTAGCAGCTGCGAAACTTGCCCGTGGACCCGACCCGACCCGACCACCAAAACGTCCCAGCCGGCCAGGACGCGAGGCCACGTACTCACGTGGAGCCGTGGAGGCGAAGCACCCTGTCCCGCCGCTCGCGTCACTCCCCGGCTCCATTCCCCCGGAGTTTAGCCGAACTGCACCCTCGTTACTTATCGATTTGCAGCCCCCACCAGGCATCATTATCTTATTATTGGTACGCACGTGCTTGGCTACTTCCGTCAACGATATCATAGCAGTGGATGCATTGCCACACGGGAACACGTGTGTGTGTGTCTATATATATATATATATATATATATATATATATATATATATATATATATATATATATATATATATATATATATATATGCAGCTAGAATAAATCAGAGAGGGGTGCACTTGCCTTTGTGAGTGTGGAAATTTGAGTTGTAACCATGGTGAAAATTCAATTGTAGTATTAGTTTTTATTTTTTCTGCCACAGCCATCAAAGTATCTTCGCCACTGGATTCTTGCCACCATTGCTAAAAGAGTCGTCAAATCTATAAGGCCACGTTTGCTTCTTTTATAATCCGTCTTTTTTAGTCGGAACAGTGTTTTTCTCTCACAACAAATCAGTCGGAACAATGTTTTTCAGCATGAACAGTGCATTTTCATACCAACCGAACAGGGCCTAAGTGTGTTGTTGTTAGGTTCAGGAGTGGTACGTTACAAGTTTTCATAAAATCGAAACGTCTTCTATACTCACCATAGATCAAGAGTTACGTTACAACTTTAGATAATTTGACTGTCTTTATACTTAGTCCTTGAGTCCTGAAAAGAATGCAATTATAAGATTCATATCATTCAAACAAGCTCAAGTTTGACCAACTTTATAATAAGTTATGTTAATATTTATATCTCCAAATAATTTTATTATGAAAATATATTTCATAATTAACCTAATGATACTTTTTTTTTTTTATCATAAATGTTAATATTTTTTATAATTTTGGTCAAAGTTCAAATTATTTTTTCCGCAAAAAAGTTTAAATTATTTGATTTCTTGAAAAATAAGGTTGCATTTTTATTGTAGACAGAGGGAGTATTACTTCCATCTATGATGAATTGCATGGCCATCCATCACAACCGCCATAATTTGAATGACACCCACTTTCATTCCACCTCAAACGATATGGATATCAAACCTGATGTTGCTCTTTGCATCATCTATATATGAGAAATTCCTTGGTATATATCGTAAGCAAAATGGGTTAATGGTATTTGGGACCTAGAACTTTATAATCACATGTTATAATAACAGAGTCAAATGAAAAAAATAGGTTGTATAAATAAAAAGAAAGAATAATAAATACAGTAGTTAATGACAGAGAACTCTATGCTTCCAACCTTTTTTTTAACTAAAAAAACATTACATTTTCATGAGGCAAAGATAGCTACCACAGGGATTTAAACCGGTGGGGTTTTAAAGGGGGCATAGCTAGAAAAACACCATCCTGAGGGTGAATTCTGCGAAACGTCCCCCAAAGGCTTGGCCCGGGGGTCACTGGACACTGGGTCAGCTGCGCTGGAAAGAGAAAACAAACAGAATCAGTATTTTAATCCTTGGATTTTGCTCTGTTTACCACGGTGTGCCGAAAACGCCCCTGGCCTTTCTTATAGCCCAAGCCACCCCGTTCTTCCTCCTCTCATCTACCTCGAAACTTTCCCCAATCCACTCCAATCCTCCCAATCCCCCGTCGCCTCTCCCAACCCTAGCCCGCGCCGCCGCCGCCAGCACTGCTCAGGTGGCGCGTACATGACCCACCCTTCCTCGTCGTCGTCCTCCGCCCCGCCGCCGCCACCGCCACCGCCCGCGGCGGCGGCGGGGGCGGCCGAGGCCACCTCCCTCGCGCCGGGCTTCCGCTTCCACCCCACCGACGAGGAGCTCGTCTCCTACTACCTCAAGCGCAAGGTCCTGGGCCGCCCGCTCAAGGTCGACGCCATCGCCGAGGTCGACCTCTACAAGCTCGAGCCCTGGGACCTGCCCGCCCGCTCCCGCCTCCGCTCCCGCGACTCCCAGTGGTACTTCTTCAGCCGCCTCGACCGCAAGCACGCCAACCGCGCCCGCACCAACCGCGCCACGTCGGGAGGGTACTGGAAGACCACCGGCAAGGACAGGGAGGTGCGCCATGGGCCCAGGGTCGTCGGGATGAAGAAGACGCTCGTCTTCCACGCCGGACGCGCTCCCAAGGGCGAGCGCACCAACTGGGTCATGCACGAGTACCGCCTCGAGGGCGACGACGCCGCGGGGATACCGCAGGTATCTATCTATCTATCTATCCCCGACCCCCTTCTTGCTTGCGTGTTACTCACACACTTCACAAGTCCGTTTCATCATCATTTATCGAATTGTACTATTGTAGTGTGTTTCCTATATATATGTTAGTCATAATACTCTTGATTGTTGCAATCTTCTGTTAATAAGAAAACGAAATTGCGTCCCACGCGGGTATCTGACTACATGATAGATAGATTCGGTGGGAAATGAGTTAGATTAATATTACGACCTTTTACCTGATGATTACTCAATGAAAGTGGACCCTTTTACCTGATTCCAGTGAGAAATGAGCATGTGTGGATTGCAATGCGAATTTGTAACCAAAGGGCTAAATTTACTTCTTTTGACACCACTGATTGTACTCTTACAAATGCACTGTTCTTAGTACTGACTGATTTCTAAACTTGTTCGTACAGGACTCGTTTGTGGTGTGCCGGATCTTCCAGAAAGCTGGCCCAGGTCCTCAGAATGGGGCACAGTATGGAGCGCCCTTCGTTGAGGAGGAATGGGAGGAGGATGACGCAGATGTCGGTTTGCTTCCAGTGGAGGGTGATGCTGCTGTTGACCCTGAGGTTCCTCGCACTCCTGTGGAGATCCCTGGTGCCTTGGAGAGAGGCTATCTTCAAATGAGTGATCTCATTCAGGTATGGTTGCAACAAATCAACTTGCATGATGTTTTTTTTAATAAAAAACTGCCAGTGTTTCTGTACATAGAATTCAATTTGATGTTCATATTTAGTCTAAGTTGTACTTGTAAGCCATCAAAACGTGAAGATAATAAAAGAAGGGAGGTATATTTGCTGTATCTCTGAAAGCATTGCATTGTTTTAGTTACTGAATGGTACCTGAAGAAGCGATAGATATTGTAAATCTCATTTTCATGGGGTAGCTAGTGCTCCTAGTTGTATGAATTATTCTCATATTTCTTCTGTTTGCAGTTATGTAGCATCTTTGTTCCTTTTCATGAAAGCCTTTGTTATGCACTGAATAATTCCATTCCATCTTAGAACATGCAACTTTTATGTTTGAAGTACACATCAGGACCTTTAGATTGAAGCATTGACTGGATTGTTTGAATGACCTACTATGTGCTGTACTACTACTTTCGCCATCTATCATTCTTAAAGCCCTGGTACCTTGTTTGATAATACGCTGCTTTATGGGTAATAGGCAGTTGCTATGGATATTGTTATTTACCTCTTGAATGGTTTTTTTGGGTTCTATAGGTGGGTTAGAATAATTGTTTGAAGGGCACCTTTCCCGTTCTTATGTTGTTGTTAAGTCGGATTTTGGTTGTCTAGTATCAGAATTTTCATCAGTTGCTTCCGGTGTCTGACTAAAGTTTTTTTTGAATGTAATAGCAGGAGCTCTGCCTTTCAATTAAGAAGAATAGAATTGGCCTAGTTTATAAGGGAAACCAGGCCTGAAAACCTTAGAGAGGCACAGATTAAAACACAGAAAAAACCTACAAAACCAGAACACAATAGCCCTGACGACTGACCCACTGCAATCCAATTACACACAGAGGTAACACACAAACCAACGGTGCCCACCGCATGTCCTCATCGCCGAGCTGATCACAAGCAGCAAAGAGCAGCTCCGGCTTCCCATGGTGAACAACAGCCAAAGGCCCTGACATCCTCCTGCCTCCTAAAGTAAAAGGATGCTAAAAATATGCTAGTATAAATGTGATTTTTTTTTCTCTTAGCCCATTTCTCTAGGATAACAGTTGATGTAGATCTGCACCTTTTCTCTTAGCGCACTTCACTAGGATAACAGTTGATGGCTTGTAGTCCATTATAAGATTCATGTTCTTCTCATTGTCCAAAGAGACCCACAGCTGTGGAATGTACCTTGTCAACAGAACATGACTCGTCACACCTTACATCATATTGATTAATCATGCACCTTGCTGTTAACAGGTTTGCTGGATTTCCTTCTGCTTTGGTATTTATGTTGTTCTAACTTGTATTGACGAAATTCTATCCCATGCTGTGTAGCAAGGAGCCAAGGACACTGACTTTTTTTGTCGTTTGGCATAAACCTTACTTTTTCTCTCAGGATTAGGTAGCAAGTTGTATGAGATCACGACTACAAGAGTCATGATATCATAGTATTCATGTCTGAACATTAAAAAGGTTTGGGATTCTGTGTTGTCATTTCCATCTTTAACTGCGTGGTGTGAACTCCACATCATGCTTCTTCAACGTAAAAATGAGCTTACTATCCATCCATGCAGTATTTCTCTTTTTTTTTTCTGTAAATTATGACACATAGGTGATCTTTTTTTGTTTACTCAATTCATTTTGATATTGGTATCAAATTTATACATCCAAGATTCATGGTTCTAATTATGTCGTTCTTTTCTTTTTCAGGGTTTCGGTGATCAAAATGGAAATGGTACACCTACTTTGCCAGTTTCTGATACTTCAAATAATAGCAACCATTCTGAAGATGTAGATGGAAATTCTGGGGACATTTTAAGTGACCCAAACCTTGGCGCTAATTTTCTTCAGTATGTTGAACCAGGGGAGCAAAATAGTTTAATGCTTAATGGGAATATCATATCAAATGCCAATGCTGGAGATTTTTTAAATAATTCCAGCCCCAGTGATGGGTTCCTAGAGCTGAAGGATTTTGCAGATGCTGCAAATCTGGATTTCCCTTTTGGCAATGGATCAACCATCTGGCCTTCGGATGGTTGGGCATGGAAAACACCTGATTCAGCGGAACCTGTAAATGGAGCCAACGATGAGATACCTCCACTCCCTGATGACCAGACTTTCCAGCCAGATGAGCTGGAACAACTGTTGCAATCAATACAAGAAGATTCCCGTTTGGGCTCAAGTATCATTGACCCCTCACATTCTTCTGTGACAAATTCAGTTCCGCCTGAGGATGATTCTTTGATGTTCTATGATGCACCCTTCGATTCCACCATGTGTGATGATGGGTTTGGACAGAATGGAATTCTTGGCTCTGCAGCAACCAATCTATCTGGCGTTGGCATGGTGGATGATGGTATGCAATACTTCGATGCAATGGATGATAATTTGTTTAATGATATTCTGGGATCCATACAGCAGCCAGCTGGTAGCAGTTCCTATTTTAATGGCCCAGTCCTTACCCAAGAGGTATGCTATCATTTGAAGCAAGGGACGTAGTTGCTGTGTTTGTTTCAGACCATAGATATGTACTGGTGATCACCCAAATTTTTTCTACTTTTACAGGTGAACAATACTATGTATACATATAGTCCAACTCAAAAGGTTTTAGAACCTAATTTTGTAGTTGGTGCCCTGTCGTCTGCTAGGTTACCTGAAGCTGGTAGTCAGTTAAATTGTGTTGTTTTACCAGGTAATCTTATTATGGAAAATTACAATAGGTCCGCTTTATCTTGATCTATGATGGATTGATGGAAAAGGAGCATTTTTTGTACATGTTGCACTAGATTCTTTTATGTTAGATGTATTTAATTATCCTCATTGAGCAAGATTGAAGTATAAGACGATTTGTGTTGTTGAGAGAATCTAGCTAAATCTTGCTTACATGGGGCAGGGTTGTATACAGCTGGCATGCAATTTCCTAATCGTTATCTTTACACCTGTAAATGGACATTGTTGACAAGTTTTTTGTGTTGTGTTCCACAGATGGTCAGGCTAAGAGTAGTACTATCGGAAAGGGATTTGTAAAGATTTTGGATTCGATCTCCGCTCCCCCAGCTTTTGCAGGAGAATTCCCAGCTAACCACCGCAAATCCTTGGCTCATATTTCTGGAGCACGTCCCAACACACTCCATGTTTCTGCTGAAGTGATCCGCATAGGAAGTTTAGCTGTTCCTTCTGGCGCAGACAAGTGGGCTCTGCAAAAGGATCAAGGCATGGAGCTGCTATTCTCTGCAGATTTTGAGCCTGATACCCGTATACACTGTGGCTGCAACACCATTACCGCGGTGCTGCGTGGTGGCTTCTGCCTTTTCTTCGTTTCAGCAATAATGCTCTTAGTGAGCTACGAGGTGGGCATGTGCATCTATGGCAAGTAGCAGCCTGGTATTGGATTAAGATAAATCTCATGACATTTAGGTTAATCCTGTGTTTTGAGTCAGACTCAACTGGGGCCTTTTGCTAGCTTTTAAGTGTATTGCATTGCATGACATGGACCTGTGGGGTGTTTAGCACTAGCAGTACCATTTTGCAGCTCGAGAGCTAATGGTGTATGTATGAATTAAGCGCTATTTAGTTATAGTATGCAAATTGCCTCATTGGTGTGTTATGATGCCATTTGCCATGCTTCTGGTTGTAGTGGACAATAAAGGCGTTCGGCTGGTATAGTTCCAGCTTGTTTCAGCTTATTCTCTCTCACAGAATACTATTCAATCATCCAAAACCATCCAAAAAACACTGTTCTGGCTACCATCCGAACGCAGAGAATGTTAGTGCAAAATCCTGTATATATATTTCAGATCCTCCATGGGAATCATGATGCTTTTGCAGTATAGTTGTGCTGGTGTTTTGAGTGTTTGGTTTCAAAATGAATATTCATCGTGTTGCACGACACATATGTCTGTTCACAACGATGAGTGCAAGTTGTGGCTAAAATGGCTGGTTGGTTCTGTTTGTTTTGCTTCTGTTCTCGAGTTTCAGCTATCGTCTGTGTTTTCGCCAGGAACTGTACTAACATAGACAAATGCTTTCCACTGCTATTGCTTCTGAGCTCTGTAACTAAACTACTTTTCTCCTGGTAGCATGGTATCTTCCGGAAGATCACAAAATGCATCCCCCTGCATTGCACAAACAAAAGAACAAGCTAAGCCAATCCTTTCCGGCACGATCTCTCTTCTTACACGCACGCATCGTTAAGCAAAAATGCGTCACTGTGGCATACCTCTCCTGTAAGATGGGCAACGCATTTCTTCTCAGCAAGCAATTCAGCTTCACTCTGAAATATTACAGGGTCAACTGTTAGGGTAAAATCTCTATGCTGCTTATATTCTCAGCATATCAGTGACGGCAGTTCCTATAGCCCTTACCTTTTTAATCCGTTCCCAGAGAAAATCGTCCATTGACACGTCAGTAGCTAGTTCGTAATCACCGTCACCCTGTTGGAAGAATTTTATGATCATCGGAGTGGTACCTTATCTTAGGACAAAAATAATCAGGACAATTTGATTAGTAGATCGTACCTTTGATCTGCATGGCATGCTGAACACGATATCCTCTGCTATGCCATAAGGATTTCCAGTCGTATAAACCTGTGTTTTTTTTTTCAATCGCCTTTTGCATTAGAGGAATGCCGAAACAAAGCTGTGATCAATTCAAAGGCCTCAAAACTTACCCCTGTAGAGAACCAGTCGCCTTCTGGGGTAGGAGTTACAAGGGATTTAATAGCATCCACTATCGAAACAGCGGTTGATGCGGCTGAAGATCTGCCCCATTTTTGGATGAGCGCACCTCCACGCTGTTTAGATATAGGAACGAAACGAATTATGGTACAACCTTGACTTAATTTCTCGAGTAACATACAACTCCAAACGTATTGCGAACAGGGAGAGGCGCATACCTTTTGAACTGTCATGGTGAACTCTTCTTCTAACCACTTGGAATCCTCAATGACTTCTTTCACTGGTCTCCCATCAATTTTGGCATTCAAGAAATCAGGAACCTACACAGGGAAGTAAGTGCCAACCATCAGTGAAGAATGTATCTGCAAAATAGTCTGCTCATTTAGTTTATAATCAAATCTTCACCTGAGTTGTCGAGTGGTTCCCCCAAATAGTCACGTTTGATACTTTGTCATAAAATACACCTGCTTTTAGTGCTAGCTACAAAAGGAGATTGTGTGTGATTGCTTAATCTGTTCTCCTGTTGGGAATGGAAGGACGAGACATAAGAAAGGTTCAACGTCAGTCACCTGGCACTTTGCTCTATTTTCATCCAACCTCGTCAGTGCATGAAAGTTTTTTGCTGGTATGTTTGGAGCATTTTTCAAGCAAATCAACGCACTGCATCAAGGGCAAGCCACAACTAAGACATGGTGATGGCATAAAATCGTTAATACTTGGTGAAAACATACAAGTGTCCGTACTTAGTGTTACAGGGATTTCCAACAACTAAGACTTTCACGTTCCGCGAGGCCACGGCATTAAGTGCTTTCCCCTGACACAATTCAAAATTTCAGATCATAACAAGAATACAGTTACTCTGTCGTTTTTTGTGCGCTTCACTCAAATTTATACTTGGTTTCTGCTTTACCCAAATTTGTACTTGGTTTCTGGTTTTGGCAATTTGCAGGTTCTATGCTTAGGAATCCTTCAAATTTGAGGGTGAAGTGTCAGAAATGCTTATTGGCACCCCTTCCTGGGAGGGTTTCTTACAATTTCATGGCATAGTACTTGAGAAGAAACGAGGAACAGAGTGCAAAAGAAACCTGGTCAGCAAAGATTTGGCCATTGATATCCAGCAACGCAGCTCGCTCCATGCCGGGACCTCGGGGCTTAGCACCAATAAGAAGGGCCCAATCTACATCTTGAAAGACCTCATAAGGATCTATACCAATGCTGACTTCCCTGAGCAATGGATACAGCGAGTCCTCCAGTTCCATAGCTACGCCTGCAGTTGCAGTTTTTGAGAGCACATGAGGAACAAGTGATACATATTCACTGTCACAGTAATCCATTGATTGTAGGGGTAGTTTGGAACTTAAACTATGTACTAGCAAATATGAATTGATTCTTCTTCTCAAATAGTAAGGCAGAAAGAAGAAATCTTTCACCTTCGAGAGCTTGAAACGATCTTTCTGAGCCGAGTAACTTAAGTGCTATTGGTTGGTCTTGTCCGAAAACCTCACCGGAGGCGAGCTGAATTTTTCGTGTTAAAATGAATGGTCAACAATACAATACTGCATCTCTATAGAAAACATGCAGAGTCAGTAAAAGACTACTTACTTTGAACAGCAGGTGATTTGATATCATCCCAGCCGCGCCTGAGACAGCAATGTTCACTAGCTTCTTCCACGACTTGGTCTTGTCTTCCTGTGTCCCAATCCATTCAACGGCGTGGATGACAGATTGTTAGTACTGTATTATGTGATGATACAAGCAGCATAAAAACTAAATTAAGTCAAGAAATGGTATGAACGTCAATTCAGGAGGCGTTAGACGTCAACACCATCTTGCTGTCTGGCAATGAGAGCGCTTGATCACGCAGCTAGAGGTGCGTGCAGTGCAGCGCTCTCCATGACGATGGCATTGCACCCTGCTCTTTCGTTTGGTGATCTGCACGAAATTTATATGTGTGCTCGCTGTCCAGTGTCGTAGCCAGTGGCGAAGCTAGAGCAAACCAGAGGCAGCAGAAGAAGCCAAGCCGATGGACCATGTGAGGCTGAAGGACTCACCGCCTTGAGGTCGTAGATGTTGCAGAAGACCCCGAAGCACTCTTTCCGCGACGCCGGCGCCTCTGCCGCGACCACCGTCGCCACGCCGTCCTGCACCTGCCTGTGTGTTCTCATCAAACGTATACGGCTAGTCAGCCGATCGAGCTGCTGGCACGCATTCATGTGTCCACACACATCGGGGGGTTAGGCGTGAGCTGAAACACGGTACTGCTCACTTGGCGGCGTCGACGGAGCATCGGACGGTGGCGAGGCGCGGGCGGCGGACCTGGGCAGAGCGACGGCGCGCAGCGCCGGCGCCGGCACCGAGAGGGGCCGGCACAAGGCCCGACCCGGCCCCCGCCGGGGAGTAAGCTGTTGAGAGGCCCATGGAGGAGCTGGAGCTGGAGGCTGGAGCAGAGGAGTGGATGGATGCTGGGCGTGCCGGATGGATAGGAGTAGTTGTATGCAGTAGCGCGCGAAGGAATTGGATTGGATTGGCGGCAAGGCGAGGCGGACCGCCCGCCGCGTGACACGTGGCACGACGGCGATTGTTCGGCAGCTTGTACGTCCACACTCCACACGTCTGCTATCCTGGCGGTTCCTCAGAAGGAGAACAGTGACAAGTAAGTCATTTTTTTTCAAAAAAAAAAAAACAAAAAAGAACTGGAGAATCTCAGGTTTACAGGCAGCATTTTTCTTTTTAAAAGACTCATTGACAGATTTGGTTCCCTTTTAAAAAGAAAGCCACACCAAAACGAAGGCAAAAAAAAAAAGGTTATTCTCCCACGAGAATCTTCGCTAGGTGCATTGAGTCTGTAAGTCTGCCTCCTCATCTTTTCAAAGAGTGTGATGGTACAACTTCACATCGTTACAAAGAACCAACGATTCGTTAAGCTGCAGTGGCAAAATTTTGGCGAAGTGTGAGATCTTTGGTTTGAAGCCATGCAAAATGTAGAGACAGTGCTTAAATCACATTATTTTTTTTACTAATATGTTAACCCTGTATGTCGATGAAGTTGCTAGCATTGAAACATAACCGATATGGGTGTTCATTTGTACAATAAATTACAAGGAATACAGCCGTTTAGATGCATTAGAATTTAGAAATCTGAATTAACATTACGGTATGGTCATGTGGTATATAAATTAAAAAGACCATTTTGTTTGGCTTGGCCTAAATAGGCCGCTAACACGTCATAGTGGAAAAAGGTGTTTCTGATGTAAAAGAGAAAAAATAGAGCTCTAACCAAACTATAGTTTCACAAGCAATTTGCTTTTGCATGGTAAGTTTTTCGTAACACTTTAGACCCTGCTTCGGTTTTCGGCTTTGTTGCACACTGAGGACATGACAAGGCTCTCTACCTCAAAAAAATTGTTTGTTTTCTATATAATGTCGGATGAAGATGATTTTTATATAAAAATCATAACTTTCATGAAATCTACAAATCTCTAGTATCAAGTTTTTTTTTTCATTTGAGGTCATTATGATGCTAAAAATAATATAAAGTTTCAGCGGTATATTAATCGTGTATCGGGGCTTCCCATAAGCCTTGTGTTAAATGCATGTGTATCAACTTCAATACACATGTGTTGAAGTGGATTGGAATGGAGTTTAGTTTAATTCCACTCCAATCCACTTCAACACATGTGGATTGAGATGAATACATGCACATCCAAACAAGGCCTTAGAAAAATTATGTCTTTCTTGTATGATGTCAAATAAAGATATTTATATATGAAAATTAGGAAAGCCAAGGTTGTATCATGGGTTCTTTGTTTATGCATCGCACACGATGCGGTGGCGTCGGTTCGCCTCGCCGCGTTGGGTTCCCTAGGCGCGTATTTGCATCGCTTCGCCTGGGCGCGTGCGGTTTTATCATCAACCCAATGTGTCGCTGCGCTAAATGTTGGCATAACAACAAATTGCTCAGCGTTGGAGAACGACGAGAAGATTAGCAGAGGAACCACCTCATAGGCCTCAGTTGGGATTGCCACAATACAACGGTCACAGCTCCAGGAGGCGGTGATTCGGTGGCGAAGACAGAAAGGAGAAATATGGGAAAAAACAGAGTTACAGTACGATTGTAACCGCACATACAACATGTTGTAACTATAAAATAACACAGTTGTAACTGAATGTGAAGGGAAAAAAAAACAGAGTTACAACACTTGCATATGAGTGGAGACGCAACCAAACCTAAGATTGTAACTACATAAAATCTCGACAGTAAATACTATAAAAAAGAGTTGTAACTCAGCCGGATCACATGAACTCCCTAGAGACGCTAACTCATGAGATTCAACGTCGTTTCAGTAATGAAAATGCTTTCCCCTAGAAAACAAAAAGAGTTGTAACTCAAAAATGGAAGCGCAACACCGGCGCAGAAGCGGTATGGCCAAAAAAACAAAACGATCATAAAGACGGTTCTGGAACGGAAACAGTCCATATTACCTCCCATAACTTTTACGAAAGTCTGCTTTTTCTCCTTGAACTTTAAAACCGAGTAAACCACCTCCCTCGACTTTTAAAATCATTCGTTATACCTCCCTGACCGATTATAAGCGGTTTTCAAAAATGGTTTTGTCTTTTTCTTTTTTATTTACTAGGTTCGTACCCGTGCGTTGCTATGGGACAGCTAAACTTTTATACTAAAAATACACGGATCACATGTTAAGATAACAATACCGTGAAATTAAATACCGACGTTAAAGTGACATTTAATCCAAAAAACAAAGTTCATGAAATTAACACAGTCACGGAGAGCGCAGCGTCGCAGGTTCACAAACTTTATTGTACAGACCTTTCCGTGATGCGGCTAAGATAATGTTTTATATCACATGAAGAAATATCGGATATCCATTTCTTTCGTGCGTCAATAAATCCACGTTCAAGTTCCACCACACCTCCATACCATCATATACACAAGTTCGAGTATATATATAAACATTAGTGCCTGTCTGTCTGTGACATGGATAATACTGTGTGCCTTCAAAAATATCTCACAAAACCTTAAAACAAAGTATTTTTTGCTCATCGTGCGTTGCTACGGGTTTCAAAATCCACACAATCCTATATAATTTTCAGCTAACACATATAAAAGAAATATCTTATGTGCATCCTGGTTTCAATTTAAGTTTAGACATGGGTAACCGAAACACCTTGTATGATCAAACATCTCGCAAACAAAGGTTGTAGTTTAATTTAGCTAAGTGCCCCTTGTAAGCTCATGATTGAAGACTACCATCAACACGTAAGATGTAAGCTAAATTGTAAGGCTATTGACATATATTGGGAGAAAGGTGTGCTCGAAACAGCAGATACAGCAAAGCATAGATCTAAAGTTATAGCAAAAAAATTGTACTAAAACATACTCCCTCTGTACCACTGTACTTGACGTTCTAGCAGTGCATTTATGTGACTACATTCATTGTACGTCTTATGTACCAGGACAGAGCCGGCATCCAGGTTCAGGGAGTTTTCGTTGTATCAGGTTGACAGCTACAACGTCTTCTATAATGAGACAGAGAGAGTATCATATTATATGTTCACTATGTAAATTTATTCATGTGGAGTCAAAAAATTAGATTTTCCATTTTATGACTTTTTTATGATTTACTATGATTTTTCAAACTTTAAGCCGAAATAAATAAAAAAGAAAAAAACAAAACTGTCTTCAAAAACCGCTTATAACCGGCCAGGGAGGTAAAACGAACGGTTTTAAAAGTTCAGGAGGTGGTTTATCTGGTTTTAGAGATCAAGGAGGGAAATCAAACTTTTACAAAAGTTAAAGGAGATAATATGGACTTCTTCCTTCGGGCGCGGAAGCAGAACCACGGCCTCGTGCATGGCCCAATTAGGAAAGCCTAGGTTGGGGCTGGCGTGGGCCCACGGCGGCAGCATGTGCACAAGACAGACAGCCGCTCTGTGCAGGTACAATATATATATATATATATATATATATAGGGAGAGGCTATTCAGTAGCCGGCTACAAAATAAGTTATTCTGTAGCCACCTCCATTTACTATAATTTTATATACTAATTTACCATAATGTCAATACATATTTACGATAGTTGGGTTACTATAACACATGGGGATATTTACCATAACGTTATATTAAACCACTTAGTAAGGAGTTACTATAATCTTGTAAATTAATATAGTAATTATCGTAACTCAAAGTGGCTACAGAATAAGTTATTCTGTAGCCAGCTACAGGATAGTAGTTCTATATATATATATATATATATATATATATATATATATATATATATATATAACTACCATGTAGCTGGCTACAAAATAACTTATTCTATAGCCATTTTGAGTTACGATAATTATTATGTTAATTTACGATATTATAGTAACTCCATACTAAGTGGTTTATTGTAACGTTATGGTAAATATCTCCATGTGTTATAGTAACCCAACTATCGTAAATATGTATTAACATTATCGTAAATTAGTATATAAAATTATCGTAAATAGAGATGGCTACGTAATAACTTATTTTGTAGCTGGCTACTGAATATACTCTCCATATATATATAAGTAGTTGCAAACAGCTGTTTCTCTCAAGCAGCTGTTTCTCTCAAGTCTCAGCTATCGTATAGACAAATGCATCCCCTACTATTGCTTCTGTAACTAAACTACACTTCTCCTGGTAGCATGGTATCCTCCGGAAGATCACAGAATGCATTCCCCTGCATTGTACAAACAGAAAAAGCTAAGCCAATCCTTTCCGGCACGATTTCTCTCTTTTTAAGCTAAAATACATCACAGTGACTTACCTCTCCTGTAAGATGGGCGACACATTTCTTCTCAGCAAGCAATTCAGCTTCACTCTGAAAATATTACAGGGTCAACTGTTAAGGTAAAATCTCTATGCTGCTTATATTCTCAGCATATCAGTGACGGCAGTTCCTATAGCCCTTACCTTTTTAATCCGTTCCCAGAGAAAATCGTCCATTGACACATCAGTAGCTAGTTCGTAATCACCATCACCCTGTTGGAAGAATTTTATGATCATCGGAGTGGTACCTTATCTTAGGACAGAAATAATCAGGACAATTTGATTAGTAGATCGTACCTTTGATCTGCATGGCATGCTGAACACGATATCCTCTGCTATGCCATAAGGATTTCCAGTTGTATAAACCTGTGTTTTTTTATGGCTTTTTCCATTAGAGGAATGCCGAAACAAAGCTGTGATCAATTCAAAGGCCTCAAAACTTACCCCTGTAGAGAACCAGTCGCCTTCTGGGGTAGGAGTTACAAGGGATTTAATAGCATCCGCTATTGAAACAGCGGTTGATGCAGCTGACGATCTGCCCCATTTTTGGATGAGCACACCTCCACGCTGTTTAGATATAGGAATGAAACGAATTATGGTACAACGACCTTGACTTAATTTCTGGAGTGACAGACAACTCCAAATGTATTGCACATACCTTTTGAACTGTCATGGTGAACTCTTCTTCTAGCCACTTGGTATCCTCAATGACTTCTTTCACTGGTCTCCCATCAATTTTGGCATTCAAGAAATCAGGAACCTACACGGGGAAGTTAGTGCCAACAATCAGCGAAGAAATGTATCTGCAAAATAGTCTGCTCATTTAGTTTATAATCAGATCTTCACCTGAGTCGTCGAATGGTTCCCCCAAATAGTCACGTTTGATACTTTGTCATAAAATACACCTGCTTTGAGTGCTACCTACAAAAGGAGATTGTGTTTGATTGCTTAATCTGTTTTTCCTGTAGGGAATGGAAGGACGAGACATAATAAAGGTTCAACGTCAGTCACCTGGCACTTTGCTCTATTTTCATCCAACCTCGTCAGTGCATGAAAGTTTTTTGCTGGTATGTTTGGAGCATTTTTCAAGCAAATCAACGCACTGCATCAAGGGCAAGCCACAACTAAGACATGGTGATGGCATAAAATCGTTAATACTTGGTGAAACATACAAGTGTCCGTACTTAGTGTTACAGGGATTTCCAACAACTAAGACTTTCACGTTCCGCGAGGCCACGGCATTAAGTGCTTTCCCCTGACACAATTCAAAATTTCAGATCATAACAAGAATGCAGTTACTCTGTCGTTTTTTGTGCGCTTGACTCAAATTTATACTTGGTTTCTGCTTTACTCAAAATTATACTTGGTTTCTGCTTTACTCAAATTTGTACTTGGTTTCTGGTTTTGGCAATTTGCAGGTTCTATGCTTAGGAATCCTTCAAATTTGAGGGTGAAGTGTCAGAAATGCTTCTTGGCACCTTTTCCTGAGAGGATTTCTTACAATTTGATGGCATAGTACTTGAGAAGAAACGAGGAACAAAGTGCAAAAGAAACCTGATCAGCAAATATTTGACCATTGATATCCAGTAATGCAGCTCGCTCCATGCCAGGACCTCGGGGCTTAGCACCAATAAGAAGGGCCCAATCTACATGTTCAAAGACCTCGTAAGGGTCTATACCAATGCTGACTTCCCTCAGCAATGGATACAGCGAGTCCTCCAGTTCCATAGCTACGCCTACAGTTGCAGTTTTTGAGAGCACATGAGGAACAAGTGATAAATATTCATTGTCACAGAAATCCAGTGATATCAGAGAGTACAACACTGGAAGTTAAGTTGTAATAAGGGCAGCTTGAAACTTAAGGTATGTACTCCCTCCGTTCCAAATCATAAGGCATTATAGCTTTTTTAGATACGTAGTTTTTACTATGTAACTAGACATAACATATATCTAGGTGCATCGCAAAAGTTATGTATTTAGAAAACCAAAACGACTTGCGTTTTGCAACGGAGTGAGTAGCAAATATGAATTGATTCTTCTTCTCAGGTAGTAAGGCAGAAAGAAGCAGCAGTCATTCACCTTCGAGAGCTTGAAACGATCTCTCTGAGCCGAGTAACTTAAGTGCTATTGGTTGGTCTTGTCCGAAAACCTCACCAGAGGCAAGCTGGATTATTTGTTGTGTGTTAAAATGAATGGTCAACATTATAATACTGCAACTCTAGATAGGAAACAAGTAGAGTCAGTAAAAGATTACTTACTTTGAACAGCAGGTGGTTTGATATCATCCCAGCCGCGCCTGATACAGCAACGTTCACTAGCTTCTTCCATGACTTGGTCTTGTCATCCTGTACATGTCCCAATCCATTCAACGGCACGGCATGGATGACAGATAGTTAGTACTGTACTATATGATGATATATACAAGCAGCATAGAAACCAAATTAAGTCAAGCAGTGGCGTGCAGTGCAGCGCTCTCCATGACGCTGGCACTCCACCCTGCGCTTTGGTTTGGTCTCTACGATATTATCTATAGAGGCCTAACGCAAGCTGTTGGTATGTGTGCTAGCTATCCAGTACTTAGGCCCTCCTCCTAAAAGTTTTAGGAGCTAAAATCTAAATAGAATTTGTCTAAAGAACCAAACACCTTCTCCAAAAAGCTTCTAAAAACTTTAGGAGGGGCAAAAAAAACTTTAGGAGCTCCGCCCCCTCCTAAAAGCTCCTAAAGTCTATCCTGGACCCCCACTACCCCTCCTTTATTGCCCTGTCCACTAAAAGCTCCTAAAGAGGAGGGCTGCATGATCTATTTACTAGTGCATTTATTGTTTTTAGTCAGTTTTAGGAGAGAAATCAAATACTCTTTTAGGAGGTTTTGATAGCCTCATAAAATCTCCTAAAACTTTTAGCTCCTACAAATTTTAGGAGCTTGAAACCAAACAAGGCCTTATACCCACACCACACGTCCAACGGTCCACACCATGACACTAACAACGCTGCTAGCTTTTTTTTTTAGAGAAAAGCAACGCTGCTGGCTTTGGGTGGAAAAGGGATTCTACTTTGAGTTCTGAGGCAAAAGGCAAAAGCCGATGGAGCATTTCAGCGAACACGGGGAGGGACCAGGGGAGGAGGAGGACCACCACCTGAGGCGGAGGCCGGAGGGACTCACCGCCTTGAGGTCGTAGGTGGTGCAGAAGACCCCGAAGCAGTCCTTCCGCGACGCCGGCGCCTCCGCCGTCGCCACGCCGTCCTGCACCTGCCTGCGGTTCTCATCAACGTATACGGCTAGTCAGCCTAGCTGCTGGCACGCATTCATGCATGTCCACATCCGGGTTAGGCGTGAGTTGAAATACTACTCACTTGGCGGCGTCGACGGAGCATCGGACGGTGGCGAGCAGGGCTCGGCGCGGGCGGTGGAGCTGGGCGGAGCGACGGTGCGCGGCGCCGGCACCAGGTGCGATCCGACCGGGGAGTAAACTGTTGAGAGGCCCATGGTGGAGCAGGAGCTGGAGCAGATGCTGGCCGTGCCGGATGGATAGGAGGCGAGGGGAGAGCTGCTGCAGCCTGCAGGGGAGGAGGGAGTGGAGGAGATTATAGCCTATGCAGTAGCGCGCGTAGGAATTGGATTAGCGGCGAGGCGGAGCGGACCGCCCGCCGCGGGACACGTCGCGCGACAGCGATTGTTCGGCAGCTTGTACGTCCACACGCCTGCTATCCGGGTGGTTAACACTGACAACGAAGTCATTTTCGTTGCTGGAAGGATGTGAAAGAAGTGGAGCATCTCAGTTTACAGGCAGCATTTTTCTTCTTAAAAGACTTATTGACAGATTTGGTTCCCTTTTAAAGCAAAGCCACACCGAAACTACTTAGAGAGACGGGGATATTGCAAAGGCAAAAAGGCTATTCTCCCACGATCATCTTCGCTCAGTGCCTTACTGCCTTTCCTCCAGTCCTTGCCAGGGCCTGAGTCTGTGCGTAAGGGGTGTTTTCTTTAGTCTGCTCCTAAAGTTTAGGTCACGTCTAATGTTTAGATACTAATAAAGAACATTTAATATAGATTAATTACAAAACCAATTATATAGATGAAGACTAATTTATGAGACGATTTTTTAAGCCTAATTAATCTATCATTAGCATATGTTTATTGTAGCACCTCGTTGTCAAATCATGGACTAATTAGGCTTAAAAGATTCGTCTCGCAAATTAGTCACAAGTTGTGTAATTAGTTTCGTAATTAATCTATATTTAATATTTCATGCATGTGTCTAAACATTCGATGTGACAAAAATTTTAGGAATGCCTATAGAAACCAAACAGGGTCTAAGTCGGCCTCCTCCGTCTTTTTAGAGAGTGTGATAGTACAACTTCTCATCGTTACAAGAACCAACGGTTCGTTTAGCAGCGGTGGGCCAAGTGTGAGATCTTTGGTTGAAGCCATGCAAAATGTAGAGACAATAGCCCCGTTCGTTTAGGTTTGCTGGGCTTATAAGCCATAGCTGAAAGTACTGTTGACTGATTTGGTGTGAGAAAATTTACTATTTGTTGGCTGATAAGCTATGACTTATAAGCCAATACGACCAAGTAAACAGGCTGAAGTCACTGCTTATAAGTCACATTATTTTTTTTGACTAATATGTGAGCCCTGCATGTCGATGAAGTTGCTAGTATTCGAACATAACCGATATGGGTCTTCATTTACAATAAGGGTGTGTTTAGTTGAGAGTTGAAAATTTTTGGGTGTCACATCGGATGTGTCGGAAGGATGTCGGGAGAGGTTTTTGATACTAATAAAAAAAATAAATTACAGAACTCATCAGGAAACGGCGAGACGAATCTAATAATACTAATTAATCGGTCATTAGCACATGTGGGTACTGTAGCACTTAAGGCTTTTCATGGACTAATTAGGCTTAAAAGATTCGTCTCGCGATTTTATCGAGAACTGTGCAATTAATTTTTTTTCGTTTACATTTAGTACTCCATGCATGTGTCCAGCATGCTCTTTTACTGGAGGAGGCAAAATTTTTTGGAAATTAAACAGGGCCTAAATTACAAGGAATACAACCACTTAGATGCATTAGAAATCTGAATTAAGATTACGATATGGTATTTTAATATATTAAAACAACATTTTGTTTGGCTTGGCCTATATAGGCCGCTAACACGTCACAGTGGAAAAAGGTTCTTTAAAGAGGAGAGACGTGTTTTGAAGATAGGATGTAAAAAGTTGGAAGTCACTGTTATAGGAGATTTTTAGTTTGTTTGGATGGAGATTTAGCACCAGGATTGGAGCTTAAACTAGCATTAGCTTTCTTTCCCATACAACTCTTTTGAATTTTTGTTCTCGGTAGCCTCACTGTTATTTGGTTGCATCTTGGGCTATATATATATACATTCATGCGTCAATGTAGAGGCCTGATTAGTTTTCTTTATCTAAAAATAACTTAGCAGCATATTAATCACGTGTCAGAACTCGTCAGCTTAGAGAAATCATATATCTTTTTTGTATGGTGGCAAAAAGATAATTTTTATATAAAAATTATAGCATTCGATGAGATCTATAAATTTTTAGTTTATTTTATTCTTATTTGTGGTCCTTTTTTTGTGTAAACTTTCATTTGAGGTCGTTAAAATGCTTCAAAAAGTACTATAAAGTTTCAGCTGTATATTAATCACGTACGAAGGCTTATCATCTTAGAAAAAAATATTTTTTTCTTCTACGTCGTTGTGTAAAGATAATTATTATATAAAAGTTGTAGTTTTCGCTGAGATCTACGACATTCTAGATTATGTTTTTTTATTTGAGTAAGAATCTTCACAACCTTAAATTAAAAAAACTTAAAATTAGAAAGTTGTAAAACTCGTCGACAACTACAACTTTACATGACGCCATACAAGAAGGATGTGATTTTTCTAATATGAGAAATCCTGATATGTGATCAATATGCTGAAATTTTATAGTATTTTTTTCGAGCATCTTAACAATCTTAAATGAAAAAGCCTCAAAACTAAAAAGTTGTAGACCTCCTTGAGTGCTCCAATTTTCATGTAAAAAATCACTTTTGACACCTGTCGATACGGGATCCACGGGATACCCCACAAGGAAGGGAGAAGATCTAGTCTAACTAAGATTTCTTTCCCTATAAACTTAGTAGTAGTATTATTCTGTAATCCTACTAGGAACCTCATTGTAAACCGATTAGGACTAAGACCTCCTGACTATATAAAGGACGGCGGAGTCCCTAGACAAGACAATGCAACACAACATCTTACAATCAATCCAACGCAAAGGCTAACGCCGACTGGACGTAGGGCTATTACTCGATCACGGTCGAGGGCCCAAACCAGGATAAATCGACTGTCTCTTGCGTTTACCGTCGAGTTCTGCATACGCTGAAGCCTGAACAAACTGCCCCGGGTACCCCCATGGCAGGCTATCGGTGGTGAAACATCGACAGCTAGTGTGCCAGGTAGGGGCTTTCGGCGAATTTGCATCCGAGAGCTCGACGGACCTCGACAACATGATCTTCTCGACGGGATCAACCTTCATCTTCGGTTCATGGATCTGCGAGGCAGGCGACAATGGCAAGCTCCAAAGCCGTCTCCTCGAAGATACGAATCACCATAAAGACCTTTCTATTTCGGCGACTACGACAGATCTTCTCGCCGGAAGATTCGCACAGCTCATGATGTCCGATCCAATTCAGATTTCGTGGCTTTGCACATCCGACTCAAACTCAGGCTTCGCATATGAGATGGAGTCTTTACCGAGTTCTTTCGAGAAACCAAGTTCTTTTCCGGCGGGGCTCCTGAGCGCGGCCTCAACCTATCAAGAAAATAACTCGGAATACACTCAGAGTCCTTTCAAGAAGCCGGGTCCTTTTCCATTCGGACTCCACAACATGACAAAATCTTATCAGGCACAGCCCGGAGGAACCCTCGATCCGGTGTTTAGAATGCCACTAAAAGGAGCCCAGGAAGGTCTCGTACTAACTATAACATCTCAAGACTGCATCGTCCACTAGCCAGGTTCTGTTCCTGAGGACAACGGTACCCAACTAGTCGGCACGACGATGACAACAATTCTACCCTACCAAGAAGGAGACTCGATCTGTGACCTTGAAGCCTCTACTAAAGTTATCAACAACTACGACAATGTGGAAACCGACGCCGATAATAGAACAATTCACGCACGAGAAGTATTCATGGTTTGCCATCCTCGATCACCATTGGTCCCCCCAGAAGCACCCGACATCAAGTCATCGGATGAATCTGAGTCCAACATATCACCCTTTATCCAGGGGCACGATGGTGAGACCGAGGATCAAAAGCAAGCCAGAGAAATAAGAAACAAATTGAAACAAGGATGCCAACGCCGTGCTAGGCAGCGCAAGGAAGCTTGGATCAAATATGGGTCAGATCTGGCCAAGTACAATAGAAGAAAATCATAACAAGAAGTCGAAGAAAGACGTGCGGTGAATACACCCTACAATAGGATCTGAGAAGCACTAGAAGAACTCGGAGCGACCTCACTTCCTGGTGAAAAACAGGAACAACTCCAGGACCTTCTCCGGTCAACAACCCTAAGGGTACACGATGGAGAGACCCGCTCGAGACTACCTGCCAGGTCAACGTCTCATAGACAAGAAGATCAAAATCAAAGGAAGTCTGCTTTCGAGAGACTCGGATCAAGTGGAAGTCACAATAGAGAAAGTAGAAGGGACCATAGTCAAAACTACCAAGTCGAACAACCAAGAATGACCAAAAGCAAAGTACCAATTCAGACAGCCCCACAGAACTACTCTCACCAAGACGATAGTTGGCTAGAAGGAGGACCTGAATCAGAATACACAGAAGCCGAAACACACGATAGATTCCCCTGTTTTGCGAACAGACTTGCTTCAATATGGCTACCTCACAAGTTCAAGCCATCCAACCACTCTAAATATGATGGCAAGACCGAACCAAGGCAGTGGCTCAGGATTTACTCGCAGTCGATTGAATTAGCCGGGGGAAACGACGATATCAAGACCTTATTTTTTTCCCATGGCACTGGAAACCATGCCCCTCCAATGGTTCGACAAATTAAATCTAGGGTCAATCAGAAACTGGGAGGACTTGCAAAGAGTTTTCTGTGGAAATTTTGTGGGTATCATTACGCACCCCATCACCCACACATAATTAAAAGGACTCAAGCAGAAAGGAGGTGAAACTCTCAGAAATTAGTATCGATGATTTGGCGAACTACGTGCTCAAGTACATGACATCTCCGAACGAGAAGTAATCACAGCTTTCTCTCACGGAATTATGGCTAGGTGGCAATTTCAAGACTTCTGCAAAGAAAACCCAAGGAATAATGAAGAACTCAGACGCACAGTAGAAAAAATGATTACTGTAGAGGAGAAGACACAAGAAAGGTTCCCGGATAAAAACAACCAAGACAACCCGGATAAGCGAAATCATCGAAACATCAGACATCAGGAAAGAAAATGTGGACTAGACAACACCGTGGCGATGGATGATAAATCAAGGAAGTTTTCCAAACCCAGAGGGTATGACGACATTGAAAACATGTGTTGCATTTTGCATCCTAAAGGAAATCACATAACCGGAAATTGCTACACCTTCAACGAGCGATACACAAGAAAAGATAATAAGGTAAATACTAAAGAAGACAATCAGAAAAAGATGAAGACAACCACGAAGATAAGGGATTTCAAAAATCTAGGGGGACAATAGCAGTGATCTTCGCTGGGGCCTCAGATTCCAGAAGCAAACATCAAGAAAAGCTAGCTTTACGAACCATCATGGCAATAGAACCGGCTACTCTGAGATATCTCAATTGGTCACAATATCCAATCTAGTTTTCAAGAGAAGACCAATGGACTAGCATAGGAAACACAGGCCATTACCCACTTGTTCTAGATCCAACTATCGCTGGTATGACTATCACAAAAGTATTAATCGATGGGGGAGCTGGACTCAACATCATTTTTTCAGAAACACTAAGGAAGATGGGACTACAACTAGCCGGGATGATTACACCAATGAGCACCCCTTTTTATAGGATAGTACCCGGCAAGGCAGCCATGCCACTTGGACAAATCACTCTACCGGTTACTTTTGGAACTCCCTCAAACTACCAAACAGAGTTCATCAAGTTTGAAGTTGCAAACTTCGACTCATCATATCTCGCAATCCTTGGGTGCCCAGCCCTAGCAAAATTCATGGCAATACCACATTACCCATACCTATTACTTAAGATGCCAGGGCCTAATGGTGTACTTTCCCTTCGAACTGATTTGAAGCGCGCTTTTGACTATGATGTTCAGGCATTCAAATTGCAGCAAAAGCATAAATAGCCAATGGTAGAAAAGAAATAGCTACTATTATCGTAGAAATGAACCCAGAAGAACTAGAGATACCAGCTAAAAACCCAGCATCCTTGCACCACCAAAAGAAGCCGACATCAAGCAAATTGACCTAGGCACCGGGGATCCCTCCAAGACGGCAACCATCAGCGCCCACCTCTCGGCAAAATAGGAACTCATGCTCACCAGCTTTCTTTGAGACAACAAAGATATCTTCGCTTGGAAGCCAGCCGACATGCCGGTGTCCCAAGAGAGTTGGCTGAGCACAGAATTGATATCAATGAAGGCTCCAAGCCTGTGAAGCAATGGCTACGACGATTCTCACCCGACAAAAAGGCAGCAATTAAAAAAGAAATCACAAAGTTAATGGCAGCCGGATTCATCAGAGAAATCCTTCATCCAGATTGGCTAGCAAATCCAGTTCTAGTACAAAAAAAGAATACGGATGAGTGGCGCATGTGCGTCGACTACACAGATCTCAATAAACACTGCCTAAAAGATCCTTTCGGGCTACCATGCATTGATCAAATAGTTGATTCAACAGCAGGATCTACCATATTATCCTTTCTTGATTGCTATTTAGGATATCATCAGATCGCATTAAAGGAACAAGACCAGAGCAAGACATCTTTCATCACTTTGTTCGGTGCCTATTGCTATAAGACCATGTTGTTTGGACTCAAGAACGCTGGTGGCACATACCAAAGAGCTATCCAAACATGCCTTGGTGATCAGATCAGCGAAAACATAGAAGCATACGTGGATGACATAGTAGTAAAAACAAAGAACCCGGACACACTAATTGAAGACTTAAAGTAAACCTTCGAAAACCTAAAAAGGTGGAGGTGGAAATTAAATCCAAACAAGTGTGTATTCGGAGCTTTTTTAGGACAACTACTCGGATTCTTGGTCAGTCATCGTGGAATCAAAGCCAACGCCAAGCAAATTTGAGCCATAACAGAAATGGGCCCTTCGTGAAGCGTCAAGGATGTATAGAAACTAACAGGCTGCATGGCGGCCCTCAATCGTTTCATATCAAAACTCGACGAAAAAGGGTTACTCTTCTTTAAACTACTAAAGAAGATAGACAAATTCGAGTGGACAGAAGAAGCCAATGAAGCTTTCAAAAGACTTAAGGCATACCTCACCTCCTCGCTCGTTCTCACACCTCCAAAGAAAAATGAAGACATGATGCTGTACATTGCGACAACTTCTACTGTGATCAGCACAACAATAGTCGTAGAAAGAGAAGAAGAAGGGCGCATATATAAAGTACAATGCCCTATATACTACATTAGTGAAGTACTATCAGAATCAAAAATCCGGTACCCGCATGTGCAAAAACTACTCTATGCCCTCCTGATCACTTCACGCAAGCTTCATCACTATTTTGAAAGCCATAAGATTACCGTGGTGATAGATTTCCTACTCAGAGACATCTTACACAATAGAGACGCAATAGAGCGCATCTCTAAGTGGATAGTTGAACTTGGTGCTCTCAATATCGATTTTACCCCACGAAAGGCAATCAAATCTCAAGCCCTTGCCAATTTTATTACCGAGTGGACAGAAATTCTACAACCTATGTCAAATACCATCCTTGACCATTAGAAGATGTATTTTGATGGATCACTCAAGCTAGGTGGAGCTGGTGCAGGGGTTCTCTTCATCTCTCTAGACGGAAAGCAACTCAAGTATGTCCTTCAGATATTATGGCAAGCTACAAACAATGAAGCAGAATACGAAGCCCTAATCCACGGAATCCTAGTGGCAATTACCCTTGGAATCAAGCGATTACTCATATATGGCGATTCGGCGATAGTCGTCAACCAAGTCAACAAAGATTGGGACTGCACCAAATAAAACATGGGCGCCTACTGTGCTAAAATATGAAAACTCAAAAAACATTTTCAAGGATTAGAAATTCTACATGTCCTGCGTGACTCTAATATTGCGACAGACATCCTCGCCAAGCTTAGGTCTGACAGGGCAAAGGTACCACCCGGTGTATTCATAGAAGAGTTATCAGCTCCCTCTATCAAACAACCCGGTGAGATAACCCCTGAACTCCCAGCTAAAGGCACACAGATTTTGGTAATCACCACATCATGGACCCAGGTTTTTATCGATTACATCAAAGAGAATAAGTTGCCAGCAGATAAAGCAGAGGCTACCTGAGTTATTCGCAGAAGCAAGAACTACGTCCTAGTAGGGGACAAGCTGTACAGAAGAGCCGCATCATCAGGAGTACTTCTAAAATGTGTCTCGTTCAAAAAAGGCAAAGAGATCTTAGAAGAAATACACTCAGATTGCTGTGGAAATCATGCCGCTTCAAGAACACTAGTCGGCAAAGCATTTCGAACTGGATTCTACTGGCAACCGCTTTGAAAGACGTAGAAGAACTCGTCAGAAAATGCAAAGATTGTCAAATGTTCGCAAGACAAGCTCATGTACCAGCTCACAATCTGATCTGCATCCCTCCTGCTTGGCCCTTCTCTTGCTGGGGGCTAGATCAAGTAGGACCTCTCAAGAAAGCAAAGGGCGGTCTTGAGTACATCTTTGTAGCAATTGACAAGTTCACCAAGTGGATTGAATACAAACCACTCGCAAAATACAGCGCAGCCAAAGCAGTCGAGTTCATCCAAGACATTATGCACCGCTTCGGCATGCCCAATCGAATCATCACAGATTTGGGTTCTCCCTTTATAGCTATAGAATTCCTAAAGTTGGGCATAGGATTGCGATTTCGACATAGATTATGCATCAGTCGCACATCTAGAAGCCAACGGACAGGTAGAGAGGGCTAATGGACTCATACTAGCCAGATTAAAACCAAGGTTGTACGAAGAACAAGTGGACTATGGATCCAAATGGATTAAAGAATTACCCAAAGTAGTATGGGGGCTATGGACTCAAATGAGCAGAGCCACCAGATACTCACCTTTCTTCCTAGTTTATGGATCAGAAGCAGTACTACCTGCCGACAATCTGGACGTCACCAAGGATAGAACAATATGATGAAGGAGAAACAGAACACACCCAGAGATTAGAACTCGATAGTACGGAAGAAGTCAGAGTAAATGCTACCCTTCAATCAGCCAGATACCTCTAAGGTTTAAGACGCCACTACAACAAGAATACCCAACCTCGATCACTCCAAATCGGAGATCTAGTACTAAGAAGAATACAAAAAAACTGACGGACGCCATAAACTACTCAGTCCATGGGAAGATCCTTTTATTGTCACAAAAGTCACCGGACCAGGCACGTACAAGTTGATAACTAAAGATGGAAAAGAAGTCAACAATACATGGCACATCAGCCAACTAAGAAGATTCTATGCATGAAAACAACACAAAGAAGAACATATATACAAGCCACAAGAGATCAACGTTCATGATCAACAAAGATAGCGTTCCTCAACAACATATGTCTTATTATGGCTTCCCCCAGTTGTTTTCACTAAGCATGTAAACATTCATGATCAATAAAGATGGTATTCCTCGACAACAGATGTCTTATTACGAATTTTCCTGAGTTGTTTTCATTGAGCATACTGGCTGAGAGCAAAAGAGCTGAAAAGATGCTTGAGCCCACCGATGAGGGTAGCTAATAAGCTAACACCCGATCCAAAAAGCAAAATGGCTGAAATTACGCCTGAGCATACCGGCTGAGAGCAAAAGAGCTGAAAAGATGCTTGAGCCCGCCGATGAGGGTAGCTAATAAGCTAACACCCAATCCAAAAAGCAAAATGGCTAAAATTACGCCTGAGCATACTGGCTGAGAGCAAAAGAGCTGAAAAGATGCTTGAGCCCGCCGATGAGGGTAGCTAATAAGCTAACACCCGATCCAAAAAGCAAAATGGCTGAAATTACGCCTGAGCATACCGGCTGAGAGCAAAAGAGCTGAAAAGATGCTTGAGCCCGCCGATGAGGGTAGCTAATAAGCTAACACCCGATCCAAAAAGCAAAATGGCTAAAATTACGCCTGAGCATACCGGCTGAGAGCAAAAGAGCTGAAAAGATGCTTGAGCCCGCCGATGAGGGTAGCTAATAAGCTAACACCCAATCCAAAAAGCAAAATGGCTAAAATTACGCTTGAGCATACTGGCTGAGAGCAAAAGAGCTGAAAAGATGCTTGAGCTCATCGATGAGGGTAGCTAATAAGCTAACACCCGATCCAAAAAGCAAAATGGCTGAAATTACGCCTGAGCATACCGGCTGAGAGCAAAAGAGCTGAAAAGATGCTTGAGCCCGCTAATGAGGGTAGCTAATAAGCTAACACCTGATCTAAAAAGCAAAATGGCTAAAATTACGCCTGAGCATACCGGCTGAGAGCAAAAGAGCTGAAAAGATGCTTGAGCCCGCCGATGAGGGTAGCTA
Source organism: Miscanthus floridulus (assembly GCF_019320115.1). Taxonomy (NCBI): domain Eukaryota; kingdom Viridiplantae; phylum Streptophyta; class Magnoliopsida; order Poales; family Poaceae; genus Miscanthus; species Miscanthus floridulus. The sequence continues at coordinate 72,659,372 of NC_089592.1, forward strand.
ATAAGCTAATACCCGATCCAAAAAAGCAAAATGGCTGAAATTACGCCTGAGCATACCGGTTGAGAGCAAAAGAGCTAAAAAGATGCTTGAGCTCGCCGATGAAGGTAGCTAATAAGCTAACATCTAAACCAATCCTAAGATGTTTCTACAACCAGATGAAAGCCAGACAAGCACTCGACAAATCAAGAAAGTTTGTCAAGACAACGATCTACAAATACTGAGTTGTTTACACGGCATAGACGAAAGCCAGACAAGCACTCGACAAATCAAGAAAATTTGTCAAGACAACGATCTACAAATACTGAGTTGTTTACACGGCGTAGACAAAAGCCAGACAAGCACTCGACAAATCAAGAAAGTTTGTCAAGACAACGATCTACAAAAACCGAGTTGTTTACATGGCGTAGATGAAAGCCAGACAAGCACTCGACAAATCAAGAAAGTTTGTCAGGACAATGATCTACAAATACCAAGTTGTTTACACAGCGCAGAGAAAAGCATGACAAGCACTTGACAAAATCAAAGACATCCAGGCAAAGAAGACATCAACAAAAAATAAAGGATCTTCATTCAAAAAAAGTATAATATCCTATTACAGAGGCTGGAGTACTAAGGTCAAAATACATCAAGCATCGTCATCAGGAGAAGAAATATCAATATTAAGATTATCTACAATCCTCCTAGCCAAATCTTCAACCTCAGGCTCCATCTTTTCAATAGCATCAAGATATTCTTGACTCTTGGCTTCCTCAGCAATCTTGGACAGAGGCATCTCCGGAGCAAGAACCTAGACCTAGAAAAGAACATTTCTAGTATATAGTTGGGCGCACCTCTTCATGAACTCCTAGAAACAGGTCAGAACTTGGAGAATAAACTGAGCCCAAGATTGACCATCATCCAATGGAGTCCGGAGAAGATCGGCTACTGACCAAAATGATTTCCACAAAGCATTCTAGTTCTCAGTAGCCATCGCCAACTTACCAGTCAAGACTTCAACTATTTTTTGGACCTGCACAAGATCCCTATCAGCTCCACGCCTAATCAACTTAGCAAGCGTGAGTTCTTCTTCAGCACGAGTAATTACCTCTTCAGCCCTGTTGTGACTATTTGCAAGCAAGTGTCTTCATTTCCTCAATACCCTCCAAGAGCATCTACTTTTCAACTCGGAGAGCTAAACCAGGCACCAAAAATAAGTCAGCAGAAAGGAAATTTTGAATACAAGATGAAACAAAAAGAACCCACAATACCATTGCACTCATTCTTCATGGCCTCCACAGCTGCATCCCTTTGCTTTTCCGCCTCAACCACCTGGGCACGGAGAGCCTATTCCTCCCTTTGGTGCATTTGACGCTCGGTCTCAATCTTAGCCCGACAGAGGTCAAGCTCTATTTTTAGGGCACTAACCTCAAAAGACAACTTTTTCTCGGTTTAGACGAGAAAAAGAAGCCAATGTGATCCCGAGAAAAAGACCGAGCAAAAGAGAGAGAGAAAAACAAGACATAAGAACAGAAGAAAGACGAACATCCAAAGAAAGAACTTCAGAAAAAACTTACCTGGAGTTTTTCCCCAAAAGAAGTCGCGAAGGTTCCCTAGGCAGCGGTCAGCTCTGACAACCGATGAGTGGCATCGAATTGTTGCACCACATCATCATCCAAACGCTGAATGCCACTAGGAAGAGGAGCAGAGGGAGAAGCCGGCCAAGGCAAAGAAGACAAGACCAGGGCCGTACCTTGGGAAGCCTCGGCTACATCCTCAGTTGGCTTCACCACCACAGCCATGGTCACCTCTGGAGCCAGCAAATCAGCAACCGTGGGATCACTAGAGAACCTTGTCACCCTCACAGCCACCTCACCAACCACACATTTCGAGTCTCGAGACTCAGAACGCAGGGGCGCACCAGAGGACTAACAAGAAGTTGACTAAGGGTTAAGGGGAGGTGAAGGTCTCCAAGATGATAAGGAAGATCAACGATAAGGACATGAATCAGAGAAAAGGAAAACAAAAGCAAAGAAACTTAACCAAGATTCACTCACTTAGCTATCTTCTTCTTCATAAAACCCCCAAGACCAACAGAAGACCTTAGAGGGGGAACTATAGCAGCAAAAATATCACCACCACCTTGCAACTGGAGGAGCGTGGTCGATACTAGAACTCCAGAAGAACTCGAGGTCGACGACCGCTTACTACAAGAGAACAAGGTTAAAGTCAGAACAAAAAGAAGTGTTCAATAGCAGAAAACAAGAAAACAACTCACCAACACGTAACAAGGGCCGCATCATCATCCTCCTCTTCCTCACTCTCAAACATGGCAACCACAGCGCCATCTGAAAAAGAAGAAAAGTACTCGGTTAGAGGCAAAAGCAAACAACAAAAAGACAAAACATATTAATATGCTCACCTAGAAGCATGATACCTATAACTTGAGTACCTGGACGAGTACTCGATTGACGAGACTTCTTGGCGGTAGACAAACCAGAAGAAGAACAATCCGCTCGCCCCTTTTTTGACACTATGAGGAGCTCAAGGAACTGGAAGAGGAACATACTCTACATAGGTGTCAAGAACTGCAGAAGAAACACCAGGAAACATCATGGTGGTTTGAAACTTACTTGTTAAAGATGCCCCAGCAAGATTCTCCCCAAGCTCCATAATGGCAGGGCAGTCATCGAGGGGGATCGGGTCAACGAAGTTACGCCCCAATTCCTATAAAAGGGTAAAACAACTAGACGAGAAAGATTAAGCAAAAAGTGGAGACAGCAGAGGAAATATGAAAAGTATTAGCATAAGAAAAAACAACTCACAATAGAAGGCAGGTTGTTAGCACAATACTCAGGGACAGTATGCGGGACGACGCTTACTCCCTTCAACATCTTCTGAAGGCGCTCAAGCACCTCCTCACCAGTCAACTCAAGGGCAGGGACCATACGAGAAGGGTCCTCTGCTCCAGAGTATTCAAAACCATAGTTCTCTCACTCCTTCAAAGGTTGAACACAACAGTGAAGAAAACTGGAAACGATACCGAAGCCGGTCAAGCCCTGTTGTTTCAGAGCACACATCCTCTCCAAAAATGGCTTGATCGCCTGGAGCTCATCCACCGTCATGGGATTCTTTTCCCATTGGTCATTAACCATGGGACCAGAAGAAGAATGGACAGCAAGAGGAGGAATCATGTTGGTGGTATAAAACCAGTCGGCACGCCAATCCCTCATAGAATCAACCAAGTCATAATCAAAGAATCTACCCTTATGACCCTGACGAAACTGAATCCCACAGCCACCAAGAATGTGGGTGTCATCACTGCGGGGTTGGGGCTTTAGACGGAAGAAGTAACAAAAGAGAGAAAGAGAAGGAGGAATTCCAAGAAAAGTTTCACAAAGATGAACAAAAATAGAAAGATGAAGGACATCATTAGGAGTAAGATGGTTTAAGCTAATCCCAAAATAATTGAGAAAGACATGAAGAAAAGCAGAGGTAGAAAGGCAAAGTCCAGCACGGATAAAGGAGACAAAAAGAACAATCTCACTAGAGCCTAGAGTTAGGACTCGATGCTGGCCTGAAGCTCTCCACTCAGCAATCTCCTTGTTCTGGATCAGGCAATCACTGACAAGCTCACGCAACTGATCCTCAGTCATAGTCGGAGCTGGCCAGACCTTCTGAGCAGCCCTCATGGCCATGAATTCTTGATTTTCAATCATAGAAAGTGATGCCTCCTCATCTACAAAGGTTGTCTGGGACCTGCTCGCTGATTTCTTCCTACCCATATACTAGTGAAAGCAATAAGGCACTAAGAAACGATGATGGTTAGGCGGCGGCGCTTAGATGATGATGACAATGGCGATGGCGGAGTGAGGACTAGGGTTTCAAGGCAAAAGCAGGGCAGCAAAGAAAAAGAAGAAAGAAGGCCTTTAAATAGATTTTTACAGCAATAAAAATACAACCCACTAGGCCTGTCTAAACACGGCATGAGAACGCAACGGTTCATTTCCCAACACAACTAACAAAGCTGAAATGACAGACGACACACTTCTACACAAAGGTACAGTTCAACGGTCAGATTTCAGACTTATCCATCCAGCACCAAGGCAGAGGTAACATATTGCTACAAAAAGAACTCATCAACCATGAAGCAACAAAGAGTTACCTCACAAGGAACACAAGAACTCGGTTCTTATAGAAAGAACTCGGGAATCTCACAAACAACCAGGACATCAGCAGGAAAAATAATGACAACCCAGAAGACAAGATCCTTTCCATTATAAATGGCTTCAAAAATTACAAGAGTACAAATCTTACAAGACCCAACGAACTCGGTACTACGACGAGCAAGATAGCAAAAAGGAACCCGGACACAACTAGGCTCTGGAACGACTACGTGTTCTAAATTGCTATTCGGTAGAACAAACAACACTCGGCTACACTGTTTTCTTCAAAGGACGGACGTAGTATATCCGAGGCGGAAGTCAGCAGCACGATGGGACAACATGGAACATGGAATAGCTCTTTGCCGAGTGCCCGACTTTTAGCACTCGGCAAAGAAAGTTGCACTCGGTAAAGGCCCTGTTTCCCGTAGTGCGCCGCTGCATCCGTCACCTTCACACCCTACGCGCGCTCTCTCTCTGTGTCTCTGCGATGACTAGGTGGGCTACCGCCGCCGCTGGCGAAGAGCGCCCACTAGGTATTCCCACCCCCCTTTGTCTTCCCTGTCTGCCGTGCAAAACCGAGTTCTGAAACTCTAACCTCAACCTATTTGACTATTTGATGCCTACTAACTTCTAACTCTTTGAAAAAATTATTGGATGTACGTGTGTACACCCTTGTCCCTTTATTACCAGATTCGCCCCCTGGGTTCAACCGGTCGAACCCCCATGGCCGACGTCGAGTCCAACCCTGGCGTGGGCGGGAAGCCGCCACCGTAGTGGTTCTTACTCAAGTTGGAGTTCGTGCAGTGCCTCGCCAACCCTACCTACATCCACTGTACTGTCCTCCATTCTCTTGTTTCATCTCACCTGGTTCGGATTAGGATTAGCTAGTCTGACGTTGCATGCATCTACGGAACGCCTTGCTGCATCGGTTGGTGACCAATTTTAATAGGGGTTGTACTGCTGGTAATTTAGCAATCCATTGCAACGAACTGAAAAATTTCGTAGTAGTGTGTGTTTGTCAGTAAGTCCCTGCTTGAGAAGGGAGCTAAATTGCTTAGGAATATTTAGCACCAGCCTAAATCCCATTCCCCCGCTATTCAAACTGGTCCTGTTTGCATGGACATCATGAGTGATTTCTTATCAATGGTATGATTGCTAAGCTAAGGCAGCCCTGTTCGCTTTGCTGAAAAGCCAGGCTGAAAAGTACTGTTCGCTGATTTATTGTGAGAGAAAAAATACTGTACCATGACTGATAAGCCAGGCTAATAAGTTCAAGCGAACAGGGTATTGTTAGTAGTATTGCTTGAATTTCATCATTTTGTGCGCCTCATCTCTCCTTGTTTTTTACTTGAACTTTCTTGTTCAATGCGCATCATGTTTGGGACTGCATGGAAGATTTGAATGCCTTTTCTTTTCCTGAATAGATCTAGCGCAGAATAGATATTTCGAGGATGAGGCATTTATCGGGTACCTCAAGTACCTAAAATACTGGCAGCAACCAGAGTATATCAAGTATATAATGTGAGTGATACCATATTCAGTAGTTTTGTCTGCAACTGAGGAAATGGCTTGCTCATTGTTTTTGCTGATGATGCAGGTAACCACACTGCCTTTTCTTTCTCGAGCTCCTCCAAAATGCCAATTTCCTAAATGCAATGGCACATCCAACAAATAAGGTGATCTTTTGGCCTAGAATCACACATTCACACTTGAGCACCAGTTTTTAGCTTTTGTCTACCGTCTTGCTCTTGCAGCGTCATCCCTCCTTTCAAAACCTAGCTGAAGTTGCTCTGTTGGGCCTTATTATATTGACTTGCTTGCTAGAACCTATCAAAAAATAGAAAGTCGCACAAACTTGATATTAGTGCTTGTGTAGAACTAGGCAGCACGGATACAGATATATGTATCGGTATTGGAAGGATACGGCAATTTCCTAAAAAAATCTGATTCATGGATACATTTTACTAGTATACAACAACAACATAACAAAGCCTTCCAGTCCCAAGCGAGTTGGGGTAGGCTAGAGTTGAAACCCAACAAGAACGAAACATTTCACTATTTTAAAATAAAAAGATAATAACACATATTAAAACTGATAACAAATTAACAATGAAACGTTGCAATCTACTTAAATACTTAAGTTCTTATGACAACTCAGCAAGTATCAAGTCTCAACTCTCAAGTTCTCAAATATAGTAGTCTCAAATTTAAGAAATTAGTAAAAGGCATTTAGGTTTGCAATTCAGGCTCACATCAAGTTCCTATTCCCCATTTGTCTTGTTTGTTTCATTCTCATCCACAACATCAAGCCGCAGATCACCCAAACCAAAAGATACAACTTGAAATTTAGGCTCATCAAGGGAGAGGTCAGCCACTTCAAGAATGCCAGTACCACCAAGTGAATCAAAAGAATCTCCTCCCACATCCCACATCCTTCTCTCTCCTGTCTTGTATGCAGCAGTTCTTGATAGATGCACTCAGATTTGAGTGCACAAAGACTAAATCTTCAGCACGCTCTGGAGTTAAGGCATTTCTCTTGACACTATGGATAAAGCTATAGGTGCTCCAATTTCTTTCACAGCAAGAAGATGAGGCTGGATGGCTAAGCAATTTGGTGGCCAAACTCATCAATGAGGGAATATATTGTCTATGATTTGTCCACCAAGTCATAGGCGAAACAGCCCATCTATCATAGATTGAGTCAGGATCATTAAATTCTTCTGAACAACTAGAGAACCTTGAGTACTCTTCTTTTACTTTAGCCAATTCTTCTGGCATGCTAAAGAACTTCTTGAAGCAATTCATCCTCATTTTTTTATACCCCTTCATCCTTGTGGGGTGGTTCACGGGCATGGCTAACACCTTCTTCAAGCCACCTTTTGCTGTAATATCTGCAATCGGCAATTTGGCATTATAATTTTAATGCATGAAGAAAAATTTGAATGAGACAAGTTCAGTTTCTATTGGTACCTTGGATTAAGTGAATGCGCCAAACAATGAAGTGGATTATTTCCTTTTGTCCACCTAGCAATCAATATGTCATGAATAACCAAGTATAAGTCTGACACCTCATCTTCTTCCTTCCCCTCATATCGATATATCTCTTTCTTCACTTTCTCGATCATCGAACCCCACATCTCATACATTAAGTGAAGACATGGTGTGTCGATGTCAGCCATACGTGTCATTTCATAGTAGTAGTAATCCTAAGAATATAAGGCTTGTTCGCTTGGTCGTAAACGATCGTAAATTTCCAACTAAAACAATATTTTTTCTCACACCAAACCAGCCAGTAGTAATAATCCACGATCGTATACGATCGTTTCAGCCCTAGCCGAACAGGCTAGTAGTCCACCTTGTCCCACAATAAATCACTAAGTATCTTGTCCTTGACAAGTAACAAGTTGGGCAGTTGGAGCATCATCTCTGTAGATGCTCATTGTTGGAGGGCTGTTTTTACCTCAATAAACTGTTTCAACATACAACTGAGGCAAATCTTGTTTAAGCAATAGAATGTAACTTGAAACGGATAAACTCATTAAACATCGAAAGCCACATGGCATGATTCACTATGAAATTCTTTATCATAGCAGCCTCAGTTTTAACATCATGCATAAATTCAAGTTACCTCCAAGAAAATATTTCTTCTTCAGAAGGGTCGTTTCCTATTCTAGGTTCACATATACTTTTCAAAGCAAGATTGAGGGTATGCACAACACATGGTGTCCAAAACATGTTATCATATTCAGCTTCTATTATGAGACCAGCACCTTTGCAGTTTGCAGCGTTGGCTATAATGATTTGTACCACTTTTTGTTGACCTACTTCTTCAATAACACTCCTCAACTTATCAACAATCTTTTGATTTGTACACCTTGACAATTACGGATGAAAACGGTCGAAAACGGTCGAAAAACCCCTCAACCTGTTTTCTACATTTACATTTGAATACGAAAACGAAAGCTAAAATGGTAAAGCCGGACACGAAAACGAACATGAACTTATGGAATATCGAAAACGAACCAATTCGAGCGGAATTATGTCGAACACGGTCGGTATATGAAAATTCAATATGGAATACCGACCCGTAGAGTCCATAACAATTAACAAGTGCATGACCCAAGCACATAACAAATACCAAGTGCATGATCAAGTTCAAGCGCATATAATAATTAACAAGTGCATAACCCTTGGTCTTAACTCTTAAGTATTAACACAATAGCTGACATCCTGACACACAAATACAAGTCTAGAACAAGCAATTAACACTAACAGATAACAAAACACCTATAGTTCATCAGCATCATCCATGAGGTCAGGATCACTTTCTATGTCTTTTGCTTCCTCATTGTCCTCATCCCCATCCTTGTTCTTTTCCTACAAGTTTGCAAAGTGAATTCAAATTAGATGTAGCAACCAGTGGCGGAGCCTGTGCTAAAATCAAGAGGGGGCCAATTCCATAAGCTCATGCCACACCTAACTAGATGTTACTACCTTCCAGCTTGCACTTCCTCCATGAACAAGAGAAGCCAGCAAGTAAGATGAAATCTATAGTGCCTGATAGCAGTTGCCTGATAGCAATTGTTGTAGGCAGCAGTAGCCAACTGTTGTAGGCAATTGTTGTATAGCAATTATTGTAGGCAGCAGCAGCCAACTGTCATGGGAGCTAAAAAAATCTATAGTGCCTGATAGCAGTTGCAACGTTTAGAATAGAAGGTATTGCACCAAGTTAGCATGAAGTCCAGCATAGCATTAGTAACAAATAAAAAGTCACTTTTCTCCTTCCTACACGTAGACCAGGGAGGGAAGGAGGGAGGGAGGAGAGCAGTTCAAAGACTTCAGAGCAAGCAGTCAATAAACATACCTCAATTTTCAGTTTAGCCACAACATTAGCCAAAGCCTCAACCTCAAGATCAGTCACAATTGATCCAACCATTTTAGAATCTAAAAAAAATAAGAAAGGAAAATAATCAATGCATTATTCTACTATAATTATAAGTGTGTCTAACTAAAAAAAAGATAAAATGAGCACCTTTTCTTGCTGTAGCAACCCAGTCCTTTGTGCAAATTAATGCCTGTACCATCTCAGGATCAAGACGACTACGATAGGGATCAACAACACGACCAGCAGCACTAAAAGCAGACTCGAATGCTACTGTTGATACTTGTATGGGCATTACATCCCGAACAATTTGCGAAAGGATAGGATATTGTTCTCTCTTGTTTTTCCACCATGCTAAGATGTCAAACTCACCAACAATTTTTAGAAGTGGTTCTGCAATATACCTCTCCAACTCATTTGACTCAACCATAGCAGGTTCACTTGCATCATATAAGAATTCTTCTAGGTCATGGTCTACATTTCCCATTAATATATCAGCTGTGTTACTAGGTCCAGGTGCAGCCCCTTTACTATTTTTCTTTGATGATGCAGGAGCAGAATTAACATAAAAGTTGTATAGTTTCTTTACCACAGTAACAAACTCATCAAGTTCAACTTGATAATGATCACCATAGAACTTCATGTAGTACTCTATCAACCTTTTCTTATACCTAGGATCAAGAAAACAGGCTACATCTAGAGCAATGTTGGACTGCTGCCAATATTTGTCAAATTTGTCATTCATAGCAATTGCCATATCTCTAATTATAGCATCTCCACTACAGCACCAGTCGTCAAGCAAGAGCTTTATATCATAGAAACCTCTATAAAATAAGTTTGCAGTAGGATATGAAGTGCCAGATAGAATTTTAGTGAGATCATAAAATTTCTTCAAGCAACCATAAATTGTTAATGCATTGTCCCATTCAGCAGAAGATGGAGAAATCTTGGCATACCTACGGCGATTTGAAGACTTCAGCCTAATAAATGCATCCTTGTAGTACAAGGAATCTCTCAGCATTAGGTAGGTAGAATTCCACCTGGTTGAAACATCCATCGAGATACCCCTCTTTGTATCCAACCCAGCTTCGGTGGCACGCATCATAAGCTCTTCCCACTGCAATGGAGACCCTTTCATAGCTAGTACAAGTGATTTGACCTTGCTGATTGTTCCTGAAATGACTTTCAACCCATCTATAGCAACCAAATTGAGAATATGGCAGGCACATCGAACATGAAAAAACATCTCATCACAAACTAGGGAACTATTAGCATTCTCTTTCAGATCTGAAATTATATCATTGACAGCCACTTCATTTGAACTAGCATTATCCAAAGTCAAAGCAAACAATCTATTTTCAATGCACCATTTAACCATAACTTCAGTGAATGACACAGACAACTTTGCACCAGTATGCCTTCCTTTTACATTGAAGAAACCAATAATTCTCTTTTGCATACGCCAATTATCATCTATCCAATGAATAGTAACACACATGTATCCTTTATTTTGGCATGAGGTCCACATATCCATTATTGCACTAAAGCGGCACTTGATAGTTTTCAAGTGTGCATATAAAGTTTCCTTTTCTTCAAGATATTTGTCTATTATTTCTTTCCTAACAGTGACACGGGACTTTATTGGAAAGCTAGGACGAAGAGATTTTATGAAATCAACAAGATACTCATGCTCAACTATATTGAAAGGATATTTATGCATGGTTATTGCCAAATTCAATTTCTTCAAGCTAGCTTCTTGGTCATATTTGAAAGGCTGAACATGAGCATTTTCACTACCAGGGTTCTTACCAACTTTAAGCTGTTGTTGTCCCTCCACAATACTGTGCTTTGACTTCAAATGGTTCTTGAATGCAGTCGTCCCACATACGCCCTCAGGTCTGCACCTCTGATTGCAGTTAGCGAAATTGCAGTATCCCCACAGCTGCTCAAACTGCTTTCCCTCCACCTCTGAAACCTCCTTTTTCTTGGTGAAATACTTCCAGACAGACGATGTGCATTTCTTGAACCTTTTGCCAGAAAGGTGAGCCTGCTCATCATCATCATCATCATCATCATCATCATCATCATCATCATCATCATCATCATCATCATCATCGACATTAATTGGAGTTGTGGTCACTCGAGTTGTGGTTGTTGCTGGTGCGCCAGCGCCACTGCCACTGCAACTGGTGTCAACATTTGGAGCAGAAGAACCCATCACTGATGCTGCTACTGATACTGCTGTAGCTGGACTTTCACACGTTCCACTAGAGCTAATACTTTGAGATGAAGGCCTTTTACTCTTTAGTCCTGCCAAGAGCCAAGTGAAACATTGCTAAATCAGTGCATGCCGGTCCCAAATAATCAAGCAAAAGGTCCCAAATAGCCAAGCTTCATCCATAACAAAAGCAATAATCAAGCAGGTACAACTGATTTTACTGTAGGCATGTGAAATTCTATTGAAACCGCAAAAATCACTGGCATATTTGCTTGAAGTATATTGTGAAGTGACCACAGACAAGACAATGCAGGTAGGTAATCGATTAGTATCAGCTTAAAAGTACTGAGCTCAGTGAAGTCACTCATTTGTTCAATGCCAGTTCATTTTATGCACTGATACTTCCATGAGAGCATGGGAAATATGAGGCAGAATGCTTTAAAAAGTGTATCACTTATGAGTACACTATTTGTTTTGTTTTCACATGGTAAATTACAACAAAACAAAGAAGCAGATTGAGGGTCTATTTTGCATGCTGTCCTATGGAACTAGAGTTTATTACAGGGAATGATTTACTCCTCTCTTTTTTTTTCAATTGTTGACTAGAAATATAAATGATCTTCAAAACATCACAGTGTTAAAACATACTCTTAAGGCATGTTTGGCTTACATATGTTGATCTTGTACTCTGGCTTGCAATTTATTATATCTTAATATAAGCAAGGTAAGGTAGCTTACTATATGACCCATGACAATTAGGACCTGCTGCTAGAAAAGCCGTTGCTGCTGGTGATGATGCCGCTGCCGGTGCTGCTGGCGGCGCTAGAAGGTGGCGCACGCTCTTGGTCTTGGTCTTGCATTTGCCCATCGATCCAGGAGCAGAACCACCTTCTCCAGTGGGGGCCATCGATGGGCGGGGTGGCGGCGCTCCCTCGTGGCTGGGTGGCAGCCGACGGCTCTGGCGAGGTGGGGAACTGGGATTGGGGACGCTGGCGGCCGACGGGGCTGGATGGAGGCGCGGCCTTGTGACTGGGTGGCATCCAACGGCTCTGGCGGGGGTGGGGAACTGGGGATTGGGGAGTGGGGATGCCGGCGGCCAGCGGGGTTGGATGGAGGCGCTGCCAACGGGGTTGGATGTAGGCGGCCGACGTGGAGGCTGGAGTCGGAGTCATCGCCAGGGGCGCCGCCAGGCAGGGAGCGACGGACAGGGAGAGACGGCCACGGTCTCACGGTCACGGGAGTACGGGACTACGGGAGTCTCTAGTCTCTCCACTTAGGGTTGTCAGACTTGTTATTGGGCTGGGCCGGCGCCTGGGCCCAAGAAGAAGGGAAGCTTTGAAGATTGCTACTGCCTGTTGGCTGCTGGCCTGCTGCCGTTTAAGTTTAGTACCACCTCGCGAGGTGATGCCTTGACGAGGCTAGGCGCCGCCTATTTGAGAGGGTAGCTGGCCACTGAACCACGCACCGTAGTGAACTCAATTCGGATTAAACCGAATTTGAATTCGGGATATTCTGAATTAAAAGTAGAAAAGTAGAAATCGGTCGGAAAAAGTCTAAACCGATTTCGTTCCGATTTTGAATTTGGTGTTCTGTACTTCGAACCGAATTCGAATTTGTCCGAAAATACGAATTCGATCGGGTTAAATGTAGAAAACGATGCGGTTCGGTTCGGGATATTTCCGTACCGTTTTCATCCCTATTGACAATTATCAACCCTCAAGAACATAGTTGCCTTCTCAGAAACAGCAACGGAATTGATGATTGGTCGCCTCTGAAGATCTGACCAACCAGCAGTGCAGATTGTGACTCCCTTCTCTGCCCATGTGCTGTTTGTGCTCTCCAGTAGAGTCTCTATGTGCCTCCTTTCTTGCTTCAGGAGTCGCTCCCTAACTCTATTGTGCCCAGGAATTATATAGCCTTGCATGATGCGGCTGCAAGCAAAGGCAAAGGCTTCTTGAAGATATGGATTTCTCAGAAAATTTAAGATACCCCTCCAGAATAGTTTGCTCTACTAATTAAAGCATCCAAGTGCTTACGGTCTTCCAATGCCCAAGCTTTTTCCAATGCAGAGCAGGCCCCTCTTGTTCTTGTTGCTGTTAGTGGGGTATCGCTTGAGGAAGGAGCAGTAGGCAAAGAAATAGTTTTTGCCTTGGACCTTTCCACCAGTTCCTTACACCTTTTAATTTCCTTCCTGATGCCACTAAGCATTGTATATGAAACATTAGGACATTTACCTATTCCCCTTCCTCAGCCACGTATCCATGCAACACAGGTGTAGAATATGGTTGATATATTTATTTGTGTAGGAACTGGTGAAGGAAAGAGCTTTTGCATGGTTTATAAATGTTCATAATTTTACTTTTCACTGTATTCTTTTAATTAATTGAGGCTAGTATGAGATTAACACCTACCAACTAATTGTTTGACAGGAGCTTGCTCATAGGCAGCAATATTTCTTCTGGAAAAACTACAGGAATAACAGACTGAAGCACATCCTACCACGCCCTCCTCCTGAACCAACTCCTGCACCTGCACCTTCACAAGCACCTGCTACATTGCCCCTACCAGCGTCAGTTCCGACACCTGTAGCTCCACCTGTTCCTGCACCAACATCGTCTATGCCACCTGTGGTAGCAGGTGGTGCATCTGCAATGTCTCCTATGCAGTTTGTGGGAACTCCAGGCACTAATATGCCGAAGAATGACATGAGAAATACTATGGGCAGCAGGAAAAGGAAGTATGCACCTCCCTTGCAATCATTCAACAATTTGTTCTATGAAGTTATTTGTCCATCACTACTGGACGCAGGGTCTTTGCCGAGGGCCTGACGCCCTCGGCAAAGGCTCTTCAGCCGTCGGCGAAGGATTTGCCGAGGGCAGCCCTCGGTGAAGAACCCTCGGGGAAAAAAACGTCGGCGAAGGAGTCTTTGCCGAGGGCCTTTTATCGGGCACTCGGCAAAGTATTTGCCGAGGGCTAACGGCGGCCCTCGGCAAAGTAAAGTAGCCGTTAGGTACGCGGTTATTTTCCACGGCGTCTTTGCCGAGGGCTGACATACAAGCCCTCGGCAAAGAGCTTTTTTTTTGGAATTTATTTGCCGAGAGCTATACCGCAGGGCCCTCGGCAAAGACCTATTTTCTTTTTTTTTCTCGGAATTTCTTTGCCGAGAGCTATATCGAAGGCCCTCGACAAAGACCTACGTTTTTATTTTTGTCTCGGAATTTCTTTACCGAGGGCTGTGTTCAAAACCCTCGGCAAAGACCTACTTTTTAATTTTTCCTGGGAATTTCTTTGCCGAGGGCTATGGTTAAGGCCCTCGACAAAGACCTGTTTTTAATTTTTCCTGGGAATTTCTTTGCCGAGAGCTATGGTCAAGGCCCTCGGCAAAGACCAGTGAAAATTTTCAACATTCCACCTGTTTCTTGCTTTCCATGCAGACAAAAAATATATATATATATATTCAACAGCAGAAATATCCCACAAATATCACAATCATCACATATATCTCACAAATATCACATATATCTCACAGATATCACATAGATCATCACATGTATCATCACAAGTCCAAATTCAACAATTCCATAAGTCCACAATCTAACTCAAGTGTCAAGTCCACAAGTTCAAATCCGACTGAGGCTGGCCAACCTCTCCAACCGTCTGGCCTCTGCGTCACCAACCTTCCCAACCGTCTGGCCTCTGCGTCGAGGGTGGTGTAACGAAGCCTCCAGAATCAGGTGACGCACGAGGGGGGTTATTGGAACCCGCCGACTGAGGCTGCACAAACAATTATATGCTTATGTGAGATTGCAGTAATTATTCTAGGACTACAGTTTTAGTATTTAGACAGAAACCTATCAAATTTTTTATAGCTAGTGTTGTCTGGGTTTCTATGTCATACAAGCAAATCAGTAGCTAGTGTTCTCTGGGTTTCTATGTCACACAAGCGAGAAGTGAACTTTAACGCTTACAGGAGTAGCTGCAAACGCGTGCGGCACCTGAGGCGGAGGAGCTGACATCTGCACAGGCACACCCGTCTTCTGCCCAAGAGCTTGCATGATTTGCATCATTTCTGCAATCCTGACCTCCTGGGCCTCCCGAGCGGCCTGCTCAGCCTCCAGCCGAGCAGTGAGGGCCGTGATCTGCGCTGTCTTCTCGTTGTTCTGGGCCTGCAATATTGCACTCCAATATTTCAGTAATGCAAATCTAACTCAAGTGTGAGAATATTAATTTACGACGAGTAAAACAAGAATTACCTTGAGCGCATCGACCCGCTGCAGTGTCGGAGTAGGCCGTGAGTGTATGGGCTGGCTGGAACTCGTGCTCTGTGCTCGGAGCTGGCTCAGAGTGGGAACAGTGGTGGGGTCGATGGCGGCGTTCGCAATCCACGTCTGGCCGTGCTTCCTGCCGCCACCGAGCCTCATGATGGCCTCGGCATCAATGGGCTCGGTGCGGACGTCGTACTCTGGCCTGTGCCGCTGCTGTACCGCCGACGTGTACTCCTGGACTTTAGTGTACATGTTAGGGTCGGAGTATGCCTCGCGAGGGGCAGCCGGGTCCCAGGTGACGTCGTCGGCCACCCTGGTCTGGTGGGACATAGCCCACGCCGTGAACATCGAGACATCCTCGTCCGGGTGCGCAGCCTCCTGCGAGAAAGGCGGCAGGTGGTGAGCAATCAGGCATACGTTAAGCGTGAAACTAAATAGAAGAAAAATCACTTACATATGCCGATTTGAATCCGGGGAGACTCCTGCTGCCTTGATGGTGAGTGGCAGCTGGCCTGAGCATACGCAGTGCCCGCTGAGACTCGTGCTTCTCTATGTAGGCCGGCGTGAACCACCTAGCCACGATCATTGTCCAGGCGTCGGCATGTGCTCGGCACCACCAGGGAATCACCTACAAATCAACGAGTGTTTGACATATATGAAGATGAAATTGAACATATTTAATTCAAAAACAAAACAATATCAATGTTATTCATGTACCTCAAGGTACTGCTCCTGGGTCAGCGTCATCTGTCGAGCCTCCCTCTTGGTGACTGTCATTCTACGAGCCGACGCGTAGTAGTCTATGTGGGCCTGGACGCGCGCCTCGTGAAACATGTCGGTGACATACTTCCTACAGGCTGCATGCGCCACACGATCAGCGAGGCCCTCGGTTCCTTCTTCGGCCCTGAAAAACCTCTGCATAAAAGATGATATATCCAATCGTTATTTGAAAAAAATAGAATTCAATGTGAAGGATTGATTAATGTTGTGCGAGAGGAACTTACCCAAAACTCAGCAAGTATCCGCTCCTGCTTGTTGCGGTACTGGTCGTCCTCGCCCAGGGCGTACCTGTCCCACGTGTAGGCGGGCTCTCGGGCCTCCGACGGCAACTCCACAATGCCGGGGAACCACTTCCGGCACAACACACCCAAGACGGTCGCGGGAGAGCGCAGAGGAGTACCTGACAACACCTCCCAAGTCCTGCACAAGTAAGAAGAAAATTTATCAGTTTCTCTTTCGATTTCAAACATATCATATGAAGTAGTTGTGATATCATTTATATTTACTTACTTGGGCGGCACAGGGCAAAGCACTAGACGGTTCTGAGGAAGCGGAAACGAAGGGAGCGTCGCCGGGCCTCGCTGGTAGACACCCGACGCCTCGCCTCCCTCGTCACCATCAAATTCTAGTTGGTAGATCTCCTCAACTCTTCCATGGTAGTCGAGACCATCAGTGCCAGGCGTACAAACTCCGCTATTTGTGGTTTTCCGATTGGGCCGGGTTTGCTCGTATCTTGTTGTGTGGAAACGATAACCATTCACGTCATATCCGGTAAATGACTTCACCCTAGCTTGGCAGCCGTTCGCAACTTGTTTCAACTCATCACTCATGGACGAATCGGTTTGGGCCTGCAAGCTCAAACATGATAGATCGTTATATTCGAATATCGAATGTACAAGCTAAATTGGACATTACCTTTCGTTTAAACCAAGAAATGAAATCAGGCCTATCCGCTCCCGCGCCCCGCGATAGAAGGGTGTCTTGTTCCTATGGGGTAGGATCCCTAGGTTCATGCCAGGATTCACGAACAAATTCCCTATTGGAGCGAGAATCAATAGGGTTGGACGTTGAATAGTAACGGCGTATTGAAACAAGATCATTGAGAACTTACTTGATGAAAGGTTGCACCTCAGTAAGGTTATTCAACACGTATAACATGATACTGCGCCACTCTTTATTTGTCAAGATCATAACGGTCGATCCACTTGCGCTACCGAGTTGTCCTTGGAAAAGGCCGAGGGTCGATTCATTTTCATCAGCATTGTAACGAGGGAGTGGATTTTGATTGCTAGGAAGGTTCGGCTTGTAGTACAGCGTTGTGAAGTTTGCCACCTCCTCCCGCAGGTATGCCTCTGCAGCGGAAGCCTCAATTCTGGCTTTATTTGTACATTTCTTACGAATAGTCTTTAGTCCTCTCTCGACTGGAAAGCACCAACGAAACTGCACAGGCCCCCCAAACGTACTTCAGTGGGAAGGTGCACGATCAGATGCTGCATCGGCAAGAAAAAGCCGGGTGGGAAGATCTTCTCCAGCTTACATACCAACACAGGTGCCACCTTTTCCAATTCCATAGCGATGTTCCGAGATATCTCCTTAGCACACAGCAGGCGAAAGAAATAGCTCAACTCTGCCAACACTTTCCAGACATGCTCAGGGACGTAGCCTCGGACCATTGCAGGGAGAAGCCGCTCAATCCATATATGGTAGTCATGACTCTTCATCCCGTTGGCTCGCAAAGTGCCTAAGTTCACTCCCCTGCTCAGATTAGCGGCATAGCCATCTGGGAACATCAAGTTCTTGATCCATTGAAGTACTTCCCTCCTGGCATCTATTTTCAAGACGAAATCCACCTTAGGCTTTTTCCACTTCTTGTTTCGACCACTAGGAGGTTGCATCTCTTGTTTTTTCCTATCGCACAACGTCGCCAGGTCCACTCTAGCCTTAACATTGTCCTTAGATTTCTCTGTATTCATGAGAGTTGCCCAAAGTGCCTCGGCGATATTCTTTTCGGTGTGCATTACATCAATGTTATGTGGCAGAACAAGGTCCACCCTTCTCCTGTTGTCACAGTGGCTGCACGGACACCAAACTAGAGAATGCCCTTTAGCTACACCCTCGCCAAATGCATGTTTCAAGAAGTCATCTGTCCTCTTCACCCAATCCACGTCGTAATCGTTTTGACTTCTTCGCCTCGTGTACATCCACTGACGGTCCTCCATCCTTTGACAAATACATCACCGAGTAACGTAACCATCAACTGCACCTAGCCGGTGTTCCTACTGTCTAATAGGTGAGGATAGATCCTAATCCCACCCGCGTATGCGTAGATGAGGTCAGTTTCCATGCTCCGCTCCTATCCGAGACAGAATTTCGGCAGCACCTCTCCGATGTTCTCCCAATACACGTCCTGCAAAGAAGTTTGTGTATTCGGAGAACAATGGGGAGGTGCTGCCGAAATTCTGGCTCGGATCGGAGCGGAGCATGGAAACTGACCTCATCTACGCATACGCGGGCTGTCCAAAAAACGTGGACAATCTGAAACAGATACGGTCAGATACACACAGTGATCTGCATGCCTCCAACCGTATCTCTTTCGGACGGGAGACGCCTAACTGGTTTACGCAGTCTACGACAAAGATACAGGAGTAGAGGTTGTTTATACCTAAGGTGGCGGTGGAGACAGGGTAGCGGGGCAGTGGCGAGTCGGGGCAGTGGAGAGTCGCAGCGCCGACGAGGACGATCGACTACTCTGAAGCTCCTTTGACGTCCTCTGCTCTGCAAAAAAAAAGGGTATAAGTTAAAATTTTTGGCAGAACCTCCCCTGTACGGGGAGGTTTCCAAAACCTGCAAAAAAATCGGCTCGATGGCCAACACCCACATTCACGGCACAAAGGCCGACACATCAACAATGGGAGGCACGAAGGCCATCCACATCAAAAAACGGCGCGATGGCCGACAACCCATGGTTTTACCTTCTACTCGATCGAGGGACGGGGAAGTGAAGGTGACGGCAAGGTCGTCCAGACGAGGCCGTTATCCAGAACCACCTGCATTGCATGCCCAAGTAATTGCTTCAAAACATGACCCGCTTAGACAGTGAATAAAACAAGTGCAACTGCAGAAAAGTACTGAACCAGTAAATCCTAAATTTTCCGGGCTGTAAGTAAGCACATTACACTTTTCTCTTCCTATAGGAGTTAATTCCATTCATACTTAATAGCGAGCATAAATGTTGTTATTCAGATTTTGCTAAGCTTTGTAGTAGAATCATTTCAAACGTCCCTTTACGGATCAGTTATGCAGAAATAATCATCAGTTCACTAGCAACAAAGACTAATCCATGCAAAAGCAATACAATGATGCGCAATAACAACATTTCAAGGTTTCAGGTCAAGATTGTGAAATCAAGGTGACTTTGTAAAGAAGAGACTGGGGAGGGAGCAGAGGCACCGAACCTTCCGGGCGACGACGGCGGAGGACGCGGCCGGGGCGGCGGCGGGCCGTGGGCAGGCGACGGGGCGAGACGACAGGAGAGGAGGAAACGGGGGGCGACAGGGGAGGGGCGGCGGCGGCCTACGCAGCGGCGGCGGGCAAGCGCACGGCGGCCTGCGCGGCGGCGGCGTCCGCGCGGCGGCCGAGCGCGCCGTGGCGTGCGCGGCGACGGCCTGCGCGGCGGCGGCGGCGGGCGAGTGGCGGCTCGGGCGGGCGCGGCTTGGGATAAGGCCGCCCGCCCGGCCGTTCCCTTTTTTATATGGGGTCCCCTCTTTGCCGAGGGCCTAGATCCAGAGCCCTCGGCAAAGATTTTTTTATTTTTTTTATTTAATTTCTTTGCCGAGGGCCAACATCCAAGGCCCTCGGCAAAGATGTTTTCTTTTTATTTCCGCCGGTGCCATCCCGTTCAAAATATTTGCCGAGGGCCTGTACAACGGGCCCTCGGCAAAGAGTTTTATTTTTTTTATTTCCAAATTCTTTGCCAAGGGCCTAACGCCGAGCCCTCGGCAAAGGCTGACGGCCGGTGCCGCCGTCACGCTCGGCCGAGGTCGCCGAGAGGCGGTACTGTGCTGAGGGCCCGGCCCTCGGCAAAGGTGGGCCTTTGCCGTGGGCCGTTGATTGCCGAGGGTCCGGCCCTCGGCGAACGAGCCGTTGCCGAGGGCTAAGCTTCGCCGAGGGCGGCCCTCGGCAAAGAAAGGATTTGCCGAGTGCCCGAAATCAGGCCCTCGGCAAAGTCTTTTGCCCTCGGCAATGTTGCTGTTTCCAGTAGTGCATGCACTATTTTCTTCCCTTGCTATTTTGCTTGTGCTATGAAATCATTGGTGAAATATTATTTTCAAAGGACACGATCCAATTCAGTTTGATTTATAGCCACTCTTCCAATATAGATTATGAAGATCCTCTTGTCCATTACAGGAAAGATGGTTGAGGCTCAACATGTTTTTTAGGGAAGCTATATCCTCTTCCTCATTCACTGCAGTTGCTGTTCTTCAATGAAGACAGTGGAGAAATACTTCTACTTTTACTTCTCTGATCTTTGGCCCGTTGTTTGAGTAAAATTTATCTGAAATTTTATCGACAATGCATACTGAGTCAAGCAATATGTTTTTTACTTCAGCTTTATTATTTGTCCCATTGTGCAAATAAAGACTAGTCAATTGAAATGTGGACCATGTAGTTGCGAGTGAATCTGCATATTTCTTTTTGATTTAGTCTTTAGAGCTTATAGTCAGGGCGGTAAGTGTGATGTGAATGTTCCATACAACTACCATTTGACTGATGATATGTCTACATCTTCATCGCAGGATGGGCTAGTTGAACATTTTGCGCAACTCAACGGACAATGCCGGATTCAAGCACAGTTGCTGCCTCTGGAACCTTATTATTTCCTTTTGCTTTAGGGCTGGTTATTTGCCTTGTAGTTGAGGGTTCCTGAGTTTTTAGAATGGAAGCTTCTGATTTAGTGAGAAGTTATAGAACAAATACTGCGTGTTGTATGAGCTTGCAGATGTGACTTTAGATGTCAGCATTCTCCTGAATGATCATACCATTTACCTCAATGTTTCGGCATATTGGCAACACTCCTGGTCATACAAAACCATTGTACTTATTTCAGCATTTTTTTATACTCGGTTCAACCCGTCTCTAGCGTCGATTGACGGTTCCATGCCACAGGTTTTGATGAACCGGTGAACAGGGCTACACACCACCACTCAAACGTATACAAGGGAAAATATATGGTGGGAAAATATACGGTGGAAACCATCCACTTATTAGGTGGAATCATGAATACTAGTTTAAAAAATCTACTTTTGTAACTAAAAAGATTTTAAAACTTGACACATATGTAGTGAATCTATATATCTACTCACATGCAAGATGTAAACTCAATTTTGAAAATTCATACAAAAATCACAAATTTTACTTGTATGTGCACTCCAAGATAATTCTGGATTTTTGTCTTCTAGTATACATGCATATGAATTTTGTTATTTCCATATGTTTTTTTAAGTATGAATGAACTATACATATGTGTCAAGTTTCAGAATTTTTCAAGTTATACAAAAGTATATATATATATATATTTTAAAAACTAGTTTCCATGTTTCCATGCATGTTTAGCACACAAGACCATTTTGACTCCTGTAAACCTATCAAACGTTGAAAGCTGACCTCTGTTCTTCTTGGGAAGTTGGGATGGTGATGGATCCTCCGAATGCTTCTCCGGGCCTCTAATTGCATCTCTCAGATTTAGCGCCCTTAACATCCCGACAGGCAGGAGCCTTAAAATGGCCAAATCATGCAATTGCCATATATTACACTTTATAAGAAACCTCGTTGCGTCGAAGAAATCGCCGTACCACCACCGTGTCTGGTTCGTGGATGGCGCCACCGCCTCTCCTGGTGTCGCTGCTGGTCGCCGTGCTCGCGGTGGCCGCCGATGTCGCCAATGCCGGCGGCGCCAAGCCCTTGACGCCTGGCGGGCGCGTGGTGCACCACAACCACGGCAAGTTCACGGGCGGCCCGTGGAAACCCGCCCACGCGACCTTCTACGGCGGCCGGGACGGGTCCGGCACCACGGCGGGCGCGTGCGGGTACAAGGACACGCGGGCGGAGGGGTACGGCGTGCAGACGGTGGCCGTGAGCTCGGTGCTGTTCGGCGACGGCGCGGCCTGCGGCGGGTGCTACGAGGTGCGGTGCGTGGACAGCCCCGACGGGTGCAAGCCCGGCGCGGCGGCGCTGGTGGTGACGGCGACCAACCTGTGCCCGCCCAACGACCAGCAGTCCGGGGACAGCGGCGGGTGGTGCAACCCGCCTCGGGAGCACTTCGACCTCACCATGCCGGCGTTCCTCCAGATAGCGCAGGAGAAGGCTGGCATCGTGCCCATCTCCTACCGCAGGTTGGCGTGCGCGAAGCAGGGCGGCATCCGGTACACCATCACCGGGAACAAGTACTTCAACATGGTGACTGTCACCAACGTGGGCGGTGCCGGCGACCTGTCGGCGGTGTCGGTGAAGGGGAGCAAACGCGTCAAGTGGACGGAGCTGAAGCGCAACTGGGGGATAGTGTGGCAGACCGGGGAGGACCTCACCTGCGAGTCGCTGACGTTCCGGGTGATGACCAGCGACCACCGCAAGGCCACCTCGTGGCACGTCCTCCCCACTGACTGGCAGTTCGGCGTCACGTACCAGGCGTCCAAGAACTTCTAAGTAGCCACTTTCCCTCCCTCTTTCTTCAGCCTGCCCGCAAGCAGCCATGCAGATGGTAACATCATGCATACATATTCGATTCTTTCGCTCATGCCCTCCAATACGGTGCCAGAGTTAAAAAATTGTTGAAAATCAATGTGCAAATTCAAATGACAATGGCCATCTTAACCAGTTGTGATCAATCTGAACTGCTAATGCATGCACAAACCTAAGCTACTACACCTCCACTGTTTAGGCCGTGTTTTGCACGACTCTTAGCTTTGAGCAGCTCCAAACTCCACCGTGTCCGGACGACTCCACTGCTCTAACATCATGTACGGGAACAAGAGTTTTGGAGATTTAATCAATGATCGGTGTCATGTGGTTTAATTTATTTCGAAATCGAACTCTACACCGTGTCTGAAAACGCTGCTATAACTCGTACAAACACGAACGAGATTGAAAGATATAGGAACACCCCATACTTTAATTCTACTATTAGATATATACATATAGATAGAATATTAGTTTGATAAAAATGAAATAATAAATTACAATATTTTCAATCCTATCTAATTATAATCACGGAGTGATCATTCACAATTGTGGTGAGCCAAACAAAAAAAAATCTTAAAGGCATGCTTACGGAACAAACTTACTTGGTTGGCTTCTAAAATACGCCAAGCCAAAAATTTGGCAAGCCATAACTGACGGACCAGGGTCCTAGGGGTTCCCCACGGGGGTATTACAAGGTGGCATTAACTTCGAGCTATTCCAAATCGACTTAGTCGGCTTAGTATGAGAACTAGATTTTGTAATAGGACTAGGACTCTTCTCTTGTAACCGATTAGGACTAGATATGTGTCCTTACCCTCTCCCCTATATAAAGAAAGGTATGATGCACCCCCTTATAACCCTAACAATCATACAATCAATCCAACGCAAAAGGCTACACGTCGACTGGACGTAAAGGCTATTACTCGATAAGAGGGCCCGAACCAGTATAAATCATTTCGTTCCTTTGTGTTTACTGTTGAGTTCTGCGTATGCCGAAGCCCTTCGAATACCATCCCGGGTACCCCTGTGACGGGTTGCCGGTCATCAAACACCGACAGCTGGCGCGCTAGGTAGGGGCTTTCGGTGACTTCGCGATCGAGAGCTCGGTGGACCTCGACGACATGATTTTCTCGGCGGGTATCACCTTCATCTTCGCTCCTGGATCTGCAAGGTAGATGACAACGGCAAGCTCCAAAGTCGTCTCACGGAGATCCCAGCGCCTCAAGCTTCACTAGACGTCTCGACGACCATGTTGGACCAACTCGCCGAGAAGTTTTCGCACCTCTCAATATCTAAAGTCCAACACGAAGACCCAGTTCATTTTTCACTCGAACTCAAGAATTCAGCTTCAATCTATCAAGATACGATCAGCTACCTCGTGTAGTTTGGGCAAGAGATCCCTCTTACGGGTGACCAGAGAGGTTTGGTTCTATCCATCACACCCGAAGGAGGCATCGTCCATTGATCGGGTGATCGACCCGACACTTCTTTAATAGATCCATCTTGACTAGATGGCATGGTGGAACTCTTGCCTTATCAGGATGACAGAACTCTTCCAGTGGACAACAACGATCACGGTTCTATAGAGATCTTGGACATTGCGACGACTGTAGAATCTAGAACTCACTCGGCCACGAGGCACTCCAGAGAAGTCTTTATGGCTAGGCAACCACCTCAGGTCCCTATGCCTAATCCACCAAATATCCAAGATGGAGAGGAAGCCTTGTCCGATATCTCCCCGGACACTACTCCACCCAACAGAGAGACGGATGAGCAGAAGACGGATAGGGAAAGGTGGAATAGAGCTCGACAGGCTCGGCGCAACCGCGCCCAACACTGCAAGGAAGAGTGGTAGCGGTATTAGTCAGCTTGTCAAGACATTGAACGACGGCGCTTGGCTGCAGAGGCAGCATATGAACAACGTCTACGGGATGAAGAAGCAGAACGACAGCGCCAAGGCCGTGATGCCATCAGAGCCTCTGCATCACACAACCTTGAGCCTAAGTTCATGGAAGTAGCTGGCCACAGGGTCTTCACTACGCCCTACGCCAACATCTACACCCTGGTAGAAGAGATGGCGGCCATAGAAAACCCTACTCTAGATCAGCAACGACTCAAAGTCATTCTGGAATCCACATCCCTTTAGATGCAGGCTACAAAAGTGACATCCCAAGCTAACCCTTCCTGAGGACCAGAGGTGTGGGCACCAACCCACTCTCGTCTGGGACCATAGGGTAACCAAGGAGGAGAACAGTGAGTACCAGCCCACTCTCGTCTAGGGCCACAGGGTAAACAGAACAGGAATCAAGGTGCGGCACAGTCGGTCTATCATGGGCACCAGTATAGCAACAGGAAATGTAGAGGCAAGTTCGAGTACAGAGAGGCTAGCATCTCAGCAGACATGTTTCCATGTTTCTCTAACGGACTACTCTCCATCTGGCTTCCCTACAAGTTCAAACCGTTCAACCATACCAAGTACGATAGGAAGACAGAACCCAACCAAGGGTTGCGCATCTACTCTCAGTCCATCGAGTTGGCAGGTGACGACGACAATGACATTAAAGTGTTATATTTTCCCATGGCAATCGGCACTGTGCCTCTCGCCTGGTTTGATAAGCTACGAGCCCACTCCATCGATACTTGGGGATAGCTTTAGCACAAATTCTGTGAAAATTTTTGTGGCATCCTCACCCACCCAAGTACTCGGAATGAGCTTAGAACTTGCAAGCAGAAACCAGATGAAACCTTCCAGCAATATTATCACCGCTTTACTAAGTTATCATCCCAAGTCTATGATATCATAGACAAGGAAGTGATAGATCACTTCGCCAACGAGATCAAATACAAGTGGTAATTTGAAAAATTCTGCGACGATAATCTAGAGACCGCCGAGGAATTTAAGCGTAGAGTACATAAGATGATTGCATCTGAAGAGCGTACTCACGAATGATTCCCATGTGGCCAACAAGACAAAGGCTACGACCCTAGAAGCAATCAGGGTGGATAGTCCGGTAGAAAGAGAGGACCCAACAACACCCTTGCTTCCATGGACAGGTCCAAGAAATCTAACAAAAATAACAAGAAGTTCAAAGACCTCAAGAATTTACCCTACCCTTTCCACAAGAACACCAAGCACACGGTGGCCAAGTGTAGACAACTCCAAGAATTGGGTTTCTATGGTAAAAGCAACAAGGATAAGGGTAAAAGCTGATAACAACAAAGATGGATTTAAACCTCGGCTCAAATCCGGTCAAGCAACGTCTATGACAGTTCTCACCAGATAAGAAAGCGGCAATCAAAACGGAAATCTTCAAGCTATTGACAGTCGGGTTCATTAGGGAAATACTTCACCCTGACTGGCTAGCCAATCCTGTACTCATCTAGAAGAACTCAAAAGAGTGGCACATGAGCATCGACTACACAGATCTCAACAAACACTGCCTGAAGGATCCATTTGTCTTACCTCGCATTAATCAAATCATAGACTCTACGGCCAGGTCGACTCTTTTATCCTTCCTTGATTGCTACTCGGGTTATCATCAGACTAGCCTCCGTAAAGAAGATTAGAGCAAGACACCCTTCATCACTTCGTTTGGTGCCTACTGTTACACGACCATGTCCTTCGGGTTAAAAAACACCGATGCAACCTATCAGCGGGCTATCCAGGCATGCCTAAGCGAATAGATCGGTCATAATGTAGAAGCCTACGTGGATAATGTCATCATCAAGACTAAGGACCCTTCTACTCTGATCGTAGACTTGAAGCAAACCTTTGACAGTCTTCGTGAGTACAAGTGGAGGCTTAACCCAACAAAGTGTGTGTTTGGAGTTCCTTCCGGACAACTATTAGGTTTCCGTGTGAGCCATTGGGGTATCGAAGCTAGCATGAAACAAATTCAAGAAATCACTCAGATGACTTGACCTCACTACATCAAAGATGATTAGAAACTGATAGGGTGCATGGCTGCCCTCAATCATTTCATCTCGCGGCTCGAGGAGAAAGGTTTGCCCTTCTTCAAGTTGTTGAAAAAGTTGGGAAAGTTTGAGTGGACAGCTGAAGCTGACGAAGCCTTCTAGAAGCTCAAAGAGTACATGTCCACCTCTCCAATACTTACTCCATCCGAGAAGCACGAACCACTCCTACTCTACATTGCAGCTACTACTATGGTAGTCAACACGACAATAGTCATGGAGCGGGCTGAAGAAGGGCACATATATAAGGTACAACAACCTATCTATTATATTAGCGAGGTGCTATCAGAATCCAAGGCCAAGTACCCATATGTGCAAAAGCTCCTCTATGCCCTCTTGATCACTTCACGCAAGCTATGCCACTACTTTGATGAACACAAGGTAATAGTGGTATTCGACTTCCCACTTGGCGACGTCCTACGCAATCGGGATGCAACAGGATGCATATCCAAGTGGTCAGTCGAACTCAGAGCTCAGAACATCAAGTTCTTCTCCCGCAAGGCTATGAAATCTCAAGCCTTGGCTGATTTCATAGTCGAGTGGTCCGAAGCCCAACAACCTACTCCTACGATCATCCTTGACCATTGGAAGATGTATTTTGATGGTTCCCTCAAGCTAGGAGGAGCAGGCGCTGGCGTTCTCTTCATATCTCCAGATGAAAAACAGCTTAAATATGTCCTATAGATACTTTGACCTGCTACCAACAATAAAGCCGAGTACAAGGCCCTCCTTCATGGCTTTCGAGTAGCAGTCTCACGGCATCAAGCGTTTGCTCATCTATGGTGACTCCTCGGTGGTTATCAACCAAGTCAACAAGGATTGGGTCTACACCAAGGAGACCATGGACGCTTACTGCATAGATGTCTGCAAACTTGAGAAACACTTCTAAGGTCTAGAAATCCTCCATGTTATGCGAGATCTCAACGTTGTGGCTGATGTTTTGGCCAAATTGGGATCAGATAGAGCCCATGTACCCCCTGATGTGTTTGTTCAGGAACTCCAAGTCCCTTCAATCAAACAAGAAGCCTCCATATCCACCGGTACTCCGACTCCTGATGTCCAAGTACTAGAGATCAACCCGGCATGGACGCAAGTATTTATTGATTAGATTCGAGACCATAAGTTGCCCGACAACAAGGTAGAAGCAGAGTAGATCACACGCAGAAGCAAGAATTATGTCTTAGTCAGGGATAGGCTCTACCAACGGGGTGTATCATCTGGTGTTGTCCTCAAATGCATTACACATGAAGAAGGGCAGAAAATCTTGGAGGAAATTCACTCCGGGTGTTGTGGCAACCACGCAGCCTCTAGGACCTTAGTCGGCAAGGCTTCCAGATCTAGGCACTATTGGCCCACAGCACTGGAAGACGCATAAGAGTTAGTGTGACACTACAAGGGTTGTTAGTTCTTCGCCAAGCAAGCCCATGTCCCAGCTCAAAACCTTATCTGCATCCCTTTATCATGGCCTTTTTTGTGCTGGGGGATCGACATGGTTGGACCTCTCAAACGAGCACCGGGTGGTTTTGAGTACATCTACGTGGCTATTGACAAGTTGACTAAGTGGATAGAATATAAGCCACTCATCAAGTTCAACACCACAAAGGCAGTCGAGTTCATGCAAGACATTATGTACCGGTTTGGTATGCACAATTAGATCATTACAAATCTCAGCTCACCCTTTACAGCTATCAAGTTTAGAAGTTGGGCTCAAGATTATGACATCAACATCGACTATGCTTCCATAGCTCATCCTCAAGCAAACGACCATGTAGAGTGGGCTAACGGGCTACTTCTAGTCGGACTAAAGCCTAGGCTATTCAATGAGCTTAAAGACTATGGCGGCAAGTGGATATATGAGTTACCCATGGTAGTTTGGGGACTGCACACTCAGCAAAGCAAAGTGATAGGGTACTCTCCCTTTTTTTTGGTTTATGGCTCAGAAGCCATCTTGCGAGCGGATTTGATATGGAACTCTCTCAGGGTTGAATAGTACAATGAAGGCAAAGCAGACAAAACCCGGTGGCTAGAAATCGACAGTGCCAAAGGAATCAAGCTTAATGCACTCTTCCAGTCTACCAGGTACCTACATGGCCTATGATGTCACTACGACAAGAACATGAGTCCCCGTACCTTTCAAGTCGGAGATCTAGTTCTCAATCATATCCATAATACCTCAGGAGGACACAAACTACTCAGCCCCTGGGAAGGTCCCTTCATCATCTCCAAAGTTACTCAGCTAGGCTCCTTCAAGTTAATCACAGAGGATGGTGATCCCTTGCCTAACTCCTAGAACATTGATTAGCTAGAATAAACCGTCTTCGGTGTTTAAGTACCCCAACAAGACGCATTATTTTTTGAAACTTATAGGCTAAGTTTGTCATTTAACTAACAGCCTATGCAAGCAAAAGAACATTGTTTCTTACAACGTGCCTACCCGGCACATATGCTTAACAAGTTTTTTCAAACTTACATAGCCTGTTCGTCAGGCTTCTCCATCCTAAGGTCTAATTCATTTGTTATGGTGGTTGTGAGTCCATAGAGTTCCTCCTCACCTCTTTCCACGGCAGAAAGATGGTCTTCATCATCATAGTCTGTGGCTACCTGATGGAGATCTACAGCTGGGTATAGCACTCAGAGCGTACCGAGTACATTCTGAACACAGACCTTAGTGGCTCCATGAACATAGCTCTCGAAGTGGTTGGGGATTTCTTTCACTATGTCCACCCACCTTTTTCACCATCTTTTGGCCTATGAAAGAGGAGGGCATGTGGCTTCATAGCTACCTAGAGCGTGTTTCACTCCAACTATGCCCTCTCTAGCTAGACCTTCATGTCGGTCACTGACTTTAGAGCCTACATCAGATCACGATCAGCTCCTCGCTTTATCAGCTTAGTTCACTCGCTCGTTCTATTACCTCTTCAACCTGATTGTATTGAGTCCTTAGGGCTTCATTGAGCTCCTTCACCTTGCCCTCCAGTCATTAGGTTTTGACCTGCTCGTTTGCAAAGAGGAACACTTATGATCATTATCATGATCACTGAGTACTACATTCAAAAGTTATGGGGAAGCCATATAGTTCTCTTACCTTTCAACTTGGTTTCACAGGGCTCGGCCTTCTTTGTCATCTTCAATAAAGATTCGAATGCCTTGCCCTTCCTCTTCTTCACAGCAGCTTTCTAATGCTCGGCTTCACCAATTTGAGAACAGAGGATACATAGGGTCTCTTCATGGTGCTTCTACGTAGATTCCCACTTAGCCTCCTTCTTGGCCTGCTCCTCCTTTAGCTTGGCAAGCTCTGCCTAGATTTTTTGGACCTTGATAGAGGCCTTTAGCTCTGCACCCTAAGCATACGACTATTTTTGGAATGAGAATTTGAAAGATATTTATGGCAAGAAATGACAAAATGCATTTACTTACCCTCAACTAGCCATCAAAGATAGAAGCTTGGTTCAGCAGCCTGGACCACAACCCAGCGAACTCTGGACTATATGCCTAGAGCTAGGGTATTTGGTCCAGTAACTAGGACGGCATCATCCTTCTCCGTTTGCTGGGCTCTTGTCGTCGGCACATCTAGGGCAGGAGCACTCGGCGCAGTAGCACTTAGGTCAGCCCTCACGCTCCACACATCTTCATTAGTAGTAGCCTCTGTAGGCTCTGGCCCCAGTAGCTGGTGCGCTTCATCATCAACAGGCACCGCTACCTATGGTTGTGGCACCTTCACACCCTCTACAGTACCGGCTTGTGTAGGTTGCTCTGCTTCACCATCGGCGGACATCAGACCCTATGCACGTGGCATTTTAGTGGACCAAGGTGGAGACATAGGCCCACTTGCCTGGCTTTTTCCACCCGAGCACCATCAATACACGGGTTCTCTTCAACCTAAGGCTCTTCACTCTGCATCCGGGTACTCAGTGTCTTTTGTACCCTGGTATGAATAGCAGTCAAGTGATATCCTAGGAACGAAGTAACATATAGAGGAAACTTCAACACTTACTTGGCATTGGATCTCTTCTTTAGGGTGGGATTTCCTAGTGATATACCACTAAATGATCGACCTAGCGCCAGGCTTGATACTGATGCTAACAGTATTGAGTCCTCCTGATGACTCACAGTGCTAGCATCTTGTCCAAGTGTGATCCCATCACCCTGAGTTGGCACTCGGGTGCTCAATAGGTCTGGTGGCGGCATCCTTCCATGAGCAATTCAACATCACCAAGTATATCTAAGTTAGAATTCAGTAATAGAATTTTACTCAGAAAGAATACTTACTATCTGATAGAATACGAGATGACTTCCACCTCTTCTAGTTGTTTCTCCACAGCATCATGTGCAGTAGCTGTTCAAGAATTGGATTTAGCACAAGGTAAAATTCAGACTACATGAAGGTAGTTTAGACATCTCTTACTTGGTCTTAGCGTACAAGATCAATGGGGCCTCTTTGGTACTGACCTACTCGCGCTAGCGATGACATCGACCTCTAGTGACCACTTTTCACTAGTAGCTGCCTTCATTGCACTCGGATTAACCTAGACTATGAAATCAATTGGGTTCCCTGAGTCACTGTCACCCTCTTGCTCCATAGGGATGCCAAAGGCGGCTCTCCTTTTGTCTACTCCACCGGACGTCGCTCCACTTCTACCAACTCCTCTAGAGTTAGGACACGAAGGACGGGCGGGCAAATCATTGAAATTTCACCCAACTCCTACATCAACACACATTAGTTAGTTTTCCACAGTATTAAGATAGTTACAGATCACAATGTCAATATACTTACAGTGGCTGGCGGATTCTGATGATCATGCTCTGGACACTAGTATGGTATCACCTATACCGACCCAAGCACGTTCTGAATTCTCTCCAGAACTTCATCCTTCATCAGTTCATTAGTGGTTACTCAGGCAGGGTCCTCTGGCCCAGTGTACTTGAACCCGTAGTGTATCCTCTTCTATAGAGGTTGTCCTCGACGCCTGATGAAGCTTACAACCACTCTGACTCCACTAAGGCCTTGGTTGTAACACCCTAGGTGTTAGGCTTGCACTTTTGCACTTGCATTGCA
Source organism: Miscanthus floridulus (assembly GCF_019320115.1). Taxonomy (NCBI): domain Eukaryota; kingdom Viridiplantae; phylum Streptophyta; class Magnoliopsida; order Poales; family Poaceae; genus Miscanthus; species Miscanthus floridulus. The sequence goes on from NC_089592.1 coordinate 72,691,425, forward strand.
TGAGCATAAGCATCATTCATTCATATAAGAGCATAAACATATGAAACATATGAAACATACCTTTGTTATTCTATGTTGCAACATGTGTATGCTTTATGGTCATGCTTGTTAATGCAAGTGGTTGATGTTGATCACTAAAACACCTTAGACACACTTAGGATGGTACATGGAACAAGTTTGGTATTCATGACATGGACCAAAATAGCCCCCCAAGTCATAGTTATTCTAGAAACTCCAATTTTCATGATCCTACTTTAACCAAAGTTAAACTATAGCATAGAGTGTTTGCATGGAAGTGCACCCTTAACAAAAGTTGTATCCTATCTTATGTGGAACAAACTTTATTTAAGGGTCATGAGCTAATTCAGTGCCTAACAGGGTCAAATAGGGCTAACAAGAATCAACAAAATGCTATTTCTAGACTTAGAAATTTTGCCAAATCCAAAATGCTGATTTCAGTTTCAAGTGCACCACTTTAGAGCTTTGTAACTTGCTAACCATGACAAATTAGATGTTACTCCCTAAAGCAAAGTTGTAGATCTCACATAGCTCTACAACTTTCACTAATACTATTTTCACTGATTCACCATGAATTAGGAGTTACATGGTCACAAAGTTGCTCTGTCAGACATTCGCGTTGGGCTCTGATGGCCGCGAACGGCGCAGTGTTAGTGGCCGACCACGCCAGGCCACGGCTGCCATGTGGTGGCCGTATGCCGGTGATGGCTGGGCTGGTCTGGCCAGCGCGCGGCTGCCCTGCTGCTCCACTCCCACTCGCGCTCACTCCTTCTCTGCCTCGCCTCGCACTCGTTCTCTCCTATAGCCGAGTAGCGCCATCGCCGCCGTGCCTTCGCCGAGCTCGCACACCACCGCACACACTATGTCGCCGAGCTCATCATTGCTCAATAGCTTGCGCACACTATGTCATCGTGACCCACTCTACATCCTTGACCCATTAGCGCCTTAGCTTGAGCCAAGGTAAAGGCCTACGGCCGTTTCTACCACCATGACATCACCGGAGCACCGCCACACTCTTGGCTCGCCATGGCTAGGCCGCTCCACTACATCTCCTGCCTTCCTAACTTCTGGTCCGTAGTTGCCTTAGGTCACTACTACTCAGGCCAGAGCTAGGGTAGATGCTATCGTACCATCACGCGGGAACGCACCGCGGCTCCCGCTGTGCCCGCCATGGCCACGAGTTCGAGCTAAACCTACAGTAGGTATACTTGGAATATGGTCTTCCTATTTAACCTTGATTAATTCCTAGTTTCTAGTGAAAATAAATGGGGCAAAAATACATAACTAATGATCACGCAAATTTTTACACAGTGTTATTGTAATAGGATGAAAGTAAGAAAAATATGAAATATGTTGTTTGACACTTTTCACTAGGCTAAACTTTTTTTGCTAAAATAAACCTGTACAACTTGTCATTTTTATAGAGATGACTATACTTATCCAAATGACATGAAATTTGTATAGTGGACTTTTGGGGTCATATGTAGGCTACTTTAATTTGCTCAGAATTTACTGTGCACTTTTGATATATGTTCCTTATTTCACCTTAGTGTCCAAATGAATTAATAAATGCATTTAAATAATTTATTTGGGCTTGACCATTATGCTTTCTAAAGTGTATATGATGTATATGAACTGTTGGTACCATTGGCTATGCCTAGATTTAATTGTTTATATGTAGTGAAATATTAATTGCTCTATAATTCAATTATAGTGACTGTTTTGGACAGTTTCTGTTGTTAAGTAAATTGCATTGGTAAAATGATATTTGTTGTGAATCTTGTCAATAACAAAGTTGTATATAGCTTACTTATCTTGCTTGTATAAAATTTTCATGGTAATAGGCTAAATGGTTTGAGAGTTATAGATGTTGGAAGTTGGTCTCCAGAAATGCTTATTCTCCGGAATTTCTGGATAGATCTAGGAAATTGCTTTGTTTGGCCTTGATATCCGTTGAATCATCTTGAGATGACTATAAGAAAGTTGTAGCCAGTTTTATAAGATTTCTAGAAAGTCCAAGATCATAGTATTTGGTTGAGTAGAACTTCACATATGGCAAAAATAAGTAGCTGTTGTTTACAGTCCAGGAAATGACTAAGTCAAATTGCAATTGTTTGCCTTACTTGATGCTTGTGTAGATGCTTAGGCTAACTGAGATTAGTTGTTAGCTATAGGTCCTAAGCTTCTTACTAATAATGAACAACTTTACCTTAGGTTACTAGAACTTGGTGAGTGTATGTTTGTTGTACTATATAAGAGATATGCACCTACTCAGTAAAGATCTACTAGAAAAAGTTATACATCTACTTAGTTAACGAATGTTAAACTTATCATACATCTTATGGATAACCATGATCATGCATATACACTTTTTAGGTCATCTAATCTTTTTTGCATTCATGATACTCATTTGTGCATATGCATGCAATAGGTTCCCCGGAAGGGGTGACGCTACTCGAGTTCAAACCCGAGTATTAGGAGGAGCAATAGGCAGCCCAGGAGCAGGAGGTTCAGGCAGAAGGAGGAGTCAACATGGAAGATCTTCCTAAGTGTCCTGACCACCAACCTTCCTCGTTTCTGAAAGGCAAGCCCCGGAGCATTATAAGCCTCCTATGTTTTTATAAATATCACTTGCGTCATTTATGTTTGATGCATTAGGTTATAGGAGTTGATTGGAAACACTTGTTGCATATATTTTCCTTGTCTAGACAAATATATCTTGAATCCTTTGTAGGTCCAAGATCAAATATATGCTTAGCCATGCTTAGTCCGGTAGAAGTCGGTTGATTTCCTATCACCTGTAAGATATATGTAGATATCTGATCACGGTTGGCTATAATTGCTATCGTGGAAATAATAATGTATTGATGAATAAAAAGGAGACCGGGTTGGATTGTGATAGAGAAGCAAACAAGGCATGGAGGTCTTGGTGCCTATTTATCTCTGTCTGTGTCGATTAAAGACCAATTCACTATACGTCCTCATATCATGTTGAACGCATGCCTAGCACTTAGTTGGCAGGATATGTCGTTCCGACCACGAAGCTGAGTAGCTCAACTCAGGCCAGGACCCGATAAGTGAAAGTGCACACACTGGAGGAAGTAAGGATGTGCGGGGAGCCAGTGGCGTGAGACCAAGGGTAGGCTGGGCCTGAACTTCCTGGCAGACTGGTAGTATCCCTAAGGGTGCGGCGCTGATCAGACCCACGACTGTACCTAAGTTGTACTAAAGGTGACCCGATGCAACTCCGACGAGGGAAGTATGTGTTTGTGTTAAGAATAACTCGCTAGCTGGTTGGAATCAATTCGAGTCACCATCTCTTTCGGATAGTGAGAACTTGACTGAGCAGCAGCAATGTAGCATTAATTGATGGAACTTGATGGTTATGATGATGCTCAAATTAATACACCTGATATGGTTACTAATGCTTGTTAGCTTAATCACATGATTGCTCTAGTACATTGCTAATCTAGAGATGCTTAATTGAATAGGTATTCAATTTCATGCTAAAGATATTAAATCTCCAAGTTATGTTACTTAAGCTTTTATGCAAAATGTTGTCAAGCTAACTCCATCGATAAAGCCTTGCATACTCCTTTATGTCATATTATTTCTGGTTTACGATGGGGAAGTCTAGCTAAGTACATTCTCATACTCAGGGTTTATTCCCTCTTGTTGCAGATGATATGATGTATCATGGGTACTGTAAGAACTGTCTTCATCCTGTCGTGGATGAGGACTAAACCATGGGGTATGGTACTCCTAAGTTATCCTTTCTATTATGCTTCTGCTAGAAATGACCGTGGTACTAGCATGTATTTGAACTAAGTGTGATGTTGATGTCAAACTACTTTGCTTCTGCTATTTGAACTTGGTTTGTAATAACTATGTGAACTCCAATGTATGTGAGATACTTGTGAACCATTTGTCAACTGTGATATAACATGTGACTTGTTATGTTGAATCATGTATGATCTTGGTTTGTATGTTGGTTGGATTGAGTTTCTTCGTGATTTCATCGGACTACCGGGTTTATATGGGCTCAAGTATGATGGTTGATCGCTTCAATGATTGCTGTTATAATTGTGCTCTTATAAATTGGACGGTTCTGTTATAGCTGGCATCGTAGAAAGGTTCAACAATAAACTTCTCATATGGGTATTTAAAACAAAGGTTTTGTTTTATAAAATCAGTTTGATAACTTATAGCTATATATATAGGTGTGTTAAAAATCTAAATTTTAAATTTAGGGTGTGCCAGTGGTCATATCCTTTATGCCCAGTTAAGGACTATCAGGTGGCTAAATAAGTAGTAACATGGGGTTTTTATTTTCGTCGTCCATACGACGTGCTATTGTATGGATACCATTTGCTTGAGTGGTAATGTATGGATCGATCACTTCTATGCCCAAGGTAAAAGTGGCAAGACCGCAAGGGTGAGCGCGTGGTCTAAGGGGAGAGGTAGCTTTGGTACTACGGTATATATATGTCCCATATATATATATCCTATTGCTTCGGTGATTGCTATTATACTTGTGCTCTTATAAATTGGATGGTTCTGTTACAACTGGCATCAGAGCAAGGTTCAACACTAAACTTGTCATATGGGTATTTAAAATAAAGGTTTTGTTTTTATAAAATTAGTTTGATAACTTATAGCCATATATATAGGTGTGTTAAAAATCTAAATTTTAAATTTAGAGTGTGCCAGTGGTCATATTCTTTATGCCTAGTTAAGGACTATCAGGTGGTTAAATAAGTAGTAACATGGGGTTTTTTACTTTCGTTGTCCATACGACGTGCTATTGTATGGATACCATTCGCTTGAGTGGCAATGTATGGATCGATCGCTTCTACGCCCAACGTAAGAGTGGCAAGATTGCAAGGATGAGCGTGCGGTCTAAGGGGAGAGGTAGCTTTGGTACTATGGTATATATATGTCCCATATATATATAATTTAGTTGCAACCTAGAGCCTAGATTTATATTTTGGCATATATAATTGTTGGGCTGGGCTAAAATGAAATTCTTGTGCAGGTACACTAACAACGAAACGTGTAGCCCAATTAGTTACGTATATTGAGAGAACGTATGTATGCGACCGTGTATGTTGTTAGAATTTTAAATTTTTCCTAAGGATCGTGAGGACGTACAAAACGTGCATGCATCATGTTCACTCATGCATTTATATTTTTGCATTCCTCCCTCCCTTATAATTGCTTACCCCATTCATTAAATTTCTTCTCACATATGATATCCTCTCACAAGAGTTGCACACTTTGATACAGATGGTAGCACCAGGAGCCCCACCTCCTAGTGACACGTTCCTGGCTATGTTTGGCACTCCTACCTTGCTATGGAGGTTGCTAAACTCAGTTGGGTACGCTAAGCCACCCCACTACTTCTGGATGGAAGTGGCAGCTGAGGGACAACTATGGTATGATGTGCGGGTGACCATTCTAGCCCATGGAGACAATCCATAGTGGCAAGGTTGGAGTATTGAGTCAGATGGGTAATCTTTTTGGGAAGGTGCCCAAGTGGTAGCTTTGGAGGCACTAAGTGAGATATGTCAGGAGTTTGGTGATGACGAGTCAACAGTCTAGCCGGAACCTTTCCTCGGGTGGATCCATCGATGACCGCTTGGATGCAGCCGAGCGGTAATGGACTGGTGAGAGAATGTGATGAGCAAGCAGAGAGCTCTAGTGCTGCTATGAGCACTGAAAGCATCTAGGCCCTAGTTGGGTTTCGGTGATTAATGATAATACGTGATTAATGTGACTAACTTGTGTTTTATAGAGGCAATTAAGTTAGGTCATGGTAATAGAGATCGATTGGGCAATCATGGTGGTCATGCCCCTACGATGGAAATCATTTTGGTTTTCAAAGGATGGATGACAAGGTTAAGGATGGACTAGTTCTAAGTGTCGTTTGGTGTTGAAGAGACACTTAGAGTAGTTTAGGACTTTGTTTTTCCTTTGGCTGTACTATTAAGGGGGTATGGATAGGTAGCTTGACCTAGGTGAGTCTAGTGAGTTAGGTGTGGTGCACACTTGCAAAATCTAGCACTAGGTAGCTCCAAAATAACCCTTAGAACCATTGGAGCAAACTTCATTCACGTATGATTAAGAGTTGGAAGTGAATGGAGGGTCAAATACTGACCAGACGCTGGCTTCGGTGTGATTGGACGCCGGCGCAGAGTCCGGTCAGTTCATTTGATCAAGGTGAAGTCATCTGGAAGTGACCGGATGCTGAGAGGTGAAGTGACCGAACACTGAGGGCCAGTGTCCAGTCGACTATAGTAAGGTTCTAGAGAGGGAAACTCACGACCGGACGCATCCGGTCAGTGTTGATCGGACGCTGAGTCCCAGCATTCGGTCGACTCCAGTAAGGTTCAAGAGAGGGAAAATTATGACCGAACATGTCTGGTCAGTGCTAACCTGATGCTGTCCAGCGTCCAGTCACCATTTGATCACTGGAATTTGGGGTGAACTGACTAGAGCGTCCGGTCACCCCACAGAGGCACATAACAGTTCGTTTTTTAGCCCATGTTATAAATACTACCTCCATTCATGTGGGGGTACTTTTGCTCATTCCAATAGCTAAGAAACATCTTTGTGAGTGCCAAGAAGAGCAAGGTCCTAGTGAGGTGATTGAGATTTGAGAATCCCAAAGAGAGTCCTCATTAGTGAGATCAAGAGTAGCAAAGTGTGCATCCACCCTTCTCATTAGGCTTGTTGTGGTCAAGTGAGAGTTCATGCTTGTTACTCTTGGTGATCGCCATCACCTAGACAGCTTGGTGGTGATTGGGAGCTTAGTGATCATCCGATAGAGCTTGTGGATGACCCAACTCAAGTTGTGAGCGGTTATGGGTGATTCACTGCGACGGAGTGTCGAAGAATCAACCCATAGAGAGCACTTGATCCTTGCGTGGATCAAGGGGGAGCTAGACCCTTGTGTGGGAGCTCCAACGAGGACTAGTGGGAGTGGTGACTCTCCGATACCTCGGCAAAATATCACCACGTTCCTCCTCTCTTTACTTTGAGCATTTACTTTGAGCAATTCAATACTTGTCTTTACATTCATAGAATTGCCATGCTAGAGTAGGATTGGAACTTAGGTTGCAAGACTTTTTATGTGGTAGAACATTAGAAACACTTTCTAGGCACAAGGGGTTAATTGGGCTAACAGTAGGATTTAATTATTGCAAAGAAATTTAGAATTAGCCCAATTCACCCCCCTCTTAGGCATCTTGATCCTTTCAATTGGTATTGGAGCCTCGTGCTCACGTATTTAGGCTTAACTACCTAGAGAAAGATGTCTCACGGGGATGGACCTCCTCCTATCTTTGAGGGGGATGATTTTCCATATTGGAAAATTCACATTGAGGCGTACTTAGAAGCTCTAGATGTTGGAATACTTAGAGCCGCCTCACAATGCTTCCCAAAACCTCGGGATACTACAAGCCTACAAGATGATGAGGTGAATTACGAGAAATGGAATGCAAAGGCTCAAAACACCATCTTTAGAGGCCTTTGCAAAGATGTGTTTAATCGGGTGAGGAACCACAAAGACGCCCATGCACTATAGTCGGATGTTTGTGCGCTCCATGAGGGAACAAAGAGTGAGTGTGAGGAATGCTATCATCTTGTCATGAAAAAAGCTTAACTCTTTTGAGATGCTTCCTAAAGAATATGCAAATGAGATGTACTCACGTTTGAATGTTCTTGTAGAGGAAGTCAATGGGCTTGGACTCACTCAAATGCAACCATCTCATGTTGTAAGAAAGATTTTGAGTGTCCTACCCATTGACAAATATGGGCATATTGTGACCGTGCTTCATCAAGGTGATCTTTCCACCGCTACACTGACACAAATCTTGAGAAAGATCAAAGCTCATGAGATGTATATGCACATCACGCCACAAGATGGCTCATCCTCTACCAAGAAGAAAGACAAGGACTTAGCATTAAAAGCTAGTCAAGAGAAGTGCAAAGCAAGACTTGAGTATGAGAGCTCAAGTGATGATGAAGTTGATGATGCAAGTCTTGCTCTCATGGTGAGAAAAACCACCAAGATGCTAAAGAAGCTCAACAAGAGTGGCATCAAGTTCGATGGCAAGAAAAAGAAGTTCTTCACTAGCTCTAGAAGGAAGCCAATCTCTGAGATGGATTGCTACAATCCTTGAGAAAGAGAAGCTCAAAGAAGAGAACAAGAAGCTCAAGGAAGAGGAAAAACAATGATGCTCTCAAGAAAGAAAACAAGAAGCTCAAATTGGAGAAAGAGCATCTCAAGATTGGATTGAGCAAGTTCACAATAGGCAAGCATCTACAAAGTGAGCTACTTATGAACACCATCATGAAGATGGATAGAAGTGGCATTAGGTATTTGGCAAACCAAGAGAAGAAGGCTCAAGCTCAACAACAACACAAGTCAAAGCCAAAGCCAAAGAGATGTTTTAAGTGTGGACAAGAAGGTCACTTTGCCCATGAGTGCCAAACTCCACCACCACAACCCTTGCCCAAGCATGCTAGACCTTTTGCCTTCAATGCTCACTACATGCTTAGAAAGGATTCTAGTGAGAAAATGAAAGTCATGTTCTTAGGACGTCCCAACAAGAATAGGCCTAAGAAAATTTGGGTTGCAAAGTCACTTGTTGAGAAGGTGAAGGGCTCTCAACAAGTTTGGGTTTCTAAAGCTTGATCTCTTGTGTGTAGGTGAACTACAAGATCGGTGGAAGTCATTGGGTTATTGATAGTGGTTGCACACAACATATGACCGGTGATCCTCGTATGTTCACCTTGATGGACAAGAAAGAATCACATTTGGAGATAATTCAAAGGGCAAGGTTAAAGGATTGGGCAAAGTAGCAATATCAAATGATCATTCTATCTCAAATGTCCTATATGTTGCTTCATTGAGTTTCAACTTGCTGTCCGTTGGACAATTGTGTGATCTTGGCTTCCAATACTTGTTCACCGAGAAGGAAGTTGTTGTATCTAAAAAGGATGATGATCAAGTGATATTCAAAAGATTTAGATACAACAACCAATATTTAGTGGATTTCACCTCCGAAGATGCTAACTTGAAGACATGTCTATTCACCAAAACAACACTTGGGTGGCTATGGCATAGAAGACTTGCTCATGTTGGGATGAGCTCACTCAAGAAGCTAATGAAGAATGATTTGGTGAGAGGGTTAAAGGATGTGAAGTTTGAGAAGAACAAGCTTTGTAGTGCATGTCAAGCCAGCAAGCAAGTTGCAAATACTCATCCAACCAAAGCTTTCATGTCAACCACAAGAGTGCTAGAACTCCTTCACATGGATTTATTTGGACCAACAACATACAAGAGTTTGGGAGGAAATCTTTATTGTCTTGTGATTGTTGATGACTATTCAAGATATACATGGGTATTCTTCCTTCATGACAAATTCGAAGTTGCATCTTGCTTCAAAAAGTTTGCCAAGAGAGCACAAAATAAATTTGAAGTGAAGCTCAAGAAGATTAGAAGTGACAATGGAAAAGAATTTAACAACACAAACATAGAAGCCTATTGTGATGAAGTTGGGATCAAGCATGAGGTCTCCACAACATATACACCTCAACAAAATGGTGTAGTTGAGAGAAAGAACCGGACATTGATCACTCTTGCAAGAACAATGCTAGATGAGTACAACACCCCCGAAGCTCTATGGGCGGAAGCTATCAACACCGCATGCTATGCATCCAACCGTCTATTCCTTCAAAAGTTCCTTGGCAAGATACCTTATGAGTTGCTCAATGGGAAGAAGATGGACGTCTCTTTCTTTAGGGTGTTTGGTTGCAAATGCTACATCTACAAGAAGCGGCAACACCTAGGGAAGTTTCAAAGACGTTGTGATATTGGTTTTCTTGTTGGTTACTCATCAAAATCCAAAGCATATAGAGTATTTAATCATGCCACCGGCTTGGTTGAAAAAACATATGATGTGTAATTTGATGAAACTAATGGCTTCCAAGGAGCACATGAGAATCTTGATTATGTAGGTGATGAACCATTGAGGGAGGCTATGAAGAACATTCCGGTTGGAGACATCAAGCCTAAAGATGATGAAGATGATGTACAAGTGATTGATCCACCTTCTTCATCAAGTGTGCCACAAGATGGTGATAAAGATGGGAGAGTAGAAAATGAAGATACTCATGTCTCCCATGATTAAATGGTGGTACAAGCACAAGATGTTGATGCTCCACAACCTCCTCCTCAAGTGGTCAATAGAAGAAATACATCTCTACTACAAGATCATCCACAAGATCTCATCATATGGAGTCCATAAAGGGGTGTAATGACTCGCTCACAAAAACTTACTTCATTTATTGCTCATCACTCCTTTGTCTCTTGCTATGATCCTACTAAGGTAGAAGAAGCTCTTCAAGATCTGGATTGGATAAATGCCATGCATGAAGAGTTGAACAACTTCACCTGCAATGAAGTTTGGACTCTTGAGGAGTGGCCAAAAGGTGCAAGAGTCATTGGAACAAAGTGGGTGTTCCGCAACAAGCAAGATGATCAAGGCATAGTTGTGAGGAACAAGGCAAGACTAGTTGCAAAGGGGTTCTCTCAAGTTGAAGTCTTTGATTTTGGAGAGACCTTTGCACCGGTTGCAAGACTAGAAGCCATCTGTATCCTCCTTGCATATGCATCACATCATGAAATGAAATTATATCAAATGGATATGAAAAATGTATTTTTAAATGGCTTTATTAATGAACTAGTCTATGTTGATCAACCTCCCGGGTTCAAAGACCCTAGATATCCTAATCATGTTTATAGGTTGTCCAAGGCATTATATGGGCTTAAGCAAGCCCCAAGAGCTTGATATAAGCGCCTTCGGGACTTCCTCATTGAGAAGGGCTTCACCATCGGGAAGGTCAACACCACACTATTTACCAAGAAGCTTGATGGGTATATCTTTATTTGTCAAGTGTATGTTGATGATATCATCTTTGGATCATCAAATGAAGATTCTTATAAAGAGTTTGGTGAATTGATGTCGAAGGAGTTTGAGATGTCAATGATTAGAGAGCTTACATTCTTTCTTGGTTTTTAAGTCAAGCAAATGAGAGAAGGGATTTTCATCTCTCAAGAGAAATATACAAATGATCTTCTCAAGAGATTCAAGATGAATGAATGTAAGCCAATCAAGACACCAATGCCAACTAATAGACATCTTGACCTAGATGAGAGAGGTAACATGGTTGATCAAACTCTCTACCGCTCTATGATTGGTAGCTTGTTATATTTAACCGCATCTAGGCCTGATTTCATGTTTAGTGTGTGTATGTGTGCTAGATTTCAAGCTAATCCTAAGGAAACTCATTTGATTGCCGTTAAAAGAATCCTTAGGTATCTTAAGCACACACCAAGCATTGGCCTTTGGTATCCCAAAGGAGCTATATTTGAATTAGTTGACTATTCCAATTCGGACTATGCCGGTTGCAAAGTTGATAGAAAAAGTACATCCGGAGGGTGCTATTTGCTTGGTAGATCACTTGTGTCTTGGTCCTCCAAGAAACAAAATAGTGTGGCCTTGTCCACCGCCGAAGCGGAATACATTGCCACGGGTGCTTGTTGTGCACAAATTCTTTACATGAAACAAACTTTGCTAGACTATGATGTAGTTCTAGAAAAAGTGCGGTAAAACTTGCAAATAATCTGGTTCAACACTCTTGCACCAAGCACATAGATATCCGACATCACTTTCTTAGAGATCATGTTGCAAAGAATGATATTTCACTAGAAGGTGTAAGGACCGAGAATCAATTGGTGGATATCTTCACTAAACCGCTAGATGAGGCAACATTTTGTAGATTGTGGAATGAGCTCAATGTTCTTGATTTTAGTAACTTCACTAAAAAATGAACTTGTGTTGTCCCTTGCATTGCATTGTAATATACAACATGTTTAATTTTTGGTAATGCATATAGGGCTTGTCTAACATGGTTAAGATAACCGCCGTAAAGCGTGTGAAGAAGCTTAACCTTGGATCAAACTTGACAAGCAACTAGATTTAATTTCAAGTATTGCATTGCATATGCATGAATGTTGCTTTGTCATTTATCTTCAACTGCCCTCTTATTGTCTATTTTCTTAAAAAGAATTATAGCCTAAGGCAAAATATTTTGAATTTTTTTAGGGTTTAAGAGAGGTCTCTCACATCAGTCCCAATTGGTGTTTATTTGGATCTTATTGGAGTTGAGACTTGATTGGGAACAGGTAGCACGAAGGACTTTGAAGATTTACTGGAAAAAGAGTAACCGGACGCTGCACTGGACTCTAAAGTCCAGCGTCCGGTCAGTTCATAGGAGGTGAACTGCTGCTGAGAAGGAGTGACGGGATGCTGAAATAGTGTTTTCCCAGCGTCCGGTCAGATGGTGATCTAGCGTCCGGTCGATCGAAGACGATGAAGGTAGCTTGCACTAGACTCTGGCTACGTCCGGTCGGTGTTCACCGGACGTGTTCGGTCATGATTCCAGGGGTTTTGGACCTCTCTAGAATTGACCAGACGCTGGGTGGTAGCGTCCGGTCACTGCCACTGGAGCGTCCGATCAGTAGAAAACGTGCGGGAGTCAAACTCTTTTCTCTGTTTCCTTTTCTACTCCATGGGGGCCACTATAAATGTCTACGCATGTATCCCTATTCCATCATCTGTGCCCGCACTGCCGCCACGCTCCTCCATGCCGCATCCCTGCGCCACCGCGCCTGCCCCTGCCCCTGCCTGCGTCGCCGCCGTGCTCCTCCACGCCGCATCCCTACGCCGCCATGCCTACCCCTGCCTACACCATCATGCGTGCATCTCCAGTGCAGCCTCCGAGCTCAGCCACCACCTACGCCACCACTGTGCCACCGCTGCCCATGCCTCTATGCCATGCCCTGTTCATGCTATCGCTGCCCATGCCAAAGCACACCCGTGCCCTAACCCTAGCACCGCCGAGCTCGCCTCTGCCACCGCACAGCCGTGCCTCGCCACCTGCCAGAACGCCGCGCCTGCACCATCGCGCTGTGCCTTCATAGCTCGCCTACGCCGCTCCTGTGTGCCACCACGCCGCGCCCAGCCTTCGCCGCCGTACCTATGCCACCCGAGCCGAGCTGATGTGCCGTTGTGCTCGCCCTGCTCCCGCGCTAGCGCCTCCACCCTATGTCAGCACCACCGTGCGCCATAGTTTCACCTGTCGCCAGCACATCAGCACTGTCGTGGCCCTATTCTATTTTAGCACCGCAAACCCTAGCCGTCAATTCACTGCGCTTCGCCGGAACCCTAACCCTAAAATTCCTGGTGGTTCCCCGCGTGTCGTTTCCCTGCTTTTCAGATCGCCGGTTCATCAGGTAGCAAGCCCTCGGTTCTAATTTTGCACCTAATTGCTTGCTTTTTTAGGGTTTCATATCTCTAGATAAATAATTAAAATTATTTGTATACCCTCTATTCTATCATGCAGCGAGTCGGTGCCGTTGAGGTCCTATTTGCAGTTGTCAGTCAACTCGGGGCCAAGCTCGCGAGTACGGATCGAGGCCAAGCCTCGGAAGTGACAGTTGGTAGTTGATTCTTGTCAGGGCAGTTGTTCCTTTCAGCTTCATCAGATGGCTCGTGTCAAGAATGTTGGAGGAGGTCCTGGTGATGAGGATCCAAGACCCCTGCCTTGCTTGCCTACAGATCCAAAAGGCAAGGCGACGAAGAAGCTTGCAACAAAGAAGTGGAAGTATCCAAATGTAGATACAACTAGAGCAGCCGTAGTTGCAGCAGCAGCAGAGCGTGTAGAGGCAGGAGGTGCTAGGAGTGGAGTCCAGATCATAGATCAGCTCTCTCCATCTACGAGGGGTGCACTAGAGCAGGTTGAGTGTCGTCATGGTGGTCCAGCTGGGACTGTCATGGTTGTGGGACGATGAGTTGTCTTGGATGAGAGTCAGCCTCAGGGGGAGTCATAGTAGGAGCCACAGCTAGTAGAGCAGACTTAGGAGGGAGAGCAGGCCGAGGAGACAGAGTAGGCACCTCAGCCATAGCTTCACCGCTCTGGTCATACCCATGCTCCAGTCACTTCGAGGTCAGAGACATAGCGGAGGGGTTCACGTCCACCGCCTAGACCATAGGGTCCGCCTCCAGTGACCCACTTGGATTTGAGGGCCCCCACGGCCAAGTAGGTTTAGCAGCTCAGATTTGTGGACTTTGAGCAATGGTTTCCACCGAGGCGGGATGAGCATGCTTCAGAGGGTTTCTACACACCTCTGCAGGAAGATTTTTATAATGCATATCTTAATAGTGGGGCAGCATTCAGATCTTAGAGGGTGTGTAACATTGAGACCATTGTAGCAGAAGCTGGAGAGCACATTCGCCCCAACCTATCTTACCTATCAGGGCTGATAGATTTACTTGGATGGATAGACTTATATGTTCCATCTTGGGTCCGTCAGTTCTATGCTACACTCTGGATTGACCCACAGCATAGATTTATATACTTTGCATTCAGTGGCAGAGATTATAGGCTGACGAGCACTAGGGTCAGAGAGATACTCAGGCTTCAGGAGCAGCCCATCTGGCTATATGAGGTTTGCTATAGACAGATAGTGCCCCCAGACGCCCTCATGGCGGTATGGTGCCCCCTATAGATTTAGTCTGCCACTGCTTCATAGAGCCATTCGGCGAGGGGTCTAGCAGGACACCCAGTGATCTCACTACCACTGCTAGAGTGCTTGATACCATTATGAGGAGGACACTGCTTCCGAGGATGGGGTATCGCGAGGGCTTGACTCGCATACAATTATGGTTACTGAACTCTCTGATGCAGCAGACAGTGTTTGATATTTGGGATCTCCTTCTATCAGAGATGGAGGATACTATTGTAGAGGGGTTCAAGGGTCATAGGCAGCTGCCATATGCTCACTGGATTACATTTCTACTCCACAGGATAGTTACTGTGAGGCCACCAGAGATGCTGGCAGAGTACAGTGGTGCTACTACAGAGTTCCCTATATACAACATGACTCAGATGATCCAACATAGTGCAGTGAGGACACCCAGCCAGTCGAGCCAATGTCTAGAGGTGCTAGAGACTATAGCTCAGCAAGATGAGACTATCAAGGGCATAGCAGCTATAGAGGAGGAGTAGCTTGATGCTCAGCAGGAGGGGATGGTCGAGAGCGACCCCAGTGATAGCTTAGATGAGGACTACCGGGACATTCCTGAGATGCCTCCTTGATGATATGACCATGAGGCTAGTAGCTCCAGTTTAGCTCCACCTGCACCGTAGACAGACCCTGCTCTACTTGCCATACTTGAGCAGATGAGGCAGGATCAGGCTCGCCAGGCTCAGGAGACCGCCGCTACTTTTGCATAGTTTTAGACTCGATAGGATGAGTTTTAGCGGTAGTAGTAGGCCATACAGCAGCAGCAGGCCATGCATCAGCAGCAGCTCCTCATGCAGCAACAACTCCTAGGATTTATGCATCATGTAGTGATACTATTGGGGTTCCACCGCCACAACCTTCACCCTAGCTTGGTCAGACTGCCACCACTTCTATGACTCTAGCTTTACAGCCTAGTGGGCTTTAGAGTCAGGGACAGCCACCAACACAGTTTGCTTCACCTACAGAGCAGGTGTCCTAGTGGTTTGCCTCGCCAGTGTTAGCCCTACAGTTCACACCTCTTCAGACGGGCTTCACACCGGCTCAGACTTCCTCGCTGCTAGTACCAGATACCTCAGTCTCTAGGAGTCTTGGAGTAACTTTTAGTGAGTTGATAGGGTAGCCTACTCCGCCATATTTGCATGTCCCAGGTTCTTCTATAGTTGCACCTATTATCGGGACTACAGAGACACTCCCTTCCTTAGTGGCATCATTAGAGCCGGCTGCTCCAGTCATACCTGCATAGTCTATAGTAGCTCTAGTTGTTGATCTGACCCAAACTGCTTTAGCATCGCTTCCAGCTATAGAGGGTCAGACTGCTCAGAGCTCAGGGTCAGATGATGATGGCACACAGTTCCAGCTCGCTCCTCATACCTCAGCGCTCGACTCGTCCGCTATAGCCCTGCCGATCGACCCATAGGTTTTGGTGTTTGACGTTAAAGGGGGAGAGGGATCGAGTATGATAGTCTTAGGGGGAGCAACATATCTAGGGGGAGCTTAGTTTATCTATTAGATTATCTATTACATTTGGAGTTTTATGTGTGATACACTATTTATGCATTCGCGTGTTTACTTTTATGCATCAAACTATATCTATGTGATAGTGATTTCTATATGATCATGATATTTGACATGGGTGCTCTCTATTTTGAATCTTGTATATGTCATATCACTTGTGTTATGCTCATTTGCTTTGCTTCCGCGTTTTACTCCGACGCAAATGAGCTTTATTACTTGTACTCATGCTTATTTCATATCTTTTGAGTACATCATGTTGGCTTGGGTCATATAAGCTTGCCTAACTCTTTTGTTCTTATTGTCAAAAGCTTATATGAACCAAGCATGTTAAAAACCTCAACTCTTTCACATACTCGAGGTAGTATTGTCATCAATCGCAAAAAAAAGGGGGAGATTGAAAGCATCTAGGCCCTAGTTGGGTTTCGGTGATTAATGACAATACGTGATTACTGTGACTAACGTATATTTTGTAGAGGCAATTAAGTTAGATCACGGTAATAGAGATTTATTGGGCAATCATGGTGGTCATGCCCCTACGATGGAAATTGTTTCGGTTTTCAAAGGATAGACGACAAGGTTAAGGATGTACTAGTTCTAAGTGTCGTTTTGTGTTGAAGAGACACTTAGAGTAGTTTAGGACTTTGTTTTTCCTTTGGCCGTACTATTGAGGGGGGTATGGATGGGTAGCTTGACCTTGGTGAGTCTAGTGAGTTAGGTGTGGTGCACACTTGCTAAATCTAGCACTAGGTAGCTCCAAAATAGCCCTTAGATCCATTGGAGCAAACTTCATTCACGTATGATCGAGAGTTGAAAGTGAATGGAGGGTCAAATACTGACCGGACGCTAGCTTCGGTGTGACCGAACGGTGGACGCTGAGGGCCAGCGTCTAGTCAACTACAGTAAGGTTCTAGAGAGGGAAACTCACGACCGGACGCGTCCGGTCAGTGTTGACCGGACACTAAGTCCTAGCATCCGGTCGACTCTAGTAAGGTTCTAGAGAGGGAAAATCACGATCGGACCTGTCCGGTCAGTGCTGACCGGACGTTGTCCAGCGTCCGGTCACCATTTGTTCACTAGAATTCGGGGTGAACTGACCGGAGCGTCCGGTCAATATGACCGGAGCATCCGGTCACTACGCAGAGGCACATAACGGTTCGTTTTTCAGCCCATGTTATAAATACTACCTCTATTCATGATTGGGAGTACTTTTGCTCATTCCAACAGCTGAGAAACATCTTTGTGAGTGCCAAGAAGAGCAAGGTCCTAGTGAGGTGATTGAGATTTGAAAATCCCAAAGAGAGTCCTCATTAGTGAGATCAAGAGTAGCAAAGTGTGCATCCACCCTTCTCATTAGGCTTATCGTGGTCAAGTGAGAGTTCGTGCTTGTTACTCTTAGTGATCGCCATCACCTAGATGGCTTGGTGGTGATTGGGAGCTTTGTGATCATCCGGCAGAGCTTGTGGATAACCCAACTCAAGTTGTGAGCGGTTGTGGGTGATTCACCGCGATGGAGTGTCGAAGAATCAACCCATAGAGAGCACTTGATCCTTGTGCGGATCAAGGGGGAGCTACACGCCTACTGGACGCCTTCTCTTGTAACCGACTAGGATTAGATACGTGTCCTTACCCTCTCCCCTATATAAAGAGAGGTACGGTGCACCCTCTCATAACCCTAACAATCATACAATTAATCCAACACAAAAGGCTACACGCCTACTGGACGTAAAAGCTATTACTCGACAAGAGGGCCCGAACCCGTATAAATCGTTCGTCCCTTGCATTTACTATCGAGTTCTGCATACGCCGAAGCCCTTCGAACACCGTCCCAGGTACCCCCGCGATGGGTTGCTGCTAAAAGTTGTTAACCTCTCACATTTAGCTTGCCAAATCTATAGTAAAATTTTGCCTAACTTTTACTTGCCAAATCTTTGGCATGACAAAAGTTGGCTACAAACGGATACAAACCAAGCAGGCCCTTAAGCCAGTTTTCCCAAAATTCCTCTTAAACTTGCTTTTGTCAAAATTGGTTCTATTTTTAAGATCCAAACGTCAAATGAGTTAATTAAGTGACAGAGCTGAGAGCCTGAGCGTATGATTTTACCCATCGCGATTTGAGCCCTAATGCATATGAATTAGATATGCAAACGGTCTATTTGTAAACAGGGAAAATGTACGGTGGAAACGACTTACTAGGTGGAAATATAGAAACTAATTTAAAAATATACTTTGGTAACTTGGAATTTGCTAAAACTTGACACATATGTAGTTCATCCATATATGAACTCACATGAAAAAGTTGAGATGCAGTCATTTTTGAAAAATTCATATGAAAATAACAAAATTCATGTGCACATACTAGAAGACAAAAATACAGAATTTTTGTCTTGTAGAGCACATTCAAGTGAAATTTATGATTTGTATATGATTTTTTCAAAAGTGAATTTACATTTCAACTTTTACATGTGAGTAGATATATAGATGCACTACACATGTGTCGAGTTTCAAAAAATTTGTTACAAAAAGTACATTTTAAACTACTTTTCATGTTTCCACGTAATAAGTCGTTTTTACCGGATATTTTACCCACACAACAATAACTTGTGGAAAGGAAAAAATGACACGAAGAGCACATGCAGTGAGCCAGCTTAGTCTCAGTGATGCAAAAACACAGGCATGTTCAAACGTTTTACAGGTATGAAAACAACGTAGCAGTAAGCACTAGATGTTCATAGCGCTTCATAGATCGATTTGGATATGTGACAACACTTATTTCCTCAACTAAATATTATTTTTTATACAACCGACCTGCAAAGGCTATTAAGCACCATACCATGCATGGCACAAATCCAAGTAACACAAAAACAGCGCTGTCCCAAGAACACGATTGAAGGCAAAATGCCAACAAGGATGTAACAGCGAAGCTGCAACTGCAACCCGGCGAGCAACCTACAATGGAGTCAGGCCAACAACACCTGCACAAGGAACACAACAATTAGACAAATGGACATGAAACATTGCACAAGAGCAAATGATTCAGCAACGCAAACCATGAATACTAGGTGAAGAACATAAAACGCTTTGGAGTGCACATGAATACTTCATGTAAAACAGTTGCAGCGCTTATTTTTTATCGTCGTTTAAATGAACTGAATGGACACCGATTACAAGCTTCAATGCCTTTCTCATGTATACTTAAGCAACATCATCATCACATAGCCATGTTGAAGGCTTCATAAATATAGCAAAGAGAACATACCACATGCCAGTCTTCCACCAGCATTTCCAGTAGAGAGGCTGAGCTCATGCCCCCCTAAACATGATGAACAAAGTTAAAAGGGCAGCATACTAACTGAATAGAAAGAAAACGTGGAATGCAAGTAGAACTAGGCACACCTTTCCCCAAATCATCTTCAAGCTCATGAACCACAAATGCTCTCCCAACAACTGAATTTGGGCCACTCAAAGGAATCTGAATACCAAGGAATCACAAAATTACCAAACTGAATTGGGCACAACTTATATAGTATAAAAGTATGGTCTTGGTCTTCCAAATTTACCTGGGTATCAACAATGGTTGCCTCAGCTACGCCTGTATCACGACCAATTAAACAAACATGCCATAAAACAAGTCATAATCCAGAAGAAGAAATTTGCTAATGAATATCACAAGTGTACTACTGGTTGCTACAGGCCTTACCCTCAGCATTGGCAACAATGTTTCCCAGGTCACCCGCATGACGGACTTCGTCTTCTGGTGCACCGTGTGTCAGATTGTTTGGATTAAAATGTGGTCCTGTAAGATAGAAAAGATTATTTTTAAGTTAGACTTAGCAACTTGAACAGCTAGATGACTCAATTTATTAGCAAAGTGCAAGCATAACTGAAGATGCATGAAACTATAGCCAGAAGGAAAAGGAATGAATAACACCAGATCTTGGTGACGAAATTAGTTTGATGGAAATTTAACAGTGATTGTATAAGACAGCTAAAATTCAGTACTCCCTCCATTCCAAATTGTAAGCCATTTTGGCTTTTCCAGATACATAGTTTTTATTATGTATCTAGACACAGTGTATATGGTGCATAGCAGAAGCCATATATCTAGAAAAACCAAAATGACTTGTAATTAGAATGGAGGGAGTACCACATTAAGAAAAAAAATATATCACAATTGCGGGCATAATTAAGATTAATGGAAAATTACAACCTGTCGATATGCACCCATTGGTAGTATCACCAAACTCGTGCTGCAAAATGAACAATTTTATCATCATCATGTTTGCAAATGAAGAAGTTAATGCTGAAAGCTACTGAAGATAACAACACTCACGAGGTGGAAGCCATGAAGTCCAGGAGTAAGTCCAGTGATACGGACGTTCACGGTTGTAGGTCCTGTTATACAAGATCAATATTCAGAGGGGTAAGAGTAGACACAAAACCATTTGCATTTCATAAGAAAAATGCATATGCGCTAGTGATGAAAAGTCATAGTTTCATAAGAAGTCAGTAGGGAACTGCATGGGTCAGGCAGTCAGCAATCAATGAGCTAAGCCCAACACTGTGTGGTTCTCTTACCGTAACACTTGAATTAGCGAGATTATAGACTTTGCTGATGGATTTTAGTCATATGCATGATACATTTGCATAAAAACAGTGGAAGGAACGAAAGCTGTGTTCCAATTGAGTTCTGACAGCAAGCATCAAGCTGGATTTTGTCAAAGCTGATGCCTGCTGCAAGGCAAATTCACGCAGTCGTTGTATCCGAGTTACTAGCGGTACAAAGGTTCAAACTTTTAGGTAAGCGTGACATGAGTTTGATCAAATTGCTACAATCCACAGAAATGCACCCAATTAACAAAGGGGGAAATAAAGTTCCCTGTTTTGGCTGCCCAGCGAGGCAACTGCTGAAGCTAGCCTGTAGTAGATGTTAGGTGGGCAAGGTGAGAAGATGTGGGGATAAGATAGACAGGGAACGCACCCTCGTCGTCCTGCGTGAGCGTGACGACGCCCTCGACCTCGGACGTGCCCTTGAGGACGACTACGGCCTTCTTTGTGGCGTCGGCGACGACGAGCGCCCTGGCGGCGGCGGCGCCCCCCGGGCCGGCGACGAAGTGGACCGAGTGGAAAGGGCGTGCGGAGGAATAGGGAGCGGCGAACAGCGCAGCGGTCGTGGCTGTGGCGGCGGCGGCGAGGAGGAAGGACTGCGCGGCCATGGCGGGCTGGCAACGACGGCGGCGGCGGCGGCGGCGGCGGCCTTTGGGACTTTGGGAGGGTCTTGGGTGGGGTGGGTGACTGGCGATAAGGTGGGCTCACGTTTATTATACTCGGCCACACCTACGGCTGCCAGGGCGATGAACTGGATGGATCCCCGTCCGAGCGCGGGGCAAAGCAGCCAGATGCGTTCTGATATGCCGCGTGTGGCTCAGCTCGCGTCACAAGCCACGAGTGCAAGCGAAGCACGACGGTGCATCAGAACGGTCGTGCTCCTGCAATCTGTCCGTTTTCGTCTGGCTGTCTGGGTTGCTCCAGAAACCTCTCTCTATTGGAAGTTGGAACTGAAAATAGGTTGGCTTCGAGTCTTTTACATGTGTATCATTATAAAAGATAAATTGTGACAGACTCGAGATGTCAACCGGGAATTTTTTGTCGGGGTTACTGCCCCATCCCCGTCTCCACGGGGACAAATTCCCCGTCCCCGTTCCCACAAAGGCTCACGGGAAGCACTTCTTCCCCATCCCAGCTCGGGGATTTAATCTCCGCGGGGATCCCCATCCCCGCATCAACTCACTACCTGAAGTGCTAGCTTTGTTGAAGGCCAGTAGCAGCTGCAGAAACATAGGCCCAACGGTCCAGAGAACACAATTTTGCTTTGTTTTGGCTGGTGTGCCTCTTATTTTATAGCTCCGTCCCTCCGCGCTCCGCGCTCTGTAGCCGATGTGGTACTATGTGGTACTAAACCTTTGCCTCATCTCCAGTTCTCCACCAAACGCAACGTGTTTTTTTATTGGGCCTCCCGTCGTATCCGGCCCATTGCTTGAACGGGGGAGGAAGCTGTCAGGCCGCGGGCCATTGCTCGAACGGGGGAGGAGGCTGTCAGGCCGGCCCAGCTAGTTTAAGCAGGAGCCTCCTTAGTGCACATGGAATTGGACCTTAAACATTTCGGGTCCCCACGGGGAACGGGGACGGGGGCATGCATACCATCCCGTCCTCGTCATAACTGATGGGGATGATTTTTTTCCCCATTTAATTTTTCATGGGGAGAAGATTTGTATCATCCTGTCCCCTAATGGTTGAATTCTCCGCGGAAAATCGGGGAATGGGGCCCGTTGATATCTTTATGATAGACCACTAAAAAGTTCGAACACACTTAGATATTAGTGGCCGAAACTTTTTTTTTTCTACCCTCCATATCATTCCGTCCGTTTTTGTCTCTAACGATGTCAAAGAGCGACGAAAAAAATCCAAAATACCCTGTAAGTCTGAAAGACATGTAAAAGTTTCATGTTTCCTCCGGTGCCACTGACCTCCGACGTGCTCGGCCGGCATCCTCAGCATGTTCCAGCAGCTCGATGTGACACGAACCACGGCCACATAGGTGGAGGGCTTGGGGAACTGGTAGACAACGTACATGACCGTGGCGTTCTCGCACTTACATGCCGCCCTGGCAAGACATGGCACACTTGAGCATCACGTACTGCCACCGGCGGCGGCGTCGTGCCCTTGATGTTCTTGAACTTGATGCGGACGCCGTTCATGGTGCCGATGAAGGTGACCTCTCCCTCGCCGGCGTACCGGTCGGGGCTGCCGACACTCATGCCGACCGCACGCGAGCCACGTCCACATCGTCGTTGCCCAGGCCGATGGAGACGCAGTTGTCTCGTCACCCGTGCCGATTCGTCGTTGATCTGGAGTGTGGAATCGCGATGCGAGGAGGCGTGCTGTCCGCAGCTTCCGCGGCAACCTCGCCGCGGCCAGCGCCGGACGACCACTCTGCGGTCCTTCTTCGCCCTCGACCCAACCCTCTGCGCGCGGCACTTCTTCCTCATGCCCGAGAGCTACACGGCCAAGTACGTCCCCGCGGCGGGGACGCATATCGAGGACGCGAACGCCCAGCAGCCTGGCGTCCTGCTCCCTAGCGTGCTTCAGTGCGGCGGCAACCTGTGCCTTCGCCTCCACCACGCCCACAATGTGGCTCCACGCGTGGCCCGGGCTATGCCGCACGCTGCTCCTGCCCTGGGCTGGGCCCACGCCCGCCGAGCTCGCTGCCGCGAGGCGCCACTTCCTCAACCTCTGCCCGTTCCTCCGCATCGCTGGCGCCGCCACCAACCAGTGCGTCCTGGAGGCCATGAAGTCGGAGAAGTTCGTGCACGTCGTCGACCTCAGCGGCGCCGAGGCCACGCAGGGACGTGCTCACGCAGACTGCCATGGCGCTGACCAAGGAGGCGGATCGGCTGGACGTGCCACTCCAGTTCAACCCCGTCGTGTCCCGAGTCCCTGCTGGAGGCGCTGGACGTCGAGTCCCTCCGCGTGAAGACCGGCGAGGCAGCAAAGCCGGGGACAAGCGGCAGCGGAACCCAGAGTCCGGGGTGTCTCCGTCAACGTTGACGTCGCTCTGGACGCCCATGCTTCCCCTCGGACCGGCCTATCTCGAAGACCAGGGACTAGCCTTGGAGGAGCGTGTCCCTCGGGTACGAGATGCCTAGAGCCGGGCGCAGGTCGCTTAGCCGTGCGCGTGCAGTGCTGAGAGGGCGAGTCGGAGAGCCAGAGGAGCACCGAGCATCGAGGGGCGAGGGTGAGGAAGCTACGGTGCCGCTGCGCTGTGGCCCTGGCGCCCTGCCCGCCCGCCACCGCTTCCGTTTCCTCTTCCGCAGCTCCCAACGGATGCACGAGAGAGACGAGAGACCAGGGAAACGAGGGGATAAGGTTGGGAGAGAGAAATGAGACAGGGGTATTCTAGACAATTTCATTGCCCCAGGCCCACACGTCAGGGCACCAAAACCATGAAAAATGAACAGAACGTGGAGGGACAGAAAAGTTTCGAGCAGTGGCACCTAGATGTGCTCGAACTTTTTAGTGGCTTATAGATCACGACCATCTTTTATAATAGCATACATATAAATGACTCTTTTGTAAGCTCTCTCTTTTTCCTCCTTTGCCGACACTCACAGAGATCTTGTTGACAACAAAAAGTGATCAGGAGATGTTTAAATTCAGATTTCAAAATTAACTACAATTGAAAGGGGTCGAATTTGCCATAAATTGGCAATTCCTAGAGAAGACCGGTTAAGGTGGTCTGAGAAGTGCTGATGGTTGGTTCCAAAACGATGTTGCACTGGCGCTGCCAACTTACAGCCTGTTCGGTTGGCTGGTTCGTTTCGTTGCTGGTTCATGAAGAAGTACTGCTGGCTGGTTTATATGAGAGAAAAATATTGTTCCGGCTGAAAATTTACGATCATTTACGACAAGCCACAGCCAAACGAACAGGCTGTTAAGCCATGGCAAAGTAGCTTCATCAGCGTCCCTCCATCTATGGGCGGGTTTCCATCCTCTCCATCAACGTCTCTAAATTGGTGGACGTAGGAAGCTGCCAACGCAACTATGAGCCAATGAATCTTGCATCCAAGTATATGCTACGAGAAATCCCCACAAACCCATTCTACACCTCTTTCTTTGTAGTCTACTTTACTAATTCACCGTCTTTTTCTTTGCTAAACCGACCCACAAAAACCTCTCCCACTAAGATGCCTCCCTCCATACACCCTAGAAAATGTACCCAGAAAAATCACACCATTAAAACGAACCGTCCAGATTTATTCTAAGCCTTCTCACTCCTTACTCACTCCAATTGAACGGTCAAGATCTTATGTATCATCCTCCTCATCCTCCCCCGCGTCCAATCTACCCTACTAATTCAGCATTATTTTCTTTGCTAAACCCACCCAAAAAACGTCCTCCACTGAGAAACCTTCCATCCATCCACCCACAAAATTGTACCCAGAAAAACAACAACTTTAAAACGGACAGTCCAGATTTAGTCTAAATCTTCTCTCTCTCCTTACTCACTTAAATCGGACGATGAAGATCGAGTGTATCATCCTCCTCTTCCCTCCAATCTCCCACGCCACGCCCAGCCCTCCAAGCTCGCGCCCCGCGGTCACGGTTCGATCCCTGTGTTGTCTTTTTCCGTCTATTTTTTGCTCGAGCGACTGCAGAACATCGATCCACCTCGCCGACGGCCTCTTCTTCCCCACACGCCGACGGCCACCAGGTCGCGCGTGTCTAGGACAACCGCCCCGCCTGATCCGCCCGCCGGCGCCACCCCGTAGCCGGCCGTGACCCGACGGTACTTTGTCCTCTCCCATGAAACCCTTCGCCCCCGCGCGCCTCCTCTTGCCTTCGCTGCGGCGATGCTCGGATCCGGTCTCCCGTGACATGCCTCGAGCTCATTGCCCCACGCACACACGAGCTGCCCTGCGCCCCCCCCCCCCCCCCCTTCCCCGGATCTGCTCCGGCGAGCGAGCCCCCCATTGCGGCGTGCTGCCTCCCCCGCACATGGCGGCAGGGCGTGGGGAGTGATGACGACGGTCCGTCCGCGCACCTGGCCATGATGGGGCGGTGTACCTGACGCGTATTGCCCACATTGCAAACTGGTTCTACTTATTTGCACTGCACATATATATTGTTCGTGAATGACGGGTTAGTATGAAAATTTGCACCCTGTTCGTTTGAACTTATTAACCATGGTACAATGTTTTTCTCTCACAATAAAACAGCATCAGTCGGCTTATCAGCCGTAAAAAAAACATCAGCCGAACAGCATGTTGATTCTTCCATTGCAGGTAATCGCGGCCTCAATTACAGTGACCCATGGTTCTCCGGACCTGCTGAAAAATTACAACATTGCCTGCGTCCTGCTAGATCCTGGAACCGTGGAAATGTCCCGAGGGATAAGCTCTTCACGAGGGAGTTCTGTGTACAGAAGCTTCTCTCAAGTTCTGTGTACAGAAGCTTCTCTCACTCATTGACAACGTCAAGAAAAGCAACAACGACAAGTTATATGACCAACCTATTTAAGGATAATTGTATCTATATAATTGCCACGGTTAAGAGTACTAAATCATCCTCATCTGTTATGAGTTCTTCTATTTTCTTGTCTAAGGCATGAAGCAAGAAATAGTTATCATAAAGTTAGACCATATTACTGGTTACTAGGAGCATGTAGGATTATTATTTTTCACTTCGAACCGCACACCAGCACTCCGAGGTTCATCCACCAGATGCCACTGCCGGAGTACCAGTTGATGTGTTTTTAGTGTGATCAACAAGACCTTCATATCTACCAAGCTCTAATTCATTCTCAAACCCTGTTGTAGGGAACGCCAGCTGCACGACAAGGGACTTGGCTGTCTGTCACTCTGGACATTAGGAGAGCACGGACTGAAATGGACAATGAAGAGCTTACGGTACTGCTGCTTTTGCAACAGCTTGTTGATTTCTTCAGTCGACAATTGAATAACAATCAATTGCTGCTTCCATAGCAGGAAAAGAATTTTCAGTTTTCAGGTGTATTTCGTGTTAGATTTCTTCAAGGTATTTTTTTATATTTGTTGACCTCACTCTGATTTTTTAGTAGCCAACTGCTAATCCACATTTTGGTTATCAATGCAGTTTTCTGCAGTTGCAGTGCACATGGTCTATTTCATTTATACAAAATAGAAAATTGGATGCTGCAAGTACCATATTGTCATTTTAGTTATTTCTTAAAGTTTTTCCATGGCAATGTGCATGCCTGCACTATGAATTATGATTGAATTTAATAAATGGTGTTAGAGTTCCTCATGTCTAATTCAGAGTATGGTGCTGCAAGTTCGGTTGAGAGCAATGCAAATATACAACCAGGCGCACGGCAGTATGGGACGTTTGGTACGTTCAATGAAAATCCTACTTCTGAAGCAGCTGAGGCCCCACTGCTATCAGACAGCGGAAGGCGCAGAGCAGCATGGGACGAGCTGTCTCACAATTTACTTCATTTTTCATAAACATTTTTTTATTTTATTGTGGCGTTAGCACGGACAATATACTATACTTGTAATTTGTTCTATCATGCGGAGCTGATGAGTTAGGTTGTGTTTGGTTTGGAGACATGGTAGGATAAGACCGTTATGTAGTAGTTTTCTAGGATTGGATGATTATGTGTCTCTGTTTGGTTGGTTTGACAGAGTCCTCCTTGTTTTGTGTTTGATAGAAGGGACGAGAAGAGAGAAGATGGAGGATTGTCATGTATCCGTTAGCAACCGTTAAGTGGGACCCACATTTCAGCTTCTTTCCACCTCCTTCTATCTTCTACTTTGCCTTTTCCTTCATATGACATGCTCTAGCACACCCTAGCCATCTCCTTCCCTAGCACATGCCACTTGACCCTCGCATCTCCTCCTCTGTCGCATCCAACCATTGCGTCCCCGTGCTCGGTCGCTCGGCCCCCGCCTCTCCTCCCCCGCATCCGGCCACTCCGACCTTGTGCCCCACCACTTCGACCCCGCCTCTCCTCCCCATGTCCGGCCACTTCACCTCGCACTTGGCCGCTCTGACCCAGCCTCTCCACTGTGCCTAGCCGCTCCCTCCATCTTTGTCATTGTGCCCAACACTCGGCCCATGCCCTCGCCCTGGCAGCCCCTACCATCTTCGCCCTGGGCCCAACTGCTCGGTCCCCATCTTCGGACGTCCTGACCATGGATCCACCCTACTCTGGCATGTCTTCAGCCGCAGGTATGTTGCTCGTTCATACTGTCCTCGACGAGTTCACCCTTGGCCACCTTTGCTGGAGCTTAGGACGCGCCTTGCCTATTGCTCTATTGCATTGACGACATGATGAGGGGGTGGGTTCGTTCGCCTGATTTTCAGGCATGAGCTTACCCTGCATCCTAGGTGAATATTCGCCTTGGGGATGGCATCTTCCCTCCTTATTTCATCCAAGCACCAACTCAAAGAGGATGTCTATTGAACCAGACGTCACCTTACAATCCTTAGCATGGACTAAGGAAGAGGATGAGTGGTATCTCCAAGTTCTTGCCATACTAAAGCAACTAGCCTGCACGAGTGACTCTACTACTGGAGGCCGTTTGACTACATTCTATGTAGCCTCACCTTTGATCTGCAATGCATCAATATCAAATTAACTCGTCTCCATGAGGAGGAGCGATGAGAATCAACTATGGTTTACTAAAAACCTAGGCCATTTGCATTCTTGTTGGATTTTTTATAGGTTACATGCTAGTTGCAGAATTTATCTCTAGTATTACTAGTGTGTTCTCTAAGTAACTAGTGCTTATAAAGGGTGTCTACCTTTTACATGAACTGTATGTGTGTATGTTGCTTTCTTAAGGCATATCTGTTTGAGTTGTAGCTTTTGGGCTTTTGGCTCAAAAGCTAGCTTTCTAGCTTTGAGTTCCGTCTGTTGTCTTTTTGCTATTGGTTTTTTTAATAATGTTTTAGCTTCTCAGCACACCAATAACCTCAACATGCTTTTAGTTTTTAGTTCATTTCTTCAGAAGCCAACTTTCCAGCTTCTTATGAGATAACTCAACAGCTGGCCTGTTTGTTTCAATTTTTGGCTTTTGGCTGGCAAAAGCCAGATAAAAGCTGAAATAAACAGATGCTTAGTACCCTTATACAATTTTGTTATGATTCACATTAACATGTTTGCTTGTGTTCTTTGTCTAGGTATCTACTATTGTTTACACAATAAGGCTCCAATTGGGGTCGTACATTGCGCGGCTCAAGTGGCCACCACGTCGAACCCAAAAAAATTAGCCCCCCCTCTAATCAGTAATTAGCCACTAAGTCCAATTAGTTTAAGCCCAATTAGCCTAAGTGTTAGTTGCCTTTTTAGTTTCTTGACATAGCCCACAAGAATCAGCATGCAAGCACTCATCAATCATCTACGTGACTCCGTCACGATGTTCAGACTCTCGATAGTCTTCCACACCACAATTCAATGCATCTGGCATTGGCACCAACCATCACTCAGTGCACACCGCAGGTGGCACCATGACTGCTGACAGGACGAGGCGATGCTTGCCACGACAAGTTCCTCCTGGCTGCCATAGACCGACCAATAAGTCCTTCCTAGTGCTTGTTGATTTTATTTTTTCTTCTCTACCGATATGCCTTCTCAATTTTCATTATCATCTTGCTAATATCATGCGTTCTTTCCTAGCATGGTTTAGTCCATGCTTGAGAGGGTTAAATACCTAGTGTAGTTCTTATTATTGAAAATTGTATATCACTATACAATGAAATCTAATTTCGTTATTTTATTTGCCAAGATATAGGGGCCTTATTTTGTGTTTCACTCCGTGGACATAAAATCCTAGGCATGGGCATGTGTCGATGAAATCTGATCGGCAGTCTATCGAGGGATATGACCACGATAGTAGATGAATCGATGGAGGTGCGCATGAGAAAACCGGATGGTGACACAGAATGCAAGAGACAACGATTAGACATGTTCGGACCGTCGGCTTAATATCCTACTGTCTTTGTGGATTGGATTGCGTGTGTTCAGATGAAAACAAAGGGGGTCCCTACCCGCCTTATATAGCGGGGGGTATGGTTACAGATCGATTGTTTCTATCTTGATCGGTTTACAAGATAGGAAGTTACAGATATCACAGTAATCTAGCATATCCGAGCAGATTTTGTAGATCGCCAAGGATCATCACGCAGTCTTGCGAGGTAGCTGACTTACGCCGTACTTCACGCTCCCACTCAGCACCGGAGGCGACAAATGGTGGTTTCGAGCTCGTCAGATGACGATGGGCCGGTGGCACCACCTTCGCCAAGGGTTGTAATGCCCTCGCCAGCCACGCTAGCTAGAGAAACAACTCGTGTGGCGCCAGGCGCAACTGCTCGAGTGGTTGCTATAGTCCCTGAGACCACAGTTACGCCCCAGGTGGAAGCAGCACGGGTGACCACTGCAGTCCCCGAGACCACCCGAGCGATTCCAGTGGTGGCGGTGGAGACACTGAGCGATTCGGCTACTGGATAGACTGGTTCTAGGCAGGGGCACCGGTTCGAGTTTGCGCAGCGGGAGTCCCAATTGTAAGTGCCTTATCTTATTTGACGTATTTGTTCAGCGCGGTGGTTTATTTCTTGATGAATTTTTGTTTGTTGAAGGGCGGAATCAATGGAGGACTTGCAGCCATCGGCTGCTAATGACAGAAGGCGCATGAAGGAGCCACGAGCTCCCCATGCCGAGCCAGAGCATGCTAGAACAGATCTGGCTACCCCTACCGTAGAGCAATCGACGGTTGCAAGGCCGACCGCCCCTACTATGGAGGTGCTGTCAGCAACTGGACTGACCTCTCCTGGTGGCGGATTGCATGACGAGGGCCATCCTGGTGTGGAGGAGGTGTGGGGTGCAGCGGTGACGTCAAGTGGCCTTATCAGAGCAGGTATGGAGCCCGTAGGTGATACACCGAGCAGTGCGGCGTGAGGCCCACCTGTGGTTGCTGAACAAGTGGCGGTGATGGCGGAGGCGGCTCTCGGACACCCTATCCGAGCATGGCAGCAACCGAGGAGGGCGCCTTTGCTGGTGGCCGCCGTTGAGGTCGAAGAGATAGTGTGGGAGCCCACCCTGCCTCCCCAACTTCTCTGCATAGTCATTCAGCATGGCGAAGGGTTAAAGGTGCTCGAGGAGGGGAGGCGAGCATGGAAACAAAGAAGCCGAGGGCCAATCTAATGTCAATGATCAGCCGTATTGAGGTAAGCTTGAATAGATCTTTTTTGTCCCTTGAAGAGCACAGTCTGTTAATCCGCTTGTCCTCTACAGAATGTGATGAAGGTGTCCGAGCAGCGTCTGAAAGCTCTAGTTTGGTTTTGGTGAATTGATGAAACCCTAAAGTGCTAACCTAGTTTATCAAGTGTTCATGAGATAGGTAGCACACTCCAAGTTGCGAAGCAAACAAAGATCATAGCATGATGAAGATGATGTCATGGTAATGATCAAGTGCTCGGACTTGGAAAGAAGAAAAAGAGAAATAAAAAGCTCAAGGCAAAGGTATAAACCATAGGAGCTATTTTGTTTTGGTGATCAAGACACTTAGAGAGTGTGATCACATTTAGGTTTGGTAGCCGTACTATTAAGAGGGGTGAAACTCGTATCAGAATACGGTTATTAAAGTGCCACTAGATGCTCTAACTCATTGCATATGCATTTAGGATCTAGTGGAATGCTAACACCCTTGAAAATGTTTGTGAAAATATGCTAACACATGTGCACAAGGTGATACACTTGGTGGTTAGCACATTTGAGCAAGGGTGAAGAAGTTAGAGGTGAAATGGAGTTGGTCGCAAAGATGCTGGCATCGGTCAACTGACCGAACGCTGGGTCGCTCAGCGACCGGACGCTGAAGGGCTACGTCCAGTCGTGTTGTCGATCAGCACTGTAAGAGGTAAAGTGTGACCGGACGCTGAGAAGCTAAGCGACCAGACGCTGAGGATCAGTGTTCGGTCATGTTGTCGGTCGGCATAGTGACTAGGGTTAAGCACCGGACGCTGGGCTGTGTCCGGTCAAGCATGACCGGACGCGTCCGGTCAACAAAAACAGGTTTTGGACCCTTACTGTAAACGACCGGACGCTGAGGGTTCAGCGTCCGGTCAACTCTGTCAGAGCATCCGGTCAACATTTTGACCATTGTGATCAAACGTTCATCATTGAACGCAGGAGACATGTGGCCGCCATTGGGCGACCGGACGCTAGGGAGCAGCGTCCGGTCAGTTGGACCGGAGCGTCCGGTCACCCTGATCAGTACCTAGTGAAGGGGTACAACGGCTCTATTTCATGGGGGCTTCTATTTAAGCTCCATGGTCAGATGTGGCTCATATCTTTGGCCATTTTCATTAACATAGCAACCTTGTGAGCATAGCCAAAGCCCTCCCACTCATCTCCATCATTGATTCATCATCATAGTGAGATTGGGAGTGATCCAAGTGCATTGCTTGAGTGATTGCATCTAGAGGCATTTGGTGTTCGTGTTTCGCTGTAGATTTTGCTTGTTACTCTTGGTGGTTGTCGCCACCTAGATGGCTTGGAACAGCGAGGATCGTCGAGCGGAGGTGGTGATTGTCTCCGGCTCTGATCATGGTGATTGTGAGGGGTTCTTGACCTTTCCCCGATGGAGCACCAAAAGGTACTCTAGTAAATTGCTCGTGGCTTATGTGATCCTCACCTTGTGTTGGTTGTGCGGCGCCCTATTAAGGGTTTGGCGTGTGATGCCAACTAGCGCGTGAACCTCCAAGTGAGTGAATCGCCACAACGAGGAGTAGCTTGCCGGCAAGCAAGTGAACCTCGGTAAAAATCATTGTCTTCATCATTGATTCCGAGGTGATTGGTCTTCATTGTTATTCATCTTTGTGATTGATTGGTTCCTTCCTCGACAAGACGATATAACCTTCTTGATCACTTTCTTTACTTTGCCGCAAACTAGTTGTCAAGCTCTTTAGTGTAACTAGTTGTGAGAGCTTGTTTTGCTTGGTTGGTGTGACTCTTTAGTTAGTCTTTGAGAGCACATAACATAGGGTAGTGTCATAGCTATTGTGTGAATTGATACTATCTAAACTAGAATTGTGGTAGGTGGCTTCCATTTTGAGTAGGCTAGCGCAACACTTGCTTCGCCTCATAATTATCTAATCATTTTGTTAAGTGTTGTTGTAGAAAATTTTATTAGGATATTCACCCCCCTCTAGCCATTAAGACCTTTTAGCGCCGACGACAGCTGGAGGAGATGACTCCAGTACTGGAGGAGAATAAGAGTCTGTAAGAGTCGGTGAACGACCTCTACGAGCGCCTACTCTAAGAGCACCACCACAGGGAGGATCTAGAGGTGAAGGTTCTGGCATTGGAGAAGGAGTGTTAGCAAATGGAGACAGAGGGCTAGTCAATGGCTGAACAACTTAGCCATAGCGCTGATCGATAGAAAGGTATGTCTCGTAACTTTTCTTTGCTGGTAGTTAGCATTGTGAAATGTTTGCTGATTATATGTAGCACTGGAGATGGAGCTCAGCCTTTCCCAGGAAGCCTTCAGCCAACTTCTAAAGGCAAAGGAGAAAATGGAGGAGAAACCCGAGAAAGCCATTGAGGATCTTCAACGTGAGTATTTTTCACTCAATTTTGACTTGTGTGTTGTTAGGCGCATGCTTAGCATATGGCTGTTGTCGATGAAATCTGGTCGGCAGTCTACCGAGGGGTATGTCCATGGTAGTAGATGAATTAGTGGAGGTGCGCATGAGGAGACCGAATGGTGAAACATAATGCAAGAGACAATGATTAGACAGGTTTGGGCCATCGGTTTGACGTAATACCCTATGCCCTATGTCTTTGTGGATTATATTGCATGTGTTCAAATGAAAGCAAGGGGGGTCATACCCCCATAGCTATGTTGTTTGTAGAGTAATGACACCAGTCGTAGGCATAGTTTCAGGTGCTCGTGGAACAAGTGAAGGCACGTGATGATAAGCTAGAGACGATGATCGTAGGAATCCATCCCATGCTGGACTGCGTCGGTCCTAAGCAACCCGAGGGGGACGTCTGCCCGGTGACGGGCCATACTGATCAGTCGTGGATCAATGCCGGACAGCGTGGACGGACTTCAAGGAGTTCATGTGTAGCGTGGCCTATGGGGCCATCATCCACGAGCTCATGCAGCTGAGGTCACACTACCCTTCATTGGATCTCCAATGGGTGGAGACCGGATACGTGCAGGGCATTTACGTAGAGAAGATTGCTAGGCTAGAAGATGATGCGGAGGAGCCAGCGAAGAGGTTCGCCAAAGATGTCGAGCTATTTGTTGAGGAGGAGAGCAGTGCTCCATAGATTAGGAAAAACTCGTGTTGGGTACTTGGCAATTTTTGTTGAACACTTGTAGCTATGGTATGTTTATGTTTATATTTCATATAAACCATCTGATCAGTAGTGTGTAGCTGAGTCCCTAGCCCTAGCTAGCCTGTTAACCATAACACAAGGCGCTAGAGCGTCCGGTCACCCCGATCAGTACCCAGTGAAGGGGTACAATGGCTCTATTTCATGGGGGCTTCTATTTAAGCCCCATGGCTGGCTGTGGCTCATATCTTTGGCCATTTTCATTGACATAGCAACCTTATGAGCATAGCCAAAGCCCTCCCACTCATCTCCATCATTGATTCATCATCATAGTGAGATTGGGAGTGATCCAAGTGCATTGCTTGAGTGATTGCATCTAGAGGCACTTGGTGTTCGTGTTTCGCTGGGGATTTCACTTGTTACTCTTGATGGTTGCCACCATCTAGACGGTTTGGAGCAGCGAGGATCATCGAGCAGAGGTGGTGATTGTCTCCGGCTCTGATCGTGGTGATTGTGAGGGGTTCTTGACCTTTCCTCGGCGGAGCGCCAAAAGGTACTCTAGTAAATTACTCGTGGCTTGTATGATCCTCATCTTGTGTTGGTTGTGCGGCACCCTATTGAGGGTTTGGCATGTGATGCCAACTAGCGCGTGAACCTCCAAGTGAGTGAATCGCCACAATGAGGAGTAGCTTGCCAGCAAGCAAGTGAACCTCGGTAAAAATCATTGTCTCCATCATTGATTCTGAGGTGATTGGTCTTCATTGTTATTCATCTTTATGATTGATTGGTTCCTTCCTCGATAAGACGGTATAACCTTCTTGATCACTTTCTTTACTTTGCCGCAAACAAGTTGGCAAGCTCTTTAGTGTAACTAGTTGTGAGAGCTTGTTTTGCTTGGTTGGTGTGGCTCTTTAGTTAGTCTTTGAGAGCACACTAACATAGGGTAGTGTCATAGCTATTATGTGAATTGATACTATCTAAACTGGAATTGTGGTAGGTGGCTTGTATTTTGAGTAGGCTAGCACAACACTTGCTTCGCCTCATAATTATCTAACCATTTTGTTAAGTGTTGTTGTAGAAAATTTTATTAGGCTATTCCCCCCCCCTCTAGCCATTAGGACCTTTCAAGTGGTATCAGAGCCGAGGTCACCGTGAGTTGAGGCTTAACAACCTTCAGTGTAAAAATGGCTCAAATCAACAACACCAAGAGGCCACCCCAATTTGATGGCTCAAATTATCCTTATTGGAAGTCAAAGATGACCACACACATTAAGTCAATCAATAGAAAGGTGTGGAATGTGGTGGAAACCAAAATTGAGATTGGTGATCCAGAGAATCCCACCGCCGTCGAAGAAGTGCTCCTTCAAAACAATGATATTGCTCTAAGTGCTATTCATGATGCAATTGATGAGAGAATATTTGAGCAAATCAAGAACATTGAGATGGCTCATGAGGCATGGAAGAAGTTGGAAGAATCATTTAAGGGCACTTAAGCCATGAAGGGTGCAAAGGCATACATTCTCAAAGAGAAGTTTGCAAGCTTCAAGATGAAGGAGGATGAAAGTGTGCCGGAGATGTTCCATAGGCTTCAAGTGCTTGTCAATGATCTCAAAGCACTTGGAGAAGAAGTGAAGGACAAGGACTTCTCCCACAAGTTCTTGAGATGCTTGCCTTCAAGATTTGGTACATTGGTCACCATTCTAGTGAGAAGTGGTTTGGACACCATGACACCAAACCAAGTATTAGGAGATATAATGACCGATGATACATATAGAGATGATGATGAGAAGAAAGAGAAGAAAGATGAGAAGGAGGAGAAGAAGAAGAGCATGGCATTCAAGGCCACATCATCCAAGGGCAAAGCTAAGCAAGAAACATCAAGTGAAGATGATGATTCATGGGATGATGATGATGATGATGAGAAGATGGCTCTCTTTGTTAAGAGATTTGGCAAGTTCATGGTGAAGAAGGGCTACCGTGCAAGAAGAAAGAAATCTTCATCCAAGAACAAAGATGAGTCAAGAAGGTGCTTCAAGTGTGGAAGCAAAGATCATCTTGTCGCCCAATGTCCATACAATAGCGACAATGATGATGACAACAAGAAGAACAAGAAGAAGGACAAGAAGAAAAAGAAAGAGAAGGACAAGAGGACCTTTAAGAAGAAGGGTGGTTCATATGTGGTCACTCGAGATAGTAATGCTTCCTCAAGTGATGATGATGATAGTGATGATGACAAGACCACCAAGAAGAAGGTTCTTGCAAGCATTGCTATCAATGAGAAGCCTTCTATCTTTGAATCTTCATCATGCTTCATGGCTAAGGCCACTAAGGTACAATCTTATGATGATGAAAGTGATGAAGAACATGATAATGATAATGAACTTGAAAATGAAAATGATAGTGATAGTGATGATGATGAACCTACTAAGGATGAATTATTTGATATGCTAGAAGATGCTAAGGAACACTTTGACATTAAAAGAAGGGAATGCAAGAGCTTGAATAAGGAAGTAAAAGCCCTTAAGCAAGCCCTTGATGAGCTCAAGGCATCTCATGAGAGGCTAGAGGATGTCCATGAGAAGCTTGGCAAGGCTCATAAGAAGCTTGAAAAAGCTCATTCCTCTTTGCTTAATGAATAAGATAAAAAGAAGCATGTTGAAACTTGTGATGTAGGTTTAACTTGTGATATAATTGATGAATCACTATCTATGCCTATCATTGTTGCTCCTACTAACCCTTCTTGTAGCACTTCCACTTCCACCTCATCTAGTAGTGATGGTCTCACTTGTGATGCCTCACTAGTGGTTGAGAATGAGAACCTCAAGGAGGAGGTCACTAAGCTCACTCACACCTTAGCTAAGGCTTATGGTGGTGAGGACCGCTTGCTTATGTGCTTGGTTAGCCAAAGAGCTTCTCTTTATAAAGAGGGATTGGGTTATACCCCCAAGAAAGGCAAGGCGGCTTTTGCTCCTCACAAGACTAGTTTTGTGAAGAACAATGGTCGGTTTTGCATTAATTGCAAGCAAGTTAGTCATAAAGAGCAAGAATGCACCAACAAGAGCAAAAATGCTAATGTATCCTCCATTAAGCTTAATTCTTCCTATATGCTTATTAAGAGTACAAATGGTGTGAAGGCTAAGTTCATTGGTAAACCATGGATGGGCTCAAAGAAGAAAGTCATTTGGGTACCAAAGAGCTTAGTGACTAACCTTCAAGGATCCAAGTAAGTTTGGGTACCTAAAAAGAATTGATCTTCTTTTGTAGGTCAATTACAAAGTTAGAGGAAGACATTGGGTTCTTGATAGTGGGTGCACTCAACACATGACCGGTGATGCAAGAATGTTCAACTCAATCAACACTAATGGCAATGATGGTTATGATAGTATCACATTTGGTGACAATGGCAAAGGCAAGGTCAAAGGGCTTGGTAAGATTGCAATATCCAATGACATGAGCATATCAAATATGTTGCTAGTAGAGAGCTTGAATTTCAATTTGCTATCCATGGCTCAATTGTGTGATCTTCGATTCAAATGCATATTTGGAGTAGATGATGTAGAGATCATAAGTGTAGATGGCTCAAATTTGATCTTCAAAGGCTTTAGATATGAGAATCTATACTTGGTTGATTTCAATGCTAGTGAAGCTAGATTGTCTACATGCTTGTTCACTAAGTCTAGCATGGGTTGGTTATGGCATAGAAGGCTTGGTCATGTTGGAATGAAACAATTGAATAGATTAGTTAAGCATGACTTAGTTAAAGGCTTGAAAGATGTTGTGTTTGAAAAGGATAAGCTTTGTAGCTCTTGTCAAGCCAGCAAACAAGTTGGAAACACTCATCCTAAGAAAAGCATGATGAGCACTAGTAAAGCATTTGAGTTATTGCACATGGATTTGTTTGGGCCAACACAATACACTAGTATTGGTGGTAACAAATATAGCTTTGTGATAGTGGATGACTACACTAGATATACATGGGTATTCTTTCTAGTGGACAAAAGTGATGTATTTGCAACATTCAAATCATTTGTCAAGGGCATTCACAATGAGTTTAAAACAACCATTAAGAGAGTTAGAAGTGACAATGGTAGTGAGTTTAAGAATACTAGAATTGATGAGTTATGTGATGAATTTAGAATTAGACATCAATTCTCGGCCAAGTACACACCACAATCAAATGGCCTTGTTGAGAGGAAGAATAGAACACTCATTGATATGGCAAGGTCTATGCTTAGTGAGTATAATGTGAGTCAATCCTTTTGGGCTGAAGCTATCAACATGGCTTGCTATTCTAGCAACCGACTCTATTGTCATAAATTGAAAGAGAAGACACCATATAAGCTCTTGAATGGTAGAAAGCCCAACATTGCATATTTTCAGGTCTTTGGTTGCAAATACTATATCTTGAAGAAAGGCACTAGATTGGGCAAGTTTGACAAGAAATGTGATGAAGGATTCCTACTTGGCTATTCCACAACAAGCAAAGCATATAGAGTTTGGAATTTGAATAGTGGTACTCTTGAGGAAGTTCATGATGTTGAATTTGATGAAACCAAGGGTTTAGAAGTAGAGAATGAGAACTTGGAAGATGTTAGAGGCATTCAACTTTCAAATGCCATGAAGAACATAGATATTGGTGAATTGAGGCCTAGGCAAGTAAATGATGATAAAGATGATCAAGTGCAAGTGATCTCAAACTCAAATGAGCAAGATGATACAAATCAAGCTAGTGCAAGTGGCTCTCATGATATTGATCAAGATCAAGTGGCTAGTACATCATCTTAACTCAATGATCATACAAGTGCAAGCAATTAAGTTCTAATCCTCCAACCAACCAATGTTGCAAGAGATCATCCATTGGACACTATCATTGGTGATATTACAATAGGTGTTCAAACAAGATCAAGATTGGCATCATTTTGTAAACACTTCTCATTTGTGTCATCCATTGAACCAAAGAAGATAGATAAAGCATTAAAGGATGTTGATTGGGTGAATGCTATGCACGAAGAGCTAAACAACTTCACAAGAAATCAAGTATGGGAATTGGTAGAAAGACCAAAGGGACACAATATGATTGGAACCAAATGGGTTTTTAGAAACAAGCAAGATCAAAATGGGATAGTTATAAGGAACAAAGCAAGATTAGTAGCATAAGGCTATACACAAGTTGAAGGTCTTGACTTCGGAGAAACATATGCCTCGGTTGCTAGATTGGAAGCAATTAGAATCTTGCTAGCCTATGCTTGTGCCCACAACATCAAGCTCTATCAAATGGATGTCAAGAGTGAATTTCTCAATGGCTACATCAATGAAGAAGTATATATTGAGCAACCTCCCGGTTTTGAAGATGACAAGAAGCCCAACCATGTGTACAAGTTGAAGAAAGCATTGTATGGCTTGAAGCAAGCACCTAGAGCATGGTATAAGAGATTGAGGGACTTCCTACTCTCTAAAGGGTTCACAATGGGCAATGTTGACACCACTCTTTTCATCAAAAAGATTGGAAAAGATCTATTTGTGTTGCAAATCTATGTTGATGATATCATATTTGGATCAACCAATCAATATTTTTGTGATGAGTTTGGAAAGATGATGGCTAATGAGTTTGAGATGTCCATGATTGGAGAGTTGAGTTACTTCCTTGTCTTCAAATCAAACAATTGAAGAATGGCACATTTGTGAGTCAAGGCAAGTATATCAAGGACATGATCAAGAAGTTTGACATGAGTGAAAGTAAAGCCATTAGCACACCAATGGGAAACAATGGCAACTTGGATAGTGATGCATGTGGAAACATGGTGGATCAAAAGTTGTATCGGTCTATGATTGGAAGCCTACTCTATGTGACCGCATCTAGGCCGGATGTCATGCTTAGTGTATGCATGTGTGCAAGATTTTAAGCCTCACCAAGAGAAAGTCATTTGAAGGCTAAAAAAGGATTTTGAGGTACTTGAAGCATACATAAAATGTTGGTTTGTGGTATCCCAAAGGAGCAAAGTTTGAGCTTGTTGGTTACTCTAACTCGGACTATGCGGGATGCAAGGTTGAAAGGAAGAGCACTTCGGGCATATGTCAATTGTTGGGAAGATCACTTGTTTCATGGTCATCAAAGAAACAAAATAGTGTTGCATTATCAACCGCTGAAGCCGATTACATATCCGCCGGTAGTTGTTGTGCACAAATTCTTTGGATGAAGGCCACCTTGAATGACTTTGGAATCAAGTTCAAGAAAGTGCCATTGCTATGTGACAATGAGAGTGCAATCAAGCTAACCAACAATCTAGTGCAACATGCAAGAACAAAGCACATTGATGGCCGCCATCATTTCATAAGAGATCACCCACAAAAGGGGACATATGCATTGAGAGTGTGGGCACCGAAGATTAACTTGCTGATATATTCACCAAGCCATTGGATGAGAAAAGGTTTTGCAAGCTAAGGAATGAGTTGAACATATTGGATTTCTCAAATATGTGTTGATGCACCCCCCACTTATATGACAAGCCTCTCCTTCGAGCTATCAAAGGTAAAAGTTGATTGGCATGACATACATCCTTGCTAAGGACATGTTTAGTGCATCTAGTCATTCCTCATTCCATTAGGACTTACTTATTAGGCTCATTTATGAAAATCAAATGACTTTGATGTTTATATGGTATCACTATTGCTTCTATGCTTGACTTGATCTAGTGATAGCATATAACATGTTTGTGGGCTTGTAAACCTAGTGTTTAATCTAGAAAATGAACTATAAGTGTTTAACTCAACATGGTACAAGATAACCCTTATTTGGAGGTGTGAAGAAGCTTGTCCTTGGATCAAACCGAGTTAAATATCTTTGGTAAATATTCTAGTTTGAACCAAATTTGAGAATATGATCCTCACCCCATTGATTGACAATGATAATCTTGACCTATCTTTATTTTAAGCCTTTGTGGTCATTGATGACAAAGGGGTAGAAGATAGTATACAAAGATAGAAATGGGGGAGAGAAATGAATATAAATGATAGGGGGAGAAATAACAAAGATATTAGTACATGTGAAGAATTTAACATAAGGAAAGAAATATGACAAAGGAAAGGGATCAATTAAAACTTTGAGCACACAAGTAGGGGGAGCAATCTCATAAACTTGTATGGTGCATTTGAATGTGCATCTCATATGTTTGCTTGCATGGCATAAGTTTTAAATTGCAATGTCCATACTTGTGTGGTGTATGCTAGTTGTAGGTTTGAATGATGAAATGAAAAACTAGCATGCATAGGATATCTAATGATTTCATTTCCAAGTATTTCCAAGTGGTATCTAGCTATCAAGTGTTCAAGTGGTATCTAGCTAACCATGGTGCTAAGGATGGTATAATGGTACACTCCGATTGGTATCACGCTTCAAAGATCCATCTTTTATACCTTAGCATCATTTGGTAGACATTGACTCCTATATTTCCTATCTAATCATATGTGCAAGCTACAATCCAAACTCTTAGCACATATGTAGGGGGAGCAATTGCTACTATATGGGGTTCATGAAACTTGTCCATATCCTTTACACATGGTAAATATGCTTGGACAAGCAACATGGATTCAATTGAATTTTAATTCATATCATTGTATGAGGGTTGTCATCAATTACCAAAAAGGGGGAGATTGAAAGCTCTAGTTTGGTTTTAGTGAATTAATGAAACCCTAAAGTGCTAACCTAGTTTATCAAGTGTTCATGAGATAGGTAGCACACTCCAAGTTGGGAAGCAAACAAAGATCATAGCATGATGAAGATGATGCCATGGTAATGATCAAGTGCTCGGACTTGGAAAGAAGAAAAAGAGAAACAAAAAGCTCAAGACAAAGGTATAAACCATAGGAGCTATTTTGTTTTGGTTGTCAAGACACTTAGAGAGTGTGATCACATTTAGGTTTGATAGCCGTACTATTAAGAGGGGTGAAACTCGTATCAGAATACGGTTATCAAAGTGCCACTAGATGATCTAACTCATTGCATATGCATTTAGGATCCAGTGGAATGCTAACACCCTTGAAAATGTTTGTGAAAATATGCTAACACATGTGCACAAGGCGATACACTTGATGGTTGGCACATTTGAGCAAGGGTGAAGAAGTTAGAGGTGAAATGGAGTTGGTCGCAAAGATGCTGGTGTCGATCAACTGACCGGACGCTGGGTCGCTCAGCGACCGGACGCTGAAGGGCTGCGTTCGGTCGTGTTGTCAATCAGCACTATAAGAGGTAAAGTGTGACCGGACGCTGAGTAGCTAAGCGATCAGACGCTGAGGATCAGTGTCTGGTCGTGTTGTCGGTCGACACAGTGACTAGGGTTAAGCACCAGACGTTGGGCTATGTCCGGTCAAGCATGACCGGACGCATCCGGTCAACAAAAATAGGTTTTGGACCCTTACTGTAAATGACCGGACGCTGAGGATTCAGCGTCCGGTCAACTATGTCAGAGCATCCGGTCAACATTTCAACCATTGTGATCAAACCTTCACCGTTGAACGCAGGAGACATGTGGCCGCCATCGGGCGACCGGACGCTGGGGAGCAGCGTCTGGTCAGTTGGACCGGAGCATCCGGTCACCCCGATCAGTACCCAGTGAAGGGGTACAATGGCTCTATTTCATGGGGGCTTCTATTTAAGCCCCATGGCCGACTATGGCTCATATCTTTGGCCATTTTCATTGACATAGCAACTATATGAGCATAGCCAAAGCCCTCCCACTCATCTCCATCATTGATTCATCATCATAGTGAGATTGGGAGTGATCCAACTACATTGCTTGAGTGATTGCATCTAGAGGCACTTGGTGTTTGTGTTTTGCTATGGATTTTGCTTGTTACTCTTGGTGGTTGCTGCCACCTAGATGGCTTGGAGTAGCGAGGATCATCGAGCGGAGGTGGTGATTGTCTCCGGCTCCGATCATGGTGATTGTGAGGGGTTCTTGACCTTTCCCCAGCGGAGCACCAAAAGATACTCTA
Source organism: Miscanthus floridulus (assembly GCF_019320115.1). Classification (NCBI taxonomy): domain Eukaryota; kingdom Viridiplantae; phylum Streptophyta; class Magnoliopsida; order Poales; family Poaceae; genus Miscanthus; species Miscanthus floridulus. The sequence goes on from NC_089592.1 coordinate 72,734,483, forward strand.
GTAAATTGCTCATGGCTTGTGTGATCCTCATCTTGTGTTGGTTGTGCAGCACCCTATTGAGGGTTTGGCGTGTGATGCCAACTAGCATGTGAACCTCCAAGTGAGTGAATCGCCACAACGAGAAGTAGCTTGCCGGCAAGCAAGTGAACCTCGGTAAAAATCATTGTCTTCATCATTGATTCTGAGGTGATTGGTCTTCATTGTTATTTATCTTTGTGATTAATTGGTTCTTTCCTCGACAAGACAATATAACCTTCTTGATCACTTTCTTTACTTTGCCACAAACTAGTTGTCAAGCTCTTTAGTGTAACTAGTTGTGAGAGCTTGTTTTGCTTGGTTGGTGTGACTCTTTAGTTAGTCTTTGAGAGCACACTAACATAGGGTAGTGTCATAGCTATTGTGTGAGTTGATACTATCTAAACTAGAATTGTGGTAGGTGGCTTGCATTTTGAGTAGGTTAGCGCAACACTTGCTTCGCCTCATAATTGTCTAACTATTTTGTTAAGTGTTGTTGTAGAAAATTTTATTAGGCTATTCACCCCCTCTAGCCATTAAGACCTTTCAGCGCCGACGACAGCTGGAGGAGATGACTCCAGTACTAGAGGAGAATAAGAGTCTATAAGAGTCGGTGAATGACCTCTACGAGCGCCTGCTCTGAGAGCACCACCATAGGGAGGATCTAGAGGTGAAGGTTCTGGCATTAGAGAAGGAGTGTTAGCAAATGGAGATAGAGGGCCAGTCAATGGCCAAACAACTTAGCCATAGCGCTGATCGACAGAAAGGTATGTCTCGTAACTTTTCTTTGCTGGTAGTCAGCATTGTGAAATGTTTGCTGATTATATGTAGCACTGGAGATGGAGCTCAGCCTTTCCCAGGAAGCCTTCAGCCAACTTCTAAAGGCAAAGGAGAAAATGGAGAAACCTGAGAAAGCCATTGAGGATCTTCAACGTGAGTATTTTTCACTCAATTTTGACTTGTGTGTTGTTAGGTGCATGCTTAGCATATGGCTGTTGTCGATGAAATCTGGTCGGCAGTCTACCGAGGGGTATGCCCATGGTAGTAGATGAATTAGTGGAGGTGCACATGAGGAGACCGAATGGTGACACATAATGCAAGAGACAATGATTAGACAGGTTCGGGCCATCGGTTTGATGTAATACCCTACGCCCTATCTTTGTGGATTATATTGCGTGTGTTCAGATGAAAGCAAGGGGGGTCATACCCCCATAGCTATGTTGTTTGTAGAGTAATGACACCAGTCGTAGGCATAGTTTCAGGTGCTCGTGGAACAAGTGAAGGCATGTGATGATAAGCTGGAGACGATGATTGTAGTAATCCATCCCATGCTGGACTGCGTCGGTCCTAAGCAACCTGAGGGGGACGTCTGCCCGATGACGGGCCATACCGATCAGTCGTGGATCATTGCTGGACAGTGTGGACGGACTTCAAGGAGTTCACATGTAGCGCGGCATATGGGGCCATCATCCACGAGCTCATGCAGCTGAGGTCACACTACCCTTCGTTGGATCTCCAATGGGTGGAGACCGGATACGTGCAGGGCATGTACATAGAGAAGATTTCCAAGCTAGAAGATGATGCGGAGGAGCCAACGAAGAGGTTGGCCAAAGATGTCGTGCTATTTGTTGAGGGGGAGAGCAGTGCTCCATAGATTAGGAAAAACTCATGTTGGGTACTTGGCAATTTTTGTTGAACACTTGTAGCTATGGTATGTTTATTTTTATATTTCATATAAACCATCCGATCAGTAGTGTGTAGCTGAGTCCCTAGCCCTAGCTAGCCTGTTAACCATAACACAAGGCGCTAGGGCCGTGTACGTTTGGGAAGAACAAGGCGTCACTAAGAAACCGTTGCCGACCACCCATGATGTAGAGGGCGGACGCTCATGCAGGTGCAGGGAGAAGTCAGAGATAGGGTCATTTCTAGAGATGTCTGAGCATCAACATGTTTGATCAGGTATTTGCGTTAGACGTAGTTGGCATGCCATCTTTGAGATGTTGTACGCAGAATCAGAATCACTTAGCAGAAAAGTGTGGAGAAAACAATATGGAGAAACATCAGTGTAAAAAAACTTTATTGAATACTAAAATATGAAAGGTACATATCTTTGAAGTGGATGTTTCAGGGGTAGAAACTTCTAAGCATGTCGATGTGCCAAGAGTTTGGGATGTCTCTTTCATCCATATCACACAGTCTGTAAGACCCTAGTCGAGTGTCCGCCTTGACGATGAAGGGGCCCTTACAAGGTGAGGAGAGCTTGTGCATCTCGTATATCTTTTATTTTCTATGGAGTACTAAGTCTTCGACCACAAAGAATCAGTCATTGACATTATGGTTGTAATATCTTCATAAACCATTGAGGTATTTTGCTGTCCGAACATAGGTGACCAGACGTACCTCTTCTAAGTTGTCCACTTCAAGGAGCCGAGCTTGGTTGGAGTTTTCCACATTGTAATTCTCCACCCTGGGTGCTCGGAAGGCGACGTCAGCTGGCAATACAGCCTTAGAGCCAAAAACCATGAAGTATGGGGAGACACCGGTGTTACGACTAGGTTGGGTCCTTAGTCCCTAGACTACAGCTGGTAGTTCCTTGAGTCACTTGTCTAGGTGTTTTTGTTCCTTCTTGTAGAGCCATTTCTTAATACCATTGGCGCACTCGACTTGGCCATTGGCCCTTGGGTGAGGCACGAAGACATACTTGACTGAGATGCATCTTTCATCGTAGAAATCCCAGAAGTCGCTACCGGTCAACGTGGACCCCAAGTCGGTGATGATGTTGTTTGGTAGGCCAAACTGGTGGATTATGTCATCGAGCAGCTCGGCAGCTTCTTCACTGTAGCTTGGACCAGGGGTTTGTATATGATCCACTTGGAGAATTTGTCAATGCAGACATAGACCCAGTAGAAACCACCTAGCGTGGACTTGAACGGCCCAATCATATCTAGTCCCTAGCATGCAAAGGGCCACGATGCAGGGATCATTTGCGTGACCTAAGCTAGGACGTGGATTTGTTTGGCAAAACACTAGCAGTTCTCACATCGACGAACAAGTGCTTTTGCATTAGCTATGACTGAGGGCCAACATAAACTAGCTCAAAAAGCCTTTCTAACTAGTGTTCTAGAGGCAGCATGGTTGCCACAGGTGCCTGCATGGATCTCCTTAAGTATCTTCTAGTCTTCTTCCACGGAGACACACTTCTGGAGTAGCTCCCCTTTTGCATTTTTGCGGTACAACTTCCCTTCAACTAGGATGTAATGCTTATTGTGGCGAGTAAGGCATTGTCTCTCTATGTTGTCAGCCGAGACATCTGCAGTGGTGAGGTATTTAATGAAGGGTGCCCTCCAATCATTGCTTGGCCCAGGGACCGCTGCGACTATCTGCTCAGCAGGTGTTTTTTCTTCAACGCCTTCTTGTTCCTGCTTGATGGAAGGGGCCACAAGGTCCTAGACAAACACTCCAGCTAGAACTTTAGCCCAAGTTGATCCTATCTTTGATAGCTCATCGTCTGCTTGATTATTGGCCCAAACCATGTGGTGGTATTCGATGCCATAGAATTTGTCTTCTAACTTTCTTATCGCAGCGCAGTAAGCATCCATTTTCTTGTTGGTGCAATTCCAATCCTTATTGAGTTGATTGATTGAGTGCGAAGTCACCGTACACCTAGAGACGTTTAACGCTGAGCTTGACAGCTATATGGAGACCATGAAGTGCCACCTCATATTCAGCGGTATTACTGGATGCTCAAAAGTGTAGGCAGAGGACATAGCAAAGCTTATCCCCTGATGGCGAGATGAAATATACACCTGCCCTAGCACCATTGAGGTTGAGTGACCCATCGAAGTACATGGTGCAGTGCTTGGGGTGGTCGACCGGGACAGCAGTCTGCATGTCCATCCACTCGGCGATGAAATCGGCGAGCGCCTGTGACTTGATCATGTGGTGGGGCCTGAAGTCGATGGTATAGGAGCCGAGCTCAACCACCCATTTAATGATGTGGCCACTGGCTTCCTTGTTGCAGAGGATGTCACCGAGTGGGTTCTTAGTGACTACTGCTATGTGGTAGGCATCAAAGTAGTGGTGGAGACTCCAGGATGTGATCGGAATGGCGTACAACAGTTTTTGGACCTATGGGTAGCGAGTCTTAGACTCGTTTAAGACTTTGCTGATGAGGTAGACTGGGCATTGGACTTTGTATGTGTGTCCGGCCTACTCTCGTTCAACAACGATGGGGTGCTAACTACCCGGTTGGTCGCTGTAATGTAGATTAGCAAGGTTTCATCCTTTTTGGTGGCGGTCATGACCGGAGGTGTGGTGAGGAACCGCTTGAGCTCAGCAAATGCCTTATCAGCGTCCTCCAACTAGACAAATTTCTCTTGAGCCTTGAGTAGCTTGAACAAGGGGAGTCCCTTTTTGCCCAGACAAGATATGAAATGACTTAAAGCCGCCATGCACCCCGTTAGCTTCTGGACGTCCTTAATGTAGGTCGGTGGCTTCATGTTGATCACCGCCGCTATCTTCTCTGGATTGGCTTTGATGCTATGGTGACTGACAATGTTGCCTAGCAGGATACCAGATGGAATGCCATAAATGCACTTAGTGGGATTCAGCTTCCATCGGTATACTTTCAGGATTTGGAAACTTCGGTGAGGTCGGCGATGAGGGTGTCAGTTGTTCTAGACTTGCCCACCACGTCATCAACATAAGCCTCAATGTTCTTCCCAATCTAGTCCTTAAGGCAGCGCTAGATGGATCTTTGATAGGTCGCACCCACGTTCTTGAGTCCGAAGGACATTGTCATGTAGCAGTAGGCGCTGAAGGGCATGATGAACGACGTCTTGATCTAGTCTTCTTCCTTTAATGCGATCTGGTGATAACCAGAGTAGCAATCCAAAAAGTAGAGGAGCCCGTAGCCAACCATAGAGTCTACGACCTTGTCAATGTGAGGTAGGCCAGAGGGGTCTTTAGGGTAGTGTTTATTGAGATCAGTGTAATCGACGCACATTCTTCATTCTTTATTCTTTTTTCTTACAAGTACTAGGTTGGATGGCCACTCCGGATGATACACCTCTTTAATAAAACTGGCGGCCAAGAGCCAGGTTATCTCTACCCTAATGGCCTCCTTTTTGTCCTATGTGAATCGTCGAAGCTTCTGCTTGATAGGATTGGCGGTCGCTGAGACATTTAAGGAGTGCTCGATCAGCTCCCGAGGCACGTCGGGCATGTCCGTAGGTTTCCATGTGAACACATCGACATGCTCCCTTAGGAAGCTGATGGGCACATCTTCCTATTTAGGTTTGAGGCCGGCCCTAATCCGAGCAATCTTGGATTGGTCGCCGGGGATGAGGGCCACTTCCTTCACATCCTTGGACTTGGTCGAAGCTCGGGTGCCCTCCGTGGTTGGGATCTCTAGCTCCTCCAAAGAGATCAACAGCGAAGCCATGATGCAGTCCTGCATTTGGAGGGAGATGCCGGTTGCCTCGGCAAGCGTGAAGCTTTCCTTCTCACATTTGTTGGTGACATCAAGGTTGGCACATAGGGAGAGGACCCCCTACTCCATTGGCATCTTCAGCACTAGGTACATATAGTGCGGCACGACCATGAACTTGGCAAGAGCTGGTCAGCCAAGGATGGCATGGTATGCCATGTTGAAATCGGTGATGAGGAAGTTGACGTAATCGACGCAAAAATGCTTGGCGGTGCTAAACTAAACCGGCAGTGTAATCTGTCCTAGGGGTAGGGATGTCTTCCTGAGAACGATTCCCTAGAACAGAGAGTCCATGGGGGTGAGGTCTTCCTTTTTGAGCCCTAGCTCCTGCATAGATCTAGCAAAGAGGATGTTGAGGGTGCTCCCTCCGTCGATGAGGACCTTCTAGAAGCGCACGTCCTTGATTATTGGATCTAGGACAAGTGGGAAATGACCTAGATATGGAATGTTCGACCACTGATTGGCCCTGGAGAAGGTGATCGGGTGCTCCAACTAGTCGAGGTATTTGGGATCAGCGACGGGGCTGTCATACATAGCGACCGACATGACATGACGGGCTACAAGCTTCTGCTCCCGCTTGTCCTCGGAGACAGCTCTCCTACCAAATATGGTGGCGCCGGTCTTGGTGGGGTCCTAGTTGGTCGGGCCCTTGTTTTTGCCTCTTTCTCTAGCCTGACCGTCCTCGGTCTCATCGGCGTCATGCCATGGCTTCTTCTATGATTCGCCACTAAGCGCTGTCTTCAGGCCTCTACACTCTCGCATGGTGTGCTTGGCATCCTTGTGGATAGGGCATGGGCCATCCAGCAGCTTGTTGAAGTCAGCATTGTAGGTGCGCTTGGGTCGAGTATTGGTGGTGTTGATCAAGTTATCAGGCCAGTGACGGTGGCCTTGTCTACCCCTTGAGCTCTCCGAGTGGTCATCACGCTGGAGATCGCGATCGTCTTGGCAGCGATCGTGGTCATCGTGGCAGTCGTCATCGTCACAGTGGCGGTCGCGGTCGTCGTAGCGCCTATCTTCACGTTGGTCATCATTGCGACACTGGTGGTGGGTAGAGCTGGCAGCCCATTCAGCTTCTTTGGCGTTGGCGTACCCATTTGCTATTTGTATTAGTTCACCGATGGTGTGGTCCTCTTGCGGTATAGCTTTCCATGGAGCTACTCATGCCAGAGCCCTTTGGTGAAGGCGGCGATGGCCTCGGCGTCGGTGATGTTTAGAATGGAGTTTCTTGTCTCCGAGAAGCACCTGATAAAGTCACGCAAGGACTCCTCGGAGGACTGATGAAGCTTCTCCAGGTCGTACTTGGTGCCATGCTGCTCGCACATGGCCATGTAATTGTCGGTGAAGACTTTCTTGAGGTCGTCCCAAGATCGGATAGAGTTCTCCCGTAGGTTGAGGAGCCAATTATTTGTAGACCAGTTAAGCATGATGGGAAGATAGTTCGCCATGACGTCTTCGTCTCCGCCCATAGCTTTCATAGCAATCTCATGGAGAGTTAGCCACTGAGCAGGGTTGGCCTTTCCATCATAGGTGTTAACACTAACGACCTTGAAACCAACAGGCCACCGGATGGCTTAGAGCCTTTCAATGAAGGGACAAAGTCCTAATGCATCGGCAGGAGGTGGTAATTGACAGGTAGCAAATCCCTCATGTTCAACGTCGAATTACTGGTGATGCTCCATCTCTGCTTCATAGCGTGTGGACCTACTATTTTTGATGCGACTGCGGGCATCTACGCCAGCATTGAAGTGGTCATGAAGGTCGTGGGAGAGGGGTTGATTGACCTCCTAATTACGATTCGCACCTCGAGCTCCCTGGTGGCATGGCGGGCGGGCATCATGGCGTGAATGAGCTTCGTAGTTGCCTCTAGATCCCCTATAGAGGTAGGGACCTTTGGCCATATGTCGGAGGCCATCGGCACCGTGTTGCTGGCCTCCTCCGTCATGGTGAGAGCGACGGCTATGAGCTGACGTGGTGGAGTAAGACGGGCATCATTTCGGAACTCATTGACTTGGACTTGCATAGCTGTGATATGTGCTTGGACCTTCTCAACCTCTAGAGTGTGAGTGAGTTTGTCGAACTCATTGAAAGCGACATCTAGTTTGGCGCTCGGGGTCTGGTATACTAGCTGGTCGCCCACCATGTTGAACGCTTCTTCTAGATTACGTTGATGGTGGAGCAGGCCACAGCCATCCTCGTCGGTCGCTTGGGCTACTTCTGCATCTCGGCGACATTAGTGATCGATGTTTTTCGCCAGACGAGCTTCATGCCCTTCAACAGTTTCATCATCCTTGGTGACATTGTCATGGCTGACGTAGAAAATCATGCCTCCGAACCCCAGAGGGAAAGTAGGGCAGCTCAGCACGGTCTGGGTTGAGCCCATAGAATAATCATCGGGGGTCTCGTCTAGAATGTTGTGGAGAGAGTCAGTCGGAAGATCGAAATCATCCGAAAGCTGATGAATAGCCACCATGTTGACCACGGGCGCAGGCTAACTGGAGTCAGTTGGGTCGATCATGTAGAGATCGGTGGCGTGGTCACGCTCAACGTGGTTGATGAAGATTTAGTGGACGTCGTTCTAGTACACAGATGTTGCACCCTCTAGCCCAAAAGGATAGGGCCTCAGGGAGTTCTTTGTTAGGGCCTCGTAGTCAGCCAAGCGTAGGCCAGTAGCGAGAAGTGGTTGGCGCCACACCGTGCGCCCCTCTGGAGTAGCAATGATCACCAGATCGGAGTCTGGTCGCCTCAAACGGTGTGGCCGAGTAGGTCGCTCGGTCGCCGCGGCTTGGTGATCTTGGAGTGTAGGAAAATCATCACCCACTCTAGATTGGTCTAGGACTGAATCCATGAGAAGCTGAGATTCCGCTAGGCAATCAGTGACCTGATCGATGGATGCGATCAGATTGTCACTGCTGATAGATCTCTTAACCCAGCAGCAGTGCACCAGGATCGGAGATGTCGTTGCAGGTGTCGGTGCCGTCGGTGCAGGGTAATCCTGCAGCATCTCCATGATCCTCCCGTTGTCATTAGGGCCAATGACCCAAGTCATGGATCCGATCGTGAAGATCTAGCCCGACTCGGGAAGGGCCATGGAGCTCGAAAAGGTAACCATCTGGTTGGCCATGAATTCAGCACGCACACCCCCTACCTAGCGCGCTACTGTAGATGAAATCTGGTCAGCAGTCTACCAAGGGCTATGCCCACGGTAGTAGATGAATCGATGGAGGTGCGCGTGAGGAAACCGGATGGTGACATAGAACGCAAGAGAGAGCGATTAGACAGGTTCGGGCCATTGGCTTGACGTAATACCCTACGTCCTGTGTCCTTATGGATTGGATTGCGTGTGTTCAGATGAAAACAAAGGGGTCCCTACTCGCCTTATATAGCCTGGGCGGTAGGGTTATAGATCGGTTGTTTCTATCCTGGTCGATTTACAAGATAGGAAGTTACAGATATCACAGTAATCTAGCATATCCGAGTAGATTTTGTAGATCGCCAAGAATCATCACACAATATTGCGAGGCATGCTGACTTACGCCATACTTCACGCGGCGGCATCTTGCACATTGGGCCTCGACTGCCGGCGCGGCCCCTGCGTGGTCTCGTGGGCTGGGCCTCCCCTAGCGGCTTGGCCCATGTGTAGCCCTGTGGGTATCGGGGGTTATACCCCCAGCCTGACCCTAATCAACTTTGGTAGAATAGCACACGTATTTCCAACATGAAGTAGGCTGGGGACCATTGTTTTTTTAAGAACTGGAGGGGCAAGGCCTTTACTGAAATATATTAAATGTAAAAGAAAAAATAATTATAGGAGAACAGAGGGTGGGGGAGGTCAAAAGGAGAAAAGGTTAAGAAACAAAGAAGGAAGTAAAAAAGATAAAAAGTGAGATTACAAGAAGCTTTCTATCCATGAAGTTAAGAGGTGCTTAATTCTACTTTTTAGTTTTGACCCTGTATAACAACAAGGCACTCCATTAGAGAAAATTTTCTTGCACTTTAATACAAATGGTTTAATTCCTCTAAAGATAAGGTCATTCCTTTTTATCCCATATACACTAGCAAAGTAGAATGAAGATGTCCATGAAGAATGGCTGGTTATTAAGATGTATGTTAAAAAATTCCAATGCTTGAAATCTTGAGAGAGATTGAGGCAACTAGAAATTGATGAAGTTCCAACAACTTGCAACAAATGGGCATTGAAAGAAGAGTTATTCCAAGGATTCCTCAGTGTTGCAGCCACAGAGGACATAGTCAAAACTATTCAAGTGCCTGTTTATCCTTTTGAGTATGTTCCTTGTGCTTAGCCCATCTTTTAGAACTAGATAGAGAAATACCTTATGCTTCGTTTAGCAAGAGGATTTCCAAAGCCAAGCAAAAGCTGGGTGAACTTTTGTATGTCCAGATAGGGCCTTGTAAGCTTTTGAGGTAGAAAACACTTGAGAGCTCCAAGTGTAGTTCAAAGAATCTGAAACTTGTGATAAGTTCAGGTTGTCGAGAAAGGCTACAAGCTGTAGAAATTGAGCATGTGCTTGCTCGGAGAGAGGAAGGAAGAAAAAGGTTGGAGGCTTCATTCATTCTCCAGGTCTTATCCACTGTGATTATTTTGTTCTTTGCAAATGAGTGAAGTTCAGGAAAGAGTAATCTTGGCACTTTGTTATCCCACATGTCTTCCTAGAGAAAGCAGCTTTTACCATCAAATATAATGGTTGAAATCAACCCTTTATATTTGTCTACAAGATTTAGACAACTTTCCACTACAGTAATGCTTCTCCTATACCATGTCAACGTAGGGAATGTTGATTTTGTTGTAGAATTTGTGTAGATTTTTTAGAAGAAGTTCTTCATTGTGTGTTTTGAGATTTAGAACCCCTATACCACCTTCTTTCTTTGTTTTGCAAACCATTATCCATGATGCTTTTGGTGTTTTCCTTGCATTTGCCTCAGCCCATCTCTATAAGCAGTGTTTTCTATGCTTGATAATTTGCTTAATGATTGAGGTAAGGTGGGAGAGAGTGCTCATAATGAATGTAGGAAGAGATGAGAAGATATAGTTAACTAGCTCCAGTCTTCCAGCTCGAGAGAGGAAAGAAGTGCCGGCTAATCCTTTCTCACATTTGCTTACTAAATGCATGAATTCCTCCACTTTAGGGACTATAGTTTTGGACAGCACGTTGCTAAAAAAATTAAATAAAAAATCACAATACATGATTGACGCAGCTTTTATTCAGTATAGTAGAGCCACTTTAGGTCCATAGGTTACAACCATGCCATAGATAGAGCTCTAAGCTCATAGAAATGATCTCGGGTACTTAACGCTACTAGGCTTCACGCATGCCTCCCTGCTCGCCAGCGGGGACCCAGACGATGCTCAGCTTAGAGAGAAAATGGCACACGACTGCATCCCCTGGCTTGAGACTGTGCGCCACTAAGAATGGGTGTCTGGGACTCCACAGCGATGTGTCGAGGTGGCACACAGCCAACGCCTCCATGGCTGGCACCCTGCCATGCTGGGCCACTAGCTTCACCAGGTATGTGGCTACTGGGTTGGTCGTGTGGCAGTAGAACACTGCGTAGGGGTATGTCAGGTCATGGCATGTCGCTGCAGTCAGTGACTTGGAGAGCTTCCGCACGGCCGTTACATTGTACCTCCCGCGTTGCGCCGATGTGCCGTAGGATCGGTGGGCATGTCACCAGAGACAGCACGGATGTTGCGTGTCCCGAGGAGGGCGGCAGGAAGCTTAGCGAGAGACTCAAGGGAGGTGGCGCAGGCAGCCTTCTCACCAGGGAGCAGCTGTGGGTTCTCGCAGGTGTCAAGCGTCCACCATATCTCTTTTCCCATGGCATCGGATGTTGGGGCGAACATGGCAAGGATGTCGGTGAAGCGCTTGGTGGAGAACGGGAGGGCATTAGCCTCGCGGCGAGGCAGTAGAGATGGTAAGGAGGTGGTAGGTGGAATGGTCGGCGTGATTACGGACCCCGGACGTAGGACATCATGAAAGAAGAAAACATCTGCTAGCTTGTTGCCGCTGTTGTGGTTGTGGCTGTGGCTGCGGACATCATGGTCATGGATGTCCCCTGAAATAAGTTTGAGATGCCATAAATATCCCATTTTGAAGCCTACTGATGTGCAAGTTTATGGCCTACAACATAATTTAAAGCATTTAACTCATTCACTCCCAAATAAGTATTATTGTAAAATAAATTAGTGTTGAGGAGCTCAATAAACCTTATTAGATTTAATTACCGAGCATGATAAAATTGAGGCTATATTTTAGTTTGGCCAAGGATATTAAATGTTCATAAACATGATTAAATAAAATAAAGCCAATTAATCTTAAGTGATTAAATAAGGAGAGAAAGAGGAGGCGAATGGATGAAATGAGGCGTTGAATTAATTTAGATGGGACATGTAGGGGCTACAATTGCATCAGTTGCACTTTTTTAATGAGGCACTATTATTCTATAAATATTCCTCTACCTAACTGAAAATGTATATTTAAAAATTAAGTCTTAGTTTTCTACTAACTCAAAGTTATTGCTCTACACAAACTCAAAAGTTTCAAAAGTATTTTCTTTAGGTGTCATATTCATCATTTCTATTAGTTGAAACTCCAAGATTACTTGTTCTCCGGCTACCTATATATCATCACATGATTCAAAATGTTGCTGATATTATAAAAGAATAGACTCTAGCATAATTCTATAAATTTGTTTTAATTAAAATATATAAAACATTTACATCATTATGCTAGACTTTTAGAATATATTAGCTGACCTTTACTTGTGTCGCCTTTCTCACTTGTACTTTGTTTGTTTTCTGTCACGGTGATTCTCAATGTGTGCTCCTCGCTTTCATGAGATCCATATGACATGGTGACCTTCTTCATGTCTTGCTCACCTTTAGCTCCATATGATGTGGTGATCTTTGTAGCATCATCCTCATTACCATGGTACCTATCATATGATGTGGTGACCTTTCTTAGGCTCTCCTTACCTTGGGTCCCATATGATGTGGTGACCTTCCTTGAGTCCTCCCTTTGGCATCCATATGATGTGGTGACCTTTCTTGAGCCCTCATCACCTTGTAACCCATATGGTGTGGTGATCTTCTTTGTGTCCTTGTCACCTTTGCACCCATATGATGTGGTGACCTTCCTTGAATCCTCCACACCTTGGAACCCATATGACATAGTGACCTTCCTTGAGTCCCCCACACCTTGGTACCCATATGATGTGGTGACCTTTCTTGGGTCCTCACCATTAGATCCATATGACATCGTGGCTTTTCTTGATCCCTCCTCATCTTGGGACCCATATGATGTGGTGCCTTTTCTTGATCCCTCCTCATCTGGGAACCCATATGATGTGGGGACCTTCCTTGGTTCCTCCTCACCTTGGATTCCATATGACATAGTGACCTTCTTTGTGTCCTCCTCATCTTGGATTCCATATGATGTGGTGACCTTCCTTGAGTCCTCCCTTTGTGATCCATATGATGTGGTGACCTTCCTTGAGCCCTCACCACCATGCAACCCATATGGCATGGTGATCTTCCTTGAGTCCTTGTCATCTTTGCACCCATATGACATGGTGACCTTCCTTAAGTGCTCCACACCTTGGGATCCATATGACATGGTGACCTTTCTTGAGTCCTCTTCACCTTGGGACCCATATGACATGGTGACCTTCTGTGAGCCATCCTCACCTTGAGACCCATATGATGTAGTTACCTTCCTTGAGTCCTCACCTTGGTACCCATATGACGTGGTGACCTTCCTTGATTCTTCCTCACCTTGGGAACCATACATTCATAGACATTGTGAATGAGTATTGAAGTATGGATTAGTGATGGTAAAGGCATGTTGTAGAAAGAAAATAAGTATTCGATAAATAGACTTCATGCACATGTTATACGTGTAAATTATATATACCTTTTTATATTTTATGTACTAGGTTGGTTTAATTGCAAAAAGGACAAAATTCAAATGCTAAGAATGATGAAAATTAAACTTCTTATTTCAATTTTCTTTCTTGGTCCTTATAACAAATACGACCTTGTGTATTTGTTGAGTTATTATGAGGAAATCATGGGAAACAATCAAGACCCATGAAATTTTAGAAGTCAAGCTTGAACAATTTTAACCCATTTATGTGAACATAATGCTGATCAAAGTTAGTTTAGTGAGAAAAACATTGTGCATCAAATTGATGCTGATTCTAAGAAATCTAATACGAATATTTTGGTTTTACAATAATAAAATGGAATTAGGAATCTAAAAAGTAATATATTGAATTATTTCATAACATAGTAATGATGCCACTTTAATTCATTGCATGCAGCATAACTTATAACAACCTCAAAGCATGTGGAATTTTTTCCTTTCCAATTGACAACATGTGGAGTATACATGCTCTCATTTAGATCAAGGACTAGTTTTTGTGACCTGGAAATTCAAGATTTGAGAAGAGATGGAACATAATGAAAATAAAATAAGCTAGTAAGAAAAGTATTGTACATAGAAAACTAAACAAAAGAAATAATCTTGTATTTACAATGGATGGAGTATATTAGAGCCAGTTTGGTAGAGCTTCACTTTCTGATTCTTGAGCTTCACTCCTTGATTCTTTGATGGAGTGGTTCTGGCGGCGGCACATTGGGGAGTAGGTGAGAAGTAATTTTGGTGGTGATTGAATGGGGAACATGAGGAGCGTTTTTTTTAGCTCCTAGCTTATAGTGTAAATGAAGAAGTGAATTTTGTTAACTCTCCACTAGAATTCAGTTACACATTTGGTAGGGCTCCACAAAATCTATTCCTAATAAGCTGGGAGCGAAGCTCTAGTAAACATGCTCTTAGTATAGATTTTTGAGAATTCTTACTATTAAAACAAAGCATGGAGTACTGAAATAAATAATCTTATAAGACTCTCTTTGGCTATCCATGTTTGTGCTTTCAAAACAATTATTTCAATAATATATTAATTATATATGCCACAAAACTGACACCATAAGACTTATTTCTCAAAATCACTTCATAGTAATTATGGTTTTTGAATTATTAATAAAATATTACATAAAAGATTTATTATTTAAGGTCATTTGGATAGTCAAAGTACGTCCTATAAAGGGAAAATTGCATAAACGATCCCATGCCATTTGGAAATTTGATATTACACCCCCATAAGCCATTTTGTTGAAAACTCATACACCTTAGTTGATTCTATTACAAAACCACCCCCACTAAGTATGTTCTTTGCCCATACTCCTCGTGTTTGGCCATGCTAGCCTTATAAAGCTTCTCTAGGGCTTGGTTTATGCTTATTCATCATTTTGAGGTGATGAAATTATGCAAATAGTAAAAATCGTTATGACCGCTTGCTTGTCCTCGCTTTTTTACTAAAGCTCTAGAAATTGTTGGGTTTGTACTTTTAGAGTGTCTAATTTTGATAAAGACTACATTAGGAGCTCTATGTTGAAAAAAGAGCATGATCAAATTAATACATGTGTGATGGAGTGGTTTGTGCAACATAACCAAATAGGAGAGAGATTGGGTCTTGCAACAAAGCATTTTATTGATGGAATCTAAGAAACCAAAGTGAAACTGGCACATGGGGTGTTTTTATTTGTGATCTTCTTTGATAACAAAGTTAATAGAGAGTATCAAATTGAAATTTAATTTAGAAAGGAAATTTGAGTTACCAAAATTTCTATGATACATAATATTTGTAATTGTAACTAATCTAAAATAAGGTCTCTCTATTTGATCAGTATTTCACCAGTTGAGAAAATACTACTATCGTATCCTTATTCAGCATGCCTTAACCATACTCGACAATTGAACTCTTACCAGATCAAAAGTGAACTTACTTTTTATGTCACTGAGAATGAAAACTTGGTGAGCTAGGAAAATTATCTGGCACTAGAAGTTATGGCCCTTATTAGCGACTCAAAAAAATCCTGTTCTTGCTTTCGTGCCAGTTGGTATGAAATTTTAGGCGCCGCTAACGAAGCTATAAAACAAGAACATATTGTTTGTTTTACGGAATACCATGACTCGCCTCGGTCCTGCTCTATTATCTAGACAGGCCCCATATGTAAGACAATAAGAGAAAATTTTCCAAGCTGGTGAAAAATATAGTTTTATCGCCTGATAAGAGCAACTCCAGGAGACTTACTATATCCCTACTAATTGTTAGAAATAAAAATTTTGGTGAAAAAAATATTCTCCAACAGTTTGTCTAACTGGATATCCAAATATGGTCATCATCTAGCCAAAGATGATGGCATGGTGAGTCTCTAGAGTGGACACAAGAAATATAAAAGTTATTGGAGAGTGAAAGGATATAGAGAATGATTTTTTTTATATAACTTTCCAAACGATGATTTAGAGAATGAGTTTTAGAAAGACTCTTTGATATGGTCGCCCAAGTTGGTAATAGTACAAATGAGTTAAACTAGCTCAAGGTAGGAAACTTGTTTTACACATCAATTTCCTAGCTATTTAATTTACAAGTATCTATTTTTGTACTCCCTCTATTCCAAATTACAAGACGTTTTGAGAATACATACTCATTTCATTCTAAATTATAAGACGTGCTACGTACTTAGATATATATACTATGTCTAGATATATATAGTAAAAACAATATATAAAAAAACAAAATGTTTTATAATTTTGAACAGAAAGACTGATAACTTTTACTCAGATGTGCAAACAGAAAACAGAGAGTATATATACCTGTAGATTGGGTCAGTAGGTCGTGGATGGCTTGGCATCGGGGTCTCAGGAAGCACTGCTCGCCAATAGTCCGTCGGTGCCAGCGTCGGCGTCGCCGTGGCGTCCGCGGCCGCTGGATGCGCAGCTGCTGCACAAACCTGCATCCACGCAGCATAATGCAACTCGTTAATGAAACACCAAAAGTAATCGTTTCAGCAAGCCCGGCCCTCTTGCTGCTGCTAACAAATATGTTGTTCGGCTGTCATTATAAGCCGGTTTATCAATCATGATATATTATTTTTTTCTCCCAACAAATCAGCCGTACAAACTAGCACAAGGGGCTTATAAGCCGACTTATCAGCCATGATCTATTTAATCTGGGATGCGAAAACAACATGCAAATTAGATGATGTTTGGTTCCACCACCGGCAATGATAACTCAAATGGAACAGATAACGAGAGAACAAAAAGGAAATCAACGAATAGTTGTGCGCACTCACCAGAAAGAGTGTGACGAGTAGTGACACAGCAAAGGCATCCATGCTGGGCATTGCTCTGCACCAGTATGCACACTGCGCCTGCCGTTCATTTCCATGCCGATCGAGATTGAGAACGTATGAATCGGGGAATATACGTATTACTCAGTGAATAACAGTGCGTACATATAGGCATGGTGGGGAGCTTGGATCGGCAGGCCCACGAGCCGGTTTACACTCTAACACTCTCCCGCAGCCGAAACTGGTAGCACCGCGAACATTTAAACTAGACCTAAACTCCGTGAAGATAGACGTCGGCAAACCTTTGATGAAGATGTCAGCGTACTAGGACGAGGTGGGGACATGCAGGACACGGAGTTCACCGAGGGCGACTCGTTCTTTGACGAAGTGCAAGTCAATCTCTACATGCTTGGTTCGTTGATGCTGGACTGGATTGGTGGAGAGGTAGACAGCACTGACGTTGTCACAATAGACTAGGGTGGCACGGCGGAGAGGACAGCGAAGCTCTTGCAGAAGTTGTCGCAAACCAGCAAGCTTCAGCTACCCCATTTGCAACATCTCGATATTTAGCTTCTGCACTGGACCAAGACACTGTAGGCTAACGCTTGGACGACTAGGAGATAAAATTGTCCCTGAGGAACACCGCATAACCTGATGTGGATTTGCGTGTGTCAGGACAGCCCACCCAATCGGTATCCGTGTAGATCAGCTGGTGAGGTCCGGTGGAGGTGAAGACCGAGGTCTAGAGTGCCCTAAAGATACCGGAGGATGCGCTTCAGAGCGTCGAGATGAGGCTCCCGAGGGTCATGCATGTATAGGCAGTCCTGCTGAACAGCATACGCAATATCCGGAAGAGTGAAGGTGAGGTACTGAAGTGCTCCAGCAAGACTGCGGTAATGTGTAGGGTTGGCGATCGAGACACCATCGGCAGAGAGCTTGGAGTGAGTATCCACAGGGGTGCTGCAAGGCTTGCTGTCACGCATACCAGCACGGTCCAGAATATCCAGCATATACTGTCGCTGAGAAAGAAATAAGCTCTCATCTCTGCGCTCAACAGTAACACCCAAAAATGATGCAGACGCCCCATGTCTGTCGTAGAGAATTCTTAGTGAAGTGCTGAAATAATGCGCTGAAGAAGACTCGTAGACGATGCCGTGAGAACAATATCATCAATATAGAGAAGCAGGAGAGCCATATCAACACCTTGGCAATAGATGAACAGCAAAGTATCACACTTAGCTTCAACAAAACCAAGTGAGGTGATGTGACAAGCGAAGCGGCTATGCTAGGCACGAGGTGCTTGCTTCAATCCATAGAGAGATTTGTTCAGGTGGCAAACATAGTCAGGTCTGGAGGAGTCAACAAATCCAGTCGGCTGAGCACAATAAACGGTCTCTGTCAAAGTCCCATGAAGAAAGGCGTTCTTCACATCAAGCTGATAAATAGGCCAGGAACGAGACAGTGCCAAAGTCAGAACCACCCAAATAGTTGCAGGCTTGATGACGGGGCTGAAAGTCTCATCATAATCAACTGCTGGACGCTGTGTGAAACCGCAAAGGACCCATCGAGCCTTGTAGTGGTCAAGAGAGCCATCGGACAGGAACTTGTGACGAAAGATCCATTTTTCGATAACAACATTAATACCAGACGGGCGAGGAACTAGAGTCCAGGTGTTATTAGCCTGCAGTGCATCGAACTCAGCTTGCATGGCGAGGCGCCAAGCTGGGTCAGAGAGGGCGGTGCGAATGGACGTTGGCATCGGAGAGAGGACCGCTACGTTGAGGTTGAGGTGGTCCATGGGCTGACGAAAGCCGGATTTGCCACGGGTGCGCATGCTGTGCGTGTTTGTGGCGGGAACAATGTCCTGTGGCGCCGTGGTGGTCATCCGGCCGGTGGACCTCCTGGCACCGCTGGCAGCAACCTGGGACGAGGAGTCCGTAGGGGTAGCGACACCAGGTGGTGACGTCGACGGCCTGGGCTAGGAGGCAGCCGAGGGACTGGGGGCTTGCGCCGGTGCCGAGGCACCAGGGGTGTGCGGCGACGAGCCTGTGGGGGCGCGGACGGTGCCAGGAGCACCAGGGGCGGCGTCCGTGCCGCTGGGAAGTCGAGTACCTACAGCCACAGCTCTTGGCCCAATGGGCAAAGAGGAAACATCATCATCGTCGCTCAAAAAATTGAGTGAGGTAGGGTTCTGAGTAGATGTGGACATCTCAGAAAAGGGAAATAGGGCCTTGTCGAACACAACATGTCAGGAGAGGATGATGCGATTAGAATGGAGATCGAGGCACCTGTACCCTTTGTGATCAGAGGAATACCCTAGAAAGACACACAAGGTGGAGCGAGGTGAGAGTTTATGTGGAGCGGTGGAGGAGAGGTTAGGGTAGCACGTGTAGCCGAAGACCCGAAGATGAGTGTAGGAGGGCTGGGTGCCGTAAAATGCGAAGAAGGGAGTGCGACCATCAATGGTTTTGGTGGGATGACGATTAAAAAGGTATGTGGTGGTGTGAAGGGAGTCAGCCCAATAAGCCAGAGGGAGACTGGCCTGAAACAGAAGCGAGCGCATGATGTTATTGACGGTGCAAAGGGTGTGCTCGGCACGTCCATTTTGCTGGGAAGTGTACGGGCATGACATCCGGAGTACTACACCGTGGGTGAGGAAGAACGTGTGGGCCGAGGAGTGATCAAACTCGTGGCCGTTGTCGCACTGAACTGCCTTGATAGGGGAGTCAAACTGTGTGCGTGCGTATGAAAAAAAGTGAGACAGGACGCCAAAGGTGTCGGATTTGAGGTGGAGAGGAAAAGTCCAGGTGTAGTGAGTGCAATCATCCAGAATAACAAGATGATATTTGTAGCTAGACACACTAACAACCGGAGATGTCCAAAGATCACAATGTATTAAATCAAAGGGATGAAGCGCACGAGAGTTTGGCATGCTAAAAGGGAGACGCACATGGCAACCTAATTGACAGGCATGACAAATATGATCTGTTTGGCGCTTATTACATGATATAGCATTGGAACTAATGCGCTTGGACAGAGCCTCATGACCGATGTGACCAAGGCGGCGATGCCAGAGGGTGGTGGAGGTGGCAGCGGCAGTGAGGGCTGGAGTGTTGGTTGGTGCCGGTGGGAAGAACGAGTAGAGGTCGCCCGTGCTATTATACCTGGCGATCACGCTCCAAGTCTGTAGGTCCTTCACAGAAAGGCCAAATGGGTCAAACTCGATGGAACAATTATTATCGGTGGTGAAACGACGGACGGAAATCAAGTTCTTAATAATGTGAGGAGAGACCAAGACATTAGAAAGAAAAAGCGAACGCCGTGTGGTGGAAAACGAGTGTGACCCAATAGATGTAACGGGAAGCAACGCTCCGTTACCCACAATGATAGATAAAGGACCAGAGGACGGGGGAGGGTGAGAGGAGGATAGAATACCAGCGATGTTGACCATATGAGAGCCGGCGCCAGAGTCAGCATACCACTCGGTCAGCGATGGGTTCAGCGACACGGTGCTGAAGTTGCATACGAGTGACGACGTATCCTAGGACCTCCCCTGCATCGGTGTCCAGGGGGAGGGCTGCTGCTGCTGCGGTGGTGGTGCAGCATAGGGGACGGGCAGTACGCCCCCGTAGCCAAAACCAAGAGGGGCGCTGAGGCCGTAAGGTGACGGCGGCGGCCCGGAGTAGAAGTACGGCTGCTGAGGCGCCGAGTGCTGCTGCTGCTGGGGCAGTGCAGCGAACGCAACTGGTGGAGGCCACTGATGCGGCCCTGGGGCCCATACGGGTGCGGCCAAAACTGCACCGTGCCCGCCCACGGGTTGGAGAAGGGCACCGGTGGACGAGGACCCCCGGTGTTGGAGCCGTTCTGCTGCTGCTGCTGCTTGCCGCCTTTGCCACGGCGGTGGCCGGAACATTGGGAAGGCTGGCTGCCCTGCCCGGTGTAAGGTGCCACCCGAACGACCACCACCGGTAGAGGTTCATCGGGTAGCGTTGGGGGCAGCAACAATGGCGGAGGGTGCTGTGGGTGAGGCGTTGGACTCGGCGGTGACATCATCGAGGTCGATCTCCTTGAGAAGGAGTAGCATTCGGGCCTCCTCAAAGGTGGGGAAGGGCTGATGCATCTTCAAGTTGGACACCATGGGCTGAAACTTGCCGCTGAGGCCGCGAAGCAGCGTGAGGACGAGTGTATGGTCGCCGATGGGGTCGCCGAACTCGGTGAGGGTAGCGGCCATCATATCGAGGCGGCAGCATAAGTCGGTGATCGTGGAAGCCCCCTCCTTGGTCGTGCGGAACTCGGCGGAGAGCTGTAGGGCGTGCGATTCGCGCTGGCCGAGGAACTTGTGTTCGAGGTAGGTCTAGGCGTTGCGCGAGTTAGACCTGCGCAGCATCACCGACTGCTGGAGGTCGGCGTGTATGGTGCTGTAGATCCATGTGAGGACGGTGCAGTCCATCTGCACCCACGCCGCGCGATCGTCGTTGACCACGTCGTCGAGAACGTGATCGGTTAGGGCATACTTGCCCAAGACGACGAGGAAGAGGGCGCGCCACCGATCGTAGTTGTTGGCAGCATGATCCAGCATGAGAGGCACAATGACCTTGATGTTAACGATGGCAATGGCCTAGGCGTGGACAGCGGCGTGCTTGGCCTCCTAGGCATCGAGGGCGGCGGTGCGATCTGCGGTGGCCTGACGAAGACGGGCCTCCTCGGCAGCGCACTCGCCCTCCTCGCGCTGCTCCCGCGCCTGGTGTTCGGCCTCGGTTTTAGCCATGGCAGCGGGATCCTGGTGGCGCGGGGCGCGATCGGCGATGGCAGGAAGGGACGGACCGGCGAGCGGAGGCTCTATGGCGGCGCGTGGTTAGCGGCGGATCGTGTACGTGGGTCGCGGTGGGATCGCGTACGCGGGTACGTGGCGCGAGGCAGCGGCGGATCGCGTGTAGCGGCGGCTCGGGTGGCGATGCACGGATCGCACGTAGGAAGTGGTCGGGCCGGCGAATGAGTCTACGACAGCGCGAGGATGGGAAGGACCGGCGAGCAAGTCGAGCTCTGCGACGGCTTGGTAGATCGGCCGGCGAGGGTTCGGCGGCGGCGCGATTAGGGTTTGCGGAAGCTGGGAGAGGTCGCAGGAGCGAACCGTCTCGATGATACCATGAGAACGTATGAATTGGGAAATACTCAACGTATTACTCAATGAATAACAGTGCGTACATATAGGCACGGTGGTGAGCCTGGGTCGGCAGGCCCACGGGCCGGTTTACACTCTAACAGAGATTACTATTTATAAGCACAGGCATTGCTGCATCTGCAATACAGGATCAGTCTTCGAACGTAACGTCGCCAGTATGGGTCCACCTGATGCTCATTGCGGAAATTGTTACCCAAATTAAATCAGATTTGAAGTTGATGTAGCATCAACCGATGATTCGACCTCTTAAAAATATCCAAGCAAGGGGAACACGTCCTTCGTTGTTTATTTGGAGGCCACGCTCTGACCAGCGCCCGTTCGATCTAGGAGAGAGCCCCGTGCGCAACCATTATCAGACAAGGCAACCTGACAGTCCTTTTTCAAAGAAATTTTCCCCTTTTTAGAAATTTCTATTCTTTTTTATTTTTACAAAGGGAAGAAAGGAGAATGTTAGCGACCCTGCTCCTGAAGAGTGACCAGGTTTTTTCTCAAGCAAGAGGGCTGGATTTTATTATTGCCAAACAACTGAAGTGTACGCAAGTTTAAGAAACAAACTGAAGTGTACAGGTTTTAGAGACAAGTCCCTGGCCAAACATGATTTTACAATGGTAAGCACAGACACAAAGGGCATCTTCGGCTCGGCTGTCTGTTAAAACAGCTGCAGTGTTCGGTGAGAGAAGGCAGCTGCAACAGCAGCCCCAACAGCTATGAAAACAAGCTGCCGACTAGGCTAAGAGGACTCCATCTTCTGGATCGATGATCCATCACCTCGCTGGAGAAAAGTAACTCCATCCAGCTTCAATCCAGAGACAACGTCTCCTCTAAAGAAGATGCCCGAGTCATCGTTTAAACGTAGAATGAGACACATTATTATTGGCCAATTCTTCCCTTTTGTCCCTTTTTGGCCAATTCTTCTGTTTAGTCATTCATCTACACAAGATATTAACAAATATGGCAGCAACGACACAACAATATATGGGCAGGACACAACAGAGCATTTTAATATTTATGGTAGCAAAGACACATCATAAATTCATAGACACATATATTCTCAACCGAGGAAAATATTCTCACATAAGCACAAGTCTCATGGCAGCAACACAAGCAAATAATATTTTACAATACAACTAGCTTATGGTTCTCAACATAGGGAAATAGTTAAACATTAATTCACAACACAACAAACGAAATAATAAGTAACTAAAAATTGGTTCTTCGGGCACTCCATCGACTCATTTTTATGCTCGCTCTCAAGCAAATCGAACCTTCCTTCCTAGCACTATCGGGATTGATAGTGTGTTGACACCTAAAGTGGCAAACGGGTAAACCACAAGCATACGGTAGTCAATGTAGCCTTCACCGGGAGTATTCCAGGTATCGTATTTCCACGGGGAACGTGAAGTGAACTAACTAAGGATCAAGATCGTCCTATGATGATACAAAAGAGCCTATGGAATTTGGGTAGAGAGGATCTAGATAGCAATGATATCTGGTAAAGATAGTAGTTATAAAGGGCAGATCACTCACCTTACTTACAGGAGGCGATAGGTGAGACAATAGGGGATGAAACCCTATCCGAAGCGGCTACCTTATTACTGGGGCCCTACCTATTAAGAACTTGCCTACAACACGTGGTGGAATGCAAAGGCTAGACAGGGCTATCACCACCTGCTAGCTACCACAAACAATCCGTGTGACAAGCGGTCTACACAGGCAAGATATAGTCTAGACACCACGTCTACACTATACTTATTACTCTAACCATGCACAACTAAGTTCCCTTAGAAAGGTTAGAGCACTTTACTGAAGTAAAGCGGTGTACAAGTAAGAAGGCTTATATAACTACTAACAGAGACATAATACCAAATACTATAAAGATCTCAGATGAGTCACTTACAAGAAGAGCGCATCCACCGAGGTACAGCTTGGAGAAAACACCAGATAGGCCCGGCTCTTCCCCACACTCCCCTCACTCTCTCCCTAATCTCATAGCACTATAGCAGAGCTTCGCTAAAAGCTAATAGAGAGTGGTTTACTCTAATGTGTCATGAATGATAGTGAAGGCCTAGGGGGTATTTATAGCTAGAGGTGGAGTAGGGGCTATTCTGGCGCCATGTCAGCGATCCGCGTGACATCCCTTCACCATCCTTGGATGAAACCGACTTGACTTGGACAATGGAGATCAAGGCCCTTGCATGGAGGCATGCATAGAAGCGGTGGAAGAAAGCTGAGCTTCGATAGCCACCATTGACAGGTGGGCCATGTCTCCACCTTCTAGAAGGTATCCCCATGTGTCATAGTGAAGGTTGGGTACTTTTGTCACGCTGGATGCTTCATTGTGGGCCCATGAATCCGTGTGCTCTCCGTTTTGGCCAATAAGAGAAGAGAACCTTGGGATCCAAGGGTGGAGATTCACCCTAGAAGTGTTGGGAGGATCATGGGAGGCTTGAGAGGGGGCAGTGGGCCCATATAGAGGTTGGGCGACCTACATATGGAGCCTCCTGCCACCCAAAATCCATGCTTTGTGTACCTACAAGAAAATAATGGCATGTACATGTGGAACCAAGTTATTTGTACCTAAGTCACTATGTTCTTGCTTGTTGGCTCCCAGAAAAAGTGTTTTGTTGACGGTTTTGGTGATGTAAAAACATGGTGAAATTATCGTCAACAAGACCCCTCACACTTAAGTCTTTGCTCGTCCTCGAGTAAAGGTTAGAGAGAAAAGGATACAATGATCATGGCATCTTCAAGATATACAGTAAACATAAGTTTTATTCAAGACATACCTTATACAAGTGGGTTATGTGGCACTGTCTAGCATATATCCTTCAGATGTTGAGAAATGGAACAGTTCTCAAAGCAAAGTCATCTCTCCTTTTTTCACTTCTTGGTACTTAGAGTTTTTGATAAAGTTTTGAAAAGAAAGCACATAGTTCAATCTTACTCCTCAAATAGTACTCTCATATCACTCAAAGGTGTATGAGGCCTTACCAAGGCATGCCATGAAGTTGCCTTCTTTTTGTTTCATCCTACATTTATCAGGCTTATGTGGAGCTCAGGTAGGGATAAACATGAGAGCATACTTGCATTGCATATATTGTAAAGTCAAAACATGGATCCAAGGAGAAGAATGTCATAAATCTAGATCAAGATGTGCAAGTGTGTGAAAAATGATGATATACCTTTTTTGTACTCCTTAGACAAGCATGATCTCTCTTTACTTATGATTAGTTTGAGATATGGCTATCTTTTTTTTCTTTTTTCTCTTTTTTTGAGACATGAGCTTTTCATTTTTGCTCACTTTTTTATTTTTTCGAATATCTTTCCATAGCCATATCTCTTTTGCAAGAATTTCAGACAGAGATCATACTAAACTTGGAGTATTTATTTGGTAGAAAATGGAGAGCATGTTTTTGCGTACTTCCAGTGTAGAGCAGCATATGTATGTGGTGTGTACGTAATCTTGATCTTGGGACTATGACAAAATTCTCAACAAGGGTCAACAAGGTTTGACCAAACTCAATACAAAAAAAGTAGCATACGAAGAAGGTCTTTGAACAGTATATGAGCATGTATGGCTTTGGTAGGAAGTTTCTCACTATTGAGGAGTAAGTGACACTATAGTTTATGACATTTTCAAAAATTAATCTCCAAGAACTTTGAATAGAAAAGGTATAAATCATGAGCCAAGAACCATATCATATTTGTCAACAACTTAGTCAATATGATTTTCCTATCAAGATATATTTCCCACAAGCATAAGTATATGCAAGAAATAAACTTTATGTCGCTTCTTCCCTTCAAATGTCATAAATCATGTCACTTTTCTCAAATTCCATTTTCAAGTGCGAATCTTCTTGTTTTTATTTATTTATTTTATTTTTATTTATTTATTTATTATTAGTAGTAGTATTAGTATTTTTAATTATTTTTTTATTTTTATTTTTATTTTTAAAGGGAAATAAACAAATATAAAAGAAATGCATCAAAATAAAGGGAGGAGGCATGGCAAACCAGTCAAGAAGCATGTTGAAGAGGAGTGGACGCTGACTAGTGGGCCTAAGGGTCCATGGTGGGGTCGAACGACCCCACCATGGGGCCTCTGGCCACCTCTATGTTAGCTATGCGTGTTCTTACCTCTGAAGACGTACTCCTACACTCATGCTTTCTGGTTATGTGTCCATATGGCGGTCGCCTAACCTCGAAAAGTAGCCATTGGAGCCCAGATTTGACGTGCAGCTCTGTTTAGCCATGGACATCACCGTGACATGTCTAGAACCATGCCAATGTGTCTTTGGGGGGTCATCCAACGCCCCACACTTAGTTCAATGTGTGCTGGATCACAGAAAACAGAGGAAAACCATCAAGTGCAGGGGTTCTGCTGGTGGCAACACACCAGCATAGCCATAGATTTTATTAACTTCAACTAATTTTAGGCACATGTTACATCGGTGAAGATAAATTAAATAGGCAAACCTAAGGGCCTAAGTTAATGTGAATGGCTAAGGTGCTTAAGGAGAGGGTGGAGGTTCGCCTTCCCTATGGTTTGTTAGGTGCTGCTATCTAGAAGACGGCTTGGTGTGGCCCCTACGTGGATATAAGGACCATGGAGTAAAGCAGAGACATCCCAAGAGCAAGGCTAGGGTTGGCCGACCCCTTGGTAGGTCGCTTGATGTCCTAGTGATGCCTAGTTGTCCTCCAGCCGGTGGGATCACAGTGAGAGGCTCAACTTCTATGACATCGATAGACATGATGGCCGATTGATGCTTTGGATCAGCTAGTAGAGGATTGGAAGAGCCCTCACCAAAGAGGATGATGGGCATCTTGCCATGATCTCTTGTGGAGGCCATGGTGGAGAGTGGAGTAGTAATTTGGTGGCCCAAGGGAGGATAAGATGTTGCTGGTGGTGAAGAGAGGTGAGGTAGAAGGAAAGAGAAGGGGAAGGAGAGGCTGAAAGGGCTCATGCCAACGTTCACCAGTCCTCTTTCATGAGGATTACGACCGAGGGCATGTTGTAAACATTGTGTAACATACTAGGCGACTAGGTCGAGTCAGATGGCTCCCCGACACCATTGCTCGATGCCTATCTGGTGGAACCAGACCAAGTGGACTTAGATCGGGACTCTCCTTACTCTCCTCTATGTGATGGCTAAAAACAGGCCTTGTTAGCCTCCATATGCACGTCGCCCAATGCCCCTATGGTGGGTTTAGGTCAAACGGGTTATGGATTTAGGCTCTTATAGGGCTATTCTATAGGGTAGCCAAAGATGGGCTTGGTTAGCCTCCATATGCACGTCGCCCAACATCCATATGGGAGCTTCAGGCCAAACCGAGCCTGGGCCGGTGTCTCCTAATCCTTTGCTTACCTCTGGCAAAAAATGGGCCTGGTTTGCCACCATTTGGCCATCACCCGACGACCATATGGTGCCTTACCGGGCTTAGACTTGGTGTGGCGACTAGTCTAGCTAAAAGCATTCAAAAACTAGGGACAACTATATACATGAGAAAAAAGTTAAGGCATGTAGATTTTAGTTTTTATATCAAGATTAATGACAAAATCTATCATGTCTACCTCTTGCTCAAGTATATTATGCTCATGAAAAACTTTGAGTCGATGGCCATTTACCTTAAAGATGTTGCCATCATCATCTAGAAGCATGACGGCTACATGCGTTATAGCGATAATGGCGAGGAATGGCCCTTGAGTTGAACATGAGGACCTTGTCTCCTAGGTTGAACTCTTACAACTTGATTCTGTTGTCATGCCATCTCTTTGCTCTTTCCTTGGGAATCATAGCATCGTGTCCAGACCTTTTGCTCCATTCATTGTTCCATTTCTACAAGAGATTAGTGGACAACACATACCCGAAGGGATACATACAAATTTTGAAGCAAGGGTAGTGTTGTCATAGAGCTAAAGGTAGTCTTCTATGCTATAGAAAAGTTGGTTTCAGCATTTTTAATTAGCATAGAACATGATGTTCCCTTATTGTTCACCAAAAGTTCAAAGCTCAAGAAAGGTTAAGGCAGAGAGGTGCAAAATTGTTTGAGGAGTACCTTAAACCTTTATTTGTCTCTATGAATGATCTCATGACTTACCCACCAAATAAAATTTAGAAGTCATCCTATAGGGGTTAGTCCAAATGCACATCCAAATTCTATACAGGTATGTTTTGATTCAATAATCAAACTTTACGCCATGTCTTATTTGATTAAGGTAGGCTATTTTAACCTAAGCACCACGCTTAATTTAAAAAGCCTATGGGAGTATGAATTCAATACAACCAAACCAAAGCATAATAGTGTAGAAAAGGAAGCATGAATGCATAAACAAGATTCATTCAAAAAGAGACAAGAGCATGGATGGTGAACCAAAAGAAGCATTTTTCGTGACTTAGCAAGATGAGCAAGGCATAAAGAGAAAGCAAGGTAGAGACAACCAAAACAAAATTAAGGATTGAAGCATGACATGAGGCACTTAGAGAAATCCACTCCCCCACACTTGGATTTTGCAACATTTAATAATGAGCAAATCCAAGTTTAGGTGGTGGAACTATCCTTTAAATGTGCTTCATTGTTACCAGATGTTTGGTTGGATTTACCTTGTGCTTGACCCATGATTCTTTTTATTCAAACCTGAAATGGTTAGTGATAAAAATACCCAAAGAAACAATTCACATTTATATCCTTAAGCTCATTTTACAGAGTCCTTTTATTCACTTTTAGGGAAAAAGAAAAAAAATTTTTTATTTTTTTTATTTTTAAGAGAACAAACTTTATGAAAGCACAGGTTATCTCCTGAAAGTGCTTGTTTTAGGACAAAAGCTCATCCTTGGGAAACCTTCAAGTTGCATCTTGTTGGTGAAGTGGTTTCCCCTTCAACACCAACCTCGTGGACCTAGCTGCAGAAACTCATAACAAACCACTATGAGAGATATGGAAACTTTATGATAAACAAACTCATCTACAACCATCCTCGCAAAGATTTTAGAAATGGGAAGCATGAAGGGGTTGTAGATCTCGTGTGTGGTTATGGTAGAGAGAAGGATTGAATTGGAAGATTTCTCATGTGAGCATGGCTTTGATGGGGAGATCAGGGGATAACTTCCATGCTCATTGATAAAACATTTCATCTCAATGAGTAGGCAAGCACTTTCTTTCTCATGACATTCCAAGCCCTCCTCGAGACTTAGATGGGTCATGGTTGTTAGTGAGATTGACATAAGCTCACCCCTTGGATTTCTAGAGTTAATAATCGGATCATTATATGACTTAGGAGAAAGAGCACCTAGGGGATCATCAAGATCAAGGATGGGTTGAGAGATGGGTTTGAAGGACCTGTCAGATGTGGGCATAGAAGGGTAGAGGATAGGTTTTACTTCTATGGGCTCACTTAACACTCCTTGTGGAAGCTCATCCGAGACCTCAGATTTTTCCTGATGTACCACATGGGACTTCGAGGCATAAGATGATGCTGATTTGGGAGATTTCTAAAGAGATTCTTTCTTGAGAGGTTTTAATGGATGCTTCTTTGAAGGTCTCTTTTGAAAATAATAGTTCATGGTGTTCCCAAAATTAGCAAGATCAGAAAGAAGATTAGCCTCGTAATCGAAGGAGCGATTTATACGACGAATTTCTTCCTCCTTCGATATTTGTGGTATTTGTGGTTCAGGATCGATGGTAGAATCTTTGGATGGAATTGGTGGTGATTCGGCTGTCGAGATCTCTCTTTGCTTAGGGATGGATTCCTTTTCTTTTTTAGGAGGTTCATTATAGACATTAATCTGAGGAGTGTTCTTAAGAATTTTGGCAAGAACTTTCTTCCCTTCACCAATGGTACAATAAAGAATTGCTCCTCTAGAGGCTAAATCAAGGAATCATGCGGAATCTTTGCTAAGATCGAGGTAAAAGTGTTGTAACAATGTTGGCTCGGTTATTGCAAGATTAGGCCCAGAGGATGCTAGATTAGTGAAATGGTCCCATGCCGCACCTAGAGGCTCCTCCTTTTGCTTAAAGGTTAGGATCTCTACTTGAAGATGAACGACACAAGAGACAAGAAAGAAAGCTATGCAGAATTTGGATTGAAGGCTTTCCCACTCTCCATGTACACTCTCCACATATCAAAGCATACCAATGTTTAGCTGCTCCCATCAAGGAGAACAGGAATAACTTCCATTTCAAGGTATCTCGTGTCATGCCTTGAATGTGAAGGCACCAATACAATTGCTCGAAATCACGCAAGTGAGTATGAGGGTTTTCATCTTCTTCCCTAGCAAAAGATTGTTCCTAAAACTTAGCTATGAAACTAGGGCGAAGCTCATAGCTAGGTGAAAGAATGGGTTGTGATGATGGTGGTGGCTCCAAACAAGCGCCCTTTGGAGCGGTAAGATGAGAGATGGATGTTTGTCTCATGGTGTGGAAAGGATAAAAAGAAAAGAAAGATAAAAGAAGGATAACTCGGACGACTCAATTCTAAGTTATAACAGCTATCATTCCCTAGCAACGGCGCCAGAAAGCTTGTTGACACATAAAGTGGCAAACGAGTAAACTGCAAGCGTACAGTAGTCAATGAACCCTTCACCAGGAGTATTCCAGGTATCGTATTTCCACAGGGAATGTGAAGTGAACTAACTAAGGTTCAAGACCATCCTATGATGATACAAAAGAGCCTATGGAATTTGGGTAGAGAGGATCTAGATAGCAATGATATCTGGTAAAGATAGTAGATATAAAGGGCAGATCACCCACCTTGCTTATAGGAGGTGATAGGTGAGACAATAGGGGATGAAACCCTATCCAACATGGCTACCTTATTACTGGGGCCATACCTTTTAAGAACTTGCCTATGACACGTGGTGGAATGCAAAGGCTAGATAGGGTTGTCACCACCTGCTAGCTACCATAAACAATCCGTGCGACAAGCGGTCTACACAGGCAAGATATAGTCTAGACACCACGTCTACACTATACTTACTACTCTAACCTTGCGCAACTAAGTTCCCTTAGAAAGGTTAGAGCACTCTACTAAAGTAAAGTGGTGTACAGGTAAGATGGCTTATATAACTACTAACAGAGATAGAATACCAAATACTATAAAGATCTCAGATGAGTCACTTACAAGAAGAGCGCATCCACCGAGGTACAGCTTGGAGAAGACACCAGAGAGGCTCGGCTCTTCCCCACACTCCCCTCACTCTCTCCCTAATCTCATAGCACTACAGCAGAGCTTTGCTTAAAGCTAATAAAGAGTCATTTACTCTAATGTGTCATGAATGAGAGTGAAGGCCTAGGGGAGTATTTATAGCTAGAGGTGGATAGGGGCTACTCTGGCACCACATCAGTGATCCGTGTGACATCCATTCTCCATCCTTGGATGAAACCGACTTGACTTGGATGATGGAGATCAAGGCCCTTGCATGGAGGCATGCATAGAGGCAATGGAAGAAAGCTGAGCTTCGATAGCCACCATAGGGAGGTTGATAGGTGGGCCATGTCTCCACCTTCTAGAAGGTGTCCCCATGTGTCCTAGTGAAGGTTGGGTTCTTTTGTCACGCTGGATGCTTTGTTGTGGGCCCATGAATCTGTGTGCTCTCCCTTTTGGCCAACAAGAGAAGAGAACCTCTAGATCCAAGGGTGGAGATTGACCCTAGAAGTGTTGGGAGGATCATGGGAGGCTTGAGAGAGGGCAGTGGGCCCATATAGAGGTTGGGCGACCTGCATATGGAGTCTCTAGCCACCCAAAGTCCATGCTTTGTGTACCTACAAGCAAATAATGACAAGTTGAAAGGATCAAAATAATGCCTAGAGGGGGTGAATAGGCATATCTAAAAATTTCTGCATAATCTCAAAGTCAAATGTTAGTGACAGTCGGAAGTCCCGACAGTTTGGGCTAGAACTTTCGGCACCCGGAAGTTTCGACACAAACAGCCGGGAGTTCCGGCACCTACGAGAATTTGCACAACAAGTGCTAAAATGAACTTTGAGTGAAAGATATCTTGCATCCCCACTCCCTAGTGGTAAGGTGAAGTGTTGGGGTTGCTTATTTGATGCTGGAAGGTCACCACTTCATAGATCAAGTCCAAACCCTAAGAGGAGAGTTAGGGAGGAAGACAAACAACAAGAACAAATATGATAGCACAAATCACAACAACAACAACAACAAGCACGCAAGACACAAGAATTTATCCTGAGATTTGGCGACCCCACAAAGGAGCTCCTACATCCTCGTTGTTGAGGTGACCACAAAGGTCAGAGTCTCTTCTACCTCCTTGCCTCTCTCAAAGCAACCACAAAGGTTACTTGAGCTTTCCACTAAGAAATCAAGGGTAATACAAACTTCCTAAGGCTCTTCCATAAGATGGAAGCTCTTGGGCGATGCTTAGATGGCTAGGGTTTCAAGAACCCAAGAGTAATAGACGCAAATCCAACCGGCTTGATGAAGAAATCAAGTGCTCAAGCTTGCCAAAGTGATTCTCTCACTCAATCCACTCTCCTTTCACTCAAAACCCTACAGGAATCGAAGATTAGAGCAAAAGGGAGAGGAGAGGGGTGCCTTGAATGCTTGGGAGCTATTTGGGACGAAGGTTGGTGAGTAATAAATAAGTGGTTCATGGTTATAGTAGAGGAGAGAGCTATTTATACTCATAGTGAAATCCAACCGTTTAGATCTGAGTCAAAAGTTTCTACACAGATCACCGGAACTTCCGGCCCTTCTGTAAAACAGTATTCAAGGCACAGTCAAAGGTGGTCAACATAGCTAGAGTTGGAACATCTAGCGGAACGCCAAAACTTCTGGCAGTTAGGACTTTCGACTCACATCGGAACTCCCGAACTAGAGTTGAGCCAGGGGGCTAAGTCCCAAAGTGCTGGAACTCCCAACTCCCGTCAGCTGATGGCTAAGTCAGCAAGCGCCGGTACTTCCAGCACCAAAAGTCGAGACTTCCGACTGTCGGAACTCCTGGCTCACGCCGAGACTTCCGGCTACCAAAAGTCCAAAAACTATATCTAATTGTTTGTGAGGTGATTTTGTGTCTCTCTTTTGATTTTATTTTTATGCTTGAGCACTCTATCTTCCTCAGACCACCTAAACTTGCATCCCTCTTTATAGTACGGCATACCTAAACCCAAAACAAAATTAAAAATGCTTGAAGCGCGCTTTGGGTTCATTCGCCTTTTGCACTTGAAGAATTGAGGGATACCATTTCATCTTAAATCAACTCTTTGAAACTTTCAAGGGACTAAAGCTGCAATATATCTCATTAAGATCTCATTAGTCCCTAATTTGGATGTCATCAATACACCAAAACCCACATAGGGGGCAAATACACTTTCAATCTCCCCTTTTTTGGTAATTGATGAGAACCAACTTAGTTTTTTATAAAAATGTAAGAATTTAAAGCTTTTGAACCCCAAAATTTATGGAGAGCTCCCCCTTAATATATGCATTGAATTTGTATTTCAATGATGATCATCAACACATCACTTGCATATATTAAGATAGAAACTCCCCCTAAATTTTGCAATCAGTGGGGTGCAACAAGTGTATGTGAACAAGTGAATATCCATGAAAAAGGGAGATGCAATATGACATGTTATACAACAAGTCAAAGAAAATATGATGACCAAGATCTCAAAGTAACAACTTGAAACAACACACGACCATCCAAAATAACATCCACCATTCACATGTAGAGATAAATAGATATGTAGATAAACATTGGTTGTCCTATAATCATCTATCACACAAATATAGTTGTCCATCACATAGTGCCACCACACGACATAGTTCATACAAGCTAAAAGTTTTAAAGTCTCACAAGCTCTAAGCGACCAACTCTAAGCGACCAACTAACTTATTACAATAAGATCAAAGCCTAACACTCCCCCTTTGTCAACAAGTGCCAAAAGGGGTAAGCCACGTGAAAGAAACAACTACTCCTCATCGTAGTCCTCATCATCGTCTTGGTCACCACCACCACCATCATCAGCACCATCATCGTCGTCATCATCTTCCTCTCAGTACTCCTCTTCATCGACATCCATTTGTGATTTGCCATGGGAACAGGGCTGATTGGATGACTCTCCATAGTATTCCTTACAAGCCTCATCATAAAGCTCAAAAGGATAATGAAGTGGCTCCAAGGCCCAAGGCGAAGCAGAGGGAATGTCAAGCTTCTGCTCAATACAATGCATCCTCACTAGCATCTCTTACTCATGCTCAGCACTAGCACAACAAGCTCCAAACATATACTTCATAAAGAACTAGAACTTGCTGGGGGGCCTTACCACCGGAGGAGGAGGAGGACTAAGGCTCCTCACTATGAGCACGGTGAGAGCACGAAGCATGTGGTAGAGAAGCTCATGAGGAGGAGCCCGAGACACCTTTGCCTTTGCCCTTAGCGAGGTCCACTAATTCTTGCTTTGCTTGAAGTGACGTCTTGTTAGACAACTTGAGGACTTTGTGAGGGACATTGGAAGGGAAGTGAATGTCGAACACATGCTCAATGAGATGCATGATGAATGGAGCATAGGGTTAGTGCTTTACCACATCCTCACTAGTGATGAAGATCTTATCCCAAATATAACGGCTGATGGATAACTTGGTGAACTCATCTTCAAAGCAATCAAGGACAACCTATGAATCCTCACGGAGATTGGTAGTCACCTATCTTGGGATACAAGATCTAATGGAGGATGTTGTTTAGCACATAGTAGTAGGGCTTCAACCAAATGGTCTTCCCATTAGCATGATGACCATCCAAATACATATACTAATACTCATCCATGGCAAGAGCGAACATGTCAGAAATGGTAGTGGAGGTGCAATCCCTGAGGTCCAAGCCAAGAAGGCAAGAGAAGGTAATAAAATCAACCTTGTAGTGCTTGCCTTCAGTGGTCCAATGAATGAAATGAGTCTCCACTCGAGTGTCCAAGTGATAGGAGGCATAAAACTGACATATAATCTCATTGTTCCACAACTTGTGGAACTCCATCAATGGCTGCAACCCCATCCTCCTCAAGTCAAGAAGCAGCTGTTGCATATCTGGTCTAGGCATCTTGCTAAGCTCAAAGGTGTCAATAGCCTTCATCTAAATCACTAGAGCCTCTTGCTTGTTGGTGAAGCGAAGATACATGAAGTGATGGTAGAAATCAAAGTGAAATGGCTCCTAGAACTAGTACTCGATCCTCAGATCCTTGGGGCTCATCATAAAGGTGTTGGGCATGACGATGATGAATCTTAGCCACATGTCGACGATAATCAACCTACAGATGAGGAGTATAACCTCTAGTCGGATTGGGAGTGCGTTGTGGTTCCTAGATAATCGGAGTGGGACTATCGAACCGAATCAAGCGACTAATCCCAAAGTAACCTAGAGTTGAAGGTGTCATGGTGCACACATCATCAGTAATAGTCCTACCTTCTTGATCAAGGGCTTCTTCAGCAGGATTGATAGCAGGAACATCACCAAGACAGGGAACAAACTCCAATGTAGTGGCACCAATGGGTGAAGCTTGGGCTTGAGCACGAGCAGCATGAGGACGAGACCCACGACCACCAATGGCATCATGAGAGAGTGATGCCTTGGTGTGTCTAGTTAGTCAAGAGGATACGGCAGAATCTTGGGTCTGCTTGGAATGCTTCTCGCTATGATGGGGAGGAGAGGCATCACCACTGGAGGCCATCGCTGCAGGAAAACAAAAAAAACTAAGAAAAAGGTATAAGAATGGCGAACGAAAACTGAGAGATGGAGAAACATGGATGGAGTAGCGACCAAGGGGTCAGAAGTTTCAAATAGTGCTAGGACTTCCAGGGGTCAGAAGTTCTAGCCTTGGGGTTGGGACTTCCGGTGACCAGGAATTCTGACTATAGCTAGGAGTTCCAGCATACTTTGGTGGCCAATCCATACATGTGGCTCCAAATCCATGCAAACATCCACACAACGAAGGTAGAGGAGGAGAGAGGAAAGAGGAATAGAAGCAAAAACATAAGGTACATTGTAATTAGGGTTAGCCATGGAGGTTATACCTTGGGAAGAAGAGGAAGAGGAGAAACACAAAATCCGCGGTGAGGACAATTTTTTGAGACCAAATCCATAGCCACCACGCGATGGAGGACAAACGGAGGTGACAAAGACAACTCGATGAGGGTACTGGGACCTCCAGGAGAAGTGGAGAGGTGGAGGTGTCGACAAGGACTCCGACCACTAGAGGTGCCAAGGTTGTGGGTGCGAGGGGCGAGAGCAGGGGAGGGAGGGCGGCAGTAGGGGAGGCGGTGGTAGGAGGAGGCGGCGTGAGGGCTAGAGCAGGGGCGGCGCAAGAGACCCTAAAAGAATAACTCTGAACAGGGTCTGGGTTGCGGTTAAAAGGTGAAAAACAAGGGCAAAACGCGTAGATCCAGATTTGGGTCAGAAGTGCCAGCCTGAGCCAGGACTTCCGACAGTCGGGAGTTCTGGCCTAGGAGCTAGAACTTCAGGCTAGAACTCCCGGCGAACGCTGGGACTTACGACGTAGGAAATTTTAGAAACTTCCTATCTCGAGTTCACCATACCTTATGGGTCAAAAATATGATGGACACAACATTTTCACATGTGACTAGGGTTCAAACATTCAACACAAAGCAATAGTCACATATGAAAACTATAAATTAGATTTTGAAAGTGTCACACAATATTTTCACAATTCTTTTCTCCTAGCTAGTTCAAGCAAAGTATGTGCAAGACATCAAGCCATGTTACAAGAATCAATGATATTTAGTTCACTCCTCAAAGCACAAAATCTTAACTCATCTAGGGGCTTTGTGAAGATATCGGCTAGTTGCTTTTCGGTGCTCACGTGATGAATTATGATATCTCCTTTGGCTTCGTGGTCTCTCAAAAAGTGATGCCGGATGTCTATGTGCTTTGTTCGAGAGTGGTTTATGGGGTTGTTTGCCAACTTAATGGCACTATCATTGTCACACAAAAGGGGAATCTTGGTTAGCTCACAACCAAAGTCTTTGAGGGTTTGCTTCATCCAAAGTAGTTGGGCACAACATGCACCGGCCGCCACATACTCGCCATTGGTGGCGGACAATGTAATGGAATTTTGCTTCTTAGAGCTCCAAGACACCAAGGACCTACCAATGAATTGACAAGTCCTAGTGGTACTTTTTTGGGTTACTTTGCAACAGGCATAATCCTAATCGGGATAGCCAAGTAACTCGAAAGTGGAACCTTTAGGATACCACAAGCCAAGATTAGGAGTGTGCACTAAATATCGAAAAATTCTCTTAACGGCCATCAAATGACATTCTTTTAGATTAGCTTAAAATTTTGCACACATGCACACGCTAAGCATGATATCGGGCCTAAATGCACAATGGTAAAGGAGGAATCCAGTCATGGAGCGATATACCTTTTGATCAATGTCCTTTCCTCCTTGATCAAGGTCAAGATGTCCATTGGTTGGCATAGGTGTCTTGATGGGCTTAGCCTTGTCCCTGTCAAATTTCTTCAACATGTCGTTGGTGTACTTGGTTTGACTTATGAACGTGCCATCCTTGAGTTGCTTGATTTGAAATCCAAGAAAGAACTTCAACTCTCCCATCATGGACATCTCGAACCTATTCGTCATAACCCTACTAAATTCCTCACAAAAAGTCACATTAGTACTACCAAATATTATGTCATTGACATATATTTGGCAAACAAAGATATCATTATTGACTTTGCGAGTAAATAAAGTATCATCGGCCTTTCCTATCTCAAATCCTTGTTTGAGTAGAAAATCCTTCAAGCAATCATACCAAGCTCTAGGAGCTTGTTTGAGCCCATAGAGTGCCTTGTCAAGTTTGTAGATATGGTTGGGATACTTGGGGTCTTCAAAGCCTGCTAGTTGCTCTACATACACCAACTCGGATAGGGGGCCATTGAGAAATGCACCATTCACGTCCATTTGATATAGCTTGAAATCATGATGAGCGACGTAGGCAAGTAGAATACGAATTGATTCTAGCTTAGCCACCAGTGCATAGGTCTCCCCAAAATCCAAGCCTTTAATTTGAGTGAATCCTTGAGCCACCAACCTTGCCTTGTTACTTGTCACCATGCTATGCTCATCTTGCTTGTTGCGGAAGACCCACTTGTTTCCAATCATATTTTGCTTGGGCCTTTCCACTAAGGACTAGAATTCATTCCGAGTGATGTTGTTCAACTCCTCTTGCATGGCTATCATCCAATCCAGATCAGCAAGTGCCTCTTCCACCCTACGAGGTTCCAAAGGAGAAATAAACGAGTAATGTTCACAAAAACTTGCTAAACGAGAATGTGTCATTACCCCTTGTTGGATGCTCCCTAATATGTTCTCAATAGGATGATCCCGTTGAATGGATTGATGCACTCTAGGATGTGGCACTTGAGTTGATCTTTGAATGGGGCCATCATCTTCATCATCATGGTCATGATCGATTGGAGGGTTGTCTTCACTTCTTTCCTCATTCTTGAGTTGAGGTTGAGCCTGCTTATTGTTGACACCATCTTCATGAGAATGACCTTGTGTTTCATTTGATCTCCTATCTTGATCATTTCTTGTTGTGGAAGCTTCACCATGTTCATTGGATGAAACATGATGAGTGGCTGGATCAAGATCAACATGCATAATATTGTCATCATCTTCATCTTCGATGGGCTTTACTTCACCAATTGCAAGCTTCTTGATGGCTTTATGTGGAGCTTCTTCATTACCTACAATTTCAACATTGACTTGCTCCTTTTGAGAGCCGTTAGTTTCATAGAAAGTCACGTCTACCGCGATTTCAATCAAACCAGTGGTTTTATTGAAAACACGATATCCATGTTCGTTAGTACCATAACCAAGCATGAAACCTTCATCAACCTTTGGTGCAACTTTGAGCTTTTTGGATTTCTTATTAAGTATGAAACACTTGGATCCAAAAACTCTAAAGTAGTGCACCTTAGGCTTTTTACCGGTTAGAAGTTCGTAGGCGGTCTTGTCCCTTTTCTTGTGAAGATATAAGCGGTTGATAGCATGACATGCTGTGCTAACCACTTTCGCCCAATAGTTGGTTGGAGTCTTGTATTCATCCAACATTGCTCTTGCGGCTTCAATGAGCGTTCGGTTCTTCCTCTCCACAACACCCACCATTTTTGTTGTCGAGTGTATGGAACCAAAAAATCATGCTTGATTCCTTCTTCATCAAGGAACTCCTCAATGTTGGTGTTCTTGAACTCCGTCCCATTGTCACTTCTAACTCTCTTAATCTTGACATCAAACACATTTTGGGCTCTTATTGCAAACCTCTTGAAGATGCCATGTACTTCACTCTTGTCACGTAAAAAGAATACCCAAGTGAAACGAGAATAATCATCAACAATTATGAAACCATATTTGTTACCACCAAGGCTTACATAAGCAACGGGTCCAAATATGTCCATGTGAAGAAATTCCAATGGCCTTTCGGTTGTCACAATATTCTTGACGGGATGTTTAGCTCCAACTTGCTTTCCCACTTGGCATGCGCTAAAAATCCTATATTTCTTAAAAGAAATATTTGTTAGTCCAAGGGTATGTTCACCTTTTTGAAGTTTGGCCAAGTTCCTCATCCCAACATGGGCAAGTCGACGATGCCATAACCAACCCATGCCAGATTTTGCCATTAAACAAGTCTTGGGATTTACTCTATTTGTTTTGAAATCAACTAAATAGAGTTTCCCTTTTAAATGACCCATAAATGCAATAGAGGAATCCTCCCTTCTATAGACTTCCACACCCTTATCCATAAAGAGACAATTGTAGCCTATCTCATAAAGTTGCAAAATGGACAATAAATTGTATCTCAACGAATTCACAAGTAAAACACTGGAAATGGAATTATCATTTGAGATAGCAATTTTACCCAAACCGAGACCTTCTCCTTTTCCATTGTCACCAAACACAATGTTCCCACTTTGGTCATGACTAGGTTGGAATGATGTGAACATGTCTTTCTCTCCGGTCATATGATTGGTGCAACCACTATCCACCACCCAATTTGTTCCGCCGGAGTAATATTCCGACAAAGACAAATCAAGCTTTTGTTTTAGGTACCCAAATGGATTTGGGTCCTAGGGGGTTAGTCACATAAAACTTGGGCACCCAAACACTCCTCATAATCTCCTTCCTCTTTTGGGCACCAACATACTTGACTACAATCTTGTCATCCTTGCCCCAACAACACATATAGTCACTAGCATAGCACCGTGGAAGTGGTGCTTGTGGCATGGGGGCCTTAGATTGCTCTGTCTTGATTGTCTTGTCACTTGTAGGTTGGATCTTGGGAATGTAGACCTTGTTGTTGGCCTTGCATATAAGCTCATCAAGAGAAACGCCCTTGTTGAACTTCACAAAAGGCACACCATTGATCATGTTCCTTCCATTGGCCTTTCCATCATACCTATTATAGCCAATGTCTTCCTTGATTGATGGGTGCCTTGATGACTTGTATATAGTCTTGCTTGATTGCTCTTGATATTTGCACCCATTCTTCAAGATCATATTCAACCTATGAATCTCTTTGTCTTTCTTCTCTAGCTCAACAAGGTTAGTTGAATATGCATTTACATCAACCTTATAGCATCTTTTACAACCATTACAAGTAGAGACATTAGAGTCTTCAGTTGCCTTAGGAGAAGTTGAATTG
This sequence comes from Miscanthus floridulus, assembly GCF_019320115.1. Taxonomy (NCBI): domain Eukaryota; kingdom Viridiplantae; phylum Streptophyta; class Magnoliopsida; order Poales; family Poaceae; genus Miscanthus; species Miscanthus floridulus. The sequence continues at coordinate 72,775,053 of NC_089592.1, forward strand.
CTAGCCCAAAGAGTACTATAGTTTAGCTCAAGATTTTGGTATTTTTCTTCCAAGCTTGTGAGGCTTTCTTGAGCTATACTCTTCTCATTCTTGAGGCTAGCTACTAGATCATTAACCGAGGAATGTTCGTTAGTCAATTTCTCTATTGAGTCATTGGCTAAATACAATTCAACGGTTAACTTTTTAACCTTCATCTTTTCCTCGGCGATAGATGCTTCAAGTGAAAGGTTCTTGTCTCTCTCTTGAGTGATTATGTCTCCTTACATCTCCAAGCATCTATCCCTCTTCTCTAATTTCTTTATTAATGTTTTTATTTTAGTGTTGGCCTTTTTAACAATTTTTTTATCATAGTTGCTTCAAGTTCTTCTATGTTCCCATCACAACTATCATACTCATCACTAGAGGAATCGGATGAGACATGTACCTTCTCCCCCTTAGCCATGAGGCAAGTTAGAGTGTAGTAGTCATTGTTGATGAGGTTGGAGAAGAGCCTTGGTTATGAAGATAAATTGGGGAAGAGTTTTGGTGGTGAAGTTGAGTCGGGGAAGATCATGGTCGGTGACGAAGAGTGATTGATGGCGATGTTTGCAGCTCCCTTCTTCTTCTTCTTCTTCTCATCATCACTTGAGTCACTATCATTTGACTCCCACTCTTCACTAAGATGAGCTTCACCTCTCTTCTTGCCTTTGTTCTTCTTGTCTTCATCCTTGTCATGCTTGTGCTTTTTCTTCTCATTAGGACAATCGGCTATGAAGTGTCCGGTTTGGCCACAACCATAGCAAAACCTCTTCTTGTTCCTTCTCTTTCCATCACCGTAAGTCTTTCGGTTGATCTTCTTTTTTATAAACTTTCTAAAGTTTCTAATGATGAGTGCAACTTCTTCATCAGACTCTTCTTCTTCACTTGAGGAATCATCCTTCACTTTCTTCTTCTTCCTTGACTAGAGGGTTTGCCTTCATGAGCTTGAGTTGCCTTTAGGGCTGCATTCTTGTTGTATCCTATTGCATTAGGATTTTGATTGTGATCATTGATTGCATCTTCATCTAGACACTCATGATGCTTGAGCTTTGAAAGAACTTCTTGAAGTGTCATCTCATCATAACCGGGACTTTTCATGATCACAGATGCTACCATATTGTTCTTGGCTCTATAGGTTCTCAATATCTTTCTAGCAACCTTGTTGTCATCCCATTCGGTGCTTCGAAGAGCTCTTATGCGGTTGACCAATGCCATAAGCCTATCAAACATGGATTGTGTAGTTTTATTTTGCAAGAACACAAATCTTTCCAATTCACCATGAAGTAACTCAATGTTGCATTTTTCACACTCTTATCTCCTTCAAATGATACTTTCAAAGCATCCCAAATTTGCTTTGCACTTTCCATTCCATTTACCTTTCTAAACTCATCCGGATTTAAGCTTGACACAAGCAAAGCTATGGCTTGTGCATTTTGATGGAGATTGTGCACTTCTTCCAAAGTTATCTCTCTATATTCATCGGTAGGAATCATCACACTAACATCTACAACTTCCCAAAGTCTTGCGGCAATGAGATGCATCTTCATCTTATAGCACCAATCGATGTATCTCGTTCCATCAAAGTGAGGTGGCTTGCCAATGTTGATGGAAGGAGTATGTAGAGGTGAATCTTTGATGAGTTGTCCATAGTCGAAGTTCATGTTTGAATATGTTCTCTTTCCATGAGAAGCTCACCGGCTCCAATATCACTAGCGGCATCTTTGTTTGCTTCATTCATGTCACTTGTTGCATCATTCTTGCCACTTATTACATCATCAACCTTCTTGCTCAATTCTTCCTTTATCTTGCTCATCTCATCTTGCATCTTTTTTATTTCATCTTGAAAGAACTTGACTTGAGTAGCCATCAACTCTTCAGATATCTTCTTGGCCATCTTGGTGGCGTTGGCTTACATCTTGTTAGTCTCTGACATTGTTTCTTCTCATGTGGTGAAGCGCTAAAAGAAGACATTGCTCTAATATCAATTGAAAGGATCTAAACAAGGCCTAGAGGGGGTAAATAGGCGTATCTAAAAATTTCCGCATAATCTCAAAGTCAAATGTCAGTGACAGTCAGAAGTCCCAATAGTTTGGGTTGGAACTTCTAGCACTCGAAAGTTCTGACGCAAACAGTCGGGAGTTCTAGCACCTACGAGAATTTGCACTACAAGTGCTAAAACGAACTTTGAGTGAAAGATATCTTACAACCCCACTCCCTAGTGGTAAGCTGAAGTGTTGGGGTTGCTTATTTGATGCCAGAAGGTCACCATTTCATAGATCGAGTCCAAACCCTAAGAGGAGAGTTGAGGAGGAAGACAAACCAACAAGAACAAATATGATAGCACAAATCACAACAACAACAACAAGCACGCTAGACACAAGAATTTAGCCCGAGGTTCGGTAATCCCACAAAGGAGCTCCTACGTCCTCGTTGTTGAGGTGATCACAAAGGTTGGAGTCTCTTCCACCTCCTTGCCTCTCTCAAAGCAACTACAAAGGTTACTTGGCCTCTATCCAAGCGATTCCATTCCTGATTTTGATTTAGTGTGGTTAGTTGACAACACCAAGAGAGTCACTACTACAGAATTTTCAACACCGTTAGTTCATAACCCCTCATCACCATAGGTTTTGACTTCTCAGCTGTGATAATCATGATCATCACCGCTAGTTCATGTTGCCAACTGGCAGTGGTAATCATTTCCAAAAAAATCCTAATTCCGGCCAAAAAATAGCATTTTTAATCACGAAAAGCCCCCACCGGATAGCCTCATGGTAAAGGTCAGCAAATTTTCATGTGAAAATATGCAAGCATGCGATAGCAGATTTGAACCTGCAACCAATGACTTCGTGTGTAGCTCCCTTAACCATTTCACCCTAAAAGTCACTTCATTCCACTCCAAAACCACTTGTGACTGAATAGATGATATTTTCTTTTTTATTGACTTTTGTAGTATTATAATGAATATTTGAGACAAATTCAAATGAATTAAGTTTCAATAGGAAATTTTAGATCTCGTCGAGATCTACAACTTTGATTCTATTTGTTTTTCCATCAGAGATCACTTTTTAATTTTGGATCTCAAATCGTGAGAACCCTTCTAGTAGCATTTTTGGACCACAAATTATTTCAAACGAAAAAGTCATCCACTACAAAATTGTACATCTCTCGAGATCTAAACTTTAGTTTTAGTCGTTTCTCAAACCAAGTTTGTTTATACATTTTAAAAATTTTGAATTTCACAATATGAGAACTTCAAATAGTATTTTGGGACAATAAGTGATTTTCGAAAGAAAAGGTTGTTGCAAGTGTTTCATGTGTATGTTGCAAAAGTAGATCGGGATGTTGCATATGTTACTAGTGTTTCAGAGGCATGTTGCAAGCGTTTATTCAAAATGTTTCATATGTTTTCAGACGTATGTATGCAAGCATTTTTTTTATTTGGATGTTGTGTATATGTTTCACACATGTTGCAATAGTATGTTTCAATGGTTTTAGCTGTTTCAGTCTTATGTTGCAGTAATTGTTTTCATGTTAGTTTCAAAAAAAAAGTGTTTTCATGTTGCAAGTTGCAAATGTTATATCTGGATGCATATGTTTCACACATATGTTTTAAATGTGTGTTCCAAATATTTCATCTGTTTTAGACATATGTTGCATTCAAATGTTTCATTTTTCAAATGTGTGTTCAGAGAGTCACGGGGCATGGCCCTGGCGCCGAGGGATCGGACGTAGCGAGCCAGGTGTCGGCGATCAGGGCGGGTGGCACACCTAGGTCCTACAGACGGGGGCGTGGTTGTCCTCATCTCGGTCCGGATCCCGCCCGTGCGGAGAGAGAGGAGCGGGGTCGCTAGGAAGGAGCCGCGGTGCGCATGTAGGGCAGGGCAAGGCGGATAGGAGCGGGCTGCGCGCGCGTCCGTCTAGACGTCTGGGCGCTAGCCACGACCCTTATAAAAGGAATTGGGTTGTTATGTGCCCATCTCTTATGGATCCTCCATTACATGGCAATTCGGTTCTTTCTATTTACTAATCTTATCTTCTTCCTGCGCTGGCTGGTCCAAGATGGAAAAACTGTTGTAGCCCAAATGAATGGTTTCTTTAGCTTTGGGCTCAGCTCGGCTTAAACCTTGTGACATAACTCGGCCCACTGAAGCAGAGTTGGCAAGGCCGATGACGCTCACTAACTGGCTAGCTGCTGGGCTGACATTCATCAAAAAGAGATGTTGGGCTCACGTCCTATGTTTCCTATCTTGGTATGTCGAAGCCTGTATTGCGCCTGCGCGAATAATTTGCCCGACAAGACCATATATGTAGCAAGCGCTCTTTTCAGTGTGCATGGTCAATCCACCTGTATGGCTCTTTTACATTCGGGATTTTTGAACGTTGCCTGGCATTTTATTTCTCAAAGCCCTAAATTGATAGCCCACTCATAAATTAATAGGTACAAAGTACCTGTGTGGTTATAATCGAGTTTTACAAATGAACACTAGTCCAGCAACCCATGTTTCCACGAGGTAGAATAGAGATATAAGCATTAAGAGTTGTTTATAATACCTACGACGAATAAAAACTACTTATCTTTACGTGTGTCCTCTCTCTTCTGTTTTTTACACAACACATACAAAGAAATAAAGGTAATCTTTATTCGATTGTGATAAACTTATCAGAACTCTGTATATTTTTCCATCCATGTTCATAGTCTTTTTTTCATGTCCGTATGACACCTTCAATATGCATTTAGTTGAAACTTTAACTTAAAACTATGGTGGCTCTTGTTACAGGCCATGTCTCATGAACAAATTTTAATCTTATATAGTTATATTATATCAGAAAATTAGCTAACATGAGCTTGCACTTGTCACTTTGCTTCTAGTCCTAGGATCAAAACCTAAATGTGATAGGAGTGGATCATAGAAGTCATTCTCCTTTTCTTTCTAACTATAAACCTCAAAGTGGTTTCGCTTTACTTGTTAGAACACAGGTCCAACAATACTCATGCGGCTGATAAAATCCTGCTCATAAGCCATGTCTATGTACCGAGTACACATGTTGGTTTGGGGAAGTGAACGAAACCGAGCTATTAACAAAACTTAAAATAACATTTTATCCTCTAGTAAACTTAAAGCTCGTGTGCTTATTGTGCTTTTTTTTTATTCAAAATTCATCTTTGACATTTTAATAATAAAAGTAAGGATTTTAGGTTGCAGATTGAGCTCTTATTAATCTCTTACTAATTACCACCATGGTATGAAGTGTGTTTAAGCCTGCACACCTAAATTTGAGGTCAATTTTCTCCGTTTGTTCAAAAATGTTAGTGGTTTTATTTGGACGTCATTTTTATCTAAGTTTAACTGAATTCACCGATGCAATAACTAAATATAATATCAAGTAATCAAGATATATTTCATGGTGGATTTTAACAGAAACTTAGCCACAATTAAATAAGTTTGGCTCATAACAAGAATAAAAATAACTTTTTTATATTTTGGGACGGAGAGAATAGATAACTACTTAAGAAGAGGCTGTAGTTAACCCAAATCAAAGGTGATTAGCACTCTACTGAGACCGAACGATCTTTTTTCTGCCATCTCAACATAATACTAGCAAGTAGCATATACTTTTTGCGTGTGCTACAGTTCTGTTGCTAGTTTCACTGGACGCAGCCAACGAGTGCAACCAGAACTCTTTTTTTATCGAACGTGCCATAGGCACGGTTTTTATTAAGCAGAAGTAGAGTTTTACAAATTAAAGCTGGAACGGTAATTTTTTATTATCGACCGACAGAGATCACACAGTTGTGATTTACAGGAGAAAAAAACTTAGCGACCAAGTGAAGGATTAAGCTCTCTGGAGACCCTGAGCTCAGCGGCTAAACGGGTAAAGAGCGTCGTCCTCGAAGCCAGTGAGGTTCAGCTCCATGGCAACCGGATCGAAGCCTGGAGCGAAGAGCGCCTGAAGGGCCTCTATTTTGGAGGGCGACAACGGCGCAGCGAAGAGGGCCTTGAGACTGTCCAAAGCCACAGGGTCTGGACCCTGGGCCTATCTGTGATCCCCAGCTTTTGCTTGAGCACATTTTGTGCTTGGACAGTCGGGTTGGAGGCCTTGGTCTTAGCTGCCAACCTCCCACTCCGACGCACCACCCTTCAAGGTGTCTTGGACTTTTCTCAGCCTCGGCGTGCTGAGCAACGGGGTGTCGAGCGGGATGCATACCCGCGCCTCTAATTGTGTCAACAGGGACTGGGCCCTCGATACGGGCGACGCCGCGTTGTCGGCGCCAGGATGGCCAACCCGCGTTGGCGCAGAAACGGCCGCCTGATCCGCAACGTCGTGCTGTCCCATCCTTGGTGGCGTGACTTGCGGCATCTCCAGCTCAGGCGACAACGGTGGCGAAACCGTCGTTAGGGAGGCGCCCGCCGGAGTAGTGGGGCAGCAAGGCGTTGTTGGTCCTGCTGGCCGGGTCGCGACGAGCGAGGAGGTGAGCTCCTCCAGCATCGGGTCAACCCACGTGGGAGGCCCCGCGCCTGCACTGGGCTCCAAGACCAGCGGGTCCGGCTCAGGAAAGCAGGCAGCAGCAGCGGTAGAAGCTTCGCCCGGCACCGTCGGAGCGGCCCGTGCCAACCTCCCTAGACGCCTTCATCGTTGGTGTCGCTGGCCGTCGCTGGCAATAACGACGTTGTCCGGCACGGTCTCACCAGTGCCACTTGAAGCACCGTGGTCCACCGCCCGAGCAACGGAGTTGCTAGTGGGGTCACAGTGACCCTCCCTGGTAGCACAGCCGGCTGGTGCAGTGGTTTCTGGCGTCGCAGCGTTGCCGGTGGTCTTGCCGCGGTCGGCTACACCGTCGTCGTTGATGTCGGTGTTGTGTAGCACCGGCTGTGTCCGGCGTCTTGTCCGCCGCCGCCTCGTTCGCCGCCGCCTTCGGCCAACAGACGCTGGAGCAGACAACGCAGACGCGGCTGTACCCGCCTCCACCGGACCACCGTTGGCGGGTGGTCGAGTGACCGGGGTAAGGTCCCGGGCAAGCGGTCGTGGCCGGCCGTGTATACCAGCAGTTGTAGGAGGCCTCTGCCGCTGGCCACCACCGTCCATTGGCCGAGCACGAGGCCGCTTGCAGTCCCTAGCAAGGTGTCGTAACTCATGGCAGTGCAGGCATCTCAGCGGCAGACGGCAGGTGGCAACCCTGTGGGTGTATGACAGGCAGTTGAGGCACCTGTCGCGTAGCGCGTCTTGGTGGCGGCGACGTCGATGACACCAGCCCCGGGGGTCGTCGGCAACAACCTGCTGATCCTGACGATGGTACTGTGAGGCTGAGACGCCCAGCACCTCTTGCCACCCATCACGATCCGGCGAGGAGGCCCTTCGGTAGGGGCCAAGCCAGCTGTACAGTAACCCCACCGCATCCGGCAGAGATGATAGTCTCATGCAACGGCCAAAACTCTCACGGAAAGGTGAAACAGCTATAGCTACGAGCATCTTCCGCGACAGCTAGTCGACATATGTATGTAACCACTAGCTGTATTCGCGATTCCCTTCTGGAAAGGAAGAAAGGAAGAAAGATGCGGTAAAATTATTGGTAAGTGAATCTTGCCTGGTGGATGCACTAGCTAGTTAATGATCATCTATCTCATGGCTAATTCCGAGACATGCATGCATACACACAATCGTGAAGATTTCCTGCATATATTTATATATATACTCGTGATTCGGTAGTTCTGAATCAGGATTCAGCAGTCATCGGTGATCAGCGTATGTCATGTTGTTCACATTTTTCCCCCCACCTAGAGACACTACACACGCATCGAAGTTGAGAGTACCAGTACGATTCTTCTTGTGTCTTTTGTTTATGCTTACCACCATGCGCCACAAGAGTTGACTTGTGCTGAGGGTGTTCGGCTGGTCACATTTCGAATTTATTTTGGCTGATTTTGGGTGATTCGATAGTGTTATGTAAGAAAGAATAAGCTGAAACAAGCTGCGACTAGACAAGGAGAACAAGCTAACATTGTACAGTACTGTTATATTATAGTGTTATTACATTATATATATGGCCATTAGTTGGTACTAGTCCTATATGCATGGCAGCGCTTATATAGATACTTGTATTGCAAAAAAAAAAAAAAAAAGAGCATGTTCTGATGAGCCACAACAAGACGTGCTCATCAACCAATGCAAATAAGTCTGTTTCAGGCAAATGGAGAAAGAAAAAAATATTAATACCGATCAGGTGTCAATGATATGCAGTCGGTTCCAATGCAAGCAGAGGGTTCTCCTTCGGTCCTTCCCCAATGTGACTCAGTCATTATCGTTCTATTCGTTTGGGCTTGTTTGGCTTATAAGTTATGGTTGAAAGTACTATTGGCTGATTTGGTGTGATAGAACAATACTGTTCGTTGGCTGATAAGCCATGGCTAATAAGCTAAATACGACCCAGCGAACAGGATGCATATACATAGTACAGTTTCGGTAGTTCCATCAACTGACCTGACTCGTCCTGGTCGCTTGACCTTATTAGTTATGGTACCGTATTTTTTTTCAAACAACAAATCAGCGAACGGTACTTTTCAGTAAAGCGAATCTCCAACAACCTAGTAGTACGGTATACCACGAAATGATTAAGGCCCCGTTCATAATGGTTACGTTCGCTTCTCTTATAATCCGTTTATTTTAGCTTGTTTTTTTAGCTGGAACGGTGTTTTCTCTCACAATAAATCAGCCGGAACAGTGTTTCAGTTTATTTTATTTTTGAGTTAAGTGTGAACAGGGCCATCGTGGGACGGGCCGTTCCGGGGAGTCAGTTCCGGGTGGAACGGAGCAACCTGTATAAAAATCTGGAGTACTCCGTTCGGCCGCTGACGAACGAGCCCTAAAGTCCTCTTGGATTCTTAAAACAAGACCAACCACACCTCCGATGCTAGGAAAAAGAAGCAAGACAGACATGGATGGATGTACAGTACTACCACCAAGTGTAATAATTAAGTTAGTTTTGGGCTGTTTTGCCGTGATTAAACTAGACAGGTGACAGGATACGCCTGCCTGCTGATTGCCGAACCCAACAGTAAGTAGAGACTAGGGCTCCGTTCGCTTCGCTGAAAAAAACGAAACATTATTGATTGGGAGAGAAAAACACTATTTTAACTAAAAAAAATAAGTTTAAAAAGACGGATTAAAAAAGAAAGGTCCAGGGGCACGTGAACAAGTATCCGATCCTGTTTGCTGCTGTGTGGCCTTGCATTGATTCCTTCTCTTGTTTGCACAAGCAGCAGCACGCCCACGAAAGCAATTGCATGTCCTTTCCTGTTTGCAGATAGTACTAGTAGTATATGCGTTCTGCGGTTGGCGTCGGTGGATGAATAAATTGTATGATGCATGCCGTCGCTTCGATCTTCTCAAAATACTACGACATTTTCTTTAAAAAAAAGGAATAATTCTACAAACCTACAGAGCCAAATACATACACCAAATTTGGGACAATAATTATACTGGTCTTCTTTGGCAACTCTTGCACAGTACAACACCATCCTTTCCATTTTGTGTGTTTCTATTTCTGCGTTTTTTTAAAAAGTAAAAAACTTGCAGAACACGTACAACAGAAGGGGGGCGGCCGCCGGCCCAGCAGGGAAGCTAGCAGAGTCTGTCCATGTGCAGGAAATTAGGTGCAGGAGAGCTTTCGTACGTGCCTCTCTCGGATCTAAACTACACACTGGACTAATCATTTCTTGATATTCCGGTTTGTTTGTCTCATTAGCCATTATACAGGCGTATACATACGCACATCTTTTTCGAAATTAAGATTGTATATGCATGCACACACCTTGTTCGTCACATGGGCAAAGCAAGTCCTCAGTGCTCGCCCTTTAACTTGCTTCCAAGGTTAGGAGCATGGGTCCAAATCATTGCAACACTAATGTAGCACGTACTGGCTAGAGTTTTAAATTAAAGGGGGGGGGGGGGGGGGGGGTGCTTCTTAATCACATGTGGCAACTGAAAGGGCAGGGTTTGGGATGCAAAGCTCAAATTAAAGAGAGCGGATGCAGTAGTCTCCCCGCACCAGCGGCCTAGTACTGTGTAAAGAGAGGCCTACCTGCCGTTGATGCTGGTGTTAGGCACCGCATGAAGCAAAGGAAAGGAGAATTGGCCACCGGCTATCCCATCTTACTGCCTTTTGCTTTGCCTTGCCTTGGCCCCATGTGGCAGTGGTGTCATGAACAGCGTGTTTATGCTATGCGTACCCTTGATGTAGGCGGTGTTTGGTTGAACACATGCATTAAATATAGACTAATTACGAAACTAATTATATAGTTTAAGACTAATTTACGAGACGAATCTTTTAAGCCTAATTAGTTCATGATTTGACAATGTTTGCTACAGTAAACATATGTTAATGACGGGTTAATTAGCCTTAAAAAATTCGTCTCGTGGAGTACTGACGAATTATGTAATTTATTTTTTATTAGTATCCGAACACCCTATGCAATATCCTCCCGACATATCTCAGTAGCTGAATCTAAACACCCCATAGTATAGAGTTGAAGTTGACTTTAAGGTGACAAACCAAATAGACCTATACCACACGGTACATGAAGGCTGTATAGCATAGAGGGATAGCATGGACATTGTTATTTACAGCTCCATCGCCACCGGAGTTGAGTCTCGGCTGGCAATTTCTTTTGTTAACCAGTACTGGGTTTCCGCTGCACATGGACGTGAGAGAGAGCGAGACCCCCAAAAACTTTTTTTTATTTTAACACTTTTTAAAATTAATTTTAAATCTAACATTTCTTTTTCAAAACACCTGTGCCGCGCCATGCATGGTGGTGCGGCGAGGGGATGACGTGGCAACGACCGGGGCGCTGACCGATGACGTGGCAGGTTCTGCCGTGCCACCGAGCTTGATGCAGCACAGACGCGCCATAGCCCACGACGTGGCAGGACCTGGACACAAACAGAAGCCAACCAACCTCAATTGCAATTGAACGAGAGCTGAACAACTACAAGTGACGCGACGCATTGAAACGAATATGAAGCAAATAAATGGAGTCCGTGCATAAGTTGATAAGTTGCCACATAACATTTTTATTAGTTCGACATAAGTTCGACAATATTCGTCTGACATAAGTTCGACAATATTCGGTGGAAGAACAATGTAAGTATTAAATATGCTTGAATTGCTCACTTATTTTTCTTGAAAACCTCGTCGTCCGGTGGAAGAAAGCCAGTGAACTGAGCCACCAGCTCCCTCCAGTAATCATTATCAACTATACCTGTCACTGGAAGTCCCCCTAACCGAAGGCCAAAGATAGCATTCACGTCCTGCATGGTTAAGGTCATCTCGCCGCAAGGTAGGTGAAACGTGTGGGTCTCAGGCCTCCACCTGTTATAAGAATAGAATGGCTGTTAGTTACCTCAAATTTGTTATAAAAATATTTATGTACAATGAAGACACTCACAGCTGTCTACAGCTACAGTAAGTAGTGCTGGGTCAAGGGACGAAAGACCGTAGTTGACAATATGGACAAGCTCGAGGAAGCCGGCACGCCGTATGTACGACACGTAACACTCGTCCCACTGGTGCGTCCTGATGTGTGTGTGTGTGTGTGCAGGGCCTTAAAGAAGGCAAGGACACCTCTGCGTTGGTGTCAGTCAAAAAGTGTGCTCGATGCGGTTCATCGTACTCCACCTCAAAAAGGGGTACAATGGGTGCTGCGTGGGATGGGTCATCCTGTTATAAATTGATAAACAAAGGGTTAGAGTATTCAAATTAACATTATGTAGTATTGCAAAATTTGAACTACTTGTTATGCAATACGAACACAATATAAAAGCACATGTATATATTCAAAGTAACATTAACAGACATATTAAATAACTTTACTAGGAAAATAAGCAACTTCTATGTATAGCTGTTCGGACACAAGACAACTAGAAGATGTCATAATCGTATTTGCTATATAGCTTTCCTTTCTTTTTCATTGCATTGTTGATTTAAAGTATATAATTTACACAATCTATAATTGGGGAGATGCCATAACTGTATTTGCTATATAGTTTTCCTTTCTTTCCTCTCATGATAGCACATTTCCATTCACCAGAAGCGACAGTCTTTCCCCACTCGCTCCCCACATTTAAACATTTATGTCCAACTTGAAAAGACAAATTAAAGCTACGGCTTCGCGCTAGCGAGTACACTAAAAGAATACAGATAATACGGGAAGCTATTCACGGCACCACGCTAATGAGTATGCTAGATGTTTCGTTACTAACTGCTATATGAAAACGGATGAATGTATCTATGGGCGAGTGAACGTATCTATGGACAATTTAGGAAAACAAAACAATGGTTTCGTGCCACTGAGTATGCTAAAAACTTCTTTGCTAACTTTAAAATAAAAATAGATGTAGATAATAAAGAAAGATAACCATAGCCCCACGATAATAATATATATACTAGAAGCTTCTTTGCGAACTCTAAAACAAAAGATGATGAATATATTTTACAAAAGAAATTCGTAAAATTAATTGCACATGAGACTGTTGATATCCCTAACAAATACCTATATAAATTTTACAAAATCTTGCTGAATTTGTGAAAAAATACATGTGCGTGGCCGGAGGGCGCGGCTGGCGTGGCAGCGGGCGGGAGAGCGTGCGCGACGGTGGGCAAGCAGACAAAGGGAGGGCGGCTCGTGGACGATATTTACTTGGGCCTGCCATGCCGTGAGCTATGGCGAGCCACTGACGCGCCAAGATCGGTGGCGCGGCTAAACCTGCTACGTCATCGGTCAGCGTCCCGGTCGTCGCCACGTGATCCCCTCGCTGTGCCACCATGCATGCGCGCGGCACAGGTATTTCGTCTAGCCAGAAAAATAGACGCGGCCAAAAATATTAGTTTTGGAGAGAAAAAAACAGCGTTATATTTATAATTAGTTTTAAAAAAATGTTAAAAAAATCCCCACGGCCACGGCTACGCGATCGAGTCGAGTCCATCGTCAGTGTCAGTGACCACCACCCTGTTCGCTTGTTGATTTCAGCCAACCCAAACCAGCCAGCCAACAGTAACAAACCAACACCAACTAGGCCAAACAAGCCCAGAAAACAACCAGCAAACACACCGCACATTTTTTATTTGGACGACCCCACAGCACGCCACACTAGACACCACGAGAAAAAGCTGCTGCTACGAGCGAGTGTACGTACGTACATACTACTGTAGCACGTAGTACAACTGCCGGTAACAGTGACAAGAGCAATAGAAGGTAGCTCAGCGTCAAATCTACTCATCACTGCTGCTGCTCTTGATCGAGCTCGGTGGCGTGGTGTCGTTGAGATCCAGGCCCCCCTCCCCCGGACTCCGGGAGCTCGTTGTCATCGAGGCAAAGCGGCGTGGATTCTTTAACGTGAGGAACAAAAGTCCCGAATTTTTTACTTTTTAGTCTTTTTTTTTTCAAAAATTTCTCACAATAGATCCCTAGCGAAAAGAATTAAAAAAATAGACCCTAGCTCGGCGTGTCCCTGGCGCCGAGCCCCTGGGCTAGGGCAAACTTACATGGAAGGAAGCTCGGCGCCGTAGACGCTGGCGCCGAGCATGCGTGCGTGAATAGCAAAGTACGACGTGCGTGATTTTACAGCAGAGGTCAGAGGGCCATATTACGCCAGAAGGGGAGGAAGGAAAGAAGAATCCGCTGGATCAGAGACATGCAGCCGGACGAGCAGGGCCAAAACCTTGCCGTCCGTGTGCCGTCCCAGACGGGTAGGGCTAAATACCAAACCAGTCTGTCGATGGATCGATTGATGCACGAGCAGAAGTGAAATTTTTGTATTTTGGTCCCTTTTGAAAACATTTAACCTAGCCTGTTGCGGGCGCCGGGAGACCATTCAGAGCGGTAGAGACGATGCTACCGGAGGTAGTGCATGCCCGCTGCCTAGTCTGTCCGCTGCCTAGTCTATTGCGGCAAGCCAAGGTAATGTCTCGGCGCCATAGGTCATAGCGCCGGCCACTAAATTTAATCTAACACCCTAGTTTTACCGTGAGACGGATATATAAAATTTTGTCTAAGTCCCTAAATTTACCATGACTTGGACATTGTTAAATTCTAAGTTGTCCATGAGATGGTAAATTTACCGTGAGATGGACAACTTACAATTTGGCTAAGTCTTTAAATTTACCATGAGATGGACATGCTGAAATTTATGGGACAGACATATGCAAAAATGGCTAACTCTAGAGTTTTACCATGACTTGGACGGACATTGACAAATTTAAAATTTTATCATGACTTGGATATTGAGAAATATGGCTAACTCTAGAGTTTTACACTGACTTGATATTTGAGCACTTAAAACAACATAGAAATACTTAGGATAAAAAATGATCTAGGGTTCATGTTGATGAACGAGCCTAAAATTATTTGTTGGATCAATAGTTAACACTTTTTTTTTTCATGATGCAGTTTTGACAAGAGCGAGTGTACGTACGTACATACTACTGTAGCACGTAGTACAACTGCCGATAACAGTGACAAGAGCAGTAGAAGGTAGCTCAGCGTCAAATCCACTCATCACTGCTGCTGCTGTTGATCGAGCTCGGTGGCGTGGTGTCGTTGAGATCCAGGCCCCCCTCCCCCGGCCTCCGGGAGCTCGTTGTCATCGAGGCAAAGAACCCAACCCAAGCATTAGCATCCAAAAAGCCATCCATCCGGAAGGAAAGCAAAGCCCGGCCTGGTTTAGAAGTTTTTTCGCTTTCTTTCTATCACATCAAATCTTTATACATATACGAAGTATTAAATGTAGATAAAAAAAATTACTAATTACATAGTTTGATTATAAATTACGAGACAAATCTTTTAAGCCTAATTAGATCATGATTGAACAATAATTATCACGTACAAACGAAAGTGCTACAGTTGCTAATACGGATTCCTAACCCCCAATCAAACAAGGCCCAAAGCAAAAGCAGCACGACGGTGGACTGATAGTCAGTTTCGCTTCGCTTGTCACTCTACTAGCATCGCGTCATCCATCATCCATCGTCTTCCTCCTCACACTCATCACGCTTTCACCCGGCCGGGTCCGTCCTCGCCACCGCGACTACAGTCCAGTCACGGTCCGTCCACCTTTCTCCTTCAGTTCTCCCTGTCGTCCGTCCGGATTCGGGACGCCTCGCTGGAGGGACGTGCGAGTTGGTGGTGGCTACGAGGACACGACACGAGGAGGAAGAGGGGGAAAGGGTCGAGCCGAGCCCCAGCCATGCCCCCATACCCCTCGTCAGCAACAGTGGCCGACCGGCTCATGTTACAGTCCCATCGCGTCGTGCCCCAACATGCCGCCGCCGCCGCCGCTGCTACTCGGCTGCTCCATTATTGCCTCGCCTCCGCCATCTCCTTCCTAATCCCAATCCCTCGTCTCGTCTCGTCTCATCAGCTGAGCTCTCGTACTCTCTCTCATTCACCTCTGCTTGTTCTTGTGTTCGCATTGCCTTGCCCCCCTCTCCTTCCGCAGTGCCGCTCCCTCCTCCCCCTCCGGAGCTCCCGGCTCCCGCCTGCTCCATTTAATTACTGACTGATATCCTTCCCCCATTCGCTTTCTTGTTTCTTCCATTCTTCCATCCCATCCGTACCAGCCCAGCCGCCGGTGCTCAGGGTTCCATGCCCAGGCAGCCCAGCGCCGTGTGATCTGATCCGCGGCGGCGCGCCCATTGCCTCCCTCCGCGAATGGCTCCTCCAGCCGGGGCGGGGACGGAGGGGAGGCCGGCGCGGCGGCGCGGCACGGGCACGGGCACCAGCCCCGGCCGCAACAAGGTGTGGGTCGAGCCGCCGGGCAAGAGCCACCACCAGACCCCGGCACTGTCGCCGCCCCCGGCCCCATCCCCGGCTCCGGCGGCGGCTAAGAGGGTGGCCGTAGTGTACTACCTCTGCCGCAACCGCCACCTGGAGCACCCGCACTTCATCGAGGTGCCGCTCGCCGCCCCGGAGGAAGGTCTCTACCTGCGAGGTCAGCAGTCAGTCACTCATCCCTCCCCTCCCTCCCTCCTTCAATAAAGGCGCCGCCTTCCGTTTCCGGTTCCGGGGGTCCAAATTCGCCATAAACTCGCTCGCCGTGCGTAACTGCGTGCCAACAACTAGATAGCTGATGATGCGATTCGCGTTAATGGCGTTGCCGCTGTAGATGTGATTAACCGCCTCAACGTGCTGCGGGGGAAGGGCATGGCCTCCATGTATTCCTGGTCCGGCAAGAGGTACTCCTGCTGCACTTCTCAATCCAATTCCAACCTTTATATGTGTGTTTTTGTCTGCTGATCTCTCCTGTTGTAATTTGTATCGCATCATCGCCAGGAGCTACAAGAACGGCTTCGTGTGGCACGACCTGTCCGATGACGATCTGGTGCTCCCCGCGCAGGGCAACGAGTACATCCTCAAGGGCTCCGAGCTCCTTGACCACTCGCCGCCGCCAGGTATCTCCACAACTGACTGATTCATTCCTTCTGTATGGCCTGTGCATGCTTTCACCAGATCTTGGTCCAATTCGTGCTCGTGCCTTTGCTGTTTCAGATCGGCAGCAGAATGGCGCTAGCAACCCAAAGGTGGAGGGCCTGAAGCACTGCAAGGAAGAGTCCCCACAGTCGCGGGGCTCGCAGGAAGGATGCTCGTCGTCGTCGTCGCCGTCCGCCGCTGGCAAGGAGATCTCACTTCCGCCTGCCACTCCACGGCCACAGCAGCAGACGCAATCAGCAACGCTGCCGTCGCCGTCGGCTTCCACCAACCACGAGGATGAGCTGTGCCGGACCGCGCATTCAGGCTCGTCCGGCAACCAGTCCCCTGAACCTGCAGGGAGAAACGCTCCACTGTCAGAGGCAAGCTCCCCAGGACCTTCGGAGTACAGGGTCTGCAGACCCATCGGAGCTCAGGATGCGGCCACACAAACAGATGATAGCGAGAGGGATGTTGCTGAACACCATTCTCGCGTGGCGGGAGTGTCCATGGATACGGCGTCAGACGCTGAGATTCAGGAATGTCATCAGAGGAGCTCGATGCTGTCACCGAAGGCACCTGAGATCGTTCAGGAGTCGCCGGCCGTGTGTTCCTCTGATGCTTCGCCTGGTGGCAGAGTTGAGACCTTGGAGTCCCTGATACGAGCGGAAGCCAGTAGGAGGAGTAGCTATAGGACGCTAGAGGAGGAACACATGCTTGGCCCGATGGGTGTGAAACTGAAGCCAGCCAATTTGCTAATGCAGATCATCACTTGTGGGTCTATATCTGTGAAAGAACACCGAGGCTTTGGGTTCATCCCATCGTACAGGCCTCGGTTTACACAGGTTGAGTTCCCTTCTCCAGTGTTCTCCACTCCTGTGGCATTGCGACACCTTGACAAAATCCCTTGTAATGCAAGAACAGTTGGGTTGAGAGCTCCAGAGTCTGAATGTTTCAGTGGGAGCTTGGTTGAGACCAAGAAGCAGGACGAGTCTGGGAGAGGAATCAGCTCACTCAAACGCTCATCATCTTATGATGAGGATAGGTACAGTATACAATACTACCACAAATTATTCTGAACTTCTAATCTTGGACTATGGTGCCAATAAGAATGATGCGTGATTTTATCATGATAGTGTAGCGGCCCCTAGGGGTGTTCCCACACTGTTAATTTGCTTAATCCCTGGTGAGGGGGGTGGCTAGATTGCTTAGCATGTTTGCTTGGATGGTTTCAACTGGTTTGGGGAAAACAAGCTTGTTCACACCTAGTGTAGCCTATGACGCCTCATTATCTTCTGATCAGTAGTTACTGTATTATTTGTCATTCCATATCTGAAGTCATATTCGTTAGTCACACTTAATGTTGGGTGCTAACTAGTTGCATACTTGCATTAATATTGGGTGCTAAAAGCTCAAGTCAATTTCTTATGTCTTCATTCTATGTTATGATAGTATCTTAGACTAGAGATATAGAAGATAAGAGACTTCAACAATAAGATGCTTGAAGAAAATTGGTCTAATTATTTTGCGCTGTTACTTTACGTGTCAAACTGAACATGATATGTGCAATGTGTCACTAAATTCTGTCCAATCTAGAAGTTTGCAGACTTTGTTGGTAACGCTGGGTGTACTGACTTTTGACCCAGTGCTTCCTTTGAACATTTTTCAGAGTTTATAGAGCAGCACATTCCAAAAGTGATACAGAAAGCTCTTGCGAGTCTGGTAGTTTCAGGTGTCTTCCCCAGACGATCAGAATCATATCATGTAAGCAATCGAGATCTGGAACAATACTCTCCCCTGCCTCTGATGTGAGAAACAGCTCTAGTCAACAAGAATATAGCACTAGATCCTCGCCACTGGGTTCATCAAAGAGTGCAAGCAATAGGATGACTGATCCATCACTGGGTAAACTATCTTCTGCGAGAGTAGAGTCATTCCACGATGACAAGGATGTGATCAAGATCGAAGAAAGTTGAGTTGCCTCTCACTGTTCTCATACGTCCATCTACTGGTTGTGTTTCTGGATACTGACAAAATAGACCGTTTCAAAACTGCAGGCTTCCTTCTGGAGCTCGGGTTATAATCCAATCTGTGCCTTTGTGTGAAGAGAGTGATGACAGCAATGAATCACTGTAAGGGGCCGTGTTACATAAGTTTTTTTTCTTTTTATTTCATTTTGCTGAGAGCGACATTTGTTGGAATTTGGTGCGTGTGTGTGGCATAGCTTTTGGAGTAGGTTCAAAGGTATTGATTTTGTAAACTGTGTGAATGTGATAGTCAACATACCTTGAAGAAGAGAATAGTTCATCTTGCTTAAAAAGGCCTGCTATTAAGCATGGGTTGTTTACCAACCTGATATATTATTTGCTGTTTTTCAAATATCAAGCAAACAGAAAACAAGTTATCCTTTTCAGAATGCAACCCAACCATAAAGCAAACTGAAAATGTTAGTACTATGCTAGGCAGTGCTGGACCATGCCACAATAAATACATCACTGAATATCTGGATCGATTCTTCTTGTTAGGTTGTAACGTGGCCAAATATCTATCCTTTCACGAGAGCTTGGTGAAACCTTGATAGTACTACATACAGTATCACATTATTCCTGGACCACTTGAAAGGAACCTTTGATTGGGCAGTACATACAGATGCGGATCTGAGTGAAAAGTGGGAAATGCCTTTGCTTTTGTTCTTATGTGGGACACTTGGCCTGCTGTCGTTCTTGACCTTGCTGCATTGAGCTGAAGTGAATCCCTCAAGGCAAATCATAATGCTGCTACTTGTTCTTATGTGGGACACTGGTCATTTTACTTGTAGTAATGCTGGATGGTGGCATAGTGGGCACTTGACCTTTTCAGTCACGTATAGGTGGTTGTTACTGACTGTCCTCTTTGTGGGGTTCTGGAGGGACTCTTATATAGACCGGATGGTAGCATGGTTACTTGTACCCCCCTTTGAACTGACTGGGCACTTATCTCAGTGGATTTATCCTTCCTTCCTTGAGAGGGATCGAATGGGAATGGCCCAGGTTCTGTTTGGGTGTAATGTATGCATGATGCATCTGTGGGCAATGGATCTGATCTGATAATGCTGCTATGCCATGGAGAGCCACGTGCCCTCCCGCAACGCCAGATGTACATGTACTTGTGGAACCGTGAAGGAGTAACACAACCTGTGTTTGGCTCTGAATTATTTGATCCTCAGTGGCATGTTTCTGAAGTCTGAACGTGAAATGATAGTATGTGGCACCACATGAGGCGAACTTGTGCTTGTTTAATTTCCCTGTCTTTTGATTCAGAGTATGTATGTATGTTGTGTGTTGCCGTCTGAAGCATAAGCACCAAGGGAGGGAAGAAACAGGCGGTAAGTATTCTTGTGCTTGTGGTAGAGCATGGTATCCTTTGTGTGTGTTCAGCTCTATGTGTTTGCTTCCAGTTGTAGATGGCAAAGAGTTGCACAACTGACACAGTGAGGTCTTGAGTGAGAACTGAAAACTGAACTGAACTGAAGAATCAATTGAGCATTTTCTTGGTCTTCGGTTTGGTTGTGCTGATGCGTGTTGTGATATGGCAGCAATGCAATGCTATAGATATTTTGAATGTTGCAGGAGTAAGAGGCCACAGAGGCACAGACAGACAAAAGAAGAGGATGAGGACGAGTTTGGAACATGCAGTACATACCAGGATTTAAGAACTCATCAGTAGGACAGGGAGTGAGGTTGCTGTGTTGTGGTTCTGGATCCTGCGGTCCTGCCACTGGCGTGGGCGACGGGTGGTGTGGAGGGCTAGGACGCCAGCGGTGAACGGAGACGGTTGTTTCTGGTGCGTTGGCTGGGTCGCTCGACTCAAGTCGAGACGGGAGGGAAGGCCTTTCGTTTCACCGAAAGTTAGTGGGTATAGGTTGTTTTTCAGTTTCGCCGGCGGATCACCATTGGGCCCCGAAATAATTCAGCCCACTAGTAGCCCATTAACAATAAGCCTGAAATCCTCAATCCCTCTCCCTCAGGACCCTTACGTGGGCGGTCACCCCATACTCGATGGCCGCCGGCTCGGGCAGTCCGCAGTCGGGCGCACGTATACTTGGCCATCAGGCCGGCCCGGCTCGGCACGGCACAAGCCCGTGCCAGGCACGGCCTGGAGGATGTCGGGCCGGCACGGCACGTGGGCCTCCCGGGCTGTGCCCAGCCGGGCGTCGTGCCTGACCAAGGGCCTAGGCACGGCTTGCTGGGCCGTTTTTTGGGCCGGGCCAGCCCGAGAAGGCACGGCCTGCCAAGCGTGCCAGGCTGCCCTGAGGCCCACAGAGAGAGGGAAGGGGAGAGCAGGAGGCAAGGGCAGCCACGGGGAGCGGCCGCCGCCGCCGGCGCGCTCGCCCTAGAGGCTGGATGTGGGGCCGCGCGGGGAGGTAAGGAGGCGGCGGTTGCTGGCGTGCTTGAATCCGCCCATCGCCGTTCGAATCTGGCCGCGGATGTCGTGCGGCACGCGAGGGAGACGCCGCCGCGCGCGGGGAAGGCGGAAGAGGCGCATGGGAAGCGGCGGCCGCCGCCGGCGCGCTCGCCCTGGTAGGGAGGGGGCTGCGCGGGCGGAGGGGAGGCAGCCAGGGCGCTTGACGCTGGATCCATCGGGGTGAGCGGAGAAGGGAGCAGGGCGGAGCTCGGGGTCGACGTCCCCTAGGTCGGCGCGCTTGCTCCCGAGGAAGCCACTGCGGTCGAGGCCGATTCCCCCATAGGTGGCGGCGCTTCCAGGTGCGCCCGCGCGGCGGTGAGGAGCCCCCCATGGGTGGCTATGCTTCCAGCCTTCTAGGGCGCGGCCACGGCGAGGTGGCGAGCAGGTGGGAAACGAGTCCGTGACTCTGAGTGCCAGCCCACGGCCCGCTCACTAGAGGAGGTCGCCCGCTCGTTGGATCCGATAGTTGCTCGCCAGATCCGGCTGCCACCTCGCCAGATCTGGCCAGTCTCCATCGTCGTCTTGTGCGGGCGCCGCCGGATGGAGGAGAGGAGAGAGGGTGCCGCGGGAGACCTCCTCGTGCCCACCATAGCTGGATGCCTGGATCCGGCCTCCCCGCGCAGCGACGTCGCCGGATCTTGCGTCCCCGCGTCGTTCTGGCACCGTAGGGAGGAGAAAGGGCGCACGCCACCGAAGGGAGAGAGGCAGAGAGAGGGCGCGCGTGGGCTGGCTGGGGCCAGCGCCGCCGTGCTCCTAGGGCCACCACGCCGCTGGAGGGTGAAGGCCGGGCGCCACATCTCGGAGACGGAGAGGGAGAGGGCCCAAGAGCGAGAGGGTCGGGCGTCGCATCTTAGAGACTGAGAGGGAGGGTCAGCCACGACATCTGGGAGAGGAGGGAGGAGCCTCGGGTGGGTGAAAGCTCTAGTTTGGTTTTGGTTAATTGATGAAACCCTAAGTGCTAACCTAGTTTATCAAAGTAATTATGAGATAGGTAGCACTACTCCAAGTGATAAAGCAATGGCAAAGATCATGACAATGGTGATGGCATGGTGATGGTCAAATGCTTAAACTTGGAAAAGAAGAAAGAGAAAAACAAAAGGCTCAAGGCAAAGGTAAAATTGTATGAGCCATTTTGTTTCCTTGATCAAGACACTTAGCGAGTGTGATCACATTTAGGATAGATAGCCGTACTATTAAGAGGAGTGAAACTCGTATCGAAATGCAGTTATCAAAGTGCCACTAGATGCTCTAATTCATTGCATATGCATTTAGGATCTAGTGGGGTACTAACACCCTTGAAATCGTTTGTGAAAATATGCTAACATATGTGCACATAGTGATACACTTGGCGGTTAGCACATTTGAGCAAGGGTGAAGAAGATAGGGTTTAAAAGGAGTTAGTCACGCTGGTTACAGAGCTACAGGATGCGTCCGGTATGATGACTGGACACGTCCGGTATTTGGTGATGTACTCAGCGACCGGACGCGTCCAGTGTGAATCAGAAAAGACAGTATACGACAGAGCAGCTGATCGGACGCTTGCAGCGTCCGGTCTGGTATCACTGGACGCGTCCGATCAGGCAAGGATGCTTACTGTAATCCACTTGACGCTGAGGCTCAGCGTCCGGTCGTTTTCTAGCAGACGCATCCGGTTGGCCTGGTGGCTTACTAGACTCGACCGGACTCGGTGGCTCAGCGTCCGGTCATTCGTAGTTCTACGTCCGGTCTGAGCGTCCGATCGCATAAAAGAAAGGGTAGCAATGGCTCTGTTGTTTTGAACTGGACACGTGGCAGTCTAGAGCTACCAGACACGTCCGGTATGCCGACTGAACGCGTCCGATATTCACGATCGGAGCGTCCGGTGCTACGTCCGGTGTGTTGTGACCGGAGCGTCCAATCGATGTGCAGTTAGCAAAATGTTTGAGCCAACGGCTCTATTTCGTGGGGGGCTTCTATTTAAGCCCCATGGCCGGCTCAAGCTCACTCTCTTGCATATTTTCATTGACATAGCAACCTTGTGAGCTTAGCCAAAGCCCTCCCACTCAACTCCATCATTGATTCATCATCTTTGTGAGATTGGGAGAGAATCCAAGTGTATTGCTTGAGTGATTGCATCTAGTGGCACTTGGTATTCGTGTTGCACTGTGGATTTCGCTTGTTACTCTTGGTGGTTGCCACCACCTAGACGGCTTGGTGCAGCGGTGGAGGATCGGCACGAGTTGGTGATTGTTCGTGGCCGTCTCCGGTGATTGTGAGGGGAGTTGTACCTTCCCCGACGAAGCGCCGAAAGGTAACTCTAGTAAATTGCTCGTATCATTGAGTTACCTCACTTGTGGGTAGGTTCTTGCGGTGTCCTATCGTGTGGACGAGGTTTGTGAAACACCTCTTAGCTGCCGAACCACCAAGTGTTGGTCGACACAACGGAGACGTAGCGTGTTGGCAGGCACGTGAACCTCGAGAGAAAAATCAGTTGTCTCTTATTATTTGCATTCTCTCGGTGATTGGCTTAATCTTCATCTTGTGATTGGTTCATTCCTCTATACAGCGGTATAACCATCCTACTCACTCGTTTATATTCTTACAAACTAGTTGTAGCAAGCTCTTTAGTGTAATTAGATTTGAGAGCTTGCTTTGCTATTTAAGTTTGCTTAGTGGAGCTCTTTAGAGTAGAAAGATTGAGAGCTCTTAGTGAGTAGTATCATAGCAAGTTGTGTGTCTAGCTATCATTGCAACTAGAATTGTTGGATAGGTGGCTTGCAACCCTCGTAGAGCTAGAGCAAATTTGCATTTCGCTATTTGTCTTACTAATCAAATTGCTCTAGTTGATTTGTAGATCTTTAAATAGGCTATTCACCCCCCTCTAGCCATACTAGGACCTCTCAAGTGGTATCAGAGCCGTGGTCACCGTTTGATTGAAGGCTTAACAACCTCGGTGTCAAATTATGGCTCAAGTTGTATTCAACCATGTGGGGGGGGGGGCAAACCACCGTTCTTTGATGGCACATGCTATGATTATTGGAAGAGAAAGATGAGGATGTATCTTGGTTCAATCAATGATCAAGTATGGGAAGTGACCGAGAATGATTATGCTATCATCGATTCCGACAATCCCACCAACCAAGACAAGACTAACAAGCAATGCAACACAATGGCTCTCAACACCATATACAATGCCATTGATTCCAAGGTGTTTGAGCAAATCAAGGATTGTGAAAGAGCAAATGAGGTGTGGACAAGATTGGAGGAAACATATAAGGGCACACCGGCGGTGAAGAGTGTCAAGTTGTACATTCTCAAGGACAAGTTGACAAGTTTCAAGATGAAGAATGATGAGAGCATTTTGGAGATGTTCCATCGGCTACAAGTAATTGTCAATGACTTGAAGGCTTTGGGAGAAAAGATCAAGGATGATGATGTATCTCATCGGTTCTTAATGTGCCTACCTCCAAGATTTGAGATGTTAAGATTGCTAATCATAAGAGGAGGATTGAAGGATATTACCCCCAACCAAGTACTAGGTGATGTCATGACACAAGAGATATACCATGTGGAAAGGGAGAGGGATGACAAGAAGGAAGAAGAAGACAAGAAGAAGAAAAGCATAGCATTCAAGGCTAGCTCATCATCATCAAAGAACAAGGGCAAGTCCAAGAAAGAATCAAGTGATGATGATGATCTTAGTGATATTGATGATGAAGCTATGACTCTCTTTGTGCGCAAGATGGGAAAATTCATGAAAAAGAAGGGCTATGGTGCAAGAAAGAGAAGAGATCACGCTAAGAAGAAAGAGTATGTGAGAAGATGCTATAATTGCAAGAGCCTTGATCATGTAGTAGCAAATTATCCATATAATAGTGACAATGATGAGGATAAGAAGAAGAAGCACAAGGAGAATAAGAAAGAAAAGAAGGAGAAGAAGGAGAAGAGGATGACCTTCCAAAAGAAGAAGAAGGGTGGAGGTTATGTGGTCACATGGGATAGTGATGGCTCTTCGGATAGTGATAGCTCTAGTGATGATGACAAGAAATCTATCAAGAGAGCACTAGCAAGCATCGCCATCAACAATAAGCCCTCCATCTTCGACACTACATCGACATGCCTCATGGCAAAACCTACCAAGGTAAAATATGATGTGAGTGATGATGATGAATGTGAAAGTGATGCTTGTAGGAGTGATGATGATGATGATGAGTACTCTAAGGAGGAGCTCATGGACATGTGTGAGCAAGTGCATACTTGTTTTGAGATGAAGAGAAAGGAGTGCAAGGAATTAAACAAGAAAGTCAAATTTCTTGAGCAATCCCTTGATGAGCTCAATGCCACTCATGAGAGGCTAATGGAAGCCCATGAGAAGCTTGGCAAAGCTCACTCTAAGCTTGAAAAGGCTCACTCCTCTCTCATTGAGCAAGTCAAAGTGGAGGAAGCCAAGAAGGAGCAAGTGATCATGACATGTGATATGGGACTAACATGTGATCTTATTGATGAATCTATTTTTATTGCTCCCACTAACACTTCTTGTAGCACTACTACTTCCACTTCACCTTTGAGTGATGGTATCACTTGTGATGCCTCACTTATGGTGGAAAATGAGAACCTCAAGAAGGAGGTGAATGAGCTCACTCATGCCTTAGGCATTGCCTATGGTGGAGAAGCCCACTTGCTAAAGTACTTGGGTAGCCAAAGATTTTCTCTCAACAAAGAGGGATTAGGCTATACCCCCAAGAAAGGCAAGACGGCCTTTGTCACTCCCAAAACTAGCTTTGTGAAGGGCAGTGGTCGGTTTTGAAATAGATGCAAGCAAGTTGGGCATATAGAGCAAAATTGCAAGACTAACAAGAACAAGATATCTAATATATCCTCAATCAAATTTGATTCTTGTTACATGCTTTATAAGGGTGCCAACGGTATGAAGGCTAAGTTCATTGGTACACCAATTGTGGGCCCAAAGAAGAAGGCCATTTGGGTACCAAAGACCTTGGTAACTAATTTACAAGGACCCAAGCAAGTTTGGGTACCTAAAAAGAATTGATCTTCTTTTGTAGGTAAATTATAAAGCCAGAGGAAGGCATTGGATGTTTGATAGTAGGTGCACACAACACATGATTGGTGATTCAAGAATGTTCAATTTAATCAATAAAAACAAGAGCAATAAAATTGATAGTATCACATTTGGTGACAATGGCAAAGGCAAGGTCAAAGGGCTTGGTAAGATTGCAATATCCAATGACTTGAGCATTTCTAATGTGCTATTAGTAGAAAGCTTGAACTTCAACCTATTGTCGGTAGCTCAATTGTGTGATCTTAGTTTCAAGTGCATATTTGGTGTGGATGATGTAGAGATCATAAGTGTAGATGGCTCTAACTTGATTTTCAAAGGATTTAGATACGAGAATCTATACTTGGTTGATTTCAATGCTAGAGAAGCTCAATTATCAACATATTTGATCACTAAGTCTAGCATAGGTTGGTTATGGCATATAAGGCTTGGTCATGTTGGAATGAAACAATTGAACAAGTTGATTAAGCATGACTTAGAGGCTTGAAAGATATCACATTTGAGAAGGATAAGCTATGTAGTGCTTGTCAAGCCAGAAAACAAGTTGGTAACACACATCCTAAGAAGAGCATGATGAGCACATCCAAGGCATTTGAGTTGATGCACATGGAGTTGTTTGGACCAACCACATACACTAGCATTGGTGGAAATAAATATGGATTTGTGATTGTGGATGATTTCACTAGATACACATGGGTCTTCTTTCTTGGTGACAAGAGTGATGTGTTTGCAACATTCAAATCATTTGTCAAGGGCATTCACAATGAGTTTGAAACAACCATT
The DNA here is from genome assembly GCF_019320115.1 of Miscanthus floridulus. Lineage (NCBI taxonomy): Eukaryota > Viridiplantae > Streptophyta > Magnoliopsida > Poales > Poaceae > Miscanthus > Miscanthus floridulus. The sequence continues at coordinate 72,801,813 of NC_089592.1, forward strand.
AAGAAAGTTAGAAGTGACAATGGTAGTGAATTCAAGAACACTAGAATTGATGAGTTATGTGATGAATTTGGAATTAGACATTAATTCTCGGCCAAGTACACTCTTCAATCAAACGGCTTAGTTGAAAGGAAGAATAGAACCTTGATTGATATGGCAAGATCAATGTTGAATGAGTACAATGTAAGTCATTCATTTTGGGCCAAAGCAATCAACACGGCTTGCTACTATAGCAACCGACTCTATTATCACCCCATGATGGAGAAAACACCTTATGAGCTATTGAATGGAAGAAAGCCCAACATAGCATACTTTAGGGTATTTGGTTGTAAATGCTATATATTGAAGAAAGGCACTAGATTGAGCAAGTTTAAAAAGAAATGTGATGAAGGTTTATTGCTTGGTTACTCCACTACTAGCAAGGCTTATAGAGTTTGGACTTTGGCTAGTGGTACTCTTGAGGAGGTTCATGATGTGGAGTTTGATGAAACAAATGGTTCCCAAGAAGAAGATGAGAATCTAGATGATGTAAGAGGCACTCAATTGGTCAATGCAATGAAGAACATGGACATTGGTGATATAAGGTCTAGAGAGGTGATTGATATTGAAGATGACAAGAATCAAGTGCTCTCTAACTCAAATATGCAAGCTAGTGGTTCTTATGATCAAATCCAAGCAAGCACTAGTGATGGCAATGTGCAAGACCAACAAATGGCTAGTTCATCATCTCAACCAAGTGATCAATCAAACGCTAGCAATCAAGTACAAGTGCTTCAACTAACCAATATTATAAGAGATCATCCATTGGACACTATCATTGATGATATTTCAAGAGGTGTGCAAACAAGATCAAGATTAGCTTCATTTTGTGAGCATTTCTCATTTGTGTCATCCATTGAACCTAAGAAGATAGATGAAGCTTTGAAGGATGTTGATTGGGTCAATGCTATGCATGAAGAGCTAAACAACTTCACAAGAAATCAAGTATGGGAGTTAGTTGAGAGGCCTAAGGATCATAATGTGATTGGAACCAAGTGGGTCTTTCAGAACAAGCAAGATCAAGATAGGATAGTAATAAGGAACAAAGCAAGATTAGTGGCTCAAGGTTACATTCAAGTTGAAGGTCTTAACTTTGGAGAAACATATGCCTCGGTTGCAAGATTGGAAGCAATTAGGATCTTGCTAGCTTATGCGTGTGCCCAAAACATCAAGTTGTATCAAATGGATGTGAAGAGTGCATTTCTAAATGGGTATATCAATGAGCTTGTGTATGTTGAGCAACCTCCCAGTTTTGAAGATGAGAAGAAATCCAACCATATCTACAAGTTGAGAAAGGCTTTGTATGGATTGAAGCAAGCACCTAGAGCATGGTATGAGAGATTGAGGGACTTTCTACTCTCTAAGGGATTCAAGATGGGAAAGGTTGACACCACTCTCTTCACCAAGAAGCTTGGAAATGACTTGTTTATAATGCAATTTTATGTTGATGATATTATCTTTGGATCAACAAATCAAGAATTTTGTGAGGAGTTTGGCAAGATGATGGCAAGTGAGTTTGAGATGTCTATGATTGGAGAGCTTAGTTACTTCCTTGATCTTCAAATCAAGCAAATGAAGAATGGCACATTTGTGAGTCAAGGCAAGTATATCAAAGGACACGCTCAAGAAGTTTGAAATGGAGGAGAGTAAAGCTATTAGTACACCAATGGAGACAAGTGGAAGCTTAGATAGTGATGCTAGTGGCAACATGGTGGATCAAAAGATGTATCGGTCTATGATTAGAAGCCTACTCTATGTGACCGCATCAAGGCCGGATGTGATGTTTAGTGTATGCATGTGTGCTAGATTTCAAGCCTCACCAAAAGAAAGTCATTTGAAGGCAACAAAGAGAATATTGAGGTACTTAAAGCATACACAACATGTTGGATTATGGTATCCCAAAGGAGCAAGATTTGAGTTGATTGGATATTCGGACTCCGATTATGCGGGATGCAAAGTTGAGAGAAAGAGCACATCGGGCACATGTCAACTATTGGAAAGATCACTTGTGTCTTGGTCATCAAAGAAGCAAAATAGTGTAGCACTTTCAACCGCCGAAGCGGAGTACATTTCGGCCGGTAGTTGTTGTGCTCAATTACTTTGGATGAAGGCTACTTTGAGTGACTTTGGAATTAGATTCAAGCAAGTGCCATTGCTATGTGACAATGAGAGTGCCGTAAAGCTCACCAACAACCCAGTGCAACATTCAAGAACAAAGCATATTGATGTCTGTCATCATTTCATAAGAGATCACCAACAAAAAAGGGACATTTGCATTGAGAGTGTGGGCACCGAAGATCAACTTGCTGATATCTTCACCAAGCCACTTGATGAAAAGAGGTTTTGCAAGCTAAGGAATGAATTGAACATACTTGACTTCTCCAATATGTGTTGATGCATCCCCACTATATGACATGCCTCTCCTTCGAGCCAAGTAAGGTAAAGTTGATTGACATGTCATCCATCCATTGCTAAGGACTTGTTTAGTGCATCTAGTCATTCCTATCATGTCCTAGGCTCATTCATGAAAATCAAATGAATTTGATGCTTGTATGGTACCACTATTGCTTGTATGCTTGAAATGATCTAGTGGTAGCATATGATATGTTTGTGGGCTTGTAAACCTAGTGTTTGATCTAGAAAATGAGCTATAAGTGTTTATCTCAACATGGTATAAGATAATCCTTATTTGGAGGTGTAAAGAAGCTTGTCCTTGGATCAAACCGAGTTAAATATCTTTTGCGAGTAATCTAGATTGAACCAAATTAGGAAAATAATCCTCATTTCACATGGTTTCACTCCAACCTTTCTATAATTTGAGCTCACCCTTTGTCAACAATTAGCACAAAAGGTGAGCTCAAATTATAGATAGGTTGGAGTGAAACCATGTGAAATGAGGATCATTTTCCCAATTTGGTTCAATCTAGATTACTCGCAAAAGATATTTAACTCGGTTTGATCTAAGGACAAGCTTTTTCACACCTCCAAATAAGGGTTATCTTGTACCATGTTGAGTTAAACACTTATATCTCATTTTTTAGATCAAACACTAGGTTTATAAGCCCACAAACATATCATATGCTACCACTAGATCATTTTAAGTATACAAGCAATAGTGGTACCATACAAGCATCAAATTCATTTGATTTTCATGAATAAGCCTAGGACATGATAGGAATGACTAGATGCACTAAACAAGTCCTTAGCAATGGATGGATGCCATGTCAATCAACTTTACCTTGCTTGGCTCGAAGGAGAGGCATGTCATATAGAGTGATAGGGGAGTATTTGACATAAGGGGAGAGATATAATAAAGGAAAGGGATCAATTAAAATTTTAAGCACACAAGTAGGGGGAGCAAGCTCATAAGCTTGTATGTTGCATTTTGATGTGCATTTCATATATTTGCTTGCATAGCACAAGTTCCAAATTTCTATATCCATGCTTGTGTGGTGTATGCTAGTTGTAGGTTTGAATGTTGAAATGAAAAACTAGCATGCATAGGCTAAAGTAACTAGACCTATGTTCATTCTATGGAAACTAGACCCTTATTTGTAATATTGATCTCATGGGGCATTTTAGTTTTTGTGTATGTCTAGTTACTAATGGTGCTAAGGTATATTGGTGCACTCCGATTGGTATCATGCTTCATTCTTCAAAGGTCCAGCTCTTATATCTTAGCATCATTTGGTAGACATTGTCTCATATATTTCCTATCTAAGCATGTGTACAAGCTACAATCCAAACTCTTAGCACATATGTAGGGGGAGCAATTGCTACCATTTGGGATCATGAAACTTGTCCATATTCTTTTACACATGGTAAATATGCTTGGGCAAGCAACGTGAATTCAATTAAATCTCAATTTATATCTTTGTGAAAGGGTTGTCATCAATTACCAAAAAGGGGGAGATTAAAAGCTCTAGTTTGGTTTTGGTTAATTGATGAAACCCTAAGTGCTAACCTAGTTTATCAAAGTAATTATGAGATAGGTAGCACTACTCCAAGTGATGAAGCAATGGCAAAGATCATGATAATGGTGATGGCATGGTGATGGTCAAATGCTTAAACTTGGAAAAGAAGAAAGAGAAAAACAAAAGGTTCAAGGCAAAGGTAAAATTATAGGAGCCATTTTGTTTCTGTGATCAAGACACTTAGCGAGTGTGATCACATTTAGGATAGACAGCCGTACTATTAAGAGGAGTGAAACTCGTATCGAAATGCGGTTATCAAAGTGCCACTAGATGCTCTAATTCATTGCATATGCATTTAGGATCTAGTGGGGTACTAACACCCTTGAAAATGTTTGTGAAAATATGCTAACACATGTGCACATGGTGATACACTTGGTGGTTAGCACATTTGAGCAAGGGTGAAGAAGATAGAGTTGAAAAGGAGTTAGTCGCGCTGGTTACAGAGCTACCGAACGCGTCCGGTACGGTGACTGGACACGTCCGGTATTTGGCGATGTACTCAGTGACTGGACGCATCCGGTCACCACATCAGACGTGTCCGGTGTGAATCAGAAAAGACAGTATACGACAGAGCAGCCGATCGGACGCTGGCAGCATCCGGTAGGGCAAGGATGCTTACTGTAATCCACCTGGCGCTGAGGCTTAGCGTCCTGTCATTTTCTAGCAGATGTGTCCAGTCGGCCTGGTGGCTTACTGGACTCGACCGGACTCGATGGCTCAGCGTCCGATCATTCGTAGTTCTACATCCAGTCTGAGCGTCCGATCGCATAAAAGAAAGGGTAGCAACGGCTCTGTTGTTTTGAACTAGACACATGGCAGTCTGGGGCTACCGGACACGTCTGGTATGCCGATTGGACGCGTCCGATATTCACGACTGGAGCGTCCGGTGCTGCGTTCAGTGCATTGTGACCGGAGCGTCCGGTCGATGCGCAGTCAGCAAAATGTTTGAGCCAACAGCTCTATTTCGTGGGGGGCTTCTATTTATGCCCCATGGCCGGCTCAAGCTCACTCTCTTGCACATTTTCATTGACAAAGCAACCTTGTGAGCTTAGCCAAAGCCCTCCCACTCGACTCCATCATTGATTCATCATCTTTGTGAGATTGGGAGAGAATCCAAGTGCATTGCTTGAGTGATTGCATCTAGTGGCACTTGGTATTCGTGTTGCACTGTGGATTTCGCTTGTTACTCTTGGTGGTTGCCACCACCTAGATGGCTTGGTGCAGTGGTGGAGGATCGGTACGAGTTGGTGATTGTTCGTGGCCATCTCCGGTGATTGTGAGGGGAGTTGTACCTTCCCCGACGGAGCGTCGAAAGGTAACTCTAGTAAATTGCTCGTGTCATTGAGTTACCTCACTTGTGGGTAGGTTCTTACAGTGTCCTATCGTGTGGATGAGGTTTGTGAAACACCTCTTAGCCATCGAACCACCAAGTGTTGGTCGACACAACGGGGACATAGCGTGTTGGCAAGCACGTGAACCTTGGGAGAAAAATCGGTTGTCTCTTGTTATTTGCATTCTCCCGGTGATTGGCTTAATCTTCATCTTGTGATTGGTTCATTCCTCTATATGGCAGTATAACCATCCTACTCACTCATTTATATTCTTATAAACTAGTTGTAGCAAGCTCTTTAGTGTAATTAGATTTGAGAGCTTGCTTTGCTATTTAAGTTTGCTTAGTGGAGCTCTTTAGAGTAGAAAGATTGAGAGCTCTTAGTGAGTAGTATCATAGCAAGTTGTGTGTCTAGCTATCATTGCAACTAGAATTGTTGGATAGGTGGCTTGCAACCCTCGTAGAGCTAGAGCAAATTTGTATTTCGCTATTTGTCTTACTAATAAAATTGCTCTAGTTGATTTGTAGATCTTTAAATAGGCTATTCACCCCCCTCTAGCCATACTAGGACCTTTTAGTGGGGGCTGCCATGGGAGAGAGAGAGAGGTAAGGGAGAGGGAGCGGCGAGTGAGGGGCGTCAGGTGCAGTGCAGGGCGTCGGGTGCGACTGGGTGGGCGAGCGGGGAGTCCTGCTAATGTATGCGGGGCACGGGCGGTTGGCAGGCCGGGCCATCACTAGGCCACACGCTTTGTAGCGGGCTGTGCCATGCCAGCCCACATGCCTAGGGTAAGGCCCAGGCACGGCCTGCCCCTTCGGGCCAGGCCAGCCCGGGCCCGCTAGCCTTCGTGCTAGGCCATGCTCTTGTTGGGCCAAAAGGCCGGGCTGCCGGGCCTCGGGTTGCATGGCTAGGTATAGGCGCACGACACAGGGACACCTCGAGCGGTCGAGCCCTCGACCTCTTCCTCTTCGTGTGGATCCGTGCTCACCTCACGGTGCTCCATGGTCGAGGATCGACCCCACCCAGGCACCCACCGATGGCTGCCTCAGTGCCTTACCGCCTTGGCCGCCGCCCATAAGGCAGCACCGTAGAGGCTGCAGGCAGCCAGCGCTGCCCACCCAGTGCGCGTGTGGCGGCGTGCTCAGCAGGGGCCACGGGCCGCTCGTCAGTGCACCCAATCGAGGGAGGAGCCATGGAGGTGAGCAGGTACGGTGGCCAGCAAGTACGACGGCGCACGGTGGCCAGTAGGTACGGCACTACGATGGCGCATCCCTTCCCCGGGTGTCCAATTTCATGCATCATCTAAGTGCTAGACAGTACAGAGACTCATCCTATGTATGTGTTTGTCTTTGTCTTTTTTTTGGTTGCATTTGTCAGGATTCCTGACTCAGGAAGTGAGCAGTGTCGACTCCTGGTGGTTCTAGTGGATCTCAAGCTACTACTGCTGCATCTCAATCTGTGTGTTCTCGTCCTCAAACTCATGCACGTGTTGCTGCCAGTTCAGTGACACCGCCATCCGATTATGGAACTGTAGGTAGTACTGATGTGTTAGAGGTAGAAGATGATGTTCCTCTTGGTAGTAAGAGGAAGCTAAGATCTGAAGTTTGGAAGGAGTTTGATTTGATTAATGTAAATGGGATTTGGAAAGCAAAATGCCATTGGTGTAAAGAACATTTCGGTGGGGAAACAAGAAATGGTACAACTCATTTGAAGAATCACCTTGCAGTATGTTAGGATAGAGTACTAGAAAAGGTTGAGAACAGTCCACTATTAAATTGTCTGCAAACCCACAAGATGATACAATCACATTTGAGAATTATGTATTTGATCAAGATGTCGCTAGGAAAGAACTTGCCCTAATGATTATTGTCCATGAGTATCCTCTTTCCATGGTGGACCATGTTGGATTTCAAAAGTTTTGTGCTGCATTGCAGCCAGCATTCAAGGTAATGTCTAGAAACACAATTAGGAAGATTATCTTGGATATGTATCAAGTGCAGAAGCAATCTATGGTGAATTATATCAAGAAATTGAGTTCTCGTGTTGCTGTTACTACAGAATTGTGGAAAGCAAACCATCAGAGGAAACACTACATGGCAGTTACAGCTCATTTTCTAGATGATGATTGGAAGCTAAAAAGTTTTCTTATTAGGTAACAATAAATCGCAGCATGTCTATAAGTTTATTTTGTGTTTTTGTATTATTCATTATGTATTACTTATGATATTTTATTATTGTAGGTTTATTTATGTTCCAGCATCACATACAACAGAGGTTATAACTGATGTTCTTCATGAAGTTCTCCTAGATTGGCATATTGAGAGGAATCTGTCCACTATAACTCTTGACAACTATAGTGTCAATGACAACCTCATGAAGAATATGATTGGCACCGCTGGTGATGACCTTGCAAAGAACAAGGCTGCTATGGAAGACAAGTTTCCTAGAGAAGGGATGCGTTGTGCTGCTCATATTTTAAATTTGATTGTGCAAGATGGAATGAGTGTCATAGAGAAGGGAATTAAGAGTGTGCGTGATAGTGTTGCATACTGGTCGGCCACTCCTAAAAGACATGAGAAGTTTGAGAAAATGGCAGCACAAATGAAAGGAAAATATGAAAAAAGAATTGCTCTTGATTGTAAAACTAGATGAAACTCCACTTATATTATGCTTAGCACTACACTAATATACCAAGATGTTTTTGAGCACCTTGCTTCTCATGCTCCATCTGTTCCAACTGAAGATGATTGGAAGTTTGCTAGAGAGCTTTGTGATAGGTTAAAGGTGTTCTATGATGCAACTGAACTACTATCAGGCACTAAATATGTCACAGCCAACCTTTTCTTCCCCAAAATATGCAACATTCTTTTGGCTATTAGGAAGTGGCAAAGCAGTGATATTCCTAAGGTAGAAGAAATGTTTATTAAAATGGAAGAGAAATTCAACAAGTATTGGTCAGATGTGCATGGTTTGATGGCTGTTGCTGCTGTCCTAGATCCTAAGTATAAATTACAACTGTTGAATGCTCTTTTCCTCAAAATTCATGGGTTAGAAAGTGTAGCTATGGAAGCTGTCAATAAAGTCAAAGACTAGTTATACAATCTGGTTTTGGAATACCAGGATTCTATGAAGGTTGTTGCTACAACAGATGGTGCTCAAACTAGACCAAGTGCTCCTACTATGGACAATGAAGATTGGATGGACACTTTTGATGATTACATGTCCAAACAGCCGACCGTGACCTCCACTTATGTGCGAAGAGAGTTAGATTTGTACTTGGAAGAACCACTACTGCCTAGGACATAAGAGTTGGATATCATTCAGTGATGGCAACATGCAGGGCTCAAATACCCAACGTTACGAAAAAATGCACGTGATGTCCTTGCTATTCCTGTGACAATGGTGACATCCGAGTCAGTCTTTAGTACCAATGGGAGAATAATTAGTCAACATCATGGTAGGCTTGCACCATCAATGATAGAAGCACTTATGTGTATGCAAGCATGGTCTCATGCCGACATGTTAGGTAAGTGTCTTTTCTATAAGTATGTGTTATTCATTTCGTATAAGTTATAATACTAATTTGTGAATACTATATCAATGCATGGTCTCAGTCCACTTTTGTTGGTGCTTTGATGGCCTGTCTTGATGAAAAAGATGAAGAAATGGTATTGCTGTTGTTTGCTTTTGTATTCAACTTGTGAATTTACAATGCGTTCAACATTCAAGTAATAAGCTATTCTCTCTATTTTTATTTCATAGGATGAAGATGATTTCAGCATAATTGATGAATGATGAACTCATCAAGCAAAGATGAATGCCTCATGCCTCCAATTGCCTACCTATTTGATCTAGAAAACTCCTCTCTGTAATAATGTTATTTGTTTGGAGGACTATGGATGTTGACTTGTGCTGTTTTGCACTTGTATTGAACTAAGTGCTTTTCCCTGTGTGGTGTTGCTCTTATTTGTAAAATCTCAACTCTATGTGCATTCTGGAATCTGGACTAGTCCTGCATCATGTTCTGGTTCTGCATGGACAGGATGGTCTGGACATATTCTCATGTTCTGTTGCTGCTAGTACTTGTACTTTCATGGTTTATAATTTTGTATCTTGTTGGAATAATGTATCTATATTCATTTGCAAGCTGCTTTGTTGTTTTTGTTACTTTTTATGTTCTGTAGCTGCTAGTACAGTAGTACTTTCATGTACTGTTATGCTGTCTTTGCTATTTTTTTTTTGGATTTTGGATGATCCATCAGGTTTTGGTTATCCATCGAGTTTGATTTCGGGGATGCATTTCCACCTAAATTGTTGTTCGGGGCGGATTTGGGTTTCGGTTTTGAGTGCATGGAGATTCCACCCGATCCGAATCCACCCTTTTGCCTTCCTTAAACACGGTCCAAACAGTGCCTTATCCGTATCACCTGTTTGGTTGAAAGAATGAGATGACCCATTTCTCTGTTTGGATGAGATGGAATAGTTGGCTAATCATATATACCATTTAAAAATAATAAATCTAGTTATACACTAACACTTAATTTTGCAACTATGGTAATCACTAATAAAAATATAATATGTTAATTAGCACCATTACTACTACTACCTTAATTGGCACACAAAATGTACACTAATCAATGTATTAGCACTTATCCAAATTAATCTTGACATCATAATTACTAAGTAATAATATGACATACTAATAATCCTTAATTTACATAGAAAAATCATAAAATGGAAAATCTAATTTTCGGTGGACTCCACATGAGTAGATCTACAGTGAACATATAATATGGTATGCTTTAGTACATTTTTTGCTGTAGCTTTAGATCTATGATTTTCTATAATTAATTCATAGCTGCAATTTCTATGGTCCAATTGTGGTGAAATTTTTATGGAAGGCTAATTATTGTTTTCTTGAACTGTAGTAAAAATTTTATACTCATTGGATCAAATGTTACTATAGTTTGAGCATACAATAATTAGCCCACAATAAAAATTTCACCACAATTTAAACATAGAAATTGCAGCTATGAATTAATTACAGAAAAGTATAGATCTAAATCTACGGCAAAAAAATTGTATTAAAGCATACCATATTTTATGTTCACTGTGTAGATCTACTTATGTGGAGTCTAACAAAATTGGATTTTTTATTTTATGATTTTTCGGTGATTTACTAAGATTTTTCAAAGATTCAGCCAAAATAAATAAAAAAGAAAAGACAAAAACCGCCTTTGAAAACCGCTTATAACCGGCCAGGGAGGTAAAACAAATGGTTTTAAAAGTTCAGGGAGGTGATTTACCCAGTTTTAGAGTTTAGGAAGAAAAAACAGACTTTCGTAAAAGTTAAGGGAGATAATGTGTGGACTTTTTCCGCCTATATTGGTATATGTATCATCATCTTTACACTATAAAAAAGAGTGAGTTTTTTTGTGGGGGCTACCTCTTTCGTAACCGTTTGATTTTGACACCGTTTCATATGAGCTTCCGTCCTTCGAGATCTTACTCTCCTTCATTAATAACCGTTCAATCTAGATACTGTGTCATATGAGCTTTCCGTCGTCCGAAATCTTACATCACCTCACGCCCCCCTCAATCCCATTGACTCGAGTCCCTCTCAGTCACGTACGCCTACGCAACGGCAGCTCGACTCCCTCCAGGCCAGGTACATGATCCTTGGTTCACACGTAAAAGAAAAAGAAAAGAAAGCCATCAGAGAAAATACTTGACAAGTCAACCTTGCCGAGTTTCTTAACATCAATCATCCTCAAGGGCGCCGTTTCTGTTGCCCTTCTGTATGATAAATCCAGTATTCCATGCCCTAGCTGCGTAACAAAGTCGATGCCACGAGTTCAACCGGTCTAGGTACTGCCATTGCCATCGCCGCTGGTGAGGAGAGGCTGATGGAGAAAACCGCCACCATCTCAAGACTTCGCATGCACGCTGCTAATGGCCATTGTCTAACCCTTGCCAGAAATTCGCCACATCACGGGAAGGCCATGTCGTGTGGTCATCTTCTCCGTGACTGACTCTGCTCTTCGTCAAATGTCTTCCGCGTCTGACGCCGAGTGAGCCTTTATCCATCGATCTGTCTCCTCTAATAACTTTCATATGTCAACTCGCTCACCTATGTGTGTTCCCGTGATCTTAATTTGCACGAGATATTCGTCCGACTACCCTATGCATGTTGATCCGATCAACCTTGTCCACTTGACCATCCATGCACGTCCTACCCGTCACAGCGAGGAGCTTCGTTACGTCGCAAAAAAAGACAATTGTTATCACTCAATGCCGACCATCCTTGTGGGTGCAGCAGGCCGGCCGAGCGGCATGTCGTCAGGAGATGCAGGGCGCCCAATTCATCTTTGGTCAGCAGAGGTACGTACACGAGCAGAGATCATGTGGAGAAACTAGGAGCGTGTTGGGCTGGTCAGCTTCGGCTGGCTAGCTGGCCTTTTTTTCTAGCCTGAGCAGTGTTTTTTTCTCACCAAATTTTAGTATAAACAGTGTTTTCCAGCTGCTACAGTAGAAATTTAATGTCAGCCAAACACTCTCTACCTACGTAACTTTCTATCCGTTCATTAAGTCTTTCCGTACAAATACAAATTCTTGTAATCCAGTCTTAGCATCTTTAATCCCAAGTTGTTTTTCTGATCTAGCTCTGACTCGATCCGTTCTTCCTGTTGCGTACTTTTGCTAACGTGAGATTAAGGATGAAAACGGTCGGAAACGGTCGAAAAACTTCTAAATTGTTTTCTACTTTTACATTTGAAATACGAAAACGAAAGCGAAAACGGTAAAACCGGACACGAAAACGAACCCGAACTTACGAATTATCGAGAATTTCGAAAATGAACCAATTCGAGCGGATTTATGTCGAACACGGTCGATATACGAAAACTCAATACGGAATACCTACCCATAGACCAAGTGCATGACTAAGTGCATACATGATCAAGTTCAAGTGCATATAATAATTAACAAGTGCATATTATAGAAACATGAACTCGAACTGAGTCAGAATAATTTTATTAATCTTTTTAGAATAGATGTAGTATTTTATTTTAAAGATTTATTCAGATTTTTCTTTTGAGTAACAAAGATTTATTCGGCTGATGCAAAAACTATCAAATGATTGACTTTGCAGGTGGGGGTTAAACCGATGAGCTTGATGGGCTATGGCCTAGGTGGGCTTTCGTGTAGATGCTGCTGGTTTCCTGACATTTAGCACCATCTCGTGAGGTGAAGAGAGATGAGGCTGGGCGCCGTCTATAAGAGAGGGCAGCTGGCCACCAGTAGAAAGAACGTACCTGCGTGGTGAACAACCTGTAATTGGGCTGTATGACCTGTGCAGTTGGCCAAATTTGGTTTAAACTGAATTTTTAATTCGGAATATTTCAAATTAAAAGTAGAAAAATAGAAAACGGTCGAAAAAAGTCTAAACCGTTTTCTACTTTTACATTTGAAATACGAAACATCTGAAATGCGAAAGCGAAAACGGTAAAGTCGGACAAGAAAATGCGGATTCGATCGGATTAAATATAGAAAATGATACGGTTTGGTTCGGGATATTTCTGTTCCGTTTTCATCCTTACGTGAGATACATATTAGCAGCTACGCTGATTCTCTAACACGCCACACATATTTCTAAATTTTACATTAAATAATAATTTGATTAATACACATACAACATGTTTTTCAAATTAAAAGCAATATAGGGTTACACTTCGATGTTTGTACATAAATATTGATATGATTAATTGATAATATAAATGTGTTTTTAAAATGTAAAATATTCCCTGGTTTTCCAACTAAATTGGACCTTATTTACATTATAGATATGGAACTTTGTTTTTTCACACAGACTTTCTAAAAAATTTATTAACATGCTAGGTTCAATCCAGAACTATAAGCTCAAATATAAGAATTGATTTCTTACAACTTCTTTAATACACCTTCACTATAAAAGATATTTTTTTAAAAAAAAATACGTGCGTGTACGTGCATCTCCGCTAGTCGTCGTAAACTTGCAACCGAATCGTGGCCCATTCCAAACATTTGTGTTCAAAAACAAATCGTGGCCCATTTGTCACTTGGGCCCAGCCGAGAAAACCTCAGCCCATCTCGGAGCTTATTGCATTCCACCACTTCCCTGCTTCATCTTCAGATGGCCAGTGGGCGGCTCAAGGAGCCGCCTCCTGCCCCTGTATCTTCGACGCTCATTGCCATGCTGGATGGCTGGGTGCTGCATCCATCCCTTGCTAATGGATTTTGTGAGAGGTGTGAAGCCAACTTCTACTAATTTTCCATCCAGCAAGGATATGTTCTGAATGCTCTTACTCCTACTAATTTTCCATCCAGCAAGGATATGTTCATAAATACTATCTCTCTGTCTTAAAACATAAGATGTGCATGCAGTTGAGTCCCGTTGGACACCGTTTCCGCGTGCCGCCGCTCCGTCGTCTTGGATCCCTCTCTTTCTTCCTTTCCAGTGAATCTGTCAGTGGTAAGAAGGGAGACACTCAACTCTCTTTTACAACAATTTTTAGATCTAGTTTACCTAGATTTTAGTCCAAATAAATCTACTGACGAAATCAGATGATTTTTTATTAGGACCGACTTTAGCGATTGCCACGACGAGGTCATTGTTGTAGGCGTCGATTTCATCGGTAGGAGCTCTATTTATGGCCATTATATGCAAGGGGAGGGTGCTCCTGGGAATTCCTCCTGAGGATAGGAACTCCAGCTCATTGATCTCATCATCGATAGTCGCGGAGAGAAAATCAGACATACATGAAGAATCAAGGGTTGGAGATGGTGAATCTTCAATCTATGTTGTACCTGATGATGCAATCGTCGATGTTCTTTCATCATTTCAGATGCGATTTGTACTGATTCCAGAACGTTGAATCGTGCGGCATATCCAATATTTTGAGGTTGATGGTTAGATTCAGCATAAGGACTACAGTTTGGCTTCGGTGTCCAACAAAGCTATGTTCCGCATCAAGTAAAGGAACGGGGGAAGAAGACGATGGAAGAATCATGATAAAATATTATCTTTTTTATTTTAGTTTTTTTTCTTGTGTAGTTGGGAAACGTACTGTTCTGAGTTTTAATACAGTTCTCACTTCCCTTCGAGGAAAAATGTGCACTTATTTTAATATACAAACTTTGTTATCTTCGAGCATTTTGAAGTCGTATTTAGAGATACCTTCTGATGATCAAACTTTGTTGCCATAAACTATATATTATGAGAGAAATTAGTTGTCAAAGTGTGATGTCGAAGATCACAACAAGTTGAATATATATGCTTTATATTTTGGAGTGGAGAGTGACGGAAATAGTCCGACAATGAAGAAGGCTGTTCCGTCAGTGAAGCTGAACTCTGTTGGACACACCATACATACCAAACATCAACACACATGGCGCCTCTTTGAACACACCAATCAATTAATATTGACGTACACACTGACGATCATGCATATATGCATGCTCGTTCCAAACAATCTTAGCTACGTACGTAGTATTGTACTACGAATTAAAAGGCAGTTCGTCATCAAAGTCGTAATGACCTGCCGTCGTCTGCTCGCTAACCACACACACACCATAGGTAGTAATGCATATACGTAGGTAGCAGCATACATACATACATGCGTGAAATCAACAAGGAAAACCTCAAAAAAGTAACTGATAATAATACTGGATCGGATCATATCGCTCGATCCACGAGTGGAGAGGCGCAGCATGGCAGCCTCAGATCTCGATGCACCATGGATGACGAAGGATTCATAGATCGATCGGTCAGACGTTGTCGGTGGAGGTGGAGGACGGCAGCAGGAGAGGCTGCGTGATGGCCGACGCCGCCGCCTTGCTCCGGATGCCACCACCACCACCGGCCGCAAGGAGGCGCTCGCGGTCACGGTCGCCGCCGCTGCCGGAGACGAGGGCGGCGGCGTCCCTGGAGACGCGCGCCCTCTCCTCGCTCTTGCCCCAGAGCACGAGGTAGAGGCCGGCGATGATGAGCACGGCGCCGATGATGCCGCCCAGGTAGAACTTCTCGCCCAGGGTGAGCGACGCCATGATGGCCACCACCAGCGTCTGCACCGGCTGGTACACCGCCACGAACACCGGGCCCCCGCGGTCGATGCACCAGATCTGCACCGCGAACGCCACCCCGGACGCGATGAACCCCTGCAGGCATGCATCATAGCTCTGGATGGTTAGGACCAAGAACAACAGTCCAAAATAAAGGTTGTTGCTTCAGGGATCTGATGATCGATAAACAAACAACTAATTAACCCAGGCAGCAGCTTTTCAGTTCATATATAATATACTGAATGAATGAAAAAGGCGTCATTTGTACAGCTAGCTAGCTATTAGCTTTTAGTTGCTGCGTGCACCACTTTAGTATACTTTCTGCCTCAGAAATGCACTACTACTTCTATCTATATGTCTCAATCACATGACAGGTGCCTGACGTGGCACGCATCTTTCATTTTCTCTACATATGTTTATGTATATATGTATACTTGTGCTGGA
The DNA here is from genome assembly GCF_019320115.1 of Miscanthus floridulus. Taxonomy (NCBI): domain Eukaryota; kingdom Viridiplantae; phylum Streptophyta; class Magnoliopsida; order Poales; family Poaceae; genus Miscanthus; species Miscanthus floridulus. The sequence goes on from NC_089592.1 coordinate 72,817,693, forward strand.
TAATCGAGTACTATACTCCGTATGATATAGTACTTGTATGTATATATATAATCAGAAGACTCACGGCGTATAGGATGGTGAAGAGCTCGGATCCGGAGTGGAACTTCCAAGCGTCGGCGTCCCTCTCCATGAAGGCGGCGATGATGAGGAACTGGATGACGCCGAAGAAGCAGGTGTAGGAGGTGACGGACAGCCGCGCCGGGTACTTCTTCAGCAAGGGGGCCTGCAGCACCAGCCACCCCGACCACGAAAGGCAGTGTCCGATCAGGTACACGCACCCCAGCGTCCAGTTCTTGTCGCCGGCCGCCACGGCCGCCGCCGCCGCCAGCTTGTCGCCGCCGCCGCTGGTCGTGGGGCCGAAGATGGTGGGGCCCTTGTAGAGCGTGATGACGGACGCGCCCGCCACGCACGCCAGCGTGCCGGCCACCTTGGCCACGCCGTCGCGGCGGTCCAGCCGGACCTTCTCGATCCGCAGCGCCGCGGCCATGGCGAAGGTGATGGCCGGGACCGAGTTCTGGATGGCGGACGCGAACGTCGGCGACGTGTTGTCCAGGCCCAGCAGGTAGAACCCTTGGTTCGCAGTGATGCTGACAACGTATTAACGATATCGACCGATTTGTGAATAATTTCCTCGTCGTCACAATTACTACTAGGATTTATCAGCTGCATGCTACGATGCAGCATGCATGCACATGTTGGTGTGGCTTACCCGCAGAGCGCGAGGAGGAAGAACTGGATGACGAAGTTGAGGGTCAGCTGCGGCCTGTCCTTCCTGCAGCAGGCAGTTCATAAACATCATCATCATCTCAGCGAGCACAGGCAGGCATGCATTATTGCAGCAGTGCAGTGGCAGTAGTACGGCCGGCGTACTTCTCGAGAAAGTAGGCGAAGGGGACGAGGAGGCAGAGAGCGATGATGTTGCGGTAGACGGGGAAGACGAGCTTGCTGATGCCCATGTTGAGCGCCAGCCGCGACACCACGTGGAACCCCGCGTAGCCGAACTGCAGCGCCAACATCGCCACGTGCAGCTGCGCCTTCTCCGGCATGCCACACACCCGCCGCCCCTCCCCGGCGTCCGCCATTGTTAGCTCGCGCGCTCTTGCCGTGCCTGGCCGGCCGGCGTCCCCCGGTTGGCCGAGCGAGCTAGCTTGCTAGCTAGCTAGGCCGAGAAGAAGAAAGAGTCCGAGAGGAGGAGAGAGGAACGAGGAACTCTTCGAGCAAGCAGAGCACGAAGAGTGGGGAGTGAGTGAGCTCGGAAGGGGTCGCCATATAAAGGGCAGGAGTGCCAGTGATGAGAGGCCGGAGTAGCGACCGAGCTAGGGAAATGACCGAGGCCGAGCGAGTGATGTTGTACTGTGGGCTATAAATGTCCACGCAACCCGAGCCACGGCACGCAATTTTAGCCCAGACCAAGCATGGCACAGCCTGATGGTCAGCGGGCCCGGCTGGCCCGGTATGAGGGAGCAGGCCGTGCCTGGGCCGCTGCTCAGGCCCGTGGGCTGGCACGGCACGGTCCGGCCTTCAACATACGGTCCGACAATAGCTCGGCCTCCCCCCCTCCTCAGTCCTCATCTCCTCCCCAAGGCCCAGCGCGAAGCGGCCCAGCCAGCCAGTCGGCCCAGCCCCCACGCGTTCCCCGCCTCCCTCTTCATATATAAGCCGGTACGCCACGGCGCCTCTCCCTCACTCCAAACCCTAGCCCATTTCATCCCGCCGTGCCACTCTCGTCTTGCCTCGCTCTCGCCCTCGCCGTCTCGGCTCCGTCCTCCTCGACTCCGGTGAGGTGACCTTGACGATCCGCCTGCTGCCAGCGAGCAGCTCCCTACTCCTCCTACCTGATCCCCTCCCTCTCTACCTCTCTCTTCTCCCTGTCCCTATCTCCCCTCTAGATCTCGGTGATTATGTGAGTTTGTGTCCCAGTCTGCCCCTCCTCCTCCTCCGCTCGTCGTTCTTCTAACCAGTGTGTCATCTTCTCTGGATGGCCATCATCTTCTCCAGCACCAGGCTCCGGTTGCGTAGGTACAACCCTAACCCTAACCCTCCTCTTCTTCCATTGATGAATGTTGATTGATCTATTCTGATATGTTCTTTTCCTCCTCCTCCATCTCTTTGCGCAGGTCGGTAGCCAATGCGTCGTCCTCTAGCTGTGGCATAGAGTGACCAAGGCGGCCCCACGCACCGTTGAGGAACGGTGCTGGAGAGCCCTAAGCGGTCGAGGGCGCCATGGCTAGTGTTGATGACGAGATCATCTAGCCGCTCACCGGCAACGACGATCTGATCACGGCAGGCCTGGCCCCTGAGGATGACAACAACACCCATGAGGACGCTGCCGCCTTGTTCGGTAACCATGTCGGTAGCGGCTCTACTGCTCCGATGGATCTGGATGGCGGCGGTGGTGAAGGGGCGACGGCGACTGGGACCCCGGTCTGCTCTAACGGCTCAACTCCATCTGTTGCTGGTATTGGTACCTCTTCTAGACCTGGTGTTGGTAAGCGTAAATCTGCTGTGTGGGCTGATTTTGATGAGATCTATGAGACTGTGAATGGTATGAAAATCTACACTAAAGCTACCAGTAAAATGTGTAAGCATACTTTGTCTGCTTGATCTAATGCTGGAACTGAGCACTTGAAGAGGCACTAGAAATTTTGTAGGCAGAAAACTGATCAAGCTGCTAGGGTTTAGTCTAGGCTTGCTTACAATACTGATGGTTTTGTTCATAACTAGGACTATAAACCTGATGTTGTTAGATCTGAATTGTGTCGCTTGATTGCTAGGCTTGATTTGCTGTTAGGTATTGGTGAGACAGAGGTCTGGGAGGATTACATTATCTGTGCTCATAACCCTAGGTTTGTTAAAGTATCTAGACAGACCATCACTAGAGATATGAGTAAACTGTTTACTGAATGTAGTAATATGCTTAAGAATTATGTGTTGTCTGCTGCTTCCTCTGTTGCTCTGACATCAGACATTTGGTTTGGTAATGCTAAGGAGGATTACATTAGTGTTGTTGCTCATTTTGTTAGTGCTGATTGGGAGTTACAGAAAAAGGTTATTAGGCTTAGGTTGATTTGAGGTGAAACATACTGGTGAAAATATTACTGAAAGAGTTGCTTGTGTGGTTGAGGAGTTTGGTCCCATTGATAAGGTTTTTTCTGTAACTCTAGACAATGCTTCTTCTAACACTAAGGCTATGAAAACTTTGACAATGATAGTTATTTGGGAGAAAGCAGATTACAATATGCTGTTGACAATCAAGAGCTGGAGGACTCCTATTCAAGAATCTATAACTCGATGAAGATGCAGATGGGGCTGCTGGTACTGTTGGTTCAACTGGGGCTGTTACATCTAGGGCTGGGGCTGGTTCATCTGGGGCTGTTACATCTAGGGCTGCTGGTAATTAGTGTTGAGAGAGGAGAGAGTGCTCTGTTAATCTATTATCTCTATTTTGTATCTGTCATCTATGACTGTGACTGTGTGACTTGAGACCTTTGAACAATGATGGAAGACTTATTAAGAGTTGTGTTGCACTCTTTTTCCCTTTTCAGGGTTTCTCACAAGGGTGAGTTTTACCTAGAAAGGTTTTTATTGTGGTAGCATTGCACAAATAGCCCAGTTATTTTAATTCTCTTGTCTCCTTAGGTGGCTTTTGTTAGAATTGAGAATCTATGACTGTGATCAATTTATTACTTGTGAATGTGAAATACTGAAATATGAATTAATTATGAAATGTGATTGTGAAAATGGAGAAGTGTTGGATGAGAGAAGTAGTTTGAGGTGTTTTAATGACACCGGGCTGTGGGCTGGCACGGCCCATGATTTGGCCGTGCTTACCAGACCGGCACGGCATGAATTTTGACTCGTAGGGCCATTTTTGGGCCGAAGGCCAGGCACGAGACTCGAAGGGGCACGGCACGGGAGGCACGACGTGCCTTGCCTACCCGACCCCCTACGGGTCGTGCTTGGCCTAGCCCGGCCCGGCCCGGCCCGTTGGCCAAGTAGGCCGTGGGCTACATACTAACATACTACATCTGGGCCCCAGGGGTGCCGCGACAAAGAGAGAGAATAGAGAGGTACGTGGCACTCCAACTGGCAACTATCACTGTTTTTCTCCTTGTCGTATGTCCACTTCCTCTTTCGCCTACCGGACAACAAGCTATGTCCTTTTTTTGTTACTACCAAATGATGACCGTGCGTTACAACGGGGACGCATGATTTATTAATTGTATGATTCCCATACAAACACTGGTGGAACCAGGGAGTGGCCAGCAGGGGCCATGCACTGGTAGAGAACAGAGCTTTACTCCCGGTGGGGAACCCCCTCTAGTCCCGGTTTCCCACCCAGGAGCAAGCATCCGGGACTAAAGGGGGGTCCTTTAGTCCCGGGTCAGGAACCAGGACTAAAGGAGGACCTTTAGTCTCGGTGGGTAACACCAACCGGGACTAAAGGTGCCTCCTGACATACCACGATGGCCGGCACCTTTAGTCACGGTTGGTAATACGAACCAGGACTGAAGGTTTTTTTCTTTTCTTTTCATTTTTTTGTTTTCAAAATAGGTTTTCGAAGTCGTATTGTACGTTGCTAATTATACATTTATACGCGCGTATAGTATGTTTTGGTTCAAGCACAATGAACGTATTAAATCACACAATTCAAGCATAGAAATATATATATATATATATGCATCATATATATATTTACATGCATGCATGCATATGTGTATTTTACATTATATTATTTTATGTGCATATATTACAAAAAGATTGTATTACAGTTGTTGTGATATAACAAGTTTTCTCTCATCCTCTAGCTTGGCTTCCATGGCAGTGTTGGGTCGAAGTAGAACTCGCCCTTGGAATCGATGACCTGCTCATTAAAAAATCCGGCTATAGACTCTTGAATTGCTTTGATTTGGTCTTGCCGTATGACCCTTTCCTCCAACCATCGAGTCTACAGGTTTGAATTAAAGGAAAATAAATTAATATATGTATGTATATATATATATATATATATATATATATATATAAAGACATAGTAACACAATCAATAATAATAATTAAATGAATATATAGTGTATTTTTAACGTACTTTTAGTCTCTCTGTAGGAGTTCTTTGGGAGACCACCTTGATAAACTTGCAAACATAGTAACCACATTAGTTGTTCCCCTGTTCCTGCCTCAGACACCACTTTACGAGAAAAAGATTTGTCATCCAATCTGGTGATCTAGTGAAAGCTATATGTTTAATTAATAAAGATGATGCGATTTAGGGGACTTACTTTCAAAGGGATTACATTCAGTGGCGCTTTGCATTTTCCCATGTGTTGCTTCTCAATAAAGGTTTTCCAAACATTGCCCAATAAAAAATTTGCCACGTCATCAGATATAGTTAATCATCATATTTGTGTGTATATATAGTTGCTAAAGATATCGAAATTACCTCTGGATAATATCTATCATATCTTAGTAGTCTTGTTGTGGTTTTCTAATCGAGTCATAGATTATCAAGTGACTTTTCACCAGATCGATGTCCATCAATATCCAGTGATTGCTGCATGTGTTTATAGGATATAACGCATAACACTCATTAATTAACTAGAATCAACATATGAGCCATTAAGTATGATCGACATTATTAACACTCACTTGAAGTTGTAGGGAAAGAGTATATCCTTCTTGTGGCGTTGGTTCACTAAGAAGTTCATGAGGTTACTCTCTGACTCAGACTTCCAATTAGTCTTTGGAGTAACTGGGTCTTTGAATACTATATGGGGATCAACAAAACCAATTTCATTGCAGCCTTCCTTTCTGAGCTCTGTCATTGTAAATCTGCATATATATAGTACTTGTTAGGATAATTTATATGCATATACACACATATGATGAGTTTAATAATAGATTGAAAGAATTATTACTTACAGGCAATAGCAGCTAATGATAACTTTGTCCAGAGAGGTCAGGTAACATAGTTGATGAAATTATGCAAAGTTAGCATACATAACATCATCGCCACGGAACCAATGTTCGTCTCTAATTCTGACACCAACGCAGAAGTCTCCACCGGTAGACGCCTGTATGTACCACTTGTTTAGCAGGTACATTTGCGTCCCCAGATCAGATAAGGCTTGAGGGTTGTATAGACTCTGGCCTAGTATAATTTTTTCTTCCAAATATCAACCTCGCCGCACTCTCAATGTTTCCATCACCAAACATCTGGTAAAGGTCGAGACCAGTCTCATCAATAAATTCACCAAGGTGATCCAAATCGACATCCGGAGATATGTTTGCCTGATGCATTAATCCTAAATTCGAACCATATTTATTACCAACAACTAGCGGGGGGACTGATTGGTGCGCTTGTTGTCCGAGTTGGGCAACTCCTTTCCCTGCCCGCTTCTTTTTTTGTGTCGCCTCAATTGACTTGGTGAGAGTGCGGTCATAGTCTGTTAACGTTGATTTGGACGGCTTACGAGATTCCCGCTGTTGTTGCTGGTAAGAAGCCACCCTTTTCCTTAGAATATCTGGAGCTACGAAGAAGTACGATTTCTCCGGGTTTCTCCTTGCTTCTTGATTCTTTTTAAGTTTGTCATAGAATCTAGACATATCTTTTTTATATGCATCAGTTCCTTCTTCCTTCTCTTCAGATATTATTTTAGGAATAGCCCTTGGTTTCACGGTGGCTTTCTTTGCCGGCGGGGACTGGTTCTTCGTTTGCGGGGCTAGCCTCTTGCTAGGCTTCTTGGTAGGCGGGGGCGGGGGAGGCGTTGGAGACCTCCTTGGAGGTGTTGGCAGCGGCGTTGGAGACCTCCTTGGAGGTGGCAGCTGCGACGTTGGAGACCTCCTTGGAGATGGTGTGGATGCAGCCTCGCCTTCCAACACAATGTCATTGTACAGAGCACTATGATGATCTGGCGATTGAACAATTGAATTTAGGTTGGGGGAGGATCTGCTACAAAAAAAAGAATGCCATATTATTATGTGCAGATTGTTAATTATTTAAGCCAATACAAATTAATGATGTAGTGTTTTCATCCGCACGTACCTATGGTGAGGTAGTTCAGGAGGAGGTGGAGCCGACATCCCGGGAATGATGATGTAGCGCTTGCGCCATAGAATGAATGTCTTCTCTGCTTCTCCTAGAGTCTTCTCGCCATCACCTTCAGGAATGTCAAGAGGCAAATCACTAAAACCTTTTTCAGCTTTATCTACTGAGATGGTAGCATATCCTTAGATTATATTCCCATGAATCCTTGGTGTCTTGGTTTGGTCGATAGGATTAACAAGACCGATAGCCACCTTGATTGTGGAATTCCCCTTCAGAATGTGTAGCTCGCACGATGTACAAGGTTCAGTGATGTCATCCATAGGGAAGTGCAGTCCTATGTCCCCTTGATTTGGTATCTCCATGGAAGCGCAGCTGCTTTTCAACTGAACAGATTGGCTAATGTTGATTCCTGGCTCTGATGCCTGCTTGCTTGTACTCACTGCTATTTGTACATGCCTTCTGATTTCCTCCTGCATTCTCGCTTTAAGGTTTTTTCCTGCTCCTGTGCTTCACGCACCGCTTCCTCCAACCTCTAGAGCCGCTGTGCCTCTTCTTCCTTCTTTCTCTGGCGGCTTCTGTAGGAAGGTCTGTCCTGAGGGAATCCATGCTCCCATGAGACACTTCCTTTGCCTCTAGTTCGGCCACCATGTTCAATAGTCCCGATGGCGTATGGCAGCTCATCCTTCTCTCTGTTGGGCCTGAACGCACCACTAGTAGTAGCTCTCTGAGCATAAAACAATCTTTTTGCTGCTTCTTGCAGTCTTGCGCCATAAACGCACTTCCCTGTCTTCTAGTCCAGTGTTCCCCCATGAGCGAAAAACCAATTCTTTGCACGTTCTCCCCACTCGAGTGATTCTGGTCTGATACCCTTGGCAAGAAGGTCTGCTTCCATTTTGTTCCACTTCTTAATGGCAGTCGGGTAGCCACCTGATCCCAAGTTATGGTGGTATGTCTTCTGTTGGGCATTATGTTGGTTCTTTATCACCCGACTCACACCCTCTTCCGAAGTCTTGTACTATACAAACTCATCCCAATAGGGCCTCTGCTTTGAGATCGGGCCTGGGACAGTAAAATCTGGTGCTATGTTCTTCTTGACATATGTCGTGTATAGGTGTTTCTTCCAAGTCTAAAACTGGGTGGCCATCTTCTTCATTGCCCAATCCCTAACTCGCTCCTTCAATTCATCACCATCTATTATATCATCATAACCATCTGTTTAGAGCGTGAAATGTACCAAGACATCTTTTCAAATTAACGTCTTGTCACGATCGGAGACAAAACTGATATGAGGAGCATTGGTCTTCTTCTTCCATTCATGGGTACTGATCGGGAGCTGGTCCCATACAAGGTAACCACAGTGGTGCACGAATTTCATTTTATTCGGCCCCCCTCGGTTCTCCTGTATCCACATTGAACTCCGAGATGATGAAGCGGCCCTCCAATGGCTTTTTGGGACCTCAAACATTTTTACTCTTCGTTGTAGTTGTTGATGTCGATCCAGAGGGCTACAAAACATAAACATTATTTTTAATGTCATGAGCACACATAAGACATATGATAATATATATAGCTAATAATAAAAAATATATACTTGGCCAATATGTTGTTGCTCATTTTGTTCAAGAGCTAAGTACTGACTCCCGTCATCTGCATCCTCTTGCACGTTATTTTTAGCACCATCATCGCCGGCAACTTGAGTGCCAGTGTTGATCAAATTCATCATCAACTCCTCCTCATCCATGTTTCACGGGTCAACCATCTATCTTCAAAAAACAAAACCAATATATAGTACGTCAAATCTGTGGTTACATGCGTAAAATCTTCCGCCGTATAAACCCTAAACGCTAAACGAGTAGGTTTTGATGGGTGAAGGTTGGTTTGTATGATAAGAAGAATCAGGAAGCAAGTAGGTTTTGGCGGCGATCCCGCCTGAAACAAAAGGGGGGCATCGCTACGCACTAGGTTTTATTAAACAGAAAATAGCGAGCCTCGCCTGAAAGAAAGGGGGCATCGTTGCGTGCCAAGTTTCTGAGAACAATAAACGATGAGCCTCGCCTAAAAGAAAAGGGGAGCATTGCTGCAAACCAAAGTGACAACAAAATCGCACTGCATCCTGACTCATCGAGTAAACAACTCCAAATAATGTTTACAATGATTGGAACCCTTGAAGAGGTTCACAACAACACGCCAAATTTACAACAAATACAACAACACACGTTACATCGATAAAAAATAGACATCAAGTCGACCAACCTTCGCTATGTCCCTAAACCCACCTCGCATGCCATATCCCTCGCCATCTCCATAACTGTATTTTCAAGCACACTCTCAACCACTTCATCTGCTACACCCTTCATAGACTCAGCTATATCATCCACAACCACCTACAAACCAACCTTCACCCACCAAAAATGATCGAACGAGGGCGGCGTAACCCTAAACCCTAGGGCGAACAAGGGTGGCGGTGCTCCGCCGTATAAACCCTAAACCCTAGGGTGAATGAGGGCGGTGGTGCTCCACCGTATAAACCCTAGGGCGAACGAGGGCGGCGGTGCTCTGCCATATACATAGAAACGCATGGCGCTTATACATAGAAACGCACGGCGCTTATAGATGGCGCATATTGTGGGGGTATTAACCCCTATACCCTTACGGCTAAGCTTGGGCTGGCCCGGATCGATGGTTTCAGTTCACTCGAAAGATGATGTGCGGCCCAGTTAACCTGATCGGAGTCCCGCACAAGGAATCAAGATGGATTTGGCGACCAAGCAGGATCCTGGTCGGTTAGAATAGGAATCCTTATCCGGCCACATATGGCAATTGTAACTGACTAGGATTAGTTTCCAGATCTGTAACCCTACCCCTCGGACTATATAAGGTGGGCAGGGGACCCCTCTAAAAAGACATCTTTCATTAACATACAGCAATACAAATCAGACGCAGGACGTAGGTATTACGCCTTCTTGGCGGCCGAACCTGGATAAAAACTCGTGTCTGTCTTGCGTCACCGTCTTGTTTTGGGGCTTGCGCATCTGTCTACCGATAATCTACTACCTTGGGCATACCCCTAGGTAGACTGCCGACCATATTTCGTCGACAGTGGCGCGCCAGGTAGGGGGTGTGCGTACTGCTCTCCAAGCAAACAAGATGGTCATCATCTCCGGCTCCATGGCTACGCCCAATGGCCTCACGTTCACCGTCGGCCAGATCACCTGGACCACCGGCTCCGAAGACTCCATCGCCATGACCACGGAGGAGGCGTGGGTTCAGCCTGCGCCGACGACTACTTCACCTGCATCGGCTACGGCTCCGACCACGGTGAACACGGCTCCGACCATGGTGAATACGGCTCCAACCACGATGGACTTGGCTCCGACCACGGGACATCTGGCTCCGACCACGCCTACAGCCACGCCGACAACTCGTCATCCGCTTCCCTGCTACAGAGGAAAGCAGATCGACAACACTGACCTGCTCGACTCCATTGATCGGGTCGGCATCCAACTCGCTGAAACCCTGGCTCTGGTAAGTACGATTCAAAGCCAACCTAACGAGCAGGTAACAGCTCCCCACAATAGATCTATCCGACCAGCTCGGACCAGTCGTCCTGTGCGACTTGGAACAGATCTTGTGGTCGTATCAACTCCTGAGGGGCGTTTCGCTCGTCGCCGGCCAGCCGTCGCGACGGGTCTCCGACTCTGCAAGTACGAAGTCCCGACGGAGAACCACCAGGTCCAGCCCTACGGCCTGCAAAACGCTGCCTCCAGCTACGCGTATAACCTGCGACGCCGCTCAGATCTGTGTCCTATACACCGATCTCGGCCGAAGCCATGCAACATCGTCAACATGGTCCGGATTGAAGATTATCAAGAAGGATCCGTCCACACAGTCCGAGAGGGTGACTCCAGCTCCTCATCCGGCATCGCATCCAACGCATCTGTTCACACCGAGCTTCAGCGTCACGAAGATGAAGGCGTCAAATACGATTTGGATCTACCAGACCACGCCCCGGGTTTCCCCCAATTTCCGTCTTTCCCGCCAAGATGAGGGGATTTGGTCCATGTTGTCAGCAACGACGAGCCGCCAGCAGTTGGTGAAACAGAACAAGAAAAGACTGCACGCGAAGCACGCAATATTGACCGGTTTAATCGCCGGCAAATCAAAGCTGAAGCAGACCAGGAGGCACGACGCATAAGGGTCCAACCACATGACCTCAACAATGCTTTCGACAGGGTGGGGGACAAACAAGTCTTCAAGACCCCAAGCGCCAACGTAGCCGTCGCCATGGTGACAATGCAGCGGCTGCCCAACACTCCCGAAACCCAAGCAATCCGTGATGACATACAAGCTTATCTGACGGCTGCTATGGCTCAGACCGCAGAGATGAATCAAGCTCGGGCTCCATCCGTTTCTGTCGAATCAAGCCACAGCCGCCAATACTCCAGTCGCTCACAGCCACTCAATCGACGTGGCTCGCGCAATAACGACCCATCGGACAACTGTCAAGGCGGAAACGACGGTCATGATGGTGGTCGAGACGACAACCGCCACTGGGAGGATAACCGCCACGACGTTCGAGGCGACAACCCCCGAGATAACCGCGACAATCGCCGTGATAACCACGGTCATAGGGCTAATCCAGATGGCAATCGAGATCGCCGCGATGGCAATAACGATCTCCGCCATTACCTTGTCGGACGTGATCTGCGCGCTCGCATCAACCAGAGAGCCAACGATCGTGCATCCCATGAAAGCTATCGCCATATGGAATATGACACTGCCCACGGCCCGCCGGGTTTAAAGCAGTTCACTCCACACCTTCGCCAAGTCATATGGCCCAAGAATTTCAAACTCGAGAAACTTCAGAAGTACGACGGCAAGGAAAACCCCAAATTATGGGTCATGCTCTATGAAACTGCGTGCCGCTCAGCCATGGCTGACGAGCATGTCATGTCTAACTACTTCCCAGTCGCTGTTGGTCATGCAGGTCACCAATGGCTGGTTAGCTTGCCAGCGAACTATTTTGACTCTTGGCAGGAGCTCAAGCAGGCCTTCATCGACAATTTCATCGCTACTTGTGAACAACCCTGGCAACAAGTACGATCTGCAACGGATCCGAGATCAGAAGGATGAACCACTGCGCGAGTATGTTCGGTGTTTTTTGGAGATGCGCATCAAGGTCCCATCAATCTCTGACAACAAAGCAATCGAGGCTTTTGTCACCGGCCTCCGTTTCCACGATGCCCTGAGAGACAAGCTCCTCCGGAAGAGACCCGAATCGGTCATAGCGCTTTTGGCCACCGCTAAGAAATATGCGGACGCTGACGACGCTAAAAAGATAATCGTTGAAGAAGCAGCAAGGGTTCCACGCTCCGACCACCCCCCACACCGTGACGATTACCGTGGCAATCGTGGTCGGAACGACAATTTTGACCGCCGCAACCAGCGCAACGACTCCCGCGACCACCGTGATCAACGTAATCAGCGGCGCAACCGCCGTGACGATTACAGGAGCAAGCGCGCTCGGGAAGACGATGGCGAGGTCAATACTGTGAAAAAGGGCGGCGGACGTCGTAACTACGAGGACGACTACGCCAAAGCATTGAAGGGGCCCTGCCAGCTCCATCCTAAGTCGAACCACACCATGGAGAATTGCCGCGTCCTCAAGACTATCTACACGCATCAACAGGCTCTGGATACGTCCAACAAGCCTAACGACGTGGGGGAACAGCGCAACGAGGACAACGACGACGACGATGCAGATCCTCGTCATAAATACATCAAGCCGACTGATCGCGTGCACACCATCATCGGCGGCAAGGTGTCCATCAAGACCAAACGAGAACGCAAGCTGCTCGCCCGCACTTGCTTGAACGTGGCAAACACCGACAACCTTCTCACCGATCCGCGGCTTCCTCCGTGGTCTCACCGTGAAATCTACTTCAGCAGGAAGGACCAATGGGCCGCCATACCCGAGCCAGGGCGTTTTCCCCTGGTCCTCGATCCTTGTATCAACAAGGTTCAATTCGACAGGGTACTAATCGACGACGGATAGCTCCATTGATATACTGTTCAAGAACAGCCTGCCCGCTCTGAAAATAGCCCAGGCGGACCTGAAGCCGTACGAGGCACAGTTCTGGGGCGTTCTCCCCGGACAGAGCTCCACACCTCTCGGGCAGATCATGCTACCTGTGCAATTCGGGACTCCGGACCACTTCCGCACCGACTACGTCAACTTTGTGGTCGCTGATTTCGACGGCACCTACCATGCTATTCTTGGTCGACCGTCGCTCACCAAGTTCATGGCCATACCTCATTACAGGTATCTGGTGCTCAAGATGCCTACTGAGAAAGGAGTTTTAACCCTCAGGGGCAACAGTATACGCAGCTTATACCTGCGAGGACGATAGCTTCAAAATAGCAGAGGCCCACTGACCTCTCTATTCGCATGGCCGAGACCATGCTCGATGCTAAGAAGACCTCGGCTGACCACCTGGAGATCCCAGAGCTCGAGGCTCCACGCAAGAACATCAGGTCCAAGGATCACAAGACAATCCAGCTGGTCGAGGGCGATCCCAGCAAAACGGCCCTCATCGGGGCCGACCTGGATCCCAAATAGGAAGACGTGCTCGTCAGGTTCTTGAGGGGCAACGTGGATGTGTTTGCATGGAAACCTTCCGACATGCCCGGTGTACCTCGGAACTTGATTGAGCACTCCTTAAATGTCAATAGCAAGGCCAAACCAATCAAGCAGAAGCTACGACGGTTCGCTCGTGACAAAAAGGAGGCAATTAGGGTAGAAGTTACATGGCTTTTGGTAGCCTGGATTTATCAAAGAAGTGTATCATCCGGAATGGTTAGCCAACCCGGTTCTTGTACGCAAAAAGAATAATGAATGGAGAATGTGCGTTGATTACACTGATCTCAACAAACACTGCCCTAAGGACCCCTTCGGCTTACCTCGCATAGACGAGGTTGTAGATTCAACCGCCGGTTGCGAACTGCTTTCCTTTCTCGATTGCTACTCTGGTTATCACCAGATCGCTCTCAAAAAGGATGACCAGATCAAGACATCTTTCATCACACCTTTTGGCGCCTACTGCTACACGACTATGTCGATCGGGCTGAAAAACGCCGGGGCTACCTACCAACGCGCTATACAGGCCTGCCTCAATGACGAAATAAGAGATGGCCTTGTCGAGGCTTATGTCGATGATGTAGTTGTCAAAACCAAGGAAGCACATACCCTTGTTGACAATCTGGAACGCACCTTCAGCAGCTCTTAAAATGTTCCAATGGAAATTAAACCCAAAGAAGTGCATCTTTGGTGTCCCTTCTGGCATATTGCTTGGCAACGTCGTCAGTTATGACGGCATACGCCCTATCCCAAGAAAGTCAAAGCTGTCTTAGACATGAAGCCCCCAAAAAAGGTGAATGATGTCCAGAAGCTTACCGGCTGCATGGCTGCTCTAAGCCGTTTCATATCAAGATTAGGAGAAAAAGGACTACCGTTCTTCAAACTGCTCAAAGCATCCGAGAAGTTTGAGTGGTCGGAAGGAAGCGGACGCCGCCTTCACGCAGCTAAAACAATACCTCACATCACCTCCGGTACTCACTGCTCCCAGAGAAGACGAAACTCTCCTACTTTACATTGCGGCAACCGACCGGGTGGTTTCCACTACAATGGTGGTCGAGCGCGACGAGCCAGGGCCACGCCTACAAGGTACAGCGGCCAATTTATTTCATTAGTGAGGTACTCAACGAATCCAAGACCAGGTACCCACAGATTCAGAAACTGCTCTACGCCATACTGATAACATCCCGAAAGTTGAGACATTACTTCGACGGATATCGTGTGGTGGTGATAACCGAGTATCCTTTGGCGGACATCATTCGCAATAAGGATGCGAACGGGCGCATCGTCAAATGGGCAATGGAGCTATGCCCCCTTTCCTTGGAATTTGCAAGCCGTACTACAATCAAGTCTCAGGCACTCGTCGATTTCATCGTCGAGTGGACAGACTTAAGCACGCCTGCCTCTCCGGGATCCGACGAATATTGGACGATGTACTTCGACGGTTCTCTCAACATCGACGGTGCGGGAGCAGGAGTTCTTTTCGTGTCACCGTCCAAGGAGCAGCTCCGGTACGTCCTCAGGATTTATTTCCCAGCATCTAATAATGCCGCCGAGTATGAAGCATGCCTGCATGGTCTACTGCATTGCGGTTGAACTTGGAGTTAAACGTCTCTATGTCTATGGAGATTCGGCTCTAGGTCATCAACCAACTCAACAAGGACTGGGACACGACCAGTGAAAAGATGGATGCATATTGCAAATCGATAAGAAAGCTGGAAGGCAGGTTCTATGGCATCGAGTACATACACGTGGTCCGGGACAAGAACCAGGCAGCGGATGCGTTGTCAAAGTTAGGATCATCCTGCGCCAAAATCCCACATGGCGTATTCGTCCAAGACCTGCTCACGCCTTCCATTGAAGACGAAGATTCAACGACCGACAAAGTTTTAGACCAGCAATTAGTGGCTACGGTTCCGGCGCCGAGCACAACCGAGCCGCTTCCGACCACTCATGAGCCGGACTGGAGAACACCTTTCATCAAGTACTTAACAGATGGTAGCGGTTATATCGATCGAACAGAAAATGAGCGCCTGATGCGTCGTAGTAAGCAGTATCTGCTCGTCGACGGCAAGTTGTGGCGCAAAAACGCTAAGGAGGAAATCTTGATGAAGTGTATAACCCAGGAGGAAGGCGAGCATCTCCTAGACCAAATCCACTCTGGCTCCTGCGGCAACCACGCGGCCTCAAGAACACTGGTCGGTAAGGCTTTCCGAGCAGGGTTCTATTGGCCGTCAGCAGTGGCCGACGCAGAGAAGCTAGTCCGCCGCTGTGAGGGTTGTCAGTTCTTCTCCAAGAGAATCCATGTACCAGCACATGAGATCCAGACGATTCCAGCCTCTTGGCCCTTCGCATGCTGGGGACTGGACATGATCGGGCCTTTCAAACCAGCTCCTGGGAAATTTACATGCGTCTTCGTGCTAATTGATAAGTTTTCTAAGTGGATAGAATACATGCCTCTGGTACAGGCATCCTCAGAGAAAGCTGTCACATTCCTCGACCAGGTCATCCACCGTTTCGGCGTGCCCAACAGCATCATTACTGATCTGGGTACTCAATTCACCGGGAACGCTTTTTGGGACTTCTGCGATGAAAGGAGCATAGTTGTAAAATACGTCTCGGTGGCGCATCCTAGAGCTAATGGACAAGTCGAGCGGGCAAATGGCATGATCTTGGACGCATTGAGGAAGAGGATGTACAGAGAAAACGATAAAGCTCCTAGAAGATGGCTCAAGGAGTTACCAGCCGTGGTCTGGGGCCTCCGAACTCAGCCCAGTCGTAACACCGGCGTCTCGCCATACTTTATGGTTTACGGCGCTGAGGCAGTCCTCCCACCAGATATAGCTTTCAGATCAGCACGGGTAGAGAACTTCGACTGAAGGCAAGGTCAATGAAGTACGGGAGCTAGAAGTCAACAGCGCAGAGGAGAAAAGGCTAGATTCTTGCGTACGCACGGCCAAATACCTTGCTGTTTTGCGCAGGTACTACAACAAGAACGTTAAAGAGCATTTCTTCGTGGTCGGGGACTTAGTCCTGAAGTGGAAGTCGAACCAGGCTGGTGTCCACAAACTCGCAACCCCATGGGAGGGACCCTTCATGATCAAGGAAGTCACACGTCCAACGTCTTACAGGTTAGCTCATCTGGACGGCACGGACGTACCGAACTCATGGCACATCGACAAGCTTAGACGTTTCTATGCTTAACTACTGAGATATGTACTCTACTTGTATTTTCGATTTACTTTACTAAAGCAACTATGATTTCTCCGACCACTCCAATGTGTCACTCCGAATTTTATGGTTATTCCAACTTAAGCCAGTACAAGCCGACCACCACTCCTTCTACGGTTTTTCGGAGCAGGCCCTGTCTCCGGTTCCTCCCAACACGTGCACGGGATCCGCTCTCTACGTTGCGGGTGATCGGCAGGTCCCCCCTGGTCTGACTTGTCTGCGTCCACGTGTGCACAGGTCATAGTACCTCACACTCCGACCACATGCCAGACTAGGGCCGCACAAACTTTTCAGGATGACGTGTCGAGCAAAACGGTACAACTAAACAGAACGTTAACACGTTCCCACTTAGTTACACCAACAAAAAATTTTAAGCTTAAAGTGCTGTTTTGTATAAAACAAACAAGCTTATAATGATATACAGTTACGTTATTACAAGCTTGCCTGAAGAGGCTCAAGTTTACAATAACACAACTATGTCCTCCTTCTACAGCTCTAAGCCTATTACATTGGCTGATCGGGGCGCATGGCATTTACTGCTCGCCGCCTCTGATAACCTACTCGAGTCTCGGGGACTCTTGAGCTAGTCAAGCTGAAGGGGATGGCCCCGCCGGTGCCTGGCTGGTCGAGACCGCAGGCTTCGTTGGTTGGCTTGCAGCTGATGGCATTTCCAGCTGGCTTGTCGATGGCATACCCTGCACAGGTGCTGTCACACCTCCGCACAGGTTAATATCGCCAATTATCTTTGATGACAAGTCCAGCTAGGGCCGTCCGAAGCTCTTCGGCCTTGTCTGGGTCTATCTCCTTCGGGTACCCAGCCTCCAAGCGTTTGAGATCGATCAGGGGATAGTGAGCACGCACCATGCTTAGCACATGGGCACCCGTGTACTCACCCGCCTCCTTCACGAAGTCTTGGAACCATCCCCATGCTTGCTTGCATCTCTCGACCAGTCCGAGCTGGGGTGTCCTTAGCTCTTCCTCTGTGAGCGCCGGGTCGATAAGGTCGAGGACGGGCACAATGCCAGTTGCCATTTCTTGGCACCGCTTGTTCCACGTGTCCCGCTCCTCGCTGGCCTTAAGGCATTGTGCTTTCCAGTCGTCACGTTCCTTGATCACGGCCTCCAGGTGCCTCTTGGCATTTACTTTCAAAACTAAAAACAGTACAAGACATCAAACGTGATGACACGACAAGGCAAGGTGGGCAATAGGATGAGAAAGGTGGTCTAGGAGTGCTTACTTTTCAGGTCGTCCTTCATTCTGGTAGTGTGGTCTTGGAGTTCCGACTGGCTGCGCGCCAGTTTCTCAGTTGTCCTCCTTTAGGCGACCACATTCTGCAAGCACACGGCTGTTCTCCCCCTGGAGGCGGGTCACTTCGGCTTCTAAACCTGCATTACAGCTATTACTGCCAAGAACACAATAACACAAGTCCCGCACTTGCTATGATACGGTGAAAACTTACTTGTTCTCTCCCGCTCTTTGTTATTGAGCTGGCCGACCAGGTTTTGGTTCTGTGTTTCTCGGTCTGTCCTCTCCTGGTCGGCGGCTTCAAGTTGGCGCCGTAGGCGTTCCACTTCAGCCGTCAGCTCCTTATTGGTCGTTGTGATTCCTTCTATCTGGTCGAAGCACCTTTTTCGGTATCTTGCAGTTTTCATCAAATCCTGCATACAGACAAGCTACGTCAGACAGTTCGACTACAAAACAGGGTCAAGGACTCAAGCCAAAATGTACCTGGACTTCTAGTCACCAGACGCTTGGCCGCCCGTTCGACTCTTAAGGTCTCTTCGACCTCTAGGATTTCCTCGTGCATGACCCATTCGTCGTTCCGATAGCGCGACACATATACATGTTGTCGCCTATCTTGGGGGCGGCCCAGGACCTCTTCCACTTCTTCTTCTTCAGCCTCCTATTCAGGAGGCGGCGCTGGTCTGGAGTTTGCAGACTCCACGACCACTAGGGCTTTTCCACGAGCCGTCGCGTCGGAAAAAAGCGTTCTGGGCCACTTCTGGCTGCTGCTCCTCGGTTAGATCCAGCTCCCTTGGCGCCATGGTATCCGCCTCAGCAGGGTTCGTGCTCGGAGCACTTGTACTCTGCTCGGTTGTTCCCTTGACCAGCTGCTCGGGGACGGGCGTCTGGTCGTCCGCCTGCTGAGGCCCAAGCGGAGTCTCTACTATGGGCTCCTCCACGACTGGCTGCTGGGCAGTTTGACCCGCCGTTGTTGGCGAAGACGTGCCGCACCCAGCTAGCTGGTCGGGGCTCTTGGTGGATGCCGATCTAATGCATCGGAGACATACTCAGAAGATAATAGTATACAATGCAAAATGCAAGCTTACATCAAAAGTATGGATACTTACAGCTTCGACTTGCGGAATGATGTGGCGAAAGAACGTCTTCTCGACCGCCCCTGCTCTGCTTGCTCGGCAGTTTCCGACGGGACTCTTTCCACCTCCGGCACAGGCGATGGGGTATGATGCTTGACGTTTCCTTCGTCTGTCCTCTGGGTTGCAGTGGTCGGTGCTGTGACCACTGCTGGCCCAGAAGAGCCACCCTGCTCCGTGGGTCCCACCTCCCTTCTCCTCTTTCGAGGGACAAGCCGGAAGATGTCCGCATCCTCTGCTTCGTCGTCTGACAGAGGGAAGATGGCTTGGCGTCGTTTGCCGGCAGCCGGACGCTTGCCAGCGGCTCTAGTTGATGCGTCGTCCACATTCTCGAGTACCACCCAGTGGACGTCGTCCGTCCTGGCGCTGGTCTAGGGCGGCTGGGCCGGTAGCTTGCGGCCATTCTACACCAGGAGGGGCTGACACGAACACTGCTGCCCGGTCACGACCATTACACTGAGACACAAAATGGAGACAAACAGTTATTTTCTTGCTACAACATGACTCTACAGTTAAAAGGAGGTGTCATTTACCTTTGGGGGAGGTCATGCCAACTTGAAGGCGTGCTCGATGGCGGGTAGCGCGACATAATTGGGATCGGCCAGGTTGAACAGCTCTCCAATCCTGGCCTTGATTTCCATCTTAGTCGAGCGGCTCCTTCCTGGTCCTCGTTGGATCAGCGCCTCCTTGGTACTCGAAGCCAGGATGAATCCTTTTCTGGCAGGGCTGAATTCTTCGGCTGATGAAGTTGCCGACAACGCTCGGGCCATCAAGCCTTCCCCA
Organism: Miscanthus floridulus; assembly: GCF_019320115.1. Classification (NCBI taxonomy): domain Eukaryota; kingdom Viridiplantae; phylum Streptophyta; class Magnoliopsida; order Poales; family Poaceae; genus Miscanthus; species Miscanthus floridulus. The sequence continues at coordinate 72,837,758 of NC_089592.1, forward strand.
CGGGATCATCCCGAGCAGTTCGGCGATCTGATCCAAGTTCTCGGGCTTCTCCGACCTAGCTACTCTTCTTCTCTGGAATCAGCCCCACATCGCACAGAGTGATGGTGTTCGGTTCTTCACGGATGTAGAACCACTTCTTGTACCACTCGTCCAATGAGGTGTTCCAGGGGCAGTGCAGGTATTGAGCTTTCATGCCGTCACGCAGGTTCAGGTAGACGCCTCCGGCGATCTTCGAGCCACCTGCTCCCTTTCTTCCGAAGACAGAACAGGTGGCGAAAGAGGTTCGAAATGGGGCTGGAAGCCACCATAAGCCTCGCAGAGATGGATGAAGGTGGAGACAAGAAGAATCGAGTTGGGATGCAGATTGCAAATCCCAATCTCGTAGTACAAGCAGAGACCCTGAAGGAAAGGGTGCACTGGAATCCCAAAACCCCATTTGAAAAAGTCTTCAAAGACCACAATCTCACCTGGTTGTGGATCGGGGAAGCTTTCTCCTTCCGGCGCACGCCATCCCGCAAGTGCCTTGTTGTGGAGCACCCCCATGGCGACGAGGTCCTCGATGGTCTGCTCATTGCTCCGCGACTTCCACCATTCCTTCGCCATGACCCCGCCTTTCTTCTGGGCGTCTCTCTTCGCCATTAGTTCGTCCTTACTAAGTGGGTGGATGCGGGAGACCGAAGGGATTTGGAGATGATTTTTGGGGGAATAGGGTTTGGCAGGAGGAAGAAGAAGGTTGCGGCGGCGGATGACAATGGGGAACGGTATGAGTAACTTACCAGATCTACATTATATAAAACAAAGAGCACCGTCGTTTCGTTCGCCCGAGAATATTGGGAGTCGTGCGCACGCGCCGCAGACGGTTGTTCACACAACCTCAAAATCTGCGCCAATAAACGCGCTCCTTCGTTAATAGTGTACGCGCCTCTTCGTTGATGGTGTTAGAGGGCCCACACTGACACACCTCAATACAGGTGTCAACCGACTGTTTGCCAAAAAAAAGAAGAAGAAGACAGAATGACGTACTATACCTATTTACTTTTTTGACCAGACGTGTCAGACTGGACTTGGCAGAGCATAGAGAAAAATAAGTACTCCAAATAATAGTATAAGCAGCGAAAGTGATCGTGGACTGCCCAGACCACTACTGTGCTCGGGGACTGTCCAGACCACTACTATGCTTGGATACTGCCCAGACCACTTTTGTGCTCGGGGACTGCTTCGACCATGGCCGTGCCCGGGGACTGCTCCGACCATTACCATAGTCAGGAACTACTATGACCACCGCTGTGCTCGGGGACTCTCTCGATAACTTCTTATAGTTTTGCTCTCCTTGGCTACATGTGATTTGTACTCACATACAGATGAGAGACATTTATTTGGACCTTGCTACAAGGCTCATACTTCGCCTTCCAGCAAGCTCGAGGACTACGTCGGTACGATGCACCTGCCGGTGTATCTTATTTTGCCTGTACGGCAATTGGATTCTTAACTTCAGCGGATTTTTTTAGACCCTAGCACCACGTGCCTACGTCACCTACTACCAGGCTCGGGGACTAAGTGGGCACACTTCACCTTGCGGTGAATGTGTTTGTTTTTCGACCCCTACGCTCCTGATGTTTAAGGACGCTATGCTTCAAGACCATTTACATTTCTTTTCAGAAATACAAGTGGGCACACTTCTCAGGACAGAAATCTTTTTCTTTTTTCTTAAGAGCACCATACATTCTTCGGACAACCTACTTCTCCGGTGATGACGGTGGTCGGAGGCGTCAAGGATTCAAGCCTCGCTTGTCGGAGAAGGTTAAAATGGCGTGTCACAGCATAATACATGATGCTCGGGGACTAGCTGTGGGGGTATTAACCCCTATACCCTTACGGCTAAGCTTGGGCTGGCCCGGATCGATGGTTTCAGTTCACTCGAAAGATGATGTGCGGCCCAGTTAACCTGATCGGAGTCCCGCACAAGGAATCAAGATGGATTTGGCGACCAAGCAGGATCCTGGTCGGTTAGAATAGGAATCCTTATCCGGCCACATATGGCAATTGTAACTGACTAGGATTAGTTTCCAGATCTGTAACCCTGCCCCCCGGACTATATAAGGCGGGCAGGGGACCCCTCTAAAAAGACATCTTTCATTAACATACAACAATACAAATCAGACGCAGGACGTAGGTATTACGCCTTCTTGGCGGCCGAACCTGGATAAAAACTCGTGTCTGTCTTGCGTCACCGTCTTGTTTTGGGGCTTGCGCATCTGTCTGCCGATAATCTACTACCTTGGGCATACCCCTAGGTAGACTGCCGACCATATTTCATCGACACATATACACTGGAATTTTTTTTTATCTGTTCCTTTGGCGCTTTATTTCTTATAATAGTTAGCGCAACAGAGAATAATGCCCGTCTGAACGCCGTGTGCGATGTGCCATGAAAATTAGCTAAGTATACGTTTGGGTTTGTGATCGATACACACATTTGTTGACGTACATATGTATGCAAGTGACAACCAACAAAGTTTCGCTATTGTATCAAAGCATGCACGTAGGAATAAAAGAAAACATGAACAACATGTATGTACGGTTACCATGATCGTTGCCTAAAACATATGTACGTAGTGTTTCATGCATGGAGATCGATGGAATAGGATCGGAGCAAGCATAGCTAGCGTACCTCAGGGCGGCCGGCGGTGTGGCCGCGCGTCTAGCCGGGGCGAGGGTACTGGTGGTGTGGCCGCACGTCTGGCCGGGGCGAGGGTACCGGCGCGGTGTGGCCGCGCGCGCGCGTCTGGCTGGGGCGGCAAGAGTACCGGTGGTGTGGGCGCGCCTTGCGTTTGGCCAGGGCGTCTGGGCAGCAGCTGGCGCCATGAGGTCGTCGGCGCGTGGGGTGGCGTGGGGACCGTGGATGTGCGTGAGGCGGTGGCGACGACCGACGTTGGGCGGGGTGGTGGTGCGGTGTCCTCGGTGTGGCGGGCCGAGTGGCGTGGGCGCAGGGGGAGAGGAATCGGCGAAGAACGCAAGGAAGAAGATGGCAGTGCTATATATATGCCATATCCCTTTACTCCCGGTGCCATCCCCCCACCGGGAGTAAAGGTCCTTTACTCCCGGTGTGTGTTACCAACCAGGGTAACACACACCGGGAGTAAAGGTTTTTTTTGGCGGGCCACGAAACTGCAGGCCACCTTTACTCCCGGGTGGGCTTCCAACCCAGGAGTAAAGATGGGCTGCAGTTTCGTTTCCCGCGTGTTTGAAGCAATAGTCTTGTTAAATACAATAGAAATGCAATAGTTTTTGTTAAATACATAGTAAATTAAATAAAAGGCATAAAATTATTTTGTTAAAAATATAGATTTTCTTTTTCTTTATTGCACATAGGAAAAATCTATAACCTAACTTTTTTTATTTTTTTGTTACAATTATAAAACATAATGTAACTAATATTTATTATTTCGTTAATGCAAAAATGTAGTGTTTAATTAAAATTATTAAAACTATTGGTTTTGGACAGGAAATTTGTTTTACATCATTTTAACGTTAATATTTTAATTTTTCATCACTCAATATCCTAATTTACCTTTTTGAGAGAGAAATCCCACCAAATCAAACATTGATTTAATTTGAAACATGACATAATAAACATCTGAATTCACAATTATTACATAATATCTCAAACACACACTATATTAAATCACTATATCATCAAGTGGGCACAGCAGTGAACTTCTTCTTTACGTATGTCCCTTGGTTATGATCACGTCGTAACCATGGAGTGTCCTCATCATTTACCAAGATGCTAGGGTCTTTGTTCACTTTGAATGGTGGAATTCGGTCATCCTTTTCATAATCTTCTAACATGTCTGACTTGTCCTCAATTCCCACGATGACTCTTTTCCCTGAAAGAACTATGTGGCGATTTGGCTCTTTGGTTGAGTCATTATCGTTTTTCCCTCTTTTTGGTTTGGTAGACATATCATTGACATAGAACACCTGATTCACATCCTTGGCAAGGACGAATGGTTCGTATTTGTACCCAATATTACTAAGGTCTACTATTGTCATTCCATACTCGTTGTCTACTGTTATCCCACCTCCGGTCACCTTGACCCATTGGCACTTGAACAATGGGATCTTCAAAGTAGGTGCATATTCTAGTTCCCATATTTCATCTATGTGTCCATAATATGTCTGCTTTTTCCCATTCGGGTCTGTGGCATCTATGCGGACACCACTGTTTTGGTTGGTACTCCTTTTATCTTGGGCTACTATGTAGAATATGTTCCCATTTATCTCGTACCCTTTGTATGTGACGATATGCCATGATGGTTGCATAGCCAATAAATACAGTTGCTCATGGATGCTCTCATCACCTTGATATTTTTTTCGCAACCAACCGCCAAAAGTTTCCATGTGCTTACGCGTAATCCAAGCTTCAGTCTTCCCTGGAAACTCGGATCGTAAGAGATCCTTGTGTGTCTCAATATATGGATCTACCAAAGAGGAGTTCTGTAGAACTGTGTAGTGCGCTTTATTTAAATAATCATCATCCATACCAATATATGTTTTCCTCCCTAGTGTCCCCTTTCCGCTTAATCTCCCCTCATGTCTCGATTCAGAACACCAATCGAGTCAAGGTCAGGGATAAAGTCAACACAGAACTCAATGACATCTTCTGTTCCATAGCCCTTGGCGATGCTTCCTTCTGGGCGAGCACGGTTGTGAACATATTTCTTCAGGACTCCCATGAATCTCTCTAAGGGGAACATGTTGTGTAGGAACACAGGACCGAGAATGAAAATCTCCTTGACTATGTGAACTAGGAGGTGTGTCATGATATCAAAGAAGGAAGGAGGGAACACCAACTCAAAGCTGACGAGACATTAAACCACATCATTCTGTAGTTTAGCTAGATCAGTTGGATCAATTGCCTTCTAAGAAATTGCATTGAGGAATGCACATAGCTTCATGGTGGCTAGACGTACATTTGGAGATAGAATTCCTCTTAATGCAACTAGAAGTAATTGTGTCATGAGAATGTGACAGTCATGGAACTTTAAGTTATAGAATTTCTTCTCTAGCACATTTATAATACCCTTTATATTTGAGGAGAATCCAGATGGTACCTTAATGTTGCTTAAGCATTCAAACATGATTTCCTTCTCCTCTTTGCTTAGAGTGTAGCTGGCAGGACATAAGTAATGGCGTCCATCATCTGTCTTCTCTAGATGCAGGTTGTCTCTTTCTCTCAAACAATGTAGGTCCTGTCGTGCTTCAAATGTGTCCTTAGGCTTTCCATACACACCCATGAAGCCTAGCAGTTTCACACAAAGATTCTTCGTTAGGTGCATCACGTCAATCGAGCTACGGACCTCTAGGACTTGCCAATAGGGTAGGTCCCAAAATATGGACTTCTTCTTCCACATGGGTGCGTGACCATTAGCGTCGTTCGAAACAGGTTGGCTGCCATGTCCTTTTCCAAAGACTACTTTCACATCATTGACCATATCGAGTACATCCTCACCGGTTCGGTTGCGAGGCTTGGTCAGGTGGTCTGCCTTTCCTTTAAAATGCTTGCCTTTCTTTCTTACGGGGTGATTTGTAGGAAGAAATCGACGATGGCCAAGGTACACGACCTTTTGACATTTTTTCAAGAATACACCTCTAATATCACCGAAGCAGTGTGTGCATGCATTATATCCCTTGTTTGACTGTCCTGAAAGATTACTTAGAGCAAGCCAATCATTGATTGTTACGAACAACAATGCTCGCAGATCAAAGTGTTCCTATTTATACTCATCCCACACATGTACACCTTCTTTATTCCACAAAATGAGAAGTTTGTCAATAAGTGGTCTTAGGTACACATCGATGTCATTGCCAGGTTGCTTCGGGCCTTGGATGAGCACAGGCATCATAATGAACTTCCGCTTCATGCATAACCAAGGAGGAATGTTGTAGATACTTAGAGTAATAGGCCAAGTGCTATGACTACTGTTCTGCTCTCCAAAAGGATTGATACCATCTGTACTTAAAGCAAACCTTAAGTTTCTTGCGTCATTTGCAAACTCCAAGAATTCTCTGTCGATTGCTCTCCACTGGGACCCATCAGCAGGGTGTCTCAACATATTGTCTACCTTACGGTCTTCTTTGTGCCATCGCAATAATTTTGCATATTCTTTGTTTCTGAACAGACGTTTCAAGCGTGGTATTATAGGAGCATACCATATAACCTTGGTAGGGATTTTCTTCCGCAGACGTTCGCCCTCAACATCACTAGGGTCATCTCGCCTAATCTTATACCGCGATGCATGGCATACCGGGCATGCATCCAATTTCTCGTACTCTTTGCCACGGTATAGGATGCAGTCATTAGGACATGCATGTATCTTCTCGATTTCTAGCCCCATAGTACAGACAACTTGTTTTGCTTCGTAGGTTGTGGTGGGCAATTCATTGTCCTTCGGAAGCATCTTCTTTTGGATTTTTAGTAACTCTCCAAATCCCTTGTCAGATACACCATTCTTTGCCTTCCATTGCAGCAATTCTAGTGTGGTTTCCAACTTTTTCTGCCCTGCATCATAAGTTGGGTACAACAATTTCTTGTGATCTTCTAGCATCCGCTCGAACTTGATCTTCTCCTTTTCACTTTCACATTCTCTTTGTGCGTCACGAATGACCTGACAAAGATCATCAGCCGGATCATCTTCTGCGGCTACCTCTTCTTCAGCTTCTCCCATTGCAGTATCATTGAAGCACGCACCATCAGGAATAATATCATTGTCGTCCCATTGTTCTTCTTCACCTTCTTCCATTACAACACCGGTTTCTCCGTGCTTCGTCCAACAAATATAGTTTGACATGAAACCCAACTTGAACAAGTGTGAATGAAGAGTCTTTGAGCAAGGATATTCCACCATATTCTTACATATAGCACATGGGCAGCACATAAAACCGTCGCGTTTGTTTGCCTCGGCCGCACGTAACAAAGAATGCACGCCGTCAATGAACTCTTGGGAGCGGCGATCAGCATTGTACATCCAATGCCGGCTCATCTGCATTACATGACATAAATACCATATTAAAACCTAGATCATAATTAATTATTTATACAACATGCGTGCCACCATAAAAGATACAAATTTATGAAAGCATCGCTACAATATAGACAATCCCAACTATCACTAAAAGAACTAAAGCTAAAATACATTTCAGGAGCACAAGGATTTCGCGACCAATCTCAACTAAAACAGACAAATCCCCCAATTGTGCAACATCTTTAGGCTTCTTCGGCTGAATCACTGCCTCATTAGCCGCCGTATCTGCCTGTTGTGCAAGATATTTTTGCACGAGTTCAACATAGTCTTCCTCCCAGTAGAAGCCTAAACATCGTCCACTGCCATCCCACTAAAATTAAAACGAAAAATTAGAACTTTAATCACAACCATCATGAAAATAGGTATAAACTAACCATAATCATTAAATACGATAAAATAACTCACATTGCGATCTGGACACTTGTAGAAGATATGATCCTTGTTGGGACCCTCCTTCTTCACTCGGTACTCCATCACAATCTTCGTCTCATCACGACACTTGCCGCATGGAATGAGAGGGAGGCCCATCCTAAGTCGCTTTGGAAACTCATAAGAGGCCGAGGACCCGAAAGCAGTTGCCATCTACTCTCTAAACTTATTTTTTAATACACTATAAATTTCTCATTTTATAAACAAATAAAATTAAGAAACTATAAAATTATCTATCTCTAAACAATGATATTTTTAATGGTCATTGTGTTCTCGTCTTTTATTGCGGCAGGTAAGTAATTCACATGATATTTCCGCAAATTAACAGAAGAATGAGAGTGTACACACATAACAATCGATTATCGTTTATATTTATATATATACTACGTTTGGGTATAGTGATTGACAGACTACTGCGACGATATCGGGACGTGTGAATAAATAACTATCCGTACTAGTTAACCTTGCTTACGTGATCATCTCGGCGAGCATTTCTCCACCGGACGACACCGTACTTGGCCACGGAAGAGCTCCAATTCTACGAGGAATGGAACACGGTCTTCCACGACTGTTGCTGCTCTCCCTCATAGAATCAAAGCTCCTCCTTGATGTCCGTTACCGCTCGGCAGAGAACATGCTCGCCGAAATGAACACGGTCTGCTAGTTCAACTAGTACGGATTTTCTATAATTTTCTAACTATTTTCTAAGTTTTTATTTCATAAAAAGTTAAAATAAAAAGTACGGTGATTGACAGACTACTGCGACGATATTGGGACATGTGAATAAATAACCATCCGTACTAGTTGAACTTGCTTACGTGATCATCTCGGCGAGCATTTCTCCACCGGACGACACCATACTTGGTCAAGGAAGAGTTCCGATTCTACGAGGAAGGGAACACGGTCTTCCACGACCGTTGTCGCTCTCCCTCGTAGAATCAAAGCTCCTCCTTGATGTCCGTTACCGCTCGACAGAGAACATGCTCGCCGAGCTGAACACGGTCCACAAGTTCAACTAGTACGGATTTTCTATAATTTTCTAACTATTTTCTAAGTTTTTCATTTCATAAAAAGTTAAAATAAAAAGTATGGTGATTGACAGACTACTGCGACGATATCGGGACATGTGAATAAATAACCATCCGTACTAGTTGAACTTGCTTGCGTGATCATCTCGGCGAGCATTTCTCCACCGGACGGCACCGTACTTGGTCAAGGAAGAGCTCCGATTCTACGAGGAAGGGAACACGGTCTTCCACGACCGTTGTCGCTCTCCCTCGTAGAATCAAAGCTCCTCCTTGATGTCCGTTACCGCTCGACAGAGAACATGCTCGCCGAGCTGAACACGGTCCACAAGTTCAACTAGTACGGATTTTCTATAATTTTCTAACTATTTTCTAAGTTTTTCATTTCATAAAAAGTTAAAATAAAAAGTATGGTGATTGACAGACTACTGCGACGGTATCGGGACATGTGAATAAATAACCATTCGTACTAGTTGAACTTGCTTGCGTGATCATCTTGGCGAGCATTTCTCCACCGGACGGCACCGTACTTGGTCAAGGAAGAGCTCCGATTCTACGAGGAAGGGAACACGGTCTTCTACGACCGTTGTCGCTCTCCCTCATAGAATCAAAGCTCCTCCTTGATGTCCGTTACCGCTCGACAGAGAACATGCTCGCCGAGCTGAACACGGTCCGTAAGTTCAACTAGTACGGATTTTCTATAATTTTCTAACTATTTTCTAAGTTTTTCATTTCATAAAAAGTTAAAATAAAAAGTACGGTGATTGACAGACTACTGCGACGATATCGGGACATGTGAATAAATAACCATCCGTACTAGTTGAACTTGCTTACGTGATCATCTTGGCGAGCATTTCTCTACCGGACGACACCGTACTTGGTCAAGAAAGAGCTCCGATTCTACGAGGAAGGGAACACGGTCTTCCACGACCGTTGCCGCTCTCCCTCGTAGAATCAAAGCTCCTCCTTGACGTCTGTTACCGCTCGGCAGAGAACATGGTCGCCGAGATGAACACGGTCCGCAAGTTCAACTAGCTACTTTAACATTCTTTTATGTAAATATGCAAGCTTGAAGTGATTTTGAGCTCAAATTGCTTACAAATGAAAAAAACCACAATAAAGGACCATATATATATAGTGAATAAAATGAGATAAGACAATGGTGAAAAATGAGAGTATGAGATTGGTAACCTTTACAACTGAAGAATCGACGGAGAAATCGAAGAAATCGACGGAGGAATCGAAGAATGGATGGAGGAACAATGGAGGGAGGGAGGAAGCAAGAACACTACTGCAGTGAGCTTTAAAATGTGCTGAGCTCGGGCTCGGGGAGGAAGGAGACGGCCGGGATATAAAGGAGGGACCTTTAGTCCCGGTTGGTGGCTCCAACTGGGACTAAAGGTAACTTTCCAACCCCGGGCGCAGCCATGGCCCGGGAGTAGACCTTTACTCCCGGTTGGAGCCACCAACCGGGAGTAAAAGTATACCTTTAGTCCCGGTTGGTGGCTCCAACCGGGACTAATGGTCCCTGCCACCTCTGTCTGACGCAGTAGCCGTTGGGCAGGGACCTTTAGTCCCGGTTGGAGCCACCAACCGGGACTAAAGGTATCTCTAGTCCCGGGCACAAAAAATTCCGGGACTAGAGCCCATTTTGACCGAGAATCAAAGGTCTGTTCTCTACTAGTGGTGGCCACCCCCAAACACAGTGAAGTTTTTAATACCTGTAGATATTTTAATTGCATAGCACAAAACATTACCATTTCATCCATTTTTAATGACAATATTGTGTTTTCACTGTGAATATACTAAATATATATGTAAAAACATTGAAAAGATTATTGAGGCATACACTTGAGATATATATATTTATCACATTTATGAGGTGTCATCATATTGTCTAACCTCCCTTAATCAAAAGTCCTGGTTCCACCACTGCATACAAATATTAATAAACTATCTATTTTATTGAATTTATTAATTGGGCTAGATTGACAGACGCACCTGCACTATGCTGGGCATCCAGTCCACGGGCTCTAGACCAGCGGTAGGGATGAGGGTGTGGTCTACCATGGACCGCGTTCACTGCGAAGGAGTATGTGTTCTTTTAATTATGGCCAGAGATCTTTGGATGGACGGCTAGGTATGCTTTCATGTATATCCGTATTTAGATGGTATATTTGAATTTATTTTCTTAAAGAAAAATGGTTGTATTTAGGTGTGACATAAGGGTGATGTCATCAAGCTAATAAGGAGCAAGGCACTTACGGGAAAAAAATTAGGTGAGGACCATCCATACCAGAAACTGATAGGTGGGCCACAATATTATTTTAAACATACATATGGTAAATGAGATACCTCATGGGCCACACGTCAGTCATACATCCCCACGATGTTTCCGTAGGGATGGTTGGCGCGTCTGCTTGGACTCCTCCAGCCCTCCACCTCACCCAGCTAGGCTTCAGCGTTCCTGAGGCCAAAGACGTGCATGCATATATCTGCAGAGCTTTCAAATACATGCATACTTCCTGACTGTTTATTTGTTAATTTGTCATCCGGTTTGACACATACTTGCACGGTTTGATAGAAACGACGGACACGGCTGCAATGGCTCACGTGTAGTAGTGATCGGAGCGAGTACGTCCTGGTCGTATAATCCATGCACGGCAAAAAGAGAACATGCTCTTGATTCTTTCTTGAAACAAAAAGAGTCGGAACGGCTAAGGAATCGGAACAACCAAACAACGGATCGAAAAAAATCGGAAGAGCTAGGCATGCGGGTTGGGATTGGACTTGATACGCAAATATGGACCGGTTCCAACGAAGCAAGACTATTATATAGACGGACCAAAAGTGGGGTATTTTATAGGAATAATAAAAACAACATGTTGACATTCACGTAGTTAGTTAGTTAGGAAGAACCAGACCAAAAATAGTGAGACAAAAAAAGAGAAGGAAATTTTGTCTCTTTATTAATAGATATAGATAGATATAGATATAGATTATACATTATATACAAGCCTGCTACTACCTAGGAGCTAGTATGTCCATCGCAAAGCGAAGTCACGGGACATGGCATGCACTCAAGTTGTTCACCGTTTGCTTATTTCTTACCACTACTGCTCCCTCCACATTAGTGATAACAATGGGTATCATAAAACCCAAGTAATCACTACGCCAGAACTAGGATAATCGGCAGTGATAAGGGTGGCCTGTCACAGCCTGCAAACCTGCATTGTTGCATCTGCAGACGGCCATGCATACCCAACCGCACAACATCAGCCTTGGCCCATCCGTCACTATCGGGGACGGCGGCCGATGTGACCATTGCGATGTGCGGAAAAAAACTGTTGCGAAGAAAAATTCCTGTGGGACCGAGATTTGATAATTTATGAGTAAATTATTAGAAATGGTTGGAGACAGCCTTATTTATTTCTTCTAATAGGAGTCGGGAAGCATCATCATTTTGAGAGGGAATTATTGGATACTCTTGAAGATGCTCTTGCTTTGCTTAATTGTTTTTTCTAAGTATCTCCTGAGAAGCTTTATAAGTTCTATGGATCTGGCCTCAGATCAAGTTTTTGATGATTTAGATTTCGTGAGCTAAATCTCCCAAACAACGGCCACGCGCTCGCGCACAACATATCACAAATCATCGGCCGCCGTGCGTGTGAAATCGGGTGCGGATTACCGGTCGGGTAGCATTACCTACGCTGGTACAGGTAGAGTAAACTTTCCTACCTATGTGCAGGTACTGGTAACACGATGAGTAAATTTTCGCCCGACGGGTGTGGATATGGGATAGTATCATCCATTGGGTATGTATCCGTTGCCATCCCTACTCCACGTACCTAATGGTCTAACTTTTGGGTAGGGATCGGAGTTCCACATGCAAAATCCCACATTCTAAAATGGACATATATAGATATGTTGTGTGGATTGAACACATAAGTAAATAATAAGCTGCCTCTGCAGAGTGATTGATTCAAGTATAATTTGAGTTTATAACAATTGAGTGCAATAGCGAATGTAGAGCGATCGTATATGTGAGTTTCTACGTTTATATATACTGTGTTTAATTTTCTCTACTTCCTTCTCGCTCTCCAGCTCTTCTCTCCATATATGGAGTTCAAAGCTTCAAACGTGCCATATCCATGACATGATGTGCATGTAGTTTTGATGACAATATAAGTGCATGCGTACATTGTGAATCTATATACACTAGTACAGAAACAAGCTGTACTCCTGGTTGGGAAACCTCTTCAGTCCTGGTTTTCCAATCGGGAGCACGAATCCGAGACTAAAGGGCCCCTCCTTTAGTCCCGGTTTCTCGCTCGGGACCTGGTCATTAAGAAATCCTGCTATGGTCTCTTGAACTGCTTTCAGTTGGTCACGTCGTATGACTTTTTCCTTCAACCATAGAGTCTTAAATAAAAGTTAAAGAAAAAGTATTAATATATATATATATATATATATATATATATATATATATATATATATATATATATATATATATATGGAGAGGCTATTCAGTAGCCGGCTACAAAATAAGTTATTCTATAGCCACCTCCATTTACTATAATTTTATATACTAATTTACCATAATGTCAATACATATTTATGATAGTTGGGTTACTATAACACATGGGGATATTTACCATAACATTATATTAAACCACTTAGTAAGGAGTTACTATAATCTCGTAAATTAACATAGTAATTATCATAACTCAAAGTGGCTACAGAATAAGTTATTCTGTAGCCAGCTATAGGATAGTAGTTCTATATATATATATATATATATATATATATATATATATATATAGGTCACGTGATTACTTATATATATGAGCAATAAAAAAAATTGTGAATATATGAATATATTTATATAATGTACTTTGAGGATCCCTTCAGGAGTTATTTTTTAGTACGCCATGATGAACTCGCAAACATAGTATCCGCAGTAGTTGGTCCCCTGTTCTTGCCTCAGAACCCACTTTTACGAGAAAAAAGATCCGGTTAATTGAAAGCATGCATGGTGTTAATTGAATTATATATATATAAATGTAGGTAGTACTTACTTTGTGTGCGATTACATTCAGTGGTGCTTTACAATGTTTTATGTGGTGTTTCTCAATAAAACTTTTTCAAACACTACGCCCAATAAAATAAAAAAATAATTTGGCCTTTAATAATTATTGCAGTTAAGAGATCGGGGTATATATAGTTGCTAGAGAGACCAAATTACCCTTGGATAATATCTATCATATCTTGGTACTCTGTTTGCTCTTTTCTTAACGAGTCTAAGATGCTCAACCGACTATTGGCCATATCGATGACCATCAATATCCAGTGATTGCTGCATATGTTTTTATACACAAATATGATCGCCATTAACTAGAGTCAACATATATATATGGGAGATAGCTTATCTAGTAAGCAAATAATTGAACAAATGTCCATATGATCGACATTAATTATTTAACACTCACTTGAAGTTGTAGGGGAAGAGTATGTCCTTGTTTTGTTGGTTCACTGAGAACCTCATGAGATTTTTCTCGAGTTTAGCTTTCCATTCAAGCGGGGGATTAGGGTGTTTGAATAAGACATTTGGATCAATGAAACCAACATCATTATCCTTTCTCTTTCTAAGTTCTGTCATCTCATATCTGCATATATAAAAATATAGTGTGAGGATATATAATTTATATATATATATGTAGCTTTATATATATACACTTTAATAGTAGAAAATAATCACACTTAAAGACAATAGCAGCTAATGAAACTTTTGTCGAGAGAGTCCAGGTGGCATAGTTGGTGTAATTCTAAAAACTCGACATATATAACATCATCGCAACGGAAGTAATGTTGGTTTCTAACTCTGACAGAAACAAAGGTCTCTCTCTGTTCATATGCCGCCATGTACCACTTGTTTAGTAGGTACATTTGCATACCCAGTTCACCTAAGGCCTCAGGGTTGTATAGACTCTTTTCATGTTCAAATTTCTTCCAAGTATCCACTTTCGGAGCAGATGGTCCTTCAGCGAGCACTTGGGCAAGGTCCAAACCAGTATCCTTGTAAAACCGAACCAGGTCCTCAAAATCGACGTCCAGTAAGTCTAAGTTTGAACCATATTTATTACGAATGACAAGAGGGGGGACTGATTGTTGCGATTGTTGTCCGAGTTGTGCAACACCTTTCCCTACTCTAGTCTTTTTCTGCGTCGCCTTAAATGACTTGGTGAGAGAGCGCTCGTAGTCTGGTTTTGGCAGCGTCTTTTGAGATTCCTGCTTTTTTTGGTCCACCTTCTTTCTTAAAAGATCTGGAGGTAGGTAGAAGTACGGTTTCTCTAGGTTCTCCCTCACTTCTCGTTGCTTTCTTACTTTTTCAAAGAAACTATTCACATCTTTTTATACTGCAGCATTTAATTCCTTTTTACTTTTCTCGTAAGGCAATTTTTGGGGAATAACTGGATTAGAGGAGGCTTTCTTCTTTGCCGGCTGGTGGGCCAACTACTTCTTTTGCAGGGCAGACCTCTTAGGAGCTGGCTGCTTCTTGGTCATCAAGGGAGGCGGGGCAGCCATTGGAGAACTCCTTAGAGGCGTTGGAGACCTCCTTGGAGGTGGCGGCGGTGACGGCATTGCATAATCATTGCCCGGAGCACTATAATGATCTGAAGATTGAATAATTAGACTTAGGTTGGCGGAGGCCCTGCTGTGTGAGTACAAAAAAGAATAATTAGGTATAAAAAATTGTTATTATTAATCATGCATGTCAATAGAAAATTAGTGAAAAAAATATTTCATTCACTTTTGTCCGCACCTATTGTCTGGCAGTTAAGGAAGCGGTGGTGGACTAGAGACCCCGGGAATAATGATGTAGCGCTTGCGCCATAGCATGAATGTCTTCTCTGCTTCTCCTAGAGTCTTCTCCTCATCACCTCCTGGAATGTCAAGAGCCAGATCACTAAAACCTTTGCTAACTCTATCCACCGAGACGCTAACATATCCAGGTGGTATTATTGCCCCATAGATTCTTGGTGTCTTGGTAGGATCTAGAGGAGAAAAAACATCAAGAGCCACCATGATTGTGAAATTCCCTTTTGGAATATGTAGCTCACATGATGTAAACGGTGCAGTGATGTCATCCACGAGGAAACGTAGTATTGCGTCATCTTGATTTGGCAACTCCATGGAAGCGTAGCTGCTTTTTAACTGATCAAGGGGGCTAATATTAATGTTGATTCCTAGATCTGATGCCTGCCTTCGGGCACTCATTGCTATGTGCACTTGCTTTCTGAGTTTCTCTTGCATTCTAGCTTGTATGTCTTTTTCGCGCTCCTGTGCTTGAAGCAACGTCTCCCATGACTCACGAACATATTCCTCCAACCTACTGATCCGTGCTGCTTCCTCATCATTCCTTCTCTGCCAGCTTCTGTAGGTATCTCTGTCGTTAGGGAAACCATGATCCCAAGAAATGTTCCGTCCTAAACCTCTCGTTCGGCCACTGTGTTCAGCAGTCCCGATGGCATACGTCAGTTCATCCTTCTCTCTATTGGGCCTGAACACACCAATAGCTTTAGCTTGTAAAGCATAAGAAAATCTTTATGTTGCTCTTTCGAGTTTTGGGCCATGAACCAGCTTCCCGGTCTCTAGGTCCAGTCTTCCCCCATGAGCAAAAAACCAATTCTTTGCGCGTTTAGGCCAATTGAGTGATTCTGGTGTGATACCCTTGGCAAGAATGTCCGCTTCCATTTTTTCCTACTTCGGAATGGTAGTCGCGTAGCCACCTGATCCCATGCCATGGTGGTATACCTTCTGTCGGGCATTCTCTTGGTTCCTTCTCACCCGTTCCTCACCCTCTTCCGATGTCTTGTACTATACAAAATCATTTCAGTCGGGCCTCAACTTCGCGAGTGGGCCCCTAGTATTAAAATTGGACGTTAGGTTCTTCTTGATGTATTTCATGTATAGGGATTTCTTCCAAGTCTGGAATTGTATGGCCATCTTCTTCATAGCCCACTTTTGAACTAGCTCCTTCAATTCATCATCATTGATATCATCATAATCATTCGCTTGCAACGTGAAATGTTGAAGGATATCATCCCAAATTAAATTTTTATCAAGATCAGAGACAAAACTAACATGAGGCTCATTGATCTTTTGCTTCCATTCAGGCACTGATCAGAAGTCTGTCCCTTACAAGGTACTCATAGTGTTGCACGAATTTCCTTGCATGTGGACTAAGTGGTTCGCCTGTCTCGATATTAAATTATGATATTATGTAGCGCCCCTCCAATGACTTTTTTGGGCCTCGAATATTTTTGCTTTTCGCCGTTGTGGTCGTCGATCTAGAGGGCTACGTATAAAAAAAGAATAAATAAATATCATATGTACACATAATAGATGATAGATATTCAAATATATATATATATAATATTCAAATATATATACCTCACCAGTATTTTCTTGCACAATATTTTCTTTGTTATTTTTAAGAGCCAGGTATTGACTCCCGTCATCTACATCCTGCTGGTCACCATCGGCAAATTGAGTGCCAGTGTTGATAATATCCATCATTTCTTCATCCATGTTGTCTCTCGGGGCAGCCATCTAGCTTTTACACCACTAGATATATCTAGAAAAAAATAAAAATCATATATCTATAAAATGGATCGAGTCATGTGCTTAAAATTAATTAAATAACTACACTCGAAATTCAATTCTCTAAAGCATAACTTTGATTTCTTATTTTCTAGAAATATTTATTGGCAAGTGATATATATAACAAATTTATATATATAACAATATAAATTTAAAACTCTCTAATATGTATAACAAATATATATAACAATACAAATTTATAACTCTCTAATATGTATGTATAACAATTATATATATATAACAATATAAATTTGTAACTCTAATATATATATAACAAATTTAGATGTATGTATAACAATTCGGTGAAGTAGCATAAAAATTGACCCACAATTCGGTATACAAATAGTATAAATTTGTTTTTTTGGATTAAATATCAGTTTAATGTCTTACAGTATTGTTATCTTAACATGTGATCTGTGTGTTTTTAGTACAAAAGTTTAGTTGTCCCGTAGCAATGGACAGGCACACTACCTATTACTTATGATATTTGTATTATCCATTTGTATTCAATCCAGTTTCAAAAATAGCAGTGGTACATTTCGGCCATGGCGGTGCTCCACAACTAGCGTACCCATATACACAATGAAAGAAGACGAATCTGTGGCACAGTGGAGGAGCACGCCACGGCCATGGCGCAGCAAGCACAAGAGCCGGCTCGATGGCTCAATGCAAAATCGCGCAACAAAAATCGAAGAGCCATATCCCATTACAAGATTACCGGCACGAGGGCTCGTCACACGTATCCATCGGATTACAAAAGGGGTAATAACAAGAAAAGACGGTCACCATGGCGGCTTGGTGCAGATGTAGGGACGATGGAGATTCGCGGTTCGGTCGCCGAATTAGGCGATGTCGGCTCGCGGTGCGCCTCGGCGTCGGGCTCACCCGTCGGGGACATTGAGGGAGTAGTTGAGGGGGTAGCTAACAGCTTGTGGACGAGGCGCCGTGTGGCCAAACACGGGGTCCGGATCGACGCAGACATGCTCGTGCTCCTCAGCGGCGGCGCTGGACTTGGGTTCGCCTATCTCGGGGAAGATGAGACCTGCGGGACGGGAGGGGGTCTCGTCGCCGGCTCTAGGGCTCCTCGTCCTTGGCGGTGCGTCGGCTCGAACGGCTCCTCCGCTGCGGCGTCGGGCTCGGGCGCGAGGAAGGTGCGGCAGCACTTCCTCTGGCGCTATCGCCAGTCGCGCGGAGGCGGAGAGATGTTGAGGGTGACGAGGGCGGCGGCGGCAGTGGCGATGGGCGACGAAGACGAAAAGTGAGGAGAAAGAAGAAACAACCGCCTTATATAGGGGAGGGACCTTTTGTCCCGACTCCTATCAATGCCCGGGACTAAAAGACCTTTAGTCCCGGCTGGTATTACGAGCCGAGACTAAAGATGTATTTTTGGCGGGCCGCAAAAAATGTAGCCCACCTTTAGTCCTGGGTGGTAGATCTATCCGGGACTAAAATTGGGCTGCAATTTCACTTCCAACCCGTTTCAAGCTCCATTTATTTTTTATATATTTCTTTCAATAAAATGTTAAAGTCTTGTTAATTGCATAGTAAATTAAATACAATGCATAAAATTGTTTTAAAAGAATATGGATTTACTTTTGCTTTATTGCACATAGGAAAATTGTGTGACCTAAAGTTTTTTGTTTTTTTATAAATATTGAAGCATAATGTCATTAATAATTACTATTTCATTAATGCAAAAATGTAGTGTTTAATTTAAATCATTAAAAATTTTGTTTTCGATTGGAAATTTGTTTTCACATCATTTTAACGTAAATCTTTTCATTTTTTCATCACTCATTGTCCAAAAGCGACATGGAAATCCCACCATCAAACACAAATTTAATCTGAACATAGAAAAAAAAGAAAACACCTAATAAACATCTCTGAATTCACAATTATTACATAATACCTCTAATACACACTATTAAACATCACTATATATATCAAGCGGGCACAGTAGTGAATTTCTTCTTAACGTATATCCCTTGGTTATGATCGCGCCGTAACCATGGAGTCTCCTCATCATTTAGCAGGATGCTTGGGTCTTTGTTCACCGTGAAGGGTGGAATTCGGTCATCCTTTTCATAATCTTCTAATATGTCTGACTTGTCTTCAATTCCGATGATGTTTCTTTTCCTCGAAAGAACTATGTGGTGCTTTGGCTCATTGATTGGGTCGTTGTTGTTTTTCCCTCTCTTCGGTTTTGTAGACATGTCCTTGACATAGAACACCTGATTCATATCCTTGGCAAGGACGAACGGTTCGTCTTTGTACCTAATATTGTTGAGGTCCACGGTTGTCATTCCATACTGGTTGTCGACTGCTACCCCGCCTCTAGTCGCCTTTACCCATTGACACTTGAACAAAGGTACCTTAAAAGTAGGTGTATAGTTTAGTTCCCATATCTCCTCTATGCGGTCATAATATGTTTGCTTATTTCCATTAGGGTCAGTGGCATCTATGCGGACACCACTATTTTGGTTGGTGCTCCTTTTATCTTGGGCTACTGTGTAAAATGTATTCCTATTTATCTCGTACCCTTTGTATGTGAGGATATGCCACGATGGCTACCTAGCAAACAAATACAGATGCTCATCAATACTCTCATCACCCTGACATTCTTTTCGCAACCAGTCGCCGAAAGTTTCCATATGCTAACGCGTAATCCAAGCTTCAGACTTCCCTAGAAACTCGGATCAGAGCAACTCTTTATGTGTCTCGATATACGGATCCACCAAGGAGGAGTTTTGCAAAACTATGTAGTGTGCTTTATTAAAATAATTGTCCTACATACTAATATATGGTTTCTTCCCTAGTGTCCCCTTTCCACTTAGTCTCCCCTCGTGTCATGATTCAGAAACACCAATCAGGTCAAAGTCGGGAATAAAGTCAACACAAAACTCAATGACCTCCTCTGTTCCATAGCCCTTGGCGATGCTTCCTTCTAGCCGAGCACAGTTGTGAACATATTTCTTTATGACTCCCATGAACCTCTCAAAGAGGAACATGTTGTGCAAGAACACAGGACCGAGAATGCTAATCTCCTTGACCAGGTGAACTAGGAGGTGTGTCATGATATTAAAGAAGGAAGGAGGGAACACCAACTCAAAGCTTACAAGACATTGAACCACATCATTCTATAGTTTAGCTAGATCCATTGGATCGATTGCCTTCTGAGAAATTGCATTGAGGAATGCACATAGCTTTATAGTGGCTAGACATACATTTAGAGGTAGAATTCCTCTTAATGCAACTGGAAGCAATTGCGTCATGAGCACGTGGCAGTCATGAGACTTTAAGTTTAGGAATTTCTTCTCTGGCACATTTATTATACCCTTTATATTTGAAGAGAATCCAGATGGTACCTTGATGCTTGCTAGCCATTCAAACATGCTTTCCTTCTCTTCTTTGCTAAGAGTGTAGCTGGCAGGACTTAAGTAATGGCGTCCATCATCTGTCTTCTCTGGATACAGGTTGTCTCATTCTTTCAAACACCGCAAGTCCTGTCGTGCTTCAAGTGTGTCCTTAGGCTTCCTATACACACCCATGAAGCCTAGTAGGTTCACACAAAGAT
Organism: Miscanthus floridulus; assembly: GCF_019320115.1. Lineage (NCBI taxonomy): Eukaryota > Viridiplantae > Streptophyta > Magnoliopsida > Poales > Poaceae > Miscanthus > Miscanthus floridulus. The sequence goes on from NC_089592.1 coordinate 72,858,538, forward strand.
TATTCGTCAGGTGCATCATGTCGATCGCGCTACGGACCTCTAGGACTTGCTAATAGGGTAGCTTCCAAAATATAGACTTCTTCTTCCACATGGGTGTGTGACCGTCGGCGTTGTTCGGAACAGGTTCACTACCATGTGCCTTTCCAAATACTACTTTCACATCCTTGACCATATTGAGTACATCCTCACTAGTTTGGTTGCCCGACTTGGTCTAGTGGTCTGCCTTACCTTTAAAATGCTTGCCTTTCTTTCTTAGGGGGTGATTCATAGGAAGAAATTGACAATGGCCAAGGTACACGACCTTTTGACATTTTTTCAAGAATACACCTTTAATGTCATCGAAATAGTGCATGCATGCATTATATCCCTTGTTTGATTGTCCTAAAAGATTACTTAGAGCAGGCTAATCATTGATTGTTATGAACAACAATGCTCACAGGTCAAAGTGCTCCTATTTGTCTTCATCCCACACATGTACACCTGGTCTATTCTACAAAAGTAGAAGTTCTTCAACTAGTGGCCTCAGGTACACATCGATGTCGTTACTAGGTTGCCTTGGGCCTTGGATGAGCACTGGCGTCATAATAAACTTATGCTTCATGCATAACCAGGGAGGAAGGTTGTAGATACATAGAGTAGTAGGCCAAGTGCTATGACTACTGCTCTACTCCCCAAAAGGATTCATACCATCCGTACTTAAAGCAAACCTTAAGTTTCTTGCGTCATTTGCAAACTCTAGAAAATCTCTATCGATTGCTCTCTACTGGGACCCATCAGCAGGGTGTCTCAACATATTGTCTACCTTACGGTCTTCTTTGTGCCATCGCAACAACTTTGCATGGTCTTTGTTTCTGAATAGACGTTTCAAGCGTGGTATTATGGGAGCATACCACATAATCTTGGCAGGGATTTTTTTCGTGGGACGTTCGCCCTCAATATCACCAGGGTCATCATGCCTGATCTTATACCGCGATGCATGACATACCGGGCATGCATCTAACTTCTTGTGCTCCTCGCCATGGTAGAGGATGCAGTCATTAGGACATGCATGTATCTTCTGGATTTCTAATCTCAAAGGGCAGACTACCTGTTTTGCTTCGTACGTAGTGGCAGGCAATTCGTTGTCCTTCAGAAGCATCTCCTTTTGGATTTTTAGAAACTCCCCAAATCCCTTGTCAGATACACCATTCTTTGCCTTCCATTATAGCAATTCTAGTGTGGTACCTAACTTTTTCTGCCCCGCATCACAAGTTGGGTATAGAAATTTCTTGTGATCCTCAAGCATGCGCTTGAACTTCATCTTCTCCTTTTCACTTTCGCATTCTCTTTGTGCGTCATGAATGGCCTGACCAAGATCATCAGCGGGCTCATCTTCTGCCCCTACCTCTTCTTCAGCTTCCCCTATTGCAGTATCATTGAAGGCACCATATTTAGCAATAATGTCATCATCGTCCCATTGTTCTTCTTCACCTTCTTTCATTACAACCCCGGTTTCTCTATGCTTCGTCCAACAAATATAGTTTGGCATGAAACCCGACTTCAACAAGTGTGAATGAAGACTCCTTGAGCTAGCATATTCCTTCAAATTCTTACATATGGCACATGGGCAGCACATGAAACCATCGCGTTTGTTTGCCTTGGCCACACGTAAGAAAGAATGCACTCCCTCTATGAACTCTTGGGAGCGGCGATCAGCATTGTACATCCAATGCCAGCTCATCTGTATTACATGACATACATACCATATTAAAACCTAGAACATAATTAGTTAATTATACAACATGCATGCCACCACACAAGGTATTAATTTATGAAAGTCTCGCTACAATATAGACAATCCCAATTACCACTAAAAAAACTAAAGCTAAAATACACTTCAGCAATATAAGGATTTCACAACCAATCCCAACTAAAACAAATAGATCATGCGTTTGTTCAACATCTATGGGCTTCTTCCGTAGGATCACTGCCTCATCAGCCGCCGTAGCCGCCTGTGCAAGAGAGTTTTGCACGTGTTCAACATACTCTTCCTCCCAGTACCAGCCTGAACATCCAGTGCCATCCCACTAAAATTAAAACAAAAAATTAGAACTTTAATCACAATCATCACGAAAATAAGTATAAATTAACCATAATCATCAAATGCGACAAAATAACTCACATTGCGATCCGGACACTTGTAGAAGATATGGCCCTTGTTGGGACACTCCTTCCTCACCCGGTACTCCATCACAATCTTCTCCTCACACTTGCCGCATGCAATAAGAGGAAGGTCCGGCCTCAGTCGCTTTGGAACCCGATGAGAGGCCGAGGACCCAGAAGCAGTTGCCATCTACTCTCTATACTCATTTTTAATATAATATAACTTTCTCATTTTATAAACAAATAAAATTAAAAAAACTCTAAAATTCTCTATATCTCTAAACCATAAAGTGTGCTATGCATGCTAGAAATGAAAGCTGAATACTAGTTTTGAATAACTACTTTAACCTTCCTTCATCCAAATATGCAAACTTTAAAGTGATTTTGAGCTTAAATGGCTTACAAATAAAAAAAATCCACCATAAAAAACCACATATATCTTGTCCACAAAATGAGATATGCTACTGATGAAACATGAGAGTATAAAGTTGATAACCTTTAGAACCAAAGAATCGATGGAGGAATTGAAGAAATCTTGTGATTACTGGCGATGAGGAAGAAGAGAGGCCGGTGATGAAGCAAGAACACTGAGGTTGAAGTGGCTCAGGCTTGGAGAGGAAGAAGGGGTATATAGGAGGAGACCTTTAGTCCCGGTTGAAGACACCAACCAGAACTAAAGGTTCCTTTTTAGTCCCGGACGGAGCCTCCAGCCAGGAGTAGACTTTTACTCCCGGTTGGAGAGACCAATCGGGAGTAAAAATTAACCTTTAGTCCCGATTGGTAGCTCCAACCGGGACTAAAGGTTCCCTGCAGCAAAAGTCTCCTGCAGTAGCCGTTGGGCAGGGTCCTTTAGTCCCGGTTGGAGCTACCAACTGGGACTAAAGATTTCTCTAGTCTCGGGCGCGAAAAATACCAGGACTAAAGCCAAATTTTGAAGTGGATCAAAAGTCGTTTCTCTACCCGTGATAATTCCTTAGAATCTACTAATCATGGATTTTCGTTCTCTCAAATCTTTGGCTGTTAGATCTCGACATCCCATATCAGCAATATACTCCTAGGTTCCAATAAAAAAAAAGAAAAATCCTAATCTCCACTAGCCATCGCCAAGGATTTGCGCGTGCACTATATGCACAGCATCCATCACCATCTCCATCGCCTCACCTTGCTTGCTAGGAATAGTGTATGCTTCGGAGTCATCTCTCTCCCACGGTCCCACCATGCACATTCTCCTCCATCCCTATCACCAGCCGTTGATTCTAGATTCCTCTTTCCAAAACAACCACCAGAATCGCCGCCTCCTGTACCAGTCACAATCGTAACTAGGGCTGTCACAAAAAAAAAGTTCAAGACTTGTGAACTACTAGTACTTGTACTGTGTTCACAACTCATCCTAGGTCTTAGGTCTTGTTTCGAGATCTAACTTGAATGCCGGCCAGACCCACAAACAGTCTCTCTTATTAACAGAGACGAGTATATTTAGAGATCGTCCATGTAAATCGCAGCGGCCTCCAAACAGTTTATCTATGAAAATAATAGATTTACAGAGACGGTTGTCTCTGGACGTCCATCTTTGTAAATTAATTTTTCGATGCCACCGGGCATGGGGGTGGAGAATGCTGAGGCTGTGGGTGCGTGAGGTCGCCGCGCGGCCAGAGGTTGAAGACGTATGGCGCAGCCCTGTGCATGAATGAGCGAACGGATAAGGTAGAAACGAAAGAAAGGAAAGGAAAGGAAAGAAAAGAAAAGAAAAGAAAAAAGAAACAAAGAAAAAAAAATAATGGTAGTATGGACATTTCGTCTTCTGGACTACTCGGAGAGGTTGTTTTGCCAAACGGTCTAAAAAATAGCTCCAACTCCCTAAGTGAATATGCTCCATAGATGAAGCCGCAACTGAAGCTGTTTTGGTTGGAGCCAGAGCTCTACCAAATAAGCCGAGATACCAGAACTTGAAATCAAGACATATATAGTTTAAAGATGGCAACGGGGCGGGTTTAGGCGGGTGGAGCATTCATGGACCCGCCCCTGAAAGCCGCTAAGGAAACCCGCCCCAAACACGAACCCTAGTTCTCGGGTGAAAATCTGCCCCCGCCCCCCGAACCCAATGGGGACCCAAAACCCGACGGGGGACCGGGACCCGAGTTTCAGCGACACAGGATCGCAGGCGAATCCGCGGGCGCAGGTGAAGTGGAGGTGGCCACAGTGCGTGGTGGTGAAGGAACGGACCACGCGTCGGCAGAGGAGGAACCGGTGAGCCACGATGGCCGGAGCGCACAACACTGCAGTGGGCACAGCGGGAGGACTTGGTGGTCGGTGGTCGGTGGCCGGCTAGCCTCGTCTTCGTCAGGGGCAGTGGAGGGCCGGCTGAGCAGGGACGAGCGGACGATGCGATGCAGCAACAGGTAGGGGCAGGGCGCTGTGCGTCGTGCACCCGTGCGGCGGTGCGGGACGCGGCTGCGGTAGGGGATGAGGAATGGGAAGAGGGGAAGAGACAGTCAGTACTCAGTAGTTGGGCTACTTGGGCTAGTATGGTGGTGGGCTTTTTTACACATGATCCTTAAATTCTGGTCCCCGATGGGCACCCACGGGGGAGATTCAAAACCCGACCCTGACCCGCCCCGTTTTGGGTCCGCGAACCCAAAAACCCGCGGCGCGAGAATCAGACCTGCCCCTGCCCCCACCGGGTCTAAAACCCGCTGGTTTCGGGTCCAGACCCGCCCGTTGCCATCTTTAATATAGTTACTTTAATGCATCCTCAAGTTTGAAGTTTGAGCAGATACTCTTTGTTTGGTCCAGTTGGGCCTTCAACAAGCTAAATTTGTCTCAATATAGCAATTTTCTAACCGAACTAGGTTTTGGCAAATCTTAAGCTCTCTTCCTGATCACATTAATGTAATTGTTGCTGACGAGCTGTCAGCCCATGAGTAATATATCTACCCAGGTTCAAAAAAATATAGGGGCACATATGTATCATAAATGAATCTGAATTTTCCATATAGAAAAAAATAAATCTGAAGGCACATTTTGATTTCCTGAGAGATCAAGAACACAAAATACTCTTCGTCAATGTCTGCAATTTAGAAAGCTGGGTAATAATTCGTCTCTGTAAATCGCAGGCGGCCTCCGGGCAGTTCGTCTATGAAAATAATCGATTAACAGAGGTCGTTGTCTTAGGACGTCCATCTCTGTAAATTGATTTTTAGAGACACACATCTTAGGACGCTTGTCTCTAAAAATCACTATTCTAAGCGTCTGTCGCTAAAATCGATTTTTAGATGTGGGCATCATAAGATGCCACCTCTAAAAATAGTTTCATCCAAAAATAGTTTATAACTTTTTCATATGAACTTAGATGAAAACAAATTTTATATAAAAATTATAGCTCTCGATGTGATCGAAAACTTTGTAATTGAGAAGTTTTTTATTTCAAAATGTTTAGAGTCCTAAAAATATTATTTGAAATCCATATATTTTAAAATTTAAAATTTAAAATTTTTAGTCAATCTTATATGTTGACATGGTCTATACCAAAGTTATAGTTCCCAATATAATCTACAACTTTGTAGTAGAAAAGTTTTTTTATTCAAAACATTTAGATTGTCAAGTATGTGTTTTAATTAAGTTCAACATTTTGAAATTCAAAATTTAGAATTTTGAAACGACCTTGAATGTTCACAATAGTTAATACCAATGTTGTAGTATGACCGACCTAATCTACATGTTTGTTGTTGATATTTTTTTGAATATTTTTAGCATCTCAAATATTTGTTTTAAAATTCATATATTTTTTTATTCTAAATTTGAATTTTTCAAACAATTTCAAATGGAGACACATCCTATATATACTGAAGTTGTAGTGCTTGACAATATTTAAAACTTTGTAGTTGAAACTTTTTTACTAAGTTCATTTAGTGGTCGAAATATAAGATTATAAAATGTTGATGTAAAATGATAGCATCCTATATAAAGTCACAGTGAGTGTGTGACATAGTGGTAGAGAGTTGTTACGGTTAAACAGTAGGGCAACCTAGGCCACAGTACACACTTACTTGTAACTTTTGAATAGGATGCTATGTTTTTATATTAACTTAAAGAATCTTGTATTGAATATTTCAACCCCTAAATAATTTCAAATGAAAGATGTTTCAATCACAAAGTTTTAGACCTTATTTAACTCTATAGTTTTGGTATAGGGCGTGTCTCACTACCCCAGATCTGGACATCACTGCCGGTTCAAAAACCCACTTCACTACCAGATTTTGAACCGACAGTGGTATACCGGCAGTGATGGGGGGTTGACATCACTGCCGGTCCTTAAAAACCGACACTGATCTACAGGAAATAGTGTCAGTTCCTGGCTCCACCCGGTAGTGTCCAGTTGAACAACACTGCCGGTTTGTAGTGCCAACTGACAGTGACGGTTGCTTTAAGAGTGTCGGTTCTTGGCTCAAGCCAGCAGTGTTGAGCAAGTCTACACTGTCGGTTCATGGATCAAACCGGCAGTGTTGTAGTAAATATCAATGTTGGTTCATGGATCAAACCGATAGTGTTCTTGTAACTATCAGTGTCGGTTCATGGTTCAAGCCGGCAATGTTCAGCAAGACAACATTGTCGGTTTGCTTCTAACCGGCAGTGATGGTTACGACAACACTACCGATTTGTTGCTAACCGGCGATGATGGCCCATTCATATTTTATTGTTTTATAATTTATTTTAATTTATATTTTTTCGTGGAATAAGGTTTCGCTTTATATACGCTACGTAGATGACAGGTCCATCAATATTAAACATTACAAATGTTACGATTACAATTCAAATGTTTTTATCCACATCTCGATCCCTCAAAATAAAAAATAAATGTTCTTGGACTTCACACGTGCTTCTCGGACTTCTTACAATAATCTGGCTAGCCGCTCGAGGCCATACTAGTCCTTGTACTTCACGGATTGTGCAATGAAAAATACTCCATCTTTTTTCAATACCTCGGCTAAGATGAATTTTGCTAGCTCCGATTGTAGTGCGACGATCTCCATCTCTAGCAGTCTTTCGTGCTTATATTTCTTGCGCCGTCGTTCAAAAAAGATGATATCCATAGAGGAACAGTAAATCATTTTGTTGAATTATTAACAGACATAAATGAAATGGGAATTATACACACTAACTTATCGGCTTCTTTCGATTTCCCGCCGATGTAGCGAAGCATTGCCCACATTACATAAAACCCGCATTCATTGTTTCCCGCCGGCTGTGGTAGGTACTTCCCCTCAATTTCGACAACCTTGAATGGGACCGGCGTCCCACCGATATGTCTTCTTCGGACACTGAGCAACATTAAAAGGAGAAACATTAGAAAGCGGTATGTGTGATTAGAAAATAATAGTTATTAGGATCGCTTACTAATTTAGCACATCCACCAGTGCATCGAGATGATGAAATGGTTTTTTCTTCAAGTCCCACACCTCGAACAGATTTTTAGCAAGATTAACACAAATGAAGACGAAATGGTTATTGTAATCATAGAATCCTAATTATCAAATAATCTTAACAAAAAAGAAGCATAAAATTAAAAGCTGAGAACACATACTCGTAGTTGTAGACTAGAAGTATGTGAGTTTTCTTCATCATCGTGAATTTATCGAAAACAACAATCAATCTCTATTTTAGGTCTTCCACATCACATCCATAGAGGCCTAGACATGTCCTCTCATTGACTCGCATGGGGTCCAAGAAGCCTATGTAATCCCATTTGCTTTTTAGAATGCAAAATTTTGCTATACTCCTACATAAAATCATGGGAAGTGCTCAAAAGTTAACAATTTGACTAACTCCTTGTCATACTCGGCTAGAAAAGTGAAATACCCTGGGATCTTGACATCCCATATGTAATCCTTCTCGCTTTCAGGAACCCTCCACCGGTCATCATCTTTCCCAATCCACTTCCTGTACTTAATCGGGATGAAGTCCCTAACAAGTAACCCGAGGATAGTCTTGTATTTGGTTAAAGCTATAGGCGGTGAGAGTGGATCCTCGAATTCATCGAACTCAGTAATGTGCCAGTGTGCATTCCTACCAACAGGAATCTTTAACACGCCTCGCTTGGATCTAGCCTTCCTGCTACCCGAACCCTCTGGCTCCTCGGTCAGCGGAGGCTCCTGCTAGAGACACCAAGTAAGCTATGACACTCTCAATTGATTAGCGTGTGTTGCTACATAGTGACATGATACCAAAGTTACCTAGCCATCTTGGTTATTTTGACCCAGATCGAGCAGGCCAGACGAGGTCCATGGCTGCTCGTTCTCACCGACCTGATTGACACCGTCACCATTTGTCGGATCATGTGGCTCTCCCGTCCCAGCGATATCAGCTGCTTCTTGTTGCCGATCAGTTGTTCGGCGATGGGGTAACAAGCAACGATGAGTCATGGCTGTGACACGATCGTGGTTAGTTTTGGCCATGGACAACTACTAATAGCATATGTTCATATATATATATAATATGTTTAATGTAAAGTCTAACAATAAGTCCACATACAACAAAGTCAAATAATAGCATATATTCACCTAGAACAAATTCATTGTTTGATTGACCACATACAACAAAGTAAATTAGGCATGTGGTAAATGGTAATGGTAACTCACTGAACAAGAGTTATTATTCAAGTTATATGGCCAAACTAAATCTATTTAATATTCTTTATCCTTGATAAGATAAACAAATAACCTCAATAATTGGACTGTCTATTATTTGGAGATCAATGTGGTTTAGTAATCATACTTGCTGTTGCTACTGAGCCAATTTTAAAAGTTGTTTTAACTTTTTTTGGAACAAACATCTATAGATGCCTTTTTTAAGCATGCTATACATTCCATCAAAATCAATTAACACTCTACCTATAGCGATTATACCTGTACACATTTGACAAGAATCCATCAATTGACACTCTACCTATAGCAAAACCAAGGAGTAACAACATGTAACTCAATCAAATAGGAATCGGTTGCTATTGGGAAGACAACAACTATGGGGCATTTCATCGAACACTTAGCGGGCAGTGAGCCATGCACTCACCGTGGAGGTGGAAAAGCAGCTATCCACGCGCGCTCCTGAAGGCCTCGGCGGTGCTCCAATGTCTGGCGGTGGACGGCATGGGGAGTGCTCCAGCGTGGGGCGGTGCACGGGCGTCGGCGTCGAAGAAGAGGAGCGTGGGGCTGGGAACGGCGATGCGGGGGGCAGTGGATGGTTGCTCCGGCGTGGGGCGGTGCATGGGCCTCAGCGTCGAAGAAGAGGAGTGGGGCTAGGAACGGCGGCGTGGGGGCGGTGGATGGGGGCTTGGGGCAGTGCATGGGCGTCAGCATCAAAGAAGAGGAGCGTGGGGCTGGGAACAGTTGGCGCGGGGTTGAAATTTTTCAACCCGCGGTAGGTTTTTATACCATACCTCATCACTGTCGGTTCTAATTAGAAACCGACAGTGATGGGGGTACATCACTGCCGATTGTAAGTAGAAACCAAAAGTGATGGGGGTACATCACTGTCGGGCCATTCTTTAAACCAGCAGTGATTGTCGTGTAGCAGTTACAGCAAAAGTAACTTATCTTTTCCATACTTTTTGAATACCTCCTACTGGCTCAACGGTTAAGACCCCGCAACTCAGCTCCCGATACCCGTGTTCGAATCCTGGGCGGCCTAATGTTTTTGATTTAATGTTATAATTTATTAAGCATATGTATTCCTATGTCGAAATGGCTTGAAATTTTTTTGGTTAAGTGTCAGAACTCTGTAGCCCGAGACCCGAGCTCAAACCCGAGGGCTGGCATAATTTTTTTTTAATTTTTTATATATCACTACCAGTTTTTAAAATAAACCGACAGTGATAATAAGCATCACTGCCGGTTTCTTCTCATCACTGTCGGTTTTTTGAAACCAACAGTGATGTTTATATATATTAAAAAAATTCTTTTATATACTGAATAAATAGAAGCATATTTATTCCTATGTTGAAATGGCTTAAAAATTTTTTGGCAAGCTTGTACACCCAAATTAAGATCCCACACATGATCTTAGGTTTTTCTAATCATTTTTTATTAATTATATTTTTCTGTGTGCTAAATGAGACAAAAGAGGGTGAATTTCATCTTGGACCCAATAGATTTTTTCATCCACCTCTACAAAATTCTTATCCCTAGGGCATATTAGAGCCTCTGTAAAAGTTTAGGCACTATTTCAGATCTTTTCATAGGTAGACTCAGTTCAACCTATAATTAAACTGTCTCGTCGCGCGAAAATTTAATTAAACCTCAGAAAGTAGCAAACTATCTCCGGAAAATTCCAAACTTGGTGTTTTGTTCACATGTTGCACGTGCAATCCTAAGAAAAAGTTTGAGACCAATACGACACCGGAATACATATGAACCACAGAAACCTTGATAACCTATGTGTATAGTCATAGTTCGATGAAAGGGCACATGTACCTCTGTAAAGCATGTATACTCCGCCTATGCTGAAATGGCTTAAAATTTTTTTGGCAAGCTTGTACACCTAAATTAAGACCCTACATAGGATCTTAGGTTTTTCTGAGCATTTTTTATTTATTATATTTTTCTCTATGCCGAATGAGACAAAAGAGTGTGAATTTCTTCTTGGACCCAATAGATTTTGTCATGCACCTTCATAAAATTCTTATCCCTAGGGCACATTAGAGCCTGTGTAAAAGTTTGGCATCATTCTGAATCTTTTCGTGGGTAGACTCAGTTCAACCTATAATTAAACTGTCTCGTCGCACGAAAATTCAATTAAACCTCAGAAAGTAGCAAACCATCTCTAGAAAATCCCAAACTTGGTGTTTCGTTCACACGTGGCACGTGCAATCCTAAGAAAAAGTTTAAGACCAATACGATACCGGAATGCCTATAAACCACGGAAACCTTGATAACCTATGTGTATAGTCATGGTTCGATGAAAGGGCACATGTACCTCTGTGAAGCATGTATACTCCACCTATGTTGAAATGGCTTAAAAAATTTTTGGCAAGCATGTACATCCAAATTAAGACCCCACACATGATCTTAGGTTTTTCTGATCATTTTTTATTTATTACATTTTTCTCTATGCCAAATGAGACAAAAGAGGGTGAATTTTATCTTGGACCCAATAGTTTTTTTCATCCACCTCCATAAAATTCTTATCCCTAGGGCACATTAGAGTCTGTATAAAAGTTTGGCACCATTCCGGATCTTTTCGTGGTAGACTCGGTTCAACCTATAATTAAATGGTCTCGTCGCGCAGAAATTCAATTAAACCTTAGAAAGTACCAAGCCATCTCCGGAAAATCCCAAACTTGGTGTTTCCTTCACACGTGGCATGTGCAAGCCTGAGAATAATTTTAAGACCAATATGATACCGGAATGTATATTTCTAATTGCCCAACAAATATTACACGAATTACATGCATGACAATAATTAAGCACACAAAGCCGTACATATTAAAATTAGAACTCAATTAAACTACGACCTTGGAAACCTAGCTAAATAAACATTAATTACTATCGAAATCATTGTCGGGATCGATCGGGCCATGCACACTAACATGCCTCTGTAGCCATATATGGTAATTGATGTCACGGATTATGTATCCGCTTGTATTGATGAAGGCCAATGCCCATATGAGAGCACTCTCTCGTGCCTCACAATACCAAAAGAATGGTCGGCCATAGATGTAACCTACTGAACGGCCACTGCCCCTATTAGTAATCCTTATGCAGTACTGGCGTCTTTCTATAGTGAGCTGGCCGGGGTTTTCATTGCAGAAGTCCCAATCGTACCCGAGTTGCTCCGTAGCTTGATCTAGAATGGCCCACAAGCCACATGCAGCATAGGTAAGGTCCTGTAGTGCAATCTGCATGCGAAGAAAAAGAAAAAAATTAGAGAATGTTATTACAATAATAAATAACAAATAACCATGACTCAGGTATAAGTGACCATTTTACCACATCTGTATGGTTGTAGCTTGCAAATCATTCGCTTGCTTGTGGGACGGGGATATCACCAGCATTCAAAGCAAGTGCCTTGAAGTGTGAGAAATTAGGCACATAATAGCAAATACGTCGAAGTGCCTCTAAACAGATGCGCACGACACTTAATTGGACGCTTATCACGTCTAGGCTCTGTATTCCCGTCCCGTGGATATGGTTCCGATGATTTGAACCCCTCACAGAGATGAAAAAACTAAGTTCACACATCCATAGCCGACCACTTGCATTAGATGCCGTGTTCTCGACGATGTCCGAGATAAAGAACCAACTAAGTGCTGTTCGTAGCCAATCGATTGGGGATATAGTCTGCGACATATATGCATGCAACAATGATATTAAACTAATTACACTTATTTGTTAGCATCAAAAAACAAAAGATGTTGGAAAATATTTCATACAACAGCCGAAACAGAGAACCGTGGAATGGCCACATTAGGAGCGAATAGCTCATGCCAGGGTGAAAACCTGGTTCTTGTGGTGGGGGAGGTCCATTGTTCATACCACCTGATCGATAAAATGCAAAAAAAATATGAACATAAAATATATGCACAAAAAAATTCTTCCAAGTAAAATGTGGCAACATAATTAAATATAGATCGAATGCAAGGAATAAGAATATATATAAATGTAGAATGCAAAGAAACATGAATATAAATATAGATCAAATGAATATAGATACAATATTGGAGAAGACAACATATCAATACCATTGAAAAATGCAGGAGTCATGACCAAATCACGTAGAGAGGGAGAGTGGATGTCTTGAGAAGTGAGAGTGAAACATGAGAAATGAGACTGAGAGAGTTCGTGGGTGGGTGTGATTGATGTATGCGGCTGGTAGTTTGTTTTATATAAGGGGGCATGGACATCACTGCCGGTTTTTAAATAGAACCGACAGTGAAGGTGGTAATCACTGCCGGTTTCTAAATAGAACCGACAGTGAAGGTGGCTATCACTGCCGGTTTCTAAATAGAACCGACAGTGAAGGTGCATATATGTAAACTTCGTGGCATCTCTAATCTTCGGTGTTGCTCTATCTTCAGTAGCATTCTTCTAGTACCTCATGTGTGCACCATTTTGGTGGACTACGATGCATAACGATATCTATGGTTTGCTATGAGAGAAAAATATTGTATCATGGCTGATAAGGCCTAGCTGAAACCAACATGCATGGAGAGGCTAGCTCCTGGCCGAGGGCTATTTTATAGGTGCTACCAGTCTTGGTACATTTTTATTTCTGAACTAAAGTTGTTGGGGTAGGTGGGAGCAGTGTTCCAACTGTTACAGTCATGAGAGCACTGTTGGCATATGAGGAGCATCTACTCATCACTGTCAATTTTAGTTTAAAAACTGATAGTGAATTGGGCCTTCTGTGTTGGTTTGAGCAACCGACTGTGATAGAAGCTATCACTGCCGGTTTTAAAACCAAAACCAGCAGTGAAGGGCCCTGCCGCCATTTTTTAGTAAAATAATATAAAAAAACACTGTCGGTTTGGAGCCTGCCATCGCAGCCCTTTTGTAAAAAATATAAAAAAATTTAGCCCGCCTGGGATTCTAGTGTGGGTCACGGGGTCGAGAGTGCGCGGCCTTAACCGCTGAGTTAGGATAGGGAGTTCAGTTAGAATGGTTTTATTTTTTCTTTTATCCCATCGTAATGCACTACTAAATAATAAATGCAAAATCAAAAAAGTTTGGTCCGCCTGGGATTCAAGCGCGGGTCTCAGAGTACAGAGTGCGTGGCCTTAACCACTAAGCTAGGATTGGGAGTTTAGTTAGTTTGCTTTTCTTTATATATTTATTAATAAAAATAATGCAGTTAGTTTATATTCTAAAATAACACAAAAATTTGTGTCTTGATTATTTTATTCTATGATAATTAATTAATGATCTATAATTATCAAATAATAGTGTTTGTAAACATCATCTTAATATTTGATTACATAGTCAATAATTAAATTGTAGAGATCCGCGTAAAATATAAATTAAATATTCAATGCGAATTACTGATATAACGTCTGCATAACGATTACATAGTTAACAATAATCTAACTATCTTTAGGTGCATCAACAATGAGGGCCTCATTGTGATCAATTCGTACATAAGCAGGTTCGTCACCCTCTTGAAGGATAAGTAGGGGTACGTTCGCCCCGAATGGATGTATTTCCTGATAGCCCCTGTAGTCTTCTTCGTCCATCACTCTATCGACATCAACAATCTTTCTTTTCCCTTCTAGGACTACTTTTAGCCTTCCTTTTGTCTTGTTGTCCCTTGCATAGAAGACTTGCATAACATCTCTTACAAGGACGAAGGGGTCGTCTCTGTATGCGGTCTTAGTGAGATCAACGGTAGTGAACCCTTCGCTGTCAGTGTTGATTTCCTCGAGCCGGACCCACTAGCAGCGAAAAAGAGCTGCCTTCAATGGACTGTAGGCTAGCTCCCATATCTCCTCTATGAAACCATAGTATATCGCCTACACGTTGCCGTTCTCGTCGTGAGCATCAAAATGAACACCACAATTTTGGTATGTGCTCTTTCCATCTGGCTTTTTTGTGTAAAATGTGAATCCATTGATCTCATACCCTTGGTACTTAAGATATGTACTTAAAGGCCCCTTGGCTAAGGCATCTAGTTGATTATCCAACTTTATTCCAAGCAAGCGATGTCGCAACTAGCTGACAAATTCCTCCTTATGTTTTTTATCTAGCCAAGCCTGTGACCTGCTCGGATACAGAGTTTGCAGCGATTGCCTATGCTCATCAATGTTTGGCATCACACCCTCGGCTTGCTAGAGAACAGCGAACTATGCTTGTCTATAAGAAACAAGGTCGTCTACTGTAACAGATTTCTCCCCGATCATTCTTTTGTCACGTAGTCTTTCCTCATGACGAGATTCTAGAACTCCGACCCTTTTGATGTCCAGATAATATGTGCAGAACTCAATGGCCTCCTCTATTGACCATCCTTCAACCATGCCCCTTCTGGCCTAAATCTGTTCCTAACATACCTCCTGGAAACTTTCATCAATCTTTCGAAAGGAAACATCTGATGCAGGTACATTGGGCCAAGGGCTCTAATTTCGAAAGGAAACCTTCTGGCATGAATGAGCAGATGCAATGAGATATCAAAGTAAGTTGGCGAGAAATGCATCTCAAGCCTAACGAGAGTTTTGGCTATGTCCCGCTGCAGCTACTCTAGCGTGAACACATCAATGACCTTTTTTGAGATCGCGTTGAAGAACGAGCAAAGCTTTATGATTGGGGCGTGGACCTTTGGGGGAGGATACCACGCAGGGCAACAGGGAACAGCTGAGTCATAATGACATGATAGTCATGGGCCTTCATAGGGCCATAGTTGAACTTGAGTTCTCTCATGTTCACTAGCCTCTTCGGGTTCGCACAGTAGCCCATCGGGACTTTGAGTTCATTGAAGAAAGAAATAAGCGCACGCTTTTCTTCCTTCTTCAATGTCCATGACGCAACTAGAAGTTCGAACTGGCCATTCTCTAGCTCCACGGGATGCAGCTCCTTCCTGATTCCCAAGTATTGCATGTCCAGGCATGTGGCTAGTGAATCCTTCGATGTCCCCCTAGAGTCCATCAAGGTGTTCAGAGTGTTAGCGCACATGTTTTTAGTGATGTGCATGGGATCAAGACAGTGGCGTACACTCAAAAATGGCCAGTAAGGTAGTTTCTAGAAAACTAATTTTTTCTTCCAAACACTCCCATCAGGCGCTGCTACTACATTGTCCCCCTTCCCAAGGACAACCTCTAGTTTGTTGAGTTCTCGAAGTATCGCAGGCCCGTCTCGATATTTTGGAGCTAAGCATTTCTCAATAGCACCATTGAAATATTTTCTGTTCCTACGGTAAGGGCGATCCTTAGGTAGGAACCTACAGTGTCCTATAGAAACTATCTTTGAGTTATTTGGCAGATTTACCGCATTGGTGTCATCCAAGCACTCGACACATCCAGTATAGCCTTTTGTCTTCTCTCTGGACAATGAACCTCAACCTGGCAGGTCGGTGATTGTAGCGAAAAGTACTCCCTTGACCATGACATGTTCCTTTTTGTACCCGTCCTAAACATCTGGCACACCCTTTTCAAACATCTCCACTAGTTCATCGATCACTGGTTCCAGAAATACATCGATGTTATTCCCAGGTTGTCTTGGCCCTTGGATCAGTAGTGGCATCTGGATGTACGACCGCTTCATACAGACCCAAGGTGGAAGGTTGTATATACAGAGCGTCACTGGCCAGGTGCTATGATTGCTTCTAACCTGGTCGAAAGGATTCATCTCATCTGTGCTCAAAGCAAACCAAAGCTGCCTTACCTCTCCACCGATGTTCTTATAGAACATAGTATTGATAGTCCTCCAGTCATGTCCATCGGTGGGGTGCCTCATCATTGTATCTTTCTTACGCTCTTCGCCTTGCTAGCGCAACAGCTTGGCTGACTTTGCACATGCAAACAACCTATGCACCTGGGGAGCTATAGGGAAATACCAAACGACTTTTATAGGACCTCCTATGGTCTTGGTGTCCTCATCTGACGGTCCTTCCTTGTACCATGGAGCTTCACACTTGGGGCACTTGTCCAAGTCTTTGTATTTTTCTCCACGGTACAACATGCAATCATTAGAACACGCGTGGATTTTTCAACCTCGAGGCCGATGGGCCAGATCATTTGCTTGGCCAAGTATGTCTTTTCTGGCAACTCGTTTTTTTCTAGGAGCATTTTCCTTATTATACCTAACAACTGATCGAAGCCTTTATCGCTCAATCCGTTTGTCGATTTAAACTCTAACAGCATGATGTCGGCTTCCAGTTTGCTCATTGGACAATTTCTATACAATGGTGTTTTACCATCTTGTCTTATTTTCTCTACCTTTCTCAGCTGTCTTTCACTAAGATACCCGGTCTCTACATTACATAGCAGCTGAGAAATGTCATCGTTATCTTCGGTGTCGTTAGCTAGCGTGTTCTTAAACACATTATTAACTGTGGCCATAGGTTCCGTGTTGACACCGGGTTCCTCATCAGCATCATGGATGGCTACGTTAGGCATGTCCACATCATCATCGTTTTCCTACAGAACATTCACACCAACCTCGCCATGCATAGTCCATATCGTATAGTTTGGCATGAACCCCCTGGTAATCAAGTGCGATCGTATAGACTCAATTTGACGAAAGTTACTATGATTCTTGCAATCTTTGCATGGGCAGAAGACAGGGTTCCCATTCCCAGCATGGGCTTTGGCATTGGAGATAAATTGGCTGACGCCATGCATGTACCGCTTGTCCGTTCGGGCAGATGCATCCACTCTCGATCCATCTTTGCACAAAAAAATACTGAGACAGTAATTACAAAGAATTAATAAGAAATCGAGCTTCATTAACAACAATTGTAGCTCAGAAGTACCATTTTTGGAAAACATTATTGTACACTAATTATTGGAAAATTGAAATTGGTAGCCCCAGCCCTGTAAATTAAAAATCATAGTAAAAAACAATTATTGCACAATATTAAAGAACAACTATTCTACTCTACTTCTAAGAACTAATTATAGCATCACATACTAACAATGATGATCTTGATCACCATGGAATAATTAGCTAGGAATTTAAATGTGTTCATAGACACCAACCTTTTGAATGATGGATTCACCACAATTTAAGCCTAGCACAAATGTCCAATTGGAAAAGTGCTATCTAGAATGGAGAAAGAACTAGAATGAGAATCAAGCAATGTAGCCATCAAAATAAAGCTAATTAAGCAATAAAATCAAAGGAGTCGATGTTTGTTACTAACCTTAAAGCAAAAAGATCAAGCCACTCTTCAAAATCCAAGCACTAGCTTCATGGTGAAGAGCGGCTGCAACAATGGAGAGAAGGGTCCAAACGCGCGCCTCTGTTCTCAGGATGGAAGAGAGGACGGCTGCAGCCTTTTTGTGTTGTAGGCTTATCACCGTCGGTTCTTGGCTAGAACCGACAGTGATAGAGCCTAATCACTGTCGGCTCTTGGCTTAAACCAGCAGTGATGAGTGCCCGCCAAAACACTGTCGGTTGAAGCCACAAACCGGCAGTGATGTGGTCCTTCATTGCCGGTTTTAGCCCAACCCCAATTATTTTTTCATTTTCAAGCTCATAACCGGCAGTGAAGGTACATCACTGCCGGTTCTCACAAATTCGGCAGTGATGGGGCCAGCAGTGATGTGCAAATCTGGCGTAGTGTCTCCATCCGAAAAAGTTTGAAAATATCAAAAAAATTGAATCTCAAAATCTAAGAATTTTGAAACTAATATTTTGGACTCTTAATGTTTTAAAATAAAAAAAACTTGTCAAAAGCAAAGTTGTAGATTATATTGAAATTTGTAGAATATAGATCATGTCGATACCCAAAGTATTTTGAAATTTCTAAATTTTAAATTTCGAAATCCGAGAACATAAAACAAATATTTAATTAATAATATAAATGTCTTAAAATAGAAAACTTATTAACTGCAAAGTTGTAGATCGCATTGAGAACTACAACTTTTGTGTAGACCGCGTCAAATCCAAGAGGTTGTTCAAATATTTCAAATTTTAAAATTTGAGGAATTAAAATGATTTTTTGGGACTTTAAACCTTTTCAAAAAAAAATTATCAACTAAAGTTGTAGATCAGGTCGAGCAATACAAGTTTTGCATAAAGTTTGTCATCATCTGAACTATTTCTAGAGGTGGGACCCCTGAGCGTGTCATGTTTGTTAATCTATTTCTAGAGGTGGCCATCATTTGTTAATGGTCACGAGGTGGTAGGAGGGGTGTCTTCTTCCCAAGGCTCATTTTCCTAGGTACTGCCTGACCTTTTCTTTGGATAATGGAAATAAGAATCTGGCTTCATCCTCATTAAAGAGTAATCATACCAACTTATTACAACCAAACACTTCAAGACAAACAAACAAATTTATGACTAAATAAACTCATAATCAAATTCTAAATATCGAAGGCCACCCAAAGGACACAAAGAGGGCTTAACACTACAATCTCAAAATTATAGCAACCCCCAAAACGAGCACTTGTCGATCTTGATGAGGCAGCTCCACAAAATGCTGGCCTTAATCCAAACGTCTGCCTCCTAAAATCGAATATGTGGTAGTGTTAGATCCCCCTTCATTCGTTGGCTATCCCTCTGCATACAGAGCTTCTATATCAATTCCCCACGAAATTCTAAACCCTAACCCTAACCCCTGCTGGAGAAGGCGATGCCACTATCAGAGAAGAAGAGATGTCTCCGTAGAAGGATGGGGAATTCGATGATGGATTTCATGCCCTAAAACTGTAGTAAGATAAATAGCATATGCACCATGCATACGCAAGCAGACATACAGTCCCTACCTAGATAGTGTTATCTATCAAAGTGTGGTATTTGGACGCTAGTATGTGTGAAGTGACATATTAGAATGTCGATTATTGTCGATTGCGCGGTTTCGGTAGTGTGGCGTCGCTTTTTGCAAAGGGGGTAATGAAGGGACAGCGGCAGCAGCAGCAAAGCCTTCAGTGGACTGGTTTGTTTGATGGCATCTCCATGGATGGATCCATCGTTTGGCGCCACTCCACTAGTACCGGCCGATCCAGACCGGATTGATAGAAAGAAAGCGATCAGTGATGAAAAGCAGTCGCCCAATAATGGAAAAGTATTAACTAGACCATCGCTAGCTCTAATTATTTATATTTCTAGCATAGCCTGAGTGCATTATTAGTTCTGCGTTGGTCTGTTGCTTTAATTTGCTAGGTTCTTATTAGTAATTTAGTAATTTCTCTAGGATGCATGCATGCTCACACAACCATTACGTCACTACCAGACTACCAGAGACTCCAGTGTAGCTTGGTGTGGTTACCAGAGTTTTAGTAGCACCTATAATATCCTGGATTCGACTCCTGTGGGAGCGAATGTTCCAGGATTTAATGGCTTTGTACTTTTAGTAGTAGGCGATGTTCTCGTTGATAGCGAGACGCTTGTGGTGACTACGTGAATCTCATCTTAAGGATTTGCCGGCCTAATCTTCAAAGATGCTCATAGGGATATAGAGTTTGCGTGCCTGTGTTCAAAGGGTGAGTATACATGCGTTATGAGCATCTATGTTCACTACCGGATTCAGCTTCTTTGCCGAGTGCCTCAGGCACTCGGTACAGGCCGATATACACTCGGCAAAACCTTTGCCGAGTGTTACACTCGGCAAAATCTTTGCCGAGTGTTACACTCGGCAAAGGACGCTCGGTAAATAATTTATCGGCAAAGATCTCTTTGCTGAGTGCATTTTATCAAGCACTCGGCAAAGGTTTTGCCGAGTGCTAATCTGACACTCGGCAAAGAAAAGTCGCCGTGACGGCGATCGCCACCGTGACGGCAAAGCCTTTGCCGAGTGCTAAATCGACACTCGGCAACGAATTTTTGAAAAAATATATAAAAAAACCCGCCGCCGTTGCCTTTCCGCGTGCGGCGCGTGATGGATCCCGGGCGCGTCCTATGCGGTGACGGTCTACAGCCTCCACCAGCCGCGACCGTAGTCGGCAAGGGCCGCGCTGGGGCCGAAGCTGACGAGCTCTTCGCCGTCCCTAACGGCCTCGACGTGCAGCGTCGGCGGGCCCCTGGGTTCGAGCTTGCGGTTGATGGCGAGCAACGCGTAGCGGGCCGTCGTCCCTGCCGCGAACCGCCGGACCTTGCCGGAGCTCCTGCATGTCACCTCCAAGAACTGCCAAGCGACAAGCAGACAGCAAGCGCGTCAGTTCGAGGAGAGCGGGTGCAGCAGGAGGAGGAGACCTTCCACGGCAAGAAGACAGCAGACAGCAAGTAGACCTTCAGCGGGATGAAGATGTACAAGAAGGTTCGTGGGGCTCTGTGCAGGAGGAGGAGAGCGGGTCTTACCGGTTGCGGTGGAGGAGGAGAGTCGCCGCCGCCGTCCTTGCCTGGCTGTTGCGCGTCGTCGGACTGCTGCGCCCGCCGCTCCATCGCAGCGCGCGCTGACTCGTGCCCCGCTGGGTGAGCCGCCCACCCTCGGATTTGCCTGACTGTTGCGCATCGCCGTGCAGTTATATAGTATAGCAGCTTTACCGAGTGTCCTAGATCTGACACTCAGCAAACCAGTGTTTGTCGAGTGTTCTAGATCTGACACTCGGCAAATGATTTTTTATTTATTTATTTTTTGCCGAGTGTCATAGATCTGACACTCGGTAAAGTTTTTTTATTTTTTCTTCTCCTTCTTTTCTAGAAAAAAGGTTTTATTTCTTTGCCGAGTGTTTTTTTGACACTCGGCAAACCCCCTCTTTGCCGAGTGTTTTTTTTACACTCGGCAAACCAACCTCTTTGCCGAGTGTCTTCTCATGACACTCGACAAAGCGGTGATTTGCCGAGTGTCATTTTTTGACACTCGGCAAACCATATTTTTTTTTACTTTTGACCTCCAAACTTTTTCTGCAGTCCTCATACAATACCGGATACTCCATGTTCCAATGTGGCACATTTCTTAGACTTTTTCTATATTTCTTTAATTTATTTTATTTAATTGAATTTTCTTGGATAATTCAAATTATAATGGCTAGTCATTCGAATAATGAAAAAAATGAATGAGAAAATGATATTCATGTTATTTAGTATAATGTGAGGCCGTATCCAGGAACAAACCACCAATTTTGAACATCTTATTCACGAAACATGACCACGAACTTGCGGTCGAATTGTTTTTAAATTCTATAAAAAGCAAACGAAGACCGAAAATCTTGAAACTTGTCGAGATATCATGATATCTTATGTGGAGGCTGTGATAACTTGCGCGTGATAACTTGCGCGAAACCTTCTCAAATTTTATCACAGGCTCCACATATGATATCATGACATCTTGACAAGTTTCATGATTTTCGGACTTTTTTTGCTTTTTATAGAATTTAAAAACAACTCGACCGCAAGTTCGTGGTCATGTTTCGTGAACAAGATGTTCGAAATTGGTGGTCTGTTTTTGGATATGGCCTCACATTATACTAAATAACATGAATATCATTTTTTCATTTATTTTTTTCATTGTTCGAATGACTAGCTGTTATAATTTGAATTATCCAAGAAAATTCAATTAAATGAAGTAAATTAAAGAAATATAGAAAAAGTTCGAGAAATGTGCCACATTGGAACATGGAGTAACAGGTATTGTATGAGGACTGTAGAAAAAGTTTGGAGGTCAAAAGTGAAAAAAATGGTTTGCCGAGTGTAAAAAAATAACACTCGGCAAATCACCACTTTGCCGAGTGTCAGCAGAAGACACCCGGCAACGGGTTAACGGCGGCTGCCAGCCGTTAACGGCGGTGTCCCTTCGCCGAGTGTTATTGTTTGCCGAGTGCCCAACACTCGGCAAACCTGGTCTTTGCCGAGTGTTATTGTTTGCCGAGTGCTCAGCACTCGGCAAACCACCTCTTTGCCGAGTGCTAGTTGTTTGCTGAGGGCTTTCTCTATGGCACTCGGCAAAATAGCTGCTTTGTCGAGCGCCCGATAAAAAGCACTCGGCAAAGGCTGGGACACTCGGCAAAGAAGCCGTCTCCGGTAGTGGTTATATTGTATAATCTAAAAAAGAGAGTCTGTAGAGTAGATAGGGCCTACCTGAGAGTTTTTTTTTTCTCAAAACCTTAAACCTATGGATTGCATGTATTCATGGTTTTATCTCCTGTTTGAATATAATTATTAGTTATTTGCAATGCAATGATCAAGCTAAACGACAGGTGCTTGATGCATGTGCTGTTGCAATCCATGAACATGTGGAACAACTCACCTTCAATTAATTTCTGGTTGCCTGATAATTCGTCCTTACAAATAGTAGAGACCATCCTCTGAAAGCGATGGTGCAAACTCTGATGTATATGGCGATATGAATGCTGTTAGCTATAGCTAGAGTTTGCTCAACAAAGTGTATATACTTTTGTGTGTTACACTAGAGAATTTTTAGCTACACACAACATGCATGAAACTGAATACGATACAGTATCTCGCTCTGCAGCCCCAAAATAGTTTAATCTTTTGATACGTATATAATCAGTGTTGTAAATAGCGGGATAAGGCATTTAGGGATCTCCCTCCTCAAACAACTAATAACGGCTAAATTGTACTCCCTCTATGATCAAATTATAAAATGTTTGTCGGTGTTTCGAGTAACCACCGACGAGTAAATTTCTAGTAATGCGCGTCTGACTCGGATGGTGTGCTTAGAGGACACGAGGTTTATACTGGTTCGGGCAGAATGTCTCTACGTCTAGTTCGTCGCTGCTGCTCTCGTTACTAGCACTGAAAGTTTGTAGTAGGGGTTACAAACGGGCGAGAGAGGGACAGGTCCCAAGTCTCTGGTGGAAAGAGTGAACGGGTGCCGAGAGCTCGGTTGCTGCTCAGCCGTGTGTTTGTGTTCTGTTCTAGTCGGTTTGAGGTTCGATGGGTTCGTGATGGTTCGATTGGGTCTAGCCTCGATCGATCGATCCCCTTCGTGGGGTGCCCTGCTTTCTCTTTTATAGGCCAAGGAAAAGCACAGGTTACAACGGATGGAAAGAGAAGAACGAGAGAGAGCCGAAGGCCTTCAGGATCGCCAGGTCCTTCTTATCCTTTATGCGGGTCCCGCCGACCCCGTAGATGTCAACAGGGATGGCTCCACATCGTGGCCCTGTCCGTCACTAGCGCCATGCGCAGCCATTAACGCGCTAGTTCGAGTGGGGCCCTGACATCCCGTTCGTGGGGATCCGGCTTGGGTCAGCTGGTGACAGGCTCCAGATTCTCAGCGGTCAATCCATATAGTTCTCGGGTTCGTTCGACCAGTCCCGAGGGCTCTCTGCCTTTCTTGGAGGAAAAACCATAGATCAAATCTGACCGAGACTAGAACGTGGGCTAGGATGCCCGCGGCGCTCGTGCGCTCGAGTACTGGCCGCTAGCGGGGCCATCCTTTTCCTCCTCTTACTCTAAAGGTGCTTGGACCGGTTGTCGAACCCGTCGATGGGCCAACCTTCGAACTCCTAGGCCTAGACGGGCTGTAGGAGCGTCTTTAGCTCCATATCCCTTTTACCTGTGATGGGCCGTGGCCCGTTCGGGAAGGCAAAAGGTCCGGCGAGTTTTCTGAGGGAACGAACATAGGTTGTGTGCGCACGCCTCACAGTGAGTCGTGGTAACAGGTCATGGCAGGCGAGATCTAGGCGGGCAGTTGGTTTTCTCACGCCCGTCGCCCCTATAAAACCAAAGGGTTAGCTCCCCGGGTTCCATATGTTGCATCCTTGCCTCCACAGCCATGCTGTCGTCGCCATTGCCTAGGTTTCCTACTTCCACATCTCCGCCGCCGTTGAGCCCGTGTCCATCCGCCCCCACCTCCAAGGGAACCGTGGTGCCATTCTGACATCACTTTCTAGCGCATGGAGGGCCTCATCCATCGTGATCTTCTCCACGCGCAGACCTCAGCCGAGGAGTGGCTACTGCCCAGCGAGGAGGATTTGCCATCGCCGCCCGACTGCTATGTGGTGTCATTCACCCACTTCCATGAGCGTGGGTTCGTGACCCTCGCCCACAAATTTCTTTGGGAGCTACAGCACTACTACAAGATCGAGTTGCAGCATCTCAATCCCAATGGGATTCAGCACATGGCGACGTTCATCGCCCTGTGTGAGGGATTCCTGGAGATCAACCCCCACTTCAACTTGTGGAGGCACTTCTTCGCCTTCACCCTCCAGAAGAAGAGGGAAAAGAGCAGCAGACAGGAGCTGCACATGCCGATGGGGTGCGCCGGCATCCAACTTTAGAACAATCAGGTCGGCGAGTACCCATCCATGCAGCTATCAACGTCCAACAAGGGGTGGCACTCATAGTGGTTCTACCTCAAAAATGATGTTGCTGCCCCTCTACCAGAGTTCACTGGGCGCCTAATCGAAGAGGCCTCGGAGCAATGGAGAAAGTGGGGCATCCCGGTGAAGGACAAGAAGAAGATCCGAGACTACATTGCTGCCATCCACATCTTGAAGGAGAATGACCTAAAGGGGTCGGGCGTCATCGGGGCTTACCACGCAAGGAGGGTGGCACCATTGATGATGCGCGCGCTCCCGCTGTATGCGATGGTGCCCGAGGCATCATTCGATGGGACGGAGCTCACTGAGGGGACACTCCCCAACTCTGAGATCACGCAATGTATCAAGGAGGTGATGGAGCCTTTGCGGGATGACACGGGTGCTGCCTTCGACTTCATCTACCCGGTGCGGGGGCATCCTCTGATGTGGCCAGAGTCAGGCTACATCATGTTTGTAAGTCCCCTTTTCTTCTACCTTTTCTTCAATCGATTTCCTGACCCCTTGAGACTAACTTTGAGAGGGACGAGACCAGGTAAGGGACCTCATTCTCATGGATCACCCAACACCATTACTGAGGGATTTGGCTATGAGGACGGCGAATCACGTCGAGGGCGAGCGGTTGAGGAAGGTGAAGAAGGACAAGAAGAGGAAGAAGCAGCGGAAGATGTAGGCGTAGGAACCGGGGGAGGACATCGATAGCGATGATAATGTTGATGATGGTGACAATGATGAGGTAGCTGACAATATCCAGTGGGACAACCTGGAGAATGAGGATGCACTGACAGGTATCGGTTCGACCTTGCAGGCGTCGGGACCCTTCCTATTCCACGGAGGGGAGGGTACGTCTGGGGAGCTGGTGGAGGCAGGACATGCCATCGGCCTGCTCTAGGAGCCAACAGAGGTGGGCAGCTCTACTATCGTGCCTGAGGTGCTAGTAGAGGCAGGGCGGCTCTGAGGTCGCGCCACAAGAGCAAAGGGGAGTGGGCCCCTCTGCCCAAGAGCAGGGGGCAGGCTCGAAACATCCTCATTCCGACGAGGCATAGTGAGGGTCAGGGGTTTGCCCCCCAAATGCATCTGCCGCCCGATGGCGCAGAGGTGAGCTATCGATTCCTCTGTTTTTTTTGTTTTGGTCAGATTTCATCGTGACTTATGCTTTTTGTCCCTTGCAGCATCGACAGGCAGCGTAATCCTTTAGCGCTGGTCCTAAAGAAGAGCATCACCCTCCAATTGAGGCGGCAGCTATCGGCTGGTGTCGCACCCATTTTGGGCGGGAGCGGTGCCAGTGTGACCACGTTCACTCAAGGGATGCCTTTGGAGGTCGTGGAGCAGCCGGTGACATCCATGATGCCGCTACCGACGATAGGACGGATGGTGCTCCCAACTACGCTCATGGTGCCAACCGTGGTGGCACAGCATAGCCGGTCATGACCCTGCCAATGCTGGTTGAGGTGACGGCGGCCGTGATAGATGGGTCATAGCTAGGCGTAACTACAGCGGTGCCTGAGGCACCGACACGACCCATGCCATCGGTGGCCCAAGCAATGGTGCCTGATATGGGTTGGTCAAAGGGGGATGCGGCCGAGGGGTCCCCGGGAGTCGTGGTGCTAGGAGAGAGGTCAGTGTCCATGTCGCTAATCCCTTCCATCACTGGAGGGGGTGTCCTGTTGGGGGCATCATGGCGAGAGGGGTCGGCGGTGCTTGGAGACAGCTGAGAGTCATACCTAGTCCTAACATCAGTGGGCAGCGGCTCTCCTGCATGGGGTGAGCCCCTGCTCCGGTGGACGAATCTATAGGATCCGACATCGACGCTCCTCACCCTTGACGATGCCATTGAGGGCATGGAGCGAGAAAGCCTCAATGTAGGAATCGCGTCCGAGCTCGAGGCCCTGAACCATGCCATGGGCGTGTTGCATGACATCATTGTTCCCTCCAGTCGGGTATTGCTTCATCCTGCTTCTTACCTTTATCTTCTATTTTCTATTTTTTTGTATCCTAATCATTGTCTTCCTGCAGTCCCTCATAGCTCATAGTCAGGGGAAGTCTTGGTTCCTTCATCAATAGAAGGAGACCTAGGACTACCTCGTCGAGGAGGCACAGATCCGTAGGGTGGTGACCACTTAGCTTGTGTCACCTAGCAAAGGGTGGCCGAGCTAACTCCCCTCACTAAGGAGGCGGCCAATCTTTAGTAGTGAGTGGCTGAGGCCCATCGGGATGCTGACGAGGCCGATAAGGCGTTCGAGGCCCTGTCGGCGAGGTCGCAGAAGGATGATGAAGAAGCCACTAGGGTTGGGAAAGAGCTAGATGAGCTGCTCTAGAGGGACACCGAGACCCACTAGCAGATCCTTGACCTTCTAGGTGAGGTTGAGAAGGAAAGGGATCTGAAGCTAGGGACTAAGGAGAAGCTTGTAGAACTAGAGAAGAGGGCGAGTCTGGATGCCACGGCGGTTGCTCGGCTACATAAGGAGTGGGATGAGCTGCTCCAAACTGTAGAGGGGCTTTTTGAGAGCGAGACTAGGCCTACCAAGAGCGCGATGATGCGCAGCAGAAGGTCGGCTCCCTCCAGACCAAGCTCAAAAGTGTGACGACCTAGAAGCTAGAGGCTAAGAGCATTTCTGCTGGGCTAGCTATGGACCTCGTCGAGGTGAGGAGGAATCTACAGGAAGAGAGTGGCGAGCTTGATATCCTAAGCGCCGCCCTTGGAGTGGTCTATGATGTCCTTCAGGTGGTGTGGTCGGAGGGGACCAGCTTGCTCGCGACTCGTGTCATCGAGATCATAGCTCAGGTGCGCCAGCTTGAAAGGAGTGCCTTTGTGCTGGGGTCAATTAGTCCTTTATGATTGTTCATTCTCATTATGGGGACAGCATCGATCTGGAGACACTGAGCCATGGTTACGCGCCTGGCTATGAAGTCCACAAGCTGCTGGAGATGGAAGCGATAGTGGCTCCCTTTTTGTAGGACCTAGCGGGCAGGATAGAAGACATAGTTCTCCCCCGGAGGGGCTAGTTAGTTAGACAGGTCAGACGATCATTTTTGTAATAATTAGACAAGTTCCGACCCCTAGTAGTGTTTTGTTCGAACAAGTCTGTTCTTTTATTTTGGTGTGAACAAGTTAGTTTTTTCTCCCTTTTTATGTGTGAAAAGGGGTTAATGCGTTTTGACCCTTCCATTTGTTAAGACCATAGAGCTTAGGGCATGGGTGAACAAACTCTGATCACGTTGGTGAGCAAGAGTGCCGTAGTCGCAAGGGCGTAGGTTTGTTGCAGTCCGACCAGCCTTACTTAGTCGTTCGTTTCCGCAAACCTTGCCACTAGGTTTTTTAACATGAGGAAGGGGTCGAGCATGATGATTGTTTTAGAAAGGGTATATATACCCTTATAAACCCCCGAGTGAGACCTGACCCCTTGCCATCGCTAGGGTCATGTGTCACTAAAGATCAAGGAGAGGATAGCGAAACTAGTAGAAAAAAGCATCTCTTGTTTTAGAAATGTTATTCTTAGTTTTCACACGTGCCCCCTCCTTAGGATATGAGCCATCGTTCTATGACCGCACATTCGGTCTCCTTGCGAGTTGAACTTTCCTCGAGCCCCCACACGTAGTGGGGGTCCGGTTGAGGGTCATCTCATCTTTGTGATCGTCACCTCGTCCATGGTTTTTGCAACCAGAGGGGTTGAGCTAATGTCACTTGCCTCGATGGCTCGAGTGATGCGCTCGGTGAGCTCGCTAACAGGCATGTCCAAGTGGAATCTAGGTCCATCATTCATGATGGTGTTGGCATAGCCCTCATGTGGCATTCCACTGCTCCTTAACCCGCCTCTCGGTAGATGCCCAAGTCATTTCGGAGACCGACTCGGGTGGCCCGCTAGCCTCCCCTCGATGGAGATTCTATAGGCTCGGCTTGAGGTTAGGATCGAATGAGAAGATCGAGATGACCCTATCCACTTTTGAGCAGGTCGGGCAAAGGCCGCTAGGGCTCATCTGTGTTTTCTCCCGCGGCTCTATTCGACGTGCGGCGGCCTCGAGCCCTTTGTGGGCCAGCCTTCGAACCCTGATCAGTTGGATTCCCAAGTTAGGGTCAGGCAGCTCAAGCCCTTGAGCCCCATTGGGCTTGGTAGGGGTCGGCCAAATTTCATGCATCACCCCATCCACGGTTTCCGCAGGTGGAGGGGTTGAGCTAATGACACTTGCCTCGATGGCTCGAGTGTCGTGCTCGGCGAGCTCGCTAACAGGCATGTCCGAGTGGAATCCGGGTTCGTCGTTCACTAATGGGGTCAATATAGCCCTCATGTGGCATTCCACTACTCCTTAACCCGCCTCCCGATAGATGCCCGAGTCGTTCTAGAGATCGACTCAGGTGGCCTGCTAGCCTCTCCTCGATGGAGATTTTGTGGGCTTGGCTCAAGGTTAGGATCGAACGAGAAGATCGAGATGTCCCTGTCCGCTTCTAAGCAGGGTTGGGCAAGGGCTCATCTATGTTTTTCTCCCCTGGCTCTATTTGACATGAGGTGGCCTTGAGCCCTTTGTGGGCCGGCCTTCGAACCTCGATCGGTCGCCACTCACATCGAATGAGACGACTACCGCTTCATGACGCGACATGAAGCGTTGTGATGCAATAATTGCATATGCGATGCTTGGATATATGGGATGAATGTATGAATTAATGTATGAATGCATGCATAAGAATGGATGAATGAATGATCATGCACTAGAAAATAAAAGTGGGGGTTGGTAAAGTTACCTTGATGGCTCGAGTGATGGGTTTAGGGAGCTCTTACCAGATATCTCTATGTGGGGTCTAGATCCATCATTCATGACGGAGTTGGTGTAACCTGCATGAGGCATCCCACTGCTCCTTACCCGTCTCTCGGCAGTGGCCCGAGCCATCCAATTGACTTGGGCGACCTGCTGGCCTCTCCTCGATGGAGATTCCACAAGTGGGCCCCTCCGAACCCTTCCTAGGAAGGCGGAGGCCAAAGCTCAGGGTGCGGGGATAAAAACTCTGATCATGCTGGTGAGCAAAAATATCATAGCCGCTGGGGCGTAGGTTTCTTGTGGTCCGATCAGTTTTACTCAGAGTTTGTTTCCACTCACCTTGCCTCTAGGTTTTAATGTAAGGAGAGGTCAGCCATAGAGAATGTCTACTGAATAGACACTCTCATCGGCCCCCAAGTGAGGCCTGACCCCTCGCCGTTGCTGGGGTCGGGAGCTCGATAGCAAAATTAATAAGAGAAAACGTGCATAAAATAAGGGTGACCTGCTGGCATAGGACTTACCTTGATGGCACGAGTGACAAGTTTGGTGAGCTCTTACCAGATATGTTTCAGTGAAATCTAGGTCCGTCCTTCGTGATGGAATCGACATAACCCGCATGGGGCATCCTACTGCTCCTTACCCATCTCTCAGCCATGGCCCGAGCCGTTCGATTGGCTTTGGTGGCCTGCTGGCACAGGGCTTTCCTACATAGATAGAGGATGAGATCATCCCCTAAGAAATTAGTTAGGTAGATACGCTAGGCGGCGAACTTGTAATAAGTGGACAAGCTATTAAATTTCATTATAGCCTAATAGATTTTTTGCCCTTCTGCCCTTTTCGTATAAAAAGGTTAGTGCATTCTGACCCCTTCCGTCGTTAAGGCTATAAAGCCCAGGGTGCGGGTGAACAAACTCTAATCATGTTGGTGAGCAAAGGCGTCGTAGCCGCTGAGGCGTAGGTGTCTCGCAGTCCGACTAGTTTTACTCAGCGTTCATTTTTGCAACCCTTGCTTCTAGGTCTCAATGTGAGAGAGGGTTGGGCACAGAGAATGTTTGCTAGGTGGATATACTCCTAGACGCATATAGACTCTTTTCGTAGCTAAGGCCAAAAAGCCTGAGGTGTGGAAAAAACACTGATCACGTTGGTGAGCAAAGGCACCATAGTCGCTGGGGCATAGGTTTCTCGTAGTCCAACTAGTTTTACTCAGCGTTGGTTTCTGCAAACCTAGCTTCTAGGTCTTAACATGAGAAAGGGTCAGGCGTAGAGCATGTCTACCAGTTGGATATGCTCTTATTAGCCCCCGAGTGAGACCCAACCCCTTGCTGTTGCTGGGGTCGGGTGTCACTAAAGATCGGGGAGTCAATAGCAAAACTGATAAGAGAAAACGTGCATATACTAAGGGTAAAAATGGCATAGCAGCTTGATGTTCTAGGCGTTGACGAAGACCTCGCCGTCGATGGTCTTGAGCTTGTAGGTGCCTAGTCGGAGCACCTCCATGATGACATACGGTCCCTCCCATGGTGAAGAGGGCTTATGGCGGTTCTTGTTGCTCTGGATGAGATAGAGCACTAGGTCCCTGACATTGAAGGTCCAATCCCACACTCGATGGCTGTGGTACCGGCACAACGCTTGCTAGTACTTGGCCAACCGGAGGAGTACGACATCGCGCGCTTCATCTAGCTGGTCCATGGCATCCTCGAGGGACTCCAAAGCGATGGACAATGTCAAGGAAGAACAACATGGCTTGCTTGGACTTGATCACAGAGATTGGTCGAGCCTCTACCCACTTTGTAAACATGTCTACGATGACAAGCAAGTGTGTATAGCCCTCGGGCGCCCTTTTGAGAGGTCCGACCAGGTCGAGCCCACAGACCACGAACTACCATGTGATGGGGATCATCCGAAGCACTTGGGCCAGCAAGTGGGTCTGCCGAGCATAGTACTAACACCCTTTGTAGGTGCACATAATCTATTCAACGTCGCATAGGAGGTAGTCGAGGTAAGGCGTCCTCCAGTCAGCCAGAGAGTTGGGCTCTATCGCTAGATCCACGTCAAGCTCCATGACCTCGAGGTTGGGTGGAGCCGATGGCTGGCTAGCCCTCGAGCCCTAGGTAGTCGGCCCATCACCGGCTTATTCTGGCTCCTCGTAGCGAACCGAGGGCTTATGTTGATCGCTGGCAAAGACGCCCGTTGGCACTGGCTCTCGCCCGGACGCCACTTTCGCTAGCGTGTCAGCCACCTCATTGAGATGCCTTGGGATGTGATTGAGCTAGAGACCATCGAACTTATCCTCCAGCTGGCAGACTTCTCGGTAATATGCAGCCATCTTGGCATTGTGGCAGCTCGACTCCTTCATGACTTGGTCAATGACTAGCTAGGAGTCACCCCAGACATCAAGGCATCGGATACACAACTCGATGGCAATGCGTAGGTCGTTGATGAGTGCCTCATACTCGACCATATTGTTGGAGGAAGGAAATGGATGCGAACCATGTACCTCATGCGTACCCCAAGGGGCAAAACGAAGACCAGCCCCACGATGGCGCCTTTCTTCATCAGCGATCCATCAAAGTACATTGTCCAGTACTCCTGGTCGATGACTACCGATAGCATTTGGACCTCGGTCCACTCTACAATGAAATCAGCCAGCACTTGGGACTTGATAGCCATCTGGTGGGCATACGAAATGCCTTGACCCATCAGCTCAAGTGCCCACTTTGCAATTCTTCCCATGGCATCCTGGTTTTGGACAACCTCGCCAAGGGGGAAGGACGTCACGACCGCCATCGTATGCGACTTGAAGTAGTGACGCAACTTCCTCTTGGCGATAAGGATGACGTACATGAGCTTCTAGATTTAGGGGTAGCGGGTCTTGGAATTAGACAAGATCTCACTAATGAAGTACATGGGATGCTGTACTTTGAGGGTGTGCCCCTCTTCTTCTTGATCCACCACTTGGGCGGCGCTGATCACTTGCGTGGTGGCCGCAATGAAGAGCAAAAGTAGTTCTTCGTCTGTCGGAGGGACCAGGATTGGGGCCTTCGTTAGAAGCTGCTTGACCTTGTCAAGTGTCTCCTAGGCCTCAGGCATCCATTCAAAATGATCAGCCTTCTTTAGGAGCCGATAGAGGGGGAGACCTCATTTGCCGAGGCATGAGATGAAGCTGCTGAGTGCGGTGAGGCACCCTACAACTCGTTGTACCCTCTTTACATTCTGAATTGGGCCCATCCATGTGATGACTGAGATCTTCTCTGGGTTGGCTTCGATGCCATGCTTAGAGATGATGAAACCTAGCAGCATACCCCTTGGGACCCCAAAAATGCACTTCTCAGGGTTGAGCTTAATGCTGTTTGCTCAGAGTTTTGCGAAGGTCTGCTCTAGGTCGACTATGACCTGGTCAGCCCATTTCGACATGACCATGATGTCATCCACGTAGGCCTCAATGGTTCACCCGATGAGGTCCCCGAAACACTTGAGCATATAATGCTGGTATGTAGCCTTGGCGTTCTTTAGACTGAACGGCATTGTGATGTAGCAGAATGATCCGAATGGGGTGGCGAAAGATGTCGTGAGCTGGTCAGACTCTTTCATCATGATCTGATGGTACCTAGAGTTCGCATCAAGGAAGCAAAGGGTTTCACACCCTGAGGTCGAGTCGACTACTTGGTCTATGCGTGGCAAAGGAAACAGATCCTTTGGACATGCCATGTTGAGACCCATGTAGTCAACACACATTCTCCATTTTCTACTCTTCTTTTATACAAGAACGGGATTGGCTAACCACTCGGGGTGGTATACTTCCTTGATGAACCCGACCGCCAAAAGCTTCGCAATTTCCTCACCGATGGCCCTACGCTTCCCCTCGTCGAAGCGACATAGGCGCTGCTTCATCAGCTTGGAGCCTGGCATGATCTTCAAGGCATCCTCGGGGACTTCTCTCGGAATGCCTGGCATGTCCAAGGGTTTCCACGTAAAGATATCCCTGTTGGCGCGGAGGAAGTCGACGAGCGTACTTTCCTATTTAGAGGAAAGCATAGTGCCAATGCGCACCGCTTTGCCCTTGGAGCTGCCGGGGTCTATGAAAACCTCCTTGGCACCCTCCACAAGCTCAAAAGACTTGGCCAATCGCTTGGGGTCATGCACTTCTTCGGTGACTTCCTTTCTGATGACCACAAGCTCCTTGGAGGCGACGATTGCCGCGGCATGTTCATAGCACTCGACCTCACACTCATAGGTGCGCTGGAAGGAGGTGCCAATGGTGATGACCCTGCACGGTCCTGGCATCTTCATCTTCAAATAAGTGTTATTGGGGATGGCCATGAACTTCACGTAGCATCGATGTCTCAGGATGGTGTGGTAGGTTCCATGGAACCCGACCACCTCGAAGGAAAGGGTCTCCATCCTATAATTGGTCGGATCCCCAAAAGGTGATGGGTAAATCGATCTGCCCAAGTGGCACGGCCTACTTTCTAGGCACGATGCTGTGGAAAGGCGCTCCGGTCGGTCGGATGCGTGATTAATCGATGCCCATGACATTGAGTGTTTTAGTGTACATGATGTTGAGGCGGCTACCTCCATCCATCAGTACCTTGATGAGCTACTTTATGCCAATGATTGGGTTGACCATGAGCGGATATCTCCCCTGTTACAATTCACATTCCAGGTGGTCGGTCCAATCAAAGGTTATGGCGGACTCCGACCATCGGAGGAAGGTAGGTGCAGCTGGCTCAGCCGTATAGACCTCGTGGCACTCAAGCTTCTAGCAGCACTTGGAGTCATAGGCTACTGACCCTCTGAAGATTATGAGGTAGCCATCTAGCATCAAAAAGCCATCATCCTTCTCCTCAGCGTCATTCGTGATCAGCTTGGGGTCCCCCATATGCTCCCCCTATTGGAGCCCCTGGACAAGAACTGCTTCATGAGGTCATAGTCCTCTTAGAGATGCTTGACGGGGAAGGCATGGTTCAGGCATGTTCCTTAAAGTAGCTTTGCGAAGTGGTTCGAGGTACCCTCAGTGGATTTCTGACCCCCCCTTGCGGTCGACAGTGGCCACAAGCAAGCCCTCACGTCGCTGCTTGTTCTTCCTCTAGCTAGGATGGTTGGAGGTGCCTTTGTTAGTGTCCTTGTCCTACTTTGCCTTGCCCTTGAGGCGGTCAAAGATCACTCTGACGGCCTCCTCGCCTAAGGCGTGGCTGGTGGCGATGTCGAGGAGCTCCTTGGTGGTTCGCCGGCCCTTACATTCTAGCTTGTGAACCAGAGACTCACAGGTGGTCCTAGACAAGAAGGCCCCTATGATGTCGACGTCGGCAAGATTGGGCAACTCATTGCACTATCGGGAGAAGCGCCAGACATACCCACGAAGGGCTTCCCCAAACTTCTATCGATAGTTTTTGAGATCCCAAGGGTTCCTAGGATGCGCGTACATGCCCTAGAAGTTCCCCACGAAGATCTCCTTTAGGTCTGCCCAACTCTAGATCTTATTAGGCGGAAGGTGTTCCAACCATGTTTGCGCCGAATCAGCCAGGAACAATGGAAGGTTGCGGATAATAAAATTGTCATTATCTGCTCCACCGGCTTGGCAAGCAAGTCGATAATCCTTGAGCCATAGTCCAAGGTTCGTTTTCCTGGAGTACTTCTGGATGTTGGTCGACAGTCGGTACCATGGTGGAAAGGTGTGTTGAGGATGTGCCGGTCGAAGGCCTAAGGTCCCGGAAGGCTGGGGCTCGGGCTTCGGTCCTCGCCACTATCGTAGCGTTCGCCACGATGAGGGTGCATCACCGCGGGTACATCTGTGAGCATCGAGTGTGTCATGTGCATCATGGTGGCAGCCGAGATGCTCATGCACTAGGACTGGGGTGCATGGCCTGCCGCCTTGCGGTACCTGGTGGACTGACACGTCCTTGTTGGGTCGCTCTAAGGGCGTGCGCTGGCTGGCATCAAACTCGCATCGTTGGGACAATGAGCTCTTGGCCTACTGTGCCATCGTACGCTTGAGTAGCGTGCGAATCTTGCAATGCGCAAGACGATCCTTGGGTGTCGTAGGCCCCGGAAGCCCCCAGAGCAAGGCTGTCGTAGCAGCGATGTTCTAGCTTGCCTAGGTGAAGTGTGGGAGCGCTTCATCATCCTCGATAATCCTCTGGTTCACATCATGGGCCATGGCGCATGCATGCCCTCTATCTCAGTGGTGCTCGATCTCTCACTCGAGCTCCATGTGTTCCTACTTGAGCTGGAGTCACGCTTCCTTGAGCTCTTGGTGCTGGTCCTTTAGCTGCTCCACCTGTAGGCATGGTGGGGCCCCTGCATCCCTCTTGACCTCATCGTCGAGGTCGTTCATTGGGGTAGCCTCTTCCTCGTGGATGCTTTCAATGTGTCCCTCGAGGGTACCTACCATGAAACATTCATCAGAGGGGTGATGGCTCCCCCTGCTGGAGTTAGAGGTAGAGGGTGACTCCATTTCTCTCGCTAGGAGGTCGTGGAAAGATTCCACGATATATTCGGTCATCCCCATGAACTAGTCGTTCGTGGGGGATGGAGGCATGCATTGTGCCACAAGGTGGCCAACGGCCTCTGCGGTGTTGCAGA
The DNA here is from genome assembly GCF_019320115.1 of Miscanthus floridulus. Taxonomy (NCBI): domain Eukaryota; kingdom Viridiplantae; phylum Streptophyta; class Magnoliopsida; order Poales; family Poaceae; genus Miscanthus; species Miscanthus floridulus. The sequence continues at coordinate 72,894,872 of NC_089592.1, forward strand.
GACCGAACAGGAGCGCAGTCGGGGCGCTCCGGATGAGGTATTCCAAGGAGAGGGGCTCTCCTTCGGCAAGCTGTGCCACGACGTTGGAGAACAAGAAGGTGAGGTGGCGTAGGTCCTCCCAGGATGGTCGGGGTCCTAGGAAGGTGGTGCTCTAACCTCCCATAGTTGAAGCCGAGTAGTTGGTCGCTCCCGAGGGTGCGGGCCTCCGGTGCGTGTAGCTGTAGCTCCTCAAGCGCCTCGGTGATCGCATCGAGGCCGGTGAGGTGGAAAGGTTGGATGGCGACAGGAGGCCACGCTAACTCTCCCTCCATCATGACAATGAAGTCCAGTCTCCCAAAGCGCACATGCACGCCCGGGACCTAGCTGACATTGCGACTAGCCATCCGAAGCCTGGTGTGGATGTCGAGACGTGCAAAAGGCCCCTATTTGGCGTGCTAACTGTCGGTGTTTCAAGTAACCACCGATGAGTAAATTTCTAGTATTGCACGTGTGGCTCGGATGGTGTGCTCAGAGGACATGAGGTTTATACTTGTTTGGGTAGAATGTCCCTACGTCCAGTTCATCACTGCTGCTCACGTTACTAGCACTGAAAGTTTGTAGTAGGGATTTGTGGGGTGTACGACCCTAGATACCCACGGCAGACCACATGGGCTGTGCCCCTAGGGTGGCCCAGCCCACAAGAACAAGCCTTACGAGGCATGACTCTACTCGGCGCCTTCCGCAAGACATCAGGAAGATATCCTAAAGATACTATGAGATCTGTTAGGATATGTATGATCCCAAGATTCCTATAATCAGTTATTACTTTCTGGTTATCTCTCAGATCTAACCGACTTGTAACCCTGCCTCTCGGACTATATAAGGCGGGTAGGGACCCCCTCTAAAATCACGGCATATCATATGATAGCTAATACAAACCAACAGACCACAGGAGTAGGGTATTATGTCATACTGATGGCCTAAACCTGTCTAACTCGTGTGTCTCTATTGCCTTCTTGTTCTTGATCTCACGCTCCTCTACCGATCAATCTACCTTCATGGGATACCCCTCAGAGGACTGCCGACGATATTCTATCGACAGTTGGCGCGCCAGGTAGGGGTGTGCGTGTTATTTCCTTATCGAACAAGATGGCTTTTTCCATAGGCTCTTCGTCCCTTCTGTAACCCAACCAGATCTTCATGGTCGGATCCATCTCATGGGTCATCAATGCTGATAGAGTCGGAGAGCTCCTGGAGCCAGGGCAGATCGGTTCTGCACCGGCCACCTCCGCACCTACAATAGCAGATCCGATCTCGGAGCCGATTTTGAGGTCTCCTTCGGCGACGACTCACCATCCGCTTCCTCGCTACCAGAGGAGGTCGATCAACAACGATGATCTGATCGAATCCATCGATTGAGTCAGACTGAAGCTCGGCAATTGTCTCTCCATCATCGAATCGGCACTGGACACTCTGGTTTAGTTCAACCACCCTCCGATCTAGATCTATTGGAGGCTGCTCGGGAAACTGCAGGGGTTATGGCCCAACCCTTCGGGTTCTCCAACGCCGCCACCGTTCACCAACATGCCCTAAGGGGCAAACTCGCTGACTAGGTCACCGTCCAGCTTCCGCCAGTCGTCAACACACTACACTTAAGCTGAAGCCCCAGGGCGCACCTCCAGACCATGCCAGAAGAAGCTCCAGGCTCCGAGTCTTAGGGCTCTATGGAGACCCTCGCCAAAACCTTCTCTGATCAATTTCTCCTTCCACCCTTTCAGGGTGGTGCGATCTTCAATGTCAGCATCGATAGCCCTCCCCGGAACGGTGAAACTGAGGAGGAGCGCGTTGCTCGGGAGAACCGGAACGTCAACCGCGCGCAGCGGTGAGAAAACGAGGCGGCCATCACAAGGGTCGAGGCTGCTCAGAATAATCAGCTTGACTCTCAAGGAAGACCACTCCCGCTCCACCACGACCTCAATGAAGAATTTCTCCACATCGATGGCCACGACGTCTTCAAGACTCCAAGCGCTAATTTGGCAGTAGCAGCCAACGAGCTTGCTCATTTCCCTCAAATGCCTGATCTTGCCAAGATCACCGCTATGCTTAAAGCGGCTCACTGTAAGGTCAATGAGATCCGCGAGGATCAGAGACCTTTGTGCTCTATGAGCACGATTCACCGATCAGCTACGTCGAAGTCCAATCGCCGCCCCAGTCAAAGCTGTTTCGCCAACCAGTCGCTACCTCTCTAGGGGGGACCTAGGGGGCATCATGCCGAACACCATCGCTAGCATGACCAGGAGGTTGAACAGGATGCTAGAGTACATCTTAGCAACCTCTGAGATGCATGGCGGCATATCGAGCAACGTCGCTTTGGTCGCCATGAAGAAGAAGTGCGTCGCCGCTAGGATTACGAAAAGGAGTATGGCAACCCAAACTTAGCCCTTGAGCCTATCCCCAACCACAACACCATAGATGATGGTGTCGACAACCCTAAGGGGCCTCTGACTTTCACAAGGGCACTCCAAATGCTTCAGTGGCCCCATGGTTTTAAGATCACCGGGGTCAAGCCCTACAAAGGAAGAATGAACCCAACTCAATGGCTGTAGGCTTATGCCACCGCGGTCCACGCCACGAGAGGAGACACCAGTGTCATGGCAAAATTATCTCCCTATTATGCTCATGCCATCCGCCATGAGCTAGTTCACCAGCCTTGCGTCGGACTCCATCGGCTCATGGGAAGAGTTGAAGAAAGTCTGCACCGACAACTATATGGCCACGTGTACTCGACCCGGCACGAAGCATGATCTCAACCACATCAACCAGAAGCCATCCAAGCTCCTCTACAGCTACATCAAGCGTTTCTCCGAGATGAGGAACTCTATCCCCAACATCATGAAAGCTAAAGTCATCACTGCCTTTATCCAAGGACTCCACCATCGTGAGCTTCGCTCCAAATTCAACCGTAAGCCGCCGACCGGTATCGGCGAAATGATAACTACCGCCAACCAGTACGCCGATGCCAAGGAAGCAGAGGTGCGCTTCAATGAGGATGCGGGCACTCAGCGACCGCCTCACCACTACGATGATCGCCCCGACTACTGATGTCATAGTGACCGCCAATCGACGACCGCAACTATCATCGCGATAGCGGCTGTGATCGAACAGGAGGACACAGGCCTAGCCAAAATCGCTGTCGCCAGCCAGAACACATCTTCGCCACCGTTAGTCAACCTCGCACCAAGCGTAACTATGACGAACAGTACCAAAAGATCCTTGATGGCCCATGCCCTCTTCACAAGAACACCAAACACAAGATGAAGGACTGCATTGGTCTGGCCAAGGAGTTCTAGGACAAGAGGCTCGATGACGATGCCAACGATGGAGCCAGAGGTCACCGACCTCCTAGGAACAACAACAATGCCTTTTAGGACCATGATAAGGTGGTCGCACCATCTTTGGGGGCCTTGCCTCCACTGAGAGTAGAAGGGAACGGAAGCTCGTCGCCCGACGAGTGCTCACCGTCGCTTCAGAAGAAACTACCGCCGACCCCAGCTATCGCCCATGGTCCGAGGTCCCCATCACCTTTAGTAGGGCCGACTAGTGGGCAGACATACCCTACACAGGGTGTTTCCCCCTCATCCTCGATGCAACCGTCCAGAAGGTGCTCTTCAGAAAAGTCCTTGTTGACGGTGGCAGTGCTTTGAACCTACTCTTTGCCAGGGCCCTAAGGGAGTTGGGCCTCGCGATATCAGATCTCACACCCTTGGACCCCTCCTTCTGGGGTGTGGTACCTAGAAGGGCATCCAGACCACTTGGAGAGATCACCCTACCAGTACAGTTTGGCACGGCAAGCAACTACCACGTCGAGCATATCAACTTCTACGTCGCCGACTTCGACACCACCTACCACGCCATACTTGGCTGGCCAGCTCTGGCCAAATTCATGGCCATACCACACCATGCATATCTGGTGTTGAAGATGCCTTCGCCTGCAGGAGTCCTAGCTCTGCGGGCCAACCTATCCGTTGCCTACGCCTGCGAGACAGAGAGTCTCACTCTCACCGAAGCCACCGACCTCTCCATCCAGATGGCTAGTGTGGTCGCCAAAGCCAAGATAGCACCCGCCGATGACATGGAGATTTCAGAGCTAGAGCTTCCCCGTGCCTACACCAAGTCCAAGGAAATCAAGGAGGCCGGCCTCGGCCTCGACGATGCCTCCAAGACCGTGAAGATTGGGGCTCACCTTGACCCCAAATAGGAAAGCACGCTCATCTCCTTTTTGCGTACGCCATGATGAACTCGCAAACATAGTATCCATAGTAGTTGTTCCCCTGTTCTTGCCTCAGAACCCACTTTTATGAGAAAAAAGATCTGGTGAATTGAAAGCATGCATGGTGTTAATTGAATTATATATATATAAATGTAGCTAGTACTTACTTTGTGTGCGATTACATCCAGTGGCGCTTTACAATATTTCATGTGGTGTTCCTCAATGAAACTTTTCCAAACACTACGCCCAATTAAATAAAAAATTAATTTGGCCTTTAATAATTGTTGCAGTTAAGAGATCGGGGTATATATAGTTGCTAGAGAAACCAAATTACCCTTGGATAATATCTATCATGTCTTGGTACTATGTTTGCTCTTTTCTTAACGAGTCTAAGATGCTCAACCGACTATTGGCAATATCGATGACCATCAATATCCAATGATTGCTGCATATGTTTTTATACACAAATATGATCGACATTAACTAGAGTCAACATATATATATATATATATATATATATATATATATATATATATATATATATATATATGGGAGATAGCTTAGCTAGTAAGCAAATAATTGAGCAAATTGTCCATATGATCGACATTAATTATTTAACACTCACTTGAAGTTGTAGGGGAAGAGTATGTTCTTGTTTTGTTGGTTCACTAAGAACCTCATGAGATTTTTCTAGAGTTCAGCTTTCCATTGAGGCGGGGGGTTAGGGTGTTTGAATACGACATTTGGATCAATAAAACCAACATCATTATCCTTTCTCTTTCTGAGTTCTGTCATCTCATATCTGCATATATAAAAATATAGTATGAGGATATATAATTTATATATATACATGTAGCTTTATATATATACACTTTAATAGTAGAAAATAATCACACTTACAGACAATAGCAGCTAATGAGACTTTTGTCGAGAGAGTCCAGGTGGCATAGTTGGTGTAATTCTACAAACTCGACATATATAATGTCATCGCCACAGAAGTAATGTTGGTTTCTAACTCTGACAGGAACAAAGGCCTCTCCCCCATTCACACACCGCCATGTACCACTTGTTTAGCAGGTACATTTGCATACCCATTCACCTAAGGCCTCAGGGTTGTATAGACTCTTTCCATGTTCAAATTTCTTCCAAGGATCCACTTTCAGAGCAGATGATCCTTCAGCGAGCACTTGGGTAAGGTCCAAACTAGTTTCCTCGTAAAACTGAGCCAGCTCCTCAAAATCGACGTCTAAGTCTAAGTTCGAACCATATTCATTACGAATGACAAGAGGGGGGACTGATTGTTGTGATTGTTGTCCGAGTTATGCAACACCTTTCCCTGGTCTAGTCTTTTTCTGCGCCGCCTCAAATGACTTGGTGAGAGAGCGGTCGTAGTCTGATTTTGGCAGGGTCTATTGAGATTCCCACTTATTCTGGTCCACCTTCTTTCTTAGAAGATCTAGAGGTAGGTAGAAGTACGGTTTCTCCAGGTTCTCCCTTGCTTCTCGTTGCTTTTTCACTTTTTTGAAGAAACTGTCCACATCTTTTTGTACTGCAGCGTTTAATTCCTTTTCACTTTTCTCATAAGACAGTTTTTGGGAAATAACTAGATTAGATGAGGCTTTCTTCTTTGCCGGCTAATGGGCCAACAACTTTGTTTGTGGGGCAGACCACTTAGGAGCTGGCTTCTTCTTAGTCATCAAGAGAGGCGGGGAAGGCGTTGGAGACCTCCTTGGAGGTGTTGGAGACCTCCTTGGAGGTGGCGGCGTTGCCACCTGATTTCCTGGAGCACTATGATGATCTGGAGATTGGATAATTGGACTTAGGTTGGCGGAGACCCTGCTGTGTGAGTACAAAAAAGAATAATTAGGTATAAGAAATTGTTATTTTTAATCATGCATGCCAATCAAAAATTAGTGAAAATTTTTTGTTCACTTTTGTCCGCACCTATTGTCTGGCAATTGAGGAAGCGGCGGTGGACTAGAGACCCTAGGAATAATGATGTAGTGCTTGCGCCATAGTATGAATATCTTCTCTGCTTCTCCTAGAGTCTTCTCTCCATCACCTCCTGGAATGTCAAGAGTCAGATTACTAAAACCTTTGTTAACTCTATCCACTGAGACGCTAACATATCCAGGTGGTATTATTGCCCTATGGATTCTTGGTGTCTTGGTAGGATCTAGAGGAGAAAAAACACCGAGAGCCACCATGATTGTGGCATTCTCTTTTGGAATATGTAGCTCACATGATGTAAACGGTGCAGTGATGTCATCCACAGGGAAACGTAGCATTGCGTCATCTTGATTTGGCAACTCCGTGGAAGCGTAGCTGCTTTTCAACTGATCAGGGGGGCTAATATTAATGTTGATTCCTGGATCTGATGCCTGCCTTTGGGCACTTATTGCTATTTGCACTTGCTTTATGATTTCGTCCTGCATTCTAGCTTGCATGTTTTTTTCGCGCTCTTGTGCTTGAAGCAATGCCTCCTGTGACTCACGAATATATTCCTCTAACCTACTGATCAGTGCTACTTCCTCATCCTTCCTTCTCTGCCGGCTTCTATAGGTATCTCTGTCATTAGGGAAACCATGCTCCCAAGAAATGTTCCGTCCTAAACCTCTTGTTCAGCCACTGTGTTCAGCAGTCCTGATGGCATATGAAAGTTCATCCTTCTCTCTATTGGGCCTGAACGCACCAATAGCTTTAGCTTGTAGAGTATAAGATAATCTTTGTGTTGCTCTTTCGAGTTTTAGGCCATGAACTAGCTTCCCGGTCTCTAGGTCCAGTCTTCCCCCATGAGCAAAAAACCAATTCTTCGCACGTTTGGGCCAATTGAGTGATTCTGGTGTGATACCCTTGGCAAGAATGTTCGCTTCCATTTTTCCCACTTGGGAATGGTAGTCGCGTAGCCACCATATCCCATGCCATGGTGGTATACATTCTGCTGGGCATTCTCTTGGTTCCTTCTCACCCGTTCCTTACCCTCTTCCGATGTCTTGTATTGTACAAAATCATTCCAGTAGGGCCTCAACTTCGCGAGCGGGCCCCTAGTATTGAAATTGGGCGTTAGGTTCTTCTTGACGTATTTCATGTATAGGGATTTCTTCCAAGTCTAGAATTGTGTGGCCATCTTCTTCATAGCCCACTTTCAAACTAGCTCCTTCAATTCATCATCGTTGATATTATCGTAATCATCCGCTTGCAACATGAAATGTTGAAGGATATCATCCCAAATTAAATTCTTATCAAGATCAGAGACAAAACTAACATGAGGCTCGTTGATCTTTTCCTTCCATTCACGAGCACTGATCGGAAGTCTGTCCCTTACAAGGTACCCACAGTGTTGCACGAATTTCCTTGCATGTGGACCAAGTGGTTCGCCTGTCTCGATATTGAATTCCGATATTATGTAGCGCCCCTCCAATGGCTTTTTCGGGCCTCGAATATTTTTGCTTTTCGCCGTTGTGGTCGTCGATCCAGAGGGCTACGTATAAAAAAGAATAAATAAATATCATGTGTACACATAATAGATGATAAATATTCAAATATATATATACAATATTCAAATATATATATAAATATATATATATCTCGCCAGTATTTTCTTGCACAATATTTTCTTGGTTATCTTCAAGAGCTAGGTATTGACTCCCGTCATCTACATCTCGCTGGTCACCATCGACAAATTGAGTGCCGGTGTTGATAATATTCATTATTTCTTCATCCATGTTATCTCTCGGGGCAGCCATCTAGCTTTTACTCCACTAGATATATCTATAAAAAATAAAAATGTTTCAATAAATAACCATCTGTACTAGTTGACCTTGCTTACGTGATCATCTCAGCGAGCATTTCTCCATCGGACGGCACTGTACTTGGCTAAGGAAGAGCTCTGATTCTACGAGAAAGGGAACACGGTCTTCCACGACCGTTGTCGCTCTCCCTCGTAGAATCAAAGCTCCTCCTTGACGTCCGTTACCGCTCGGCAGAGAACATGCTCACCGAGATGAACACGGTCCACAAATTCAACTAATACGGATTTTCTACAATTTTCTAACTATTTTCTAAGTTTTTCATTTCATGGAAAAATTAATTCTAAAAAATAAATGGCATGATTTCTAAGTATTTCATTTCATGGAAAAAATAATTCTAAATGACCTGCTCAATATCGGCGAGCTCACGGGCGTTTAGGTTGCCGAGGATAGTAACATTTGTGACATTTGTAGGTCTAAAGTTATCAAATATCCATCAAATTATAGCTCAAAAACATGTTTCAATAAATAACCATCCGTACTAGTTGACCTTGCTTACGTGATCATCTTGGCGAGCATTTCTCCACCGGATGACACCGTACTTGGCCAACGAAGAGCTCCGATTCTATGAGAAAGGAAACACGGTCTTCCACGACCGTTGCCGCTCTCCCTCGTAGAATCAAAGCTCCTCCTTGACGTCCATTACCGCTCGGCAGAGAACATGCTCACTGAGCTAAACACGATCCGCAAAGTTTGACTAGTACGGTTTTTCTACAATTTTCTAACTATTTTTTAAGTTTTTCATTTCATAAAAAGTTAAAATACAGTGTTTAGTCGCAGAGTCCATAGAAACGACCATATTTTGACCTAGCAATGCATTGTCAATTGTCATTGCGTTGCAATGCACCCTGGACCGCAGCAACACAACGAAAACTATCAGGCCGGCTGTTCGGGCTCTGATTCTACGAACGAAGTGCATAAGACAGCAACGCAACCGCAAAACCATGACCGGCAGAGCTGAACGATGACTGACGCCTGCCTAACACTCCCGATGGAAACGAGCCGCATCGCTGGGCACCACAGCCACGTGGAGTCGGCAGCACGAGTTCTCCGCCTTCCCGCATATCTCATTTTCAAGTGTTATAGAAACTCAAACATACAATGCTACTGACAGGCACATACAAGAGAAACTAATTACAACATAAAATCTTTCCTTGGTTCGGTATGCAGCACGTCCGAATGAAGGAAGCACATACAAGGCTTGGTCATGCTCTGGTGAGGCAGCACATGCGGGGAAGGCTTGGGCGAGCTTCGGTGAGGCAGCGCGGGGAAGGCTTGGCCGCCCTTCGGTGAGGCAGCGCGCGCGGGGAAGGCTCGGGCGAGCTTTGGTGAGGCAGCGCGGGAAGGCTCAGCGCGCTCCGATGAGCACGAGCGAGGTGGGGGCCAGGGACGAGGATGACGCGCACTCCAGCGAGGATGAGCAAGGCGCGCTGGCCAGCCAGAGAAGAAGCACGCTGGCCGGCTGAAGAAGAGGCGCGCTGCCGAGGCGAGGCTAGGGTGGTCGCCTGGGAGCAGCGGCACTGCTGGATTGATCTGGTGGAGAAGATGAGGCGACGGCGTGGCGGAGATAGAGAGGAAGAGAACTAGGGCATGGTTTATAAAGGATACATTTAGTCCTGATTGGAGCTACCAACCGGGACTAAAGACTCTTTAGTCTTGGGCTATTATTAGAACCGGGACTAAAGGTCTGAGCTTTAGTCCCGGGTGTACCCATGACCCAGGAGTAAAGGGTATTTGGGCGGGCCGTAAAAACTGCAGCTCTACCTTTAGTCCCGAGTGGTTGATCCACCCGGGAGTAAAGAGAGATCTGTCCTGGCTAGTGGATACACCCAGGACTAAAGCTCCACCTTTAGTCCCGGGTGGTTGATGCACCCGGGAGTAAAGGGGGGGCTGCAGTTGGCTTTCTCCAATTACCATAAGTTTTTTCCTTTTTTATATATTTCTTTTATAAAAATATGCAGAGAGTTATTAATTGCCTAATAAATAAAATATTATCCAAAAAAATTATAAAAAAATTCTTGGACTTGGTTTTGCATTATTATACGCAACAAAAATTTGTAAACTAAACTATTTTGTTTTACTGTATAAATATTTGACATAGTGTAAATAATAATTACAATTTACACCATGCAAAAATATACTACTTAATTAAAATCATTAAAACTATTGTTTTCGACAGGAAATTAGTTTTCACATCTTATTAACATTCATCATTTGGTTTTTCATCACACATTATCCACGGGAAATCCATCGTCTAGCAAAAAATTCATTTAAACCGTAGAAAATATGAAAACACGACAAAAAAATCTGAAGTCACAATTATTACATAATAGGTCTGATACATCACTATATATATCAAGCGGGCACAGTAGTGAACTTCTTCTTAACATATATCCCTTGGTTATGATCGCGCCATAATCATGGAGTGTCCTCATCATTTAGCTAGATGCTTGGGTCTTTGTTCACTATGAAGAGTGGAATTCGGTCATCCTTTTCATAATCTTCTGATATGTCTGACTTCTCTTCAATTCCGACGATGTTTCTTCTTCCTGAAAGAACTATGTGGCACTTTGGCTCATTGATTGGGTCGTTGTTGTTTTCCCCTCTCTTCGGTTTTGTAGCCATGTCCTTGACATAGAACACCGGATTCACATCCTTGGCAAGGACGAATGGTTCATCTTTGTACCCAATATTGTTGAGGTCCACGGTTGTCATTCCATACTGGTTGTCGACTGCTACCCCGCCTCCAATCGTCTTTACCCATTGGCACTTGAACAAAGGTACCTTAAAAGTAGGTGCATAGTTTAGTTCCCATATCTCCTCTATGCGGCCATAATATGTTTGCTTATTTCCATTAGGGTCGGTGGCATCTATGCGGATACCACTGTTTTGGTTGGTGCTCCTTTTATCTTAGGCTACTGTGTAAAATGTATTTCCAATTATCTCGTACCCTTTGTATGTGAGGATATGCCACGATGGCTGCCTAGCCAACAAATAAAGTTGCTTATCAATACTCTCATCAACCTGACATTCTTTTCACAACCAGTTGCTAAAAGTTTTCATGTGCTGACGCGTAATCCAAGCTTCAGACTTCCCTTGAAACTTGGATCGGAGCAACTCTTTATGTGTCTCGATATACGGATCCACCAAAGAGGAGTTTTGTAGAACTGTGTAGTGTGCTTTATTAAAATAATTGTCCTGCATACCAATATATGGTTTCTTCCCTAGTGTCTCCTTTTCACTTAGTCTCCCCTCGTGTCGCTATTCAGGAACACCAATCGGGTCAAGGTCAGGAATAAAGTCAACACAAAACTCAATGACCTCCTCTGTTCCATAGCCCTTGGCGATGCTTCCTTCTGGTTGAGCACGGTTGTGAATATATTTCTTTAGGACTCCCATAAACCTCTCAAAGGGGAACATGTTGTGTAGGAACACAGGACCAAGAATGCTAATCTCCTTGACCAGGTGAACTAGGAGGTGTGTCATGATATTAAAGAAGGAAGGAGGGAACACCAACTCAAAGCGGACAAGACATTGAACCACATCATTCTATAGTTTAGCTAGATCTATTGGATCGATTGCCTTCTAAGAAATTGCATTTAGGAATGCACATAGCTTCACGGTGGCTAGACGTACATTTGGAGGTAGAATTCCTCTTAATGCAACGGGAAGCAATTGTGTCATGAGCACGTGGCAGTCATGGGACTTTAAGTTTAGGAATTTCTTCTCTGGCACATTTATTATACCCTTTATATTCGAGGAGAATCTAGATGGTACCTTGATGCTTGCTAAGCATTCAAACATGCTTTCCTTCTCTTCTTTGCTAAGAGTGTAGCTGGTAGGACTTAAGTAATGGTGTCCATCATCTGTCTTCTCTGGATGCAGGTTGTCTCGTTGTTTCAAACACCATAGGTTCGGTCGTGCTTCAAGTATGTCCTTAGGCTTCCTATACACACCCATGAAGCCTAGCAGGTTCACACAAAGATTCTTCGTCAGGTGCATCACGTCGATCGCGCTACGGACCTCTAGGACTTGCCAATAGGGTAGCTCCCAAAATATGGACTTCTTCCACATGGGTGCGTGACCATCGGCGTCGTTCGGAACAGGTTCACTGCCATGTGCCTTTCCAAATACTACTTTCACATCCTTGACCATATTGAGTACATCCTCACCAGTTCGGTTGCTCGGCTTGGTTTGGTGGTCTGCCTTACCTTTAAAATGCTTGCCTTTGTTTCTTAGGGGGTAATTCGCAGGAAGTAATCAACGATGGCCAAGGTACATGACCTTTCGACATTTTTTCAAGAATATACCTTTAATGTCATCGAAACAGTGCATGCACGCATTATATCCCTTATTTGATTGTCCTAAAAGATTACTTAGAGCAGGCCAATCATTGATTGTTACAAACAACAATGCTCACAGGTCAAAGTGCTCCTATTTGTGCTCATCCCACACATGTACACCTGGTCTATTCCACAAAAGTAGAAGTTCTTCAACTAGTGGCCTCAGGTACACATCGATGTCGTTGCCAGGTTGCCTTGGGCCTTGGATGAGCACTGGCGTCATAATAAACTTACGCTTCATGCATAACTAGGGAGGAAGGTTGTAGATACATAGAGTAACAGGCCAAGTGCTATGACTACTGCTCTGCTCCCCGAAAGGATTTATACCATCCGTATTTAAAGCAAACCTTAAGTTTCTTACATCATTTGCACACTCCGAGAATTCTCTATCGATTGCTCTCCACTAGGACCCATCAGCAGGGTGTCTCAACATATTGTTTACCTTACAGTCTTCTTTGTGCCATCGCAACAACTTTGCATGGTCTTTGTTTCTAAATAGACGTTTCAAGCGTGGTATTATAGGAGCATACCACATAATCTTGGCAGGGATTTTCTTCGTGGGACGTTCGCCCTCAACATCACTAGGGTCATCTCGCCTGATCTTATACCGCGATGCATGACATACCGGGCATACATCTAACTTCTCATACTCCTCGCCATGGTAGAGGATGCAGTCATTAGGACATGCATGTATCTTCTGGATTTCTAATCCCAAAGGACAGACTACTTGTTTTGCTTCATACATAGTGGCGGGCAATTCGTTATCCTTAGAAAGTATCTTCTTTTGGATTTTCAGTAACTCCCTAAATCCCTTGTCAGATACACCATTCTTTGCCTTTCATTGCAGTAATTCCAGTGTGGTACCCAACTTTTTCTGCCCCGCATCACAAGTTGGGTATAGCAATTTCTTATGATCCTCTAGCATGCGCTCGAACTTGATCTTCTCCTTTTCACTTTTGCATTCTCTTTGTGCGTCACGAATGGCCTGACCAAGATCATCAGCGGGCTCATCTTCTGCCCCTACCTCTTCTTCAGCTTCCCCCATTGCAGTATCATTGAAGGCCCCATATTCAGCAATAATGTCATCATCGTTCCATTGTTCTTCTTCACCTTCTTCCATTACAACCCCGGTTTATCCGTGCTTCATCCAATAAATATAGTTTGGCATGAAACCCGACTTCAACAAGTGTGAATGAAGACTCCTTGAGCTAACATATTCTTTCAAATTCTTACATATGGCACATGGGCAGCACATGAAACCATCGCGTTTATTTGCCTCGGCCACACGTAAGAAAGAATGCACGCCCTCAATGAACTCTTGGGAGCGGCGATCAGCATTGTACATCCAATGCCGTCTCATCTGCATTACATGACATACATACTATATTAAAACTTAGAATATAATTAGTTAATTATACGACATACATGCCACCACAGAAGGTATTAATTTATGAAAGTCTCGTTACAATATAGACAATTCCAACTATCATGAAAAAAAACTAAAGCTAAAATGCACTTCAGCAGCATAAGGATTTCGCGACCAATCCCAACTAAAATAGACAGATCATGTGTTTGTTCAACATCTGTGGGCTTCTTCCGCAGGATCACTGCCTCATCAGCCGCCGTAACTGCCTGTGCAAGAGAGTTTTGCACATGTTCAACATACTCTTCCTCCCAGTACCAGCCTGAACATCCAGTGCCATCCCACTGAAATTAAAACAAAAAATTAGAACTTTAATCACAATCATCATAAAAATAAGTATAAATTAACCATAATCATCAAATGCGACAAAATAACTCACATTGCGATCCGGACACTTGTAGAAGATACGGTCCTTGTTGGGACACTCCTTCCTCACCCGGTACTCCATTACAATATTCTCCTCACACTTGCCGCATGCAATGAGAGGGAGGTCCGGCCTCAGTCGCTTTGTAACCCGATGAGAGGCCGAGGACCCAGAAGCAGTTGTCATCTACTCTCTATACTCATTTTTAATATAATATAAATTTCTCATTTTATAAACAAATAAAATTAAAAAAAACTCTAAAATTCTCTATATCTCTAAAGCATGAAGTGTGCTATGCATGCTAGAAATGAAAGCTCAATACTAGTTTTGAATAACTACTTTAACCTTCCTTCATCCAAATATGCAAACTTTAAAATGATTTTGAGCTTAAATGGCTTACAAATAAAAAAATCTACCATAAAAAAACCATATATATCTAGTCCACAAAATGAAATAAGCTATTGATGAAACATGAGAGTATAAAGTTGGTAACCTTTAGAACCGAAGAATCGATGGAGGAATGGAAGAAATCTTGTGATCACTGGTGATGAGGAAGAAGAGAGGCCGGCGATGAAGCAAGAACACTGAGCTCGAAGTGGCTCGGGCTCGGGGAGAAACAAGATGTATATAGGAGGGGACCTTTAGTCCCGGTTGTAAACAGAAACCGGGACTAAATGTCTCTTTCTAGTCCTGGACGGAGCCTCCAGCCGGGAGTAGACTTTTACTCCCGGTTGAAGGTACAAACCAGGAGTAAAAGTGAACCTTTAGTCCCGGTTGGTAGCTCCAACCGGGACTAAAGGTCCCCTTCAACAAAAGCCTGGCGCAATAGCCGTTGGGCAGGGACCTTTAGTCCCGGTTGAAGCAACCAACCGGGACTAAAGGTTTCTCTAGTCCCAGACGTGAAAAATACTAGGACTACAGCCAAATTTCGAAGTGGATCAAATGTCGTTTCTCTACTAGTGTGGTACACACACGCACCACCACCATTTGCAAGCTAAGAAAGAAGTCATATATCTGCAAGTCCCACATCGAATCATGATACAACAGGTAGCTTTAGTTTGCACCCACACGGCCGTATATTCCATCGATTAGGGTTCGGCCTGCTGGCCAGGTCTGCCTGCCGGCTTGAGATGTATCAGGAATCATGGCTGGCTTTTCCTGCTTTCCAGGGACATGCTGCTCGCCGCAGCCGCGACATACCATCCTTTCTCTCCTCTTTTCAAGTATTTTTCCTTCTTCCCATGGAGTGAAAGCCTCCAAGCTGCAAGACGCACTCACACACGAGTGGCCGGGTGGGGCGGGTTTTTAAGTATAAAATCGTCGTCTATATTGCATTTCCGTGCGGGTAGTATGGTCATTTCGACATCCGATTTGAGAGACACCTATTAGGGGCGTCTCCAGTGATACTATCAATTTCGTTAGCTTAGCTCGAAGTGAGAGAGTGAAAAAATTATTGTCTTATTTTCTCCCTCCTCACTCTCCACCTGCAGAGCATTGCCGTAAATTCTGCTCTCACCGTTCCTCGATCCTAGTGAAATCGCCTGCCGATTCTCTTGTCGCTAGAGAGATGCTCTTTTCATTGTTTAATATTTCCACATCGGACGATGTTTGCGTAAGCTGGCCATGCAGCTGGTCATTGAGGACGCCCTTAGCTCCCACCACTATTGTCTACCAAGATATATATTCATAAAATCCAATATGTTTTATGACATTACCAAGTATATATTTTTTAACATAAATCTACAAAGAAAATTTCCATGTTTTCAAATTGCATTTTTTATAAGTCGTTCTATTACAAACTAGAGACTCCAATAGAATCGTCTTCATGTTAATTCTCACAAGATAAAATTCAAACATTAGCATTTTGCCATCAAATTAGTACACTCTAATCATCATTCACCTTACACCACTAAATCTATTATTACTTATCATTACGAAAAGTAACCTAATAAATCAACATATAAATTACTAGCATATTCTATTATGAAAAAAATATAACAATAAACTAGTCTATATATGTTTCTTAATACCCTCTTCTAGGACTAATAATATATAAAAAAGTTAGTTTAGAGTAAACATATATGCTATATGTGACACAATGTAGACAAGTATACTTGTGGTAAATATATATTTATATACTTTATCAATCATGGCAAGAAATAATGTAAATTGTTTAGCTAGATAAATTTATGCATTTTGACTGAAACATATGGCATATCTTCTAATTATAAGCACTCTATTTTTATAGAAAAATAGTAGTAAACACATAACTATTTGATAGAATAAATTCAATATCTAGATCACCAAAATGACTATTTGTGCCATTGTAGTAACTAAAAGTGCAATCTAGAATGTAGAATCCATTTTATAATAAATATAAATTGAGAATTTTAAATGAGAGGTGCAATAATCACTATAAGTTCAACTTAAAACGTGCATAAAAAAGTTGTTGGGACTAATAAGATTAAAATTTGAAAGCAAAAATCTAGAATGGAATAATGACATTTGGGCTACAACAAGACCTGATATAACTTAAGACAAAAGTTTCAACTAAACACATGTTCAAAACACATAGAGATGCGATGCAAAGGGGGACTATAAATATGGATAAAAACATAGAGTATTTGTTAATTCTATCGTCACTACCGGATAAAGAGCACGTGGTGACTATATGAGTATTGTGTTAGAAAATGGATATAGAGAGGGGGAGAAACTGCAGGTATGAAAAAACGAAAATACCCTTCCGCAAAAAAATATGATTTGATATGATTAATATATCTTA
Source organism: Miscanthus floridulus (assembly GCF_019320115.1). Classification (NCBI taxonomy): domain Eukaryota; kingdom Viridiplantae; phylum Streptophyta; class Magnoliopsida; order Poales; family Poaceae; genus Miscanthus; species Miscanthus floridulus. Next base: position 72,911,842 of record NC_089592.1, read on the forward strand.
GAAAAATCATATTATTTTTTTGCGAAATTAAACAAAAAAATTATATGAAAATTATAGATCTCAACGAGATCTACAACTTTCTAGTTTTGAGTTTTTTTCATTTGAAGTCGTTAAGGTGCTCAAAAAATTAATGACATATTTACACATAAGGGCATTTTTGTCTTTTCACACCTGCAGTTTGACAGCGTTAGAGCCTAAACTGACGGAAGTGGCATAGAGGGCACGAAAAAGTTGGAGCAGTGGCGCTGAAGACCGCTGAACTTTTTCAGGGACACACAAGGCATTGCGATCTTTTTTAATGGCACACAGGGAATTGTCTCTTGAGATGATTATGGTCACAAGAGACCTCAAATGAATTAATTAAATGAGGTGGAGTGGTATATATTGAGCAACAACTCAAAACTAGCAGCTAGAACAAGTTGAACATAAATACGCACAATAAAAGCCTACGCTCTTGATGAGTAGGGGCTCGGGTGTGTTTTCAGGGGATGTTGGTTCTGGGCCACACTATGCCACGACTCGGTTGCGGCGAATTGGGGCGGCGCCGCAACGTAGGCGCCGAAATGCTTCGTCACACTCTGTGGCGGCAAATGAGTCCGGTGTTCTTGTGGCTGCCTTCGTCTACGCATGAACCAACACTACTACAGAAACTTTACTGGAGGCGGGCCTTTTTTATTTTCCATGGCGGACAAAGCCGTCCGCCGCGGCCTAGAGGCCACGGTAAATCGTGGCTTAACCGCGGCGGGCGGCTTTGCCCGCCGCGGTTAACCGATTTACCGCGGCGGGCGGTGTAACGTGCCCGCCGCGGTAAATATACTTTTACCACGGCGGGCATGTTAGGATGCCCGCTGCAGTTAATCATTTAAAAAAAACAAAAAAAATCCAGAGCCCACTGGTGAGCCCATTTCTGAGCCCGTCGGCGAGCTCGCTCCAAACCCAAGATCTAGATGCACCGCCATGGATCCGCGAGTCCGGACGCCGGATCCATGAACCGCGACACCGGATCCACAAGCCCCACCACTGGATCCGGTTCGCCGACGCCGCCCTCCACCGGATCGAGCCCGCCGTCGCGGCCCTCCACCGGATCCAGCCCGTCGTCGCGCCCCTCCATCATCACCGGATCTGACCGGAAAATGGAAACATAGAGAGGGATGAGTGAGAAAGAGAGAGGGATGTGTGAGAAAGGGAGAGGCCGGGTGTACCTCGCATGGCTTGCCGCTCGCCCCTCGCCGCCCCGCTGTGCGCCCGCGCCACCGCGCCATGCGCTCGCGCCCACGCGCCAGCGCCTCCTCACGCCGCCGCGGGACGCCGCTCCGCCCGGCCTCCTCACGCCACCACGGGCCAGCGCCACGCTCCGTGCTCGCCACGTCGCCGTAGGGCTGCCGTGGAGTGACCATGCCGCGACTTGGAGAGGCGTAGGGCTGCCGTCCCGTGGAGAGGAAGAGAGGGAGTGGCGACGGTGTATGGCTGAGAGAGGAAGTGGGGAGAGGAAGAGAGGGAGACGGAGAGAGAGCGAGTGGTGGCGGTGGAGTGGGGAGAGGCTGAGAGAGGGAGTGAGAGAGGATTTAGGGTTAGGTCTCTGTATTTATGTCCGAAGTGGCTGACGGGCCTAACTTGGGCCGACCGGGCCTCTGTATTTTTGGTGACGGGCTTGATAATATGCCCGCCATGGTTAATCAATTTACCGTGACGGGCCCCTTAAGTTGCTCGCCACGGTTAATAGGTTATTAACCGTGACGGGCACCTTAAGATGCCCATCACGGTTAATTGATTTATCATGACGGGCACTTTTGCCCGCCATGATAAATGAAAAAGTGCCCACCACGATAAATCATAGCATTAACCGTGACAGCAGCCACTTGTGCCCGTCACGGTTAATCATAGGCAGGTGTCACGCAAAATCATTCCTGTAGTAGTGCAAACAGCAACGTTTACAAAACTGTGGCGAGGCGAGGTGTGACCGGAATCCAAACACCCCTTCATTCTTAGCCAAGAAAGCATCTAGCTGGAGAGAGATCCCCTTACACAAGGCATCGACGATGACCTTTTATATCGAAGTTGCACCTAAATACGCACGCACGCTACGTTACATGCACCTAAGTATGTACGCACGCCACTTAAACTGTAGGCTCAGAGCTAGATCAACCTACCGATCATTGTTTCCTTTATAGTACCATCAAAGGAAAAACAAGACCTATAAACTTCAAGTGTCTTTCAGTGCCAAATGACACATATTAAAACTAGATTATCCTTAATCTTTACACATATCCTTTGAACCATCACTATTAAAAAAACAGTTAAGGGCAAAGTACACTAATATAATCCTTTTTTCATTTTGACTTAACTGAAGAATACGATTATAAAACATATATTTGTGACAATGACCATGTTGTCATTAATCGCCAAACTAAATTAAATGCCTAGATGCTTTCAGGATGGACACACCATGGTAGTTAGCTGACAAGGACAGTCGGAGATGACCGTGCTTAGTCATATACATACACTTGTATTGTATACCAGATTACCAGATTGCCCCCTTCTTCAAAATAAATAAATACAAAAAAAAATCCGTAACCGGTCCACCTATTTTGGTACTGGCCCTACGTATTTTGGTACCGTCCTCACCAATTTGGTACTTACAAGTACTTTCATATATATGGATACCTCCTATTTTTGCACCGTCCGATCTTGGGCTATGAATGACCATTGTAAATTTTTTCATATTATATTATATATGAAAACTATAGTTAACCAAACTGAATCTTATTGGAGTGTGTACTGCTAGACTACTAGACCATATATAAGGTCCACCTATATAGTTTTGCAAGCTTAACGACAACAACACGGAGCCAAGCCACCAACCTTCGGTCGGATGCCTAGCTACATACATCGATCCATCTTTTCTCATCTACAGCGCGAGCAACTTTCTTAATTGTAGCTATGGACGGTCTCCATTTCTGCATATTCTTCGATATATAGATCACTACTATATGTAGCAGCTGCATGGTGGTCGTAATGGTTATGGAACATGAAGCATGCGCCTGTCTGAAACAGAAGCTAAGATTAATGAACCCTGCTGGGAAATGGTTCCCTCCCCCTCACATAGCTTGCCTGGTAGCTTGTTAAATCTGTCGTCTGTGGCTTTGCTTTTATCCGATCTAATCTGTCGAGACATCGAGTTTGGAGAGAAGCTTAAACAAATGCTGTATCTGCCGATCGATGATATATATATGTATTACCATATGCAAATCCTTATTACTACTGGTGGACACGACATAGGTGTCAACACAAACTAGTCACCAGCAACGTCGTCATGATGAGTCGACATGGGATAGAAAGTATAAAATCACTCAGACAGTGGTCCTGAACTAACACCTTAACACCTGGAGCAGGAAAGAATGAATATCCAGGCCCTTGCTGCAAGCATATCGGCATAGCTTCGTTGCATGCCGTGGGAGCATTCATGCGTCGTCAGGCATGTGATCCGTTCAACAATCCGAGACCTGAATTTCTAGCTGGCTGTAGTGTTCACCTTTATGAGAGAAATGGGAATCAAACGTCGTAGTATACTATTCTTCGGTCGAGCTGCTAGGGATCCAGTACTAGTAGTCTCTCCATCTGATTGCCTACGGTTGCTAGACCAATTGATCTAGCCTCCGGGTGGTGTCCCCGTGACCAAAGTTCGAATCCTTGGTTAGACGAACTTTTGGTCGGCGGTGTGGAAAAAAACCTCACCACACGTGATGGATCGGCCCTCATGTGCACGTAATGGATCGGACCTCACGTGGTTTAAGGGTTTTCTCGGACTGGGTGAGAAGTTATATATCTTAAGCTAAAATAGGTCGAGGGTATCTACACCTGCAGCCCAATTTTTTTTCCATCCGATTCATTTCAAACACGTAATTAGTATGGAACGGAAGAGACGAGCGATCGATAGATAGATGGAGCTCATCATGATCTGGTGATGGATCTACCAACAAGATGGATACGTACATGTAATCTAATCTCGACCGATCTCTCCCCGATCCGGTGGGTAACTGCATGCAGGTTATTGAGGCCGACAAGGCATGGATGGATGGATGGATGTGGCAGCAGCAGCACTAGCAAGCGCCATCCATGGACCGAGATGGAATATTGCGCTAGCTGCTGCGTGGGCATCAGCAGCCACCATGCACCAACATTTCCACTGCCCGCGTCACATCCTGCCCTTTTTTCCGTTTTCCATACTGCTACGTTCAATTTTGCAGATAACATTGTTCAGCTGCAGAGTTTTAGAACTAGTAGCAGTGGGGAGGAAGCCCCTCCCACCTATCACCTATCAGGAGTGCTCTTCCTTGTAGTTTCCTATATATATGACCCTCCAGAGCATTGCGGGTCTGTTCGGTTGGCGACCTCCTAGCCAGGTTGCCTATTACACACTCGAAATTGATGGTCTAGATTGCTACCTGATCAAGCAAACTTGCTTGGGTACTTTTAGAGCTAGTTTGTCTGAGTTACAGCTTGTTAGGCTTAGTCCCCGATCGAAAATTGAAGATGGAGGAACACAACATATAAGGCGAGGACACTCCTCACCTATGCTAGTCTTTTGGGCTGAATTAGGCCCAAGACCTTGATATGTTGTGGGCTCTGGTGGATCTGGGCTTGAGGGGCGCCGACTCGTAGGTACAGCGAGCTAGGTCAGATCTGTTGCGCACTCTAACAAGTGGTATTAGAAGCCATGGTAAAAAACCTGAAAAGTCTCAAGGGTCACAAGGTGATGGGGAGCCATTAGGTTCTAGTCTCACATTATAAGGCAAGGACAACGGGGAGCCGTTAGGTTTTAGTCTCATATTATAAGGCTGGGACAACCCTCACCTATCAGGATAGTCTTTTAGTTTGAGTTAAGTCCAAGACCTTAATATTTTATGGACTCTAGTGGATCTGGGCCTGAGTGGCGCTGGATCTGCTGTGCACTCTAACATAGCTTTTGGATTTTTGGCTCCAAAGCTGACTTTCTAGTTTTTGACATAAAACGAATAGACCTTAATTGAACAGGGCCGCTAACATGTTCAATGCCAAGCGCTATAAATACATGCCTGTAAGGCCTTGTTTGGATATTGTCGGATTTACCTCAAGCCACATGAGTTGGGATGGATTGGGATGGAATTTAGTATAAGTTCCACTCCAATCCATCCTATACATGTGAATTAATGTGAATCCAACTACATCCAAATAAAACCTAAGGTGATCCTACCCCTTAGAACGCACAAAGGTATTCTTCATCTTGTGTTAGTTTATTTTGTGCCAACATATATATATATATAATAATGGCCGTACGTAGGTATATTATTGGCCAGATTTCCTCACCAACGTACACGGATGTTTGTATGTGACGTAATAATTATGCCTTTTAAGTAATCGGTCAATTGGAGTGGCACGTACGCTACACTAACCATGAGTTAGGAGTACTTAATTTGGTCTCTTTACTCGATAATCCATCCTTGATCGACCCATTAGTACTAATATTTAGCGCCACACAAAGGGCTGAAGGGGGCTTTTCTATACTTAATTAATCATCACAATATAGTAATTATGAACTTTGCATATGCAATTATGCAAATAAAGATACAGCAATCATATCTGCCGGCCATTGTAGTACCATTCTTCCACAGCTTTTGCAGCATATATAGAATAGTAGGGTTTATTTTAGACATTTAAGCACACATCTGATGTCCCCAATGCTCCCCATTTGAGCTGTGGTTGTGCCATACATTTTAAGTACCACATCATAACCTGGGTCATGCTTTTGTTTACTGGTTATATTAGTCGACAGCTTTATTTTGATTTGGCTAGCTGATGCACGCCCTGGCCGGCTCAAAAGTCAAGGTTGCTCAAGATATATCCCCATCAACCATATAATTAATTAACTGCAGTATATATGCAGTTAAGTAGTCAGCTAGTATTACTGACGAATTACTAACTTGATATCGACTAGTAGTGAATAATGGACTAGATGCATGTTCCGGTTGCATGCTGGTCATAAAGCAACGGTGAGGGAGACACAAAGCCATGAGGATCGGAGGTGTTTTCCCTGTGCAACATGCCAATATGCCATTGCATGCAGCAGAGTCCAAGTGAGAGATCAACGAGGCCGAGGCGCACGGCGTCCCCTCCAACTCCGACAGCTTGGATCCATATGCTTGACCGGCGACACACTGCACTGCACGCCAACAGCAACAGATCTCCGGCGTGCAGTACACAGACCTAGCTAGCTGCTAAAGGTAAACCGGCCGGCCGGCCGGCCGGCCGCGAGAAAGAGAGCGGCAGCCGGCAGTATGTATACATGCAATGCAAGTACCGGCGCTGTCAAGCTGGAGCACGACATGCATGCATGCTTCAGCGCAAGGCATGCGGACCGACGACCGACGTACGGCGCTGCTACTGCGCGCGTGCTGTCTGCGTCCCGACAAACTGAGGAGTGTTTAGATCAGTAGGAGCTATCACATCAGGTATTACATCGGTGTTTGAATAATAATAACAAAACTAGGTACACAACGCCATAACTAATCCGTGAGATGAATCTATTAAGTATAACTAATCTATCATTAGCATATGTACTGTAGCACTACATTATCAAATTATGAACTAATTAGGCTTAATAGATTCTTCTCGCAAATTAGTCTCAATTTGTACAATTAGTTTTATAATTAGTTTATGTTTAATACTCTAAATTGTGTCCAAACATATTTACTATAGTCGATGTGACATGGACAAAATTTTAGGAGGCGCAAACGAAACACCACAGCTGGGTGAAGTGATGAACTGCTCGATCCGTAGCCGGCAGGCATGCACGCACAAAAGCAAGAGAAAGCATGCTGCAGTTGCAGTTGCAGTGCAGATCGATGCTCCAAGCATGCGCGCGCCTATACGTACGTAGTACGTGCAACGACACTACGACAGTAGCTGTAGGCCATGCTAATGCCTGCGTGTAATATATATCTCATACGGTCGATTTGGTCTTATAGATAATTAGCTAGGATGATTATGCCTTAATTATGACGATCCAAGCTATATATACTCTGCAATCACTGTTTTGCATACAGTTACAGTGCATCTCTGTTTTGCATTTTGTCTGACGGCCAGTACTACGTTCCACCGGGGATTATTTCGGCCCTGTTTGTTTATAATCCGTCTTTTTCGGCTTGTTTTTTCAGCTGGAATAGTATTTTTCTCTCACAACAAATCAGCTGAAACAGTGTTTTGGCTTGTTTTTTCAGCGAAGCAAACGGGGCCTTTATTGGTCTTCAGCATCCTCGACAATTAATATTACCATCATACAAAAAAAATATCATTGATTTTATCAGGTTCATGTTGAAAAATATTACTTTCATCTCACATTCTCACTCATAGAGAGTGACATTCTAGTTTATCTTAAATCAATTTATCTTATGTTTGACCAAGTTTACAACCCCACACACTATGCTGCAGATGAGGCTGGGATCGGTGAGCTCCTTGTATTCCCGTATGCCTTGGCGTCTTTGTTTGGCTACTCTCATATTCGTGTATTGGGTTGGATTGGAGTAGTAGAAAGTTAACTAATTTTCACCGGCCTCTCAATCCACTCTTAACACATGCATATATGGATTGAAGTGAATACAAGTAAACTACTCTAGTTAGCTAGGTCATCGGGCGACCTATCAAAATGACAAAACTTCGCATACATGTTGAGCATGATCAAACCTCTCAACGTTGCGGCATGAGCATGAGCATGAGCACGTCGGTCGGAGGCTTAAAGGGCCGTGTCCGTGCCTGAGGAGAAGCCCGTGGGCCGGGCTCTAGTACGTGGACCCATGCCAGTGCCACGCCGTGCAGCCCATGAATCCACCAATGGCAGATCGACACGGAGTTTATAGTGTACTACTCGATCGACGTTTCGACCATCAACACGACAGAAAACTAACATGATAAATGATGTGCATGTATGTATGGTCCATTCTTTGACGATGATAGAGAAGCATATGCATGTGTATCGTCACAACACACGGGCCGCGCGCGCCCTCAATGTTGAGTTCGCCACTAACGGCGCATGCCACCGTACCCACCACAGATTGTCATGCATCCGAATCTGTGACCTTTCAGCATCCCGTTGAAAAATCTATCATGCATTTCGTCAAAAAAAATCTATCATGCATTGATCCAACACCTTTTTTTAGTTTCTCTTGCAGTAATAAGAAAGGATTTGACACGCACTTGACACATACTGAGATCACATGCAGAGCCAACAAGGCAACGACCCGGTGAACCAAAATATTGAGTGATGTTTTTTTTTTTTTTTGAACTTGGCCGAGCTGACAAATCGTCAGAGACAATTACAAATACATCATCGGGGATGGTGCTTGTGATTAGCGCCTCGCCTTGGATTCAACTGTAACCTGAACCCGCCAAAGCATGGGCAGCTCTACTGCCATCTCTACCCAGAAAATTACAGACAAAAACATTAAAATTGGACCTAGTTAATGACTTGAGCTCTTCAATCAAACCTCCTTCTGGCCGAATATCAAAGCCTTGGGCCTGTACAGCTTGCTGAACATTCAGCGCGTCAGTTTCCAGGATTAACTTGCCTATGCCCAAATTACTCGCCACTTGGACGCCTTGGAGGCAGGCGATCAGCTCAGTGTGGAATGCACTTAGTGCGTTGTTCCTCGGCCCGTCATCACCACATCTCCATCGTGGTCACGGATCAAGAATCCCCAGCTCCCAACCATAACCATGGTTTCCTGAATGAATGAGGCATAGCAGATAAGCTTCAGAAAGCCCTCCGGCGGCTTACTCCACTTCACTCTTTGGTACCGATCTCGGTAGCTTTGGAGGACTCTGAGACTGAGATATCTCGTTAGCATAAATTCTAATTGACCGTGCAAGTTCTTCAGCACGTCGGCCTCGGCCTTCTTCCCGGACAGGGTTCCGGTTTGTCCACAAAGACCACAAAGTGATGACCATCAAGATAGCTATCTCCTCTTTCTCCGACAGGATGATTGAGACTGCATCCATGGCTGAGAATTGTGCAGCCAACCTCTGTCTCGTGTCCTCCAAGGCCAGCAAGTTCCAGACTTGCTTGGCGAGCTTACATTTAAAGAAGAGGTGGCCTCCATCTTCCATATCTCTTCCACAGACCGGGCAGTGAGGGTCAATTTCCATGCCATGATGGACTAGCTTGCAGCGGAGGGGATGGCTATCATGCGCCATATGCCAGAGAAAATGTTTCACTTTGTTTGGGCAGTTGAGGCCCCAAATCTTCATCCAGACCGGGTCTGCTTGTTGCCTGCTGCCGTGAAAATGGTTGGAATGTGATGCCCTCTCAGACTCATGGCTTCGTGTTAATATAGCCAGGAAGAGCTCCTGGCGTGGCAGTACAACTTGTACAACAAGAAGAAGTTAACTATTTTGGTAACTCTAGATTACATCACAAGATTACATCAATCAGAAGATACCTATCCTATCTAACCGAAGCCGTAATACTTGCTTTCACTCGCAATCCAAGCCTGAGCGCACAACCAATCTTCAGGAGATATCAATCAACCATCAATCAACCAAGTATTACGGTCATGTGATCCTATTAGATATTCTTAACACCCCCTCAATCACAACTTATCATCAAGGTTGAGATTGCCTCTGAACATGACCATTTGTTTCTCTGGAAGAGGCTTAGTGAAGCCATCGGCGATCTGATCCGTATTGCTGATGAATCTGATGTCCAGACGCTTTGCTGCAACTTGTTCGCGTACAAAATAAAAATCGATCTCTATATGCTTGGTGCGTGCATGAAATACAGGGTTAGCCGATAGGTACTTTGCGCCAAGATTATCACACCATAAACATGCTGCCAAAGGATGTGGAATACCTAACTCATCAAGTAATTTTTGTACCCACATTACCTCTGTAGTAGCGTTGGCCAAAGACTTGTATTCAGCTTCTGTACTTGATCTTGAAATCGTATGATGTTTTCTTGCGCACCATGACACTAGGTTGCAACCTAGGAATACAACAAAACCGCCTGTAGATCGTTTGTCATCAGGGCAACCGGCCCAATCAGCATCTGAAAAAGCACTTACAAGCATAGAGTTAGATTTTCTAATTTTTAACCCTAGGCGGATTGTTCCTTGTACATATCTCAATATTCTCTTCACAGCTTCTCAATAAACGGTCGTCAACGAGTGAAGGAATTGACAAACTTTGTTGACCGAAAAAGACAGATCTGGTCATGTGAGGGTGAGATACTGGAGAACTCCAACAATGCTCCTGTATCCGGTTGAGTCCTCCACTCCTAACCGAGTGCCACTAGTGACTGAAAGCTTTTCAGTAGTATTAAGGGGTGTTTTGATGGGTTTACACAGCTGCATATTAACTCTCTCGAGGATATCAGAAGCATACCGTTCCTGTGTCAAAAGCAATTCACCTTTCTTTCTTTGAACCTGTATGCCAAGAAAATAGTGAAGGTTCCCGAGATCTTTGATTGCAAAGTCCTTCTCTAAATCTCGGAGAAGAGCATCCACTGCTTCCTGTGATGAACTGACCATAATTATATCATCAATATATACAAGCATAAAGATGACATGATTTCCTTTTTGATAAAAGAATAATGATGTGTCAGCTTTGGAGGGAACAAAGCCTAGACTCTGAAGTTTACCACACAACCTAGAATACCAGGCCCGTGGTGCTTGTTTTAAACCATACAGGGATCTGTCAAGTTTGCATAAGTGATGTGGTTTGGTCTTATCTTCATAACCTGGCGGTTGTTTCATGTATACCTCTTCTTCAAGGAAACCATGCAAGAAAGCGTTCTGAACATCGAGTTGCCTCAAACACCAATCCTTGGACATAGCTAGAGAGAGCACAAGACGAATTGTGGCTACTTTCACAACAGGACTAAAAGTATCCTCATAATCAATGCCATATCGTTGTTTGAACCCCTTTGCTACTAGGCGTGCCTTATATCTGTTAATTTTCCCATCTGATCTACTTTTGATTTTATAGACCCACTTGCAATCTATCACATTTTTACCTTTTTGAGGTGGAACTAGATGCCAAGTTTTATTCCTGGTCAATGCATCAAATTCAACATCCATAGCACGCTTCCAATTATTATCGACTAAGGCATGTTGCAAATCAATAGGACCTTCAGTGGTGGTTGCTAACTGACCATATCGAATAGTTCCATCAGTGTAAATTTTTGGTTTGCGTATACCTTGTTGTAGACGTGTGGTGGGTCGCTGGAGAGCCGGTGCTGCAGGCGATGTAGAAGATTCGGTGGGTTGATCTGTGGTTGGCGCAGAAGATCCGGTGGGTTGATTTGTGGCTGGCGTAGAAGATCCGGCGATCGGCGAACCCAAGGGAGATTCTCCACCATCGGTCGAAATATCATGTCCCCCCGTCCACGGAGCCAGGCGAGGCGAGGCGAGTTCGAGACAGGTGGCGCACGTGGAGAGGATGCCGGTGGAGCTGACGCGTTCATCACGAGCGCAGGAGCTGACGCCGCCGGATCCGAGACCGATCCTGTCGGCTCTGCAGTGGAAGGTGCAAGTGAATCAGCCTTGGGTCGCCGCCTGTTCCTGCCAAAATGGGAAATTGCTCGGGGAGCATGAAATGACGCCCGTTTCTAGCCAGATTTAGTTCATTTGACGCCAAATTTTTTTCATGTGCTGCACGCTTAGACATAGGGTTAGTATGCAGGGAATCATTATCAAAATGATTTGAAGAATTGTCATCCCCAAAATCATGTGAAGGATTTGTCAAAGTTGGAGGAAGGAGGAGAATTTCATATCGTAATCGAGCACCGGCGTTTGCATGGAGTTCGGCGAGGGGGAAGACGTGTTCATCGAAGACCACGTCTTGGGAAATATAGACACGCCCTTCATTGACATCCAGACACTTGAACCCCTTGTGTATGTTATTGTATCCTAGGAAGACACAACGTTTGGAGCAGAATTGCAACTTGCGAGCGTTATAAGGCCGTAGATTCGGCCAGCATGCGCAGCCAAAAGTACGAAGAGAGGAGTAGTCTGGTGTTTGATGAAATAGGCGTTCAAGAGGAGTTTGGTTATTGATAATTTTACTAGGGAGACGATTAATAAGATAGGTGGCAGTGATAAAAGCTTCATCCCAAAATTTTAAGGGCATAGAAGCTTGGGCTAAAAGCGAGAGACCTACTTCAACAATATGGCGATGTTTGCGTTCAGTGGAGCCATTTTGTTGATGTGCATAAGGGCATGAGACATGATGTGAGATGCCAATGCGCTAAAAGAAGGCATTCAGCTTTTGATATTCCCTTCCCCAGTCAGTTTGCATAGCGAGAATTTTTCTATCAAATTGGCGTTCAACCATAGCTTGGAATTCATGAAATTTTTGAAAAACTTCAGATTTATGACGAAGCAAATAAATCCATGTAAACTTGCTAAAATCATCTATGAAGCTAACATAATAACTGTTTTTGCCAACAGAATTGGGCGTAGGACCCCATACATTAGAAAACACAAGTTCTAAGGGACTCAATGAGATACTCGTGGATCTAGGATAGGGTAGCTGATGACTTTTGCCCTTTTGACAAGCATCGAAATAGTTTCTTTATTCAAATCGGCAACAAAGGGAATACTATTTTTGCTAAGGACTTGTTGAACGACTACAAAAGAAGGGTGGTCAAGACGACTATGTCACCTGGACAAAAGAGACTTGACAGCACCAAACGCCCCTTTATTCGATAACGGCCTAGACTTCAACTTGTAGAGGCCGCCTTCGCATTCCCCTCTAAGGATGGTTTTTTCGTCGCTTGGTCCTTAATCAAAAAATAGTTGGGATGATATTCAATAAAAGCATGGTTATCGGATGTAAGACGATGAATAGATGCAAGGCTTTTGTTAGCATCAGGAACATAAAAGAACATTGTTTAGGACGAGATTTTGATTTGGGGTACGAACAAAACTTCAACCAATTTGATTGATTCTCATACCTGTGCCATTAGCACATGAACCTTGTCGTTTCCATGGTACTTGTCCCTCACGGTGAGCTTCTCCATCTCTCCCGTGAAGTGGTCGATAGCACTAGTGTCGGTGTACCAGTTGGTGTCGATCCCATATGATGCAGAGGAGGTAGATCGGGATTGCTCTAGTGGGCCGGTGAAGGAAGCGTCAAACCGCTTGAAGCAGCGGAGTCCGGTGTGGCCCTCCTTGCCGTAGAGCTAGCAGATGGGTTTATCACCGTTGTAGTTCTGCCAGGGGCTCCCACTGTTGTTGTTGTTGTTGCCACGGTTGCGGTCGCGCCCGTGTCCTTGGCCACCACCACCGCGGTTGAAACCGCCACGGCCTCCACGTGTAGCCATGTTAGCAGATGAACTGGATCCACCGTGTAGGAGATCCATCCATTGTTCCTAGCTCACTAGCTGGGTGTAGAGCTCACCCAAAGATAGCAGCTCCGTGCGCACCACAATAACCGAGACAATTGGATTAAAATCCATGTCAAGTCTGGCTAGTAAATAGGAGATGATCTCTTCATCTTCAAGACGTTTGTTGGTGGCCGCCATGTCATCAGCAAGAGATTTCATCTTGTTGAAGTAGTCAACGATTGTAGACGAGCCCTTCTATGTTGTGGCCAACGCCATGCACATGTTGATGATACGGCCCCGAGACTGGGAAGCCGTCATCTCTGAGATCACTTTCCAGATCTCGGCCGATGTGGCGCAATTGGAGACTTGCACCTGGATCTCCTTAGAGATATTGGAGAGTAGATAGTTAATGATCTGTTGGCCCTTCGCAACCCAAGTTTCATACTCAGAGTTGGGGATGAGCTCAGTCGGCTTGTCGGTCGCCTTGGAGATCTGCCTTGCTGGCACCACAATGTCGAGCTTGAGATAGTGCGCTATCTGCGCACCACGAAGAGCAGACAGCACCTAGGTGCTCCATAGGGGAAAATTCCCTTTGCCTAGCTTCTCGGTGACGGGACAACCGATCAGAGAGAATGATTGTTGAAGCGCGAAAGAGGAAGCCATCAAGAATATTGTAGACTAACCTAGCTCTGATTACCATGTGAAAATGGTTAGAACATGATGCCCTCTTAGGCTCACGGCTTCGTGTTAATATAGCCAGAAAGAGCCCCTGGCGTGGCGTTACAACTTGTACAACAAGAAGAAGCTAACTACTTTGGTAACTCTAGATTACATCAATCAGGAGATACCTATCCTATTTAACCGAAGCCATGATACTTGCCTTCACCCGCAATCCAAGCCTGAGCGCACAACCAATCTTTAGGAGATATCAATCAACCAAATATTATGGTCATGTGATCCTATTAGATATTCTTAACAGCTACCATCTTGAGCCGCCTTGCCATCACTATTTTTGATAAAATCATCTTAGCATATCTTGTACGCGCTTCGGACGCTAAACTTGCCATGCTTGTCAAAATGCCAGGCCAAGATATTATCTCGACCTTCAAACATAGGGATTGCCAAGATGACTTGTTGATCTTCTTCCCAAAAGAGCTTCTTAACCAACTCCACATCCCAATCGCCAGTCACAGGGTTGATCACCTCATCTACATCAGTCACCAGATTTGTCCCCTTAGGTGTGATAGGCCTTCTAGATTGGTCCCTCGGGAGCCAAGGGTCACTCCATATTTTCAAACCGCTGTCGTCCCCCACTCTCCATATCATTCCCTTTTTCATCAATTGAACACCTCTCAAAATACTCCGCCATGTATATGACATGCCAGACTTCGGCTTAACATCCAAAACCATGGAGTTGTTGTAGTACTTTGCTCGCATAATACGTGCACAAAGGGACTCTGGCCTATCCCAAAGTCTCTAGGCATGTTTTGATAGCATAGCAAGATTGAAAGCATGGATATCCCTAAAGCCCAGACCCCCTCCTTTTTCGAACGCATCAGAGTGTCATGGTGCAACCAATGGATTTTATGCTTTCCCCCTGCTGATTCCACTAGTATCGGCAAACCATTGAGCTAATTTGATAAAAAAAGTCTTTGTTAGATCAAAACACCCCATCGCATATGTTGGGATTGCTTGAGCCACCGCTTTGATGAGAATCTCCTTTCCAGCCCATGACAAGAATTTTTCCTTCCATCCCTGAATGCGCTACCAAATTCTTATCCTTGATATAAGCAAAGGTGCTTAACTTTGATTTACCCACCTATACTAGGAGTCCCAAATATCGTTCATTCATTGTTTCCTACATAATTTGCAGCATGGCACAGACCTCCCCTTTCTTGATCTGTGCACACTAGTGTTTCGACTAAAAAGCATGGCTGATTTCGCCTTGTTGATCATCTGACCCAACACACCCTCATAGAGATCCAGAATGTCCTAAAGCTGCTTAGCATCCCCCTCCGTTGCACGAATCAAGATTAACGAGTCCTCGACAAACAAAAGGTGTGAGACACTTGGTGCATTTTGACAAACCTTCACTCCTGCAATTCTCCCTTCATGCTCCGCCTACTGTAAAAGAGCAGAGAAACCTTTTGCACAAAGGAGGAATAGATATGGCGACAGCGGGTCTCCCTAGCGTAACCCTCTCTTAGGTTTGAACCCCTTGGACAACACCCCATTCACCTTGATACGGTAGGCAACAGTGGTCACACACTCCATGATGAGATTGACCCAAGGCTCGGCTAAACCCATTTTCAGCATCATGTCATGGAGAAAATGCCACTTGACCCTATCATACGCTTTACTCATATCTAACTTGAGGGCTACATAACCAACATCATCTTCTCTTTTATTCATCAAGTAATGAGTGATCTCACAAGCAATAAGGATATTGTCTGAAATCAGGCGACCTGGAACAAATGCACTTTGATTTGGCATGATAATGTCAGGAAGCACATCTCGAAGCCGCCTAGACAAGACCTTTGACACCACTTTGTAGAGCACATTACAGAGACTTATAGGCCGTAGCTCAGTTACCTCCTCTGGCTTTTCAACCTTGGGGATCAACGCAATTGTTGTTTCATTCCAGCCCTCCGGCATGTGTCCTCCATTTAGCATGTGCAGCACCTCACGTGTCAGCTGCTCCCCAACAACACCCTAGAAGCTTTTGTTGAAGATCGATGGCAGCCCATCCGGCCCTAGAGCCTTTAGATCCCCAATAGAGTCTAGTGCATTCTTGACCTCCTCTTCCGTAAACTCAGCCCCATCCTTGGAATTCATATTGGTTGTGACCCGAGCTTGGACAGCACTAAGGACCTGCTAAGAATGCGCCTTAGTGCCGACTGCCCCATCCTTGAAAAGCTGCACAAAATTATTAGTAATGAAATCCATCTTCTCCTTTTCATTCACCACCCATCCCCCATCATCTTTCTTCAAATTCCCAATCCTATTCCTTCTCTTCCTCTCCAAACAAGGATTGTGGAAGTAGCTTGTATTCCTATCTCCAAACTGTAACCATTTTATATGAGCTCGTTGCCTCCAATACATGTCAATCTGATCCTCCAACCGATCCACCTTGAAACTCCAAACCGCCTCACGTCCCACTACATAGTCACTGATCGAGCTCGCCTTCATCTCTCTAATTCTCTTTTCGCCTCTTTCAGTCGTTTCTCCAAGTCTCCCAAACTATTTGAGCTCCACTCCTTCAAGCTCTGTGCCACACCTTTAATATTTGAGTTCAAATTATCACCGCTATCCGCCAACCCCTAGGCATCGTCTATAGCCCTCCTCCTTGAGCCAGCTAGCTTCAAACATGAATCCATTCTCACCACCCCCGGTCCTCCCCTCTGGCAATCTCTCTATGAGAAAAATGACCGGGCGATGGTCCGACCTATACATGTCTCCATTCCTCACCAACACCAGAGGAAACTTCCCCCTCCATTCGCCGTTAGCCACAGCTCGATCCAGCCATTCTCTCACAAGAAAAGAATGTCTGCCTCCTCGTACTTCTAACACTTCAGAAGTCCCTGAACTGCTGGCGAGTTTCCCAACCCTCGATAGTTCCACACTATTATCTTCATTGGTCCTTGTAGGACCGGTCCGCCGGTCCTGCTTTCTTTGCATCCCCAACAACAGCACTAGCACCAACCCTGCTCACCTTCCCATCTCGACCAAGCTCATAAACATCCATAATATCATCTTCCTCCCTACTTCTCTTCCTCTCAACAGCCTTTTCTTCCTTCTCTACATTGCATTTTCCCTTATGGCTTGTCTCCACCTCCCTCCTTACCTTCTTAAACTTCCCTCTTCCCTTCTCATGTCCATTCTTTTCCTCAGGTTTATCAGACAACGCAACCTTCTGCTCCTTGGCCACATGCATGAGCTGCATGGCATTGTTTACGTTTCTAGCCTCCCCTTCCTGACTTCCTAAACTTTCCCCCCTTAACCTTGTACTATCAAGTTAGTAGGCATGGTCTCCTTCCCCAAATATTTTGAGGGGCTACACACTTCCTCATCTTCCCCTTTCTCCTGCCCCCTCCCCTAATCTTTTTCGATGATTTTCTCCAAGAAGGAACGTCACTCCTCTATTTGCCTCCGTTGTTCCTACTCTCGGACCAAGCACCCCCACTCCTCGAGCCACTGCAACCTCCCCCACCATGCGCAGCACCTCTCCCATCACCTACTCTCCCCCCATCAAAACCCAATCTTCGTTTGGTGGAATATAACTCATCTCCCTACCAAAAGCCTTCAGTGCCTTCTTCCCCACGTTCGTCGGACACACCCTATTCATGTGAACAATAATGACACAGCAATAGCAACATTCGAACAAAAACTCAAATGATAGGGGAACCATCTGTCTTCCACGTCCTCCCCCAACGAGATAGTTACACCCCGCTTCAAAGGTTTGTGGATGTCTAGCTTCACCTTCACCCTCATAAATCTCCCCACAACAATCTTATTTGGCTCTAAATCAGCTTCCATCTCCATGAACTCTCCCACCTCATCACCAATCGCATGAGCAGTGATTACATTCATGGACCCTAGAGGTAGATTGGATACACGAATCCAGATTGGCATAAAAGCGAACACGATCTCATCTAGGGTTTTGGATCTCAGCTAGGCTCCTTAGTGGAGAATTGACTGTGGATGTAGATGGGTGATGGGACGTGGACTCCAACCCTAAGATCAAAATTAGATCAGGGCAAGAACAAGGGAGATTAGAGGAAGAAGAAGTAAAACCCTAGCACCCATCTGGGAACCGACTCAAGTCGCCTGTCACCTAGGCGCCAAGAAAAGATACACGCCTTCGGTTAATATTTAATGATGTTAATATTGCACACACCCTCTGCCTTTAAAAATAGTGTCGTTTTAGCTATGAATCTGATTCATTCATATATAAAACGACAATATTTTTAAGACAAACAAATAGGTTTCAAGTAAAAATGTCAATCTCTAATTATGTTCAGAAATAATGTTGTTTGTTGTGGAATGGAAGCATATCTAGATCAATTGATGTGTGCATAAGTGGTGGGGGCTAGCTACAATACTAGCTAGCCTGCCATAATATGACCTCTCATCATAAAGAAAACTCGACCTACGGGGGGTAAGACAGCCCTAGGCATTGTGCTTAATAAGAAGCACTACTACAGATTAGCTTATCACTATCGTCACTTTCACTACCATAGCAATAAAAGTGACTATGTTTTACTTCTACCTATAGTTGGCCAATGGGCCGACCTAGCCTGGCTCGGCACGGGCCTGGGCCAAGCATGGCCCATAGGTGGTCGTGCCGGCACGGCACGCCGTGCCCCTCCGGGCGTCGTACCTGGCCTTCAGCCCAAGCATGGCCCTACGGGCCATAATTCGTGCCATGCTGGCCCACGAAGCACGGCCAAAACTGCTGGTCGGGCCAGCCCAAAGCCCGATGATCTTAAGTCACCTTAGAATTCTTATTGTCCAACAGTTAGCATAGATTCATTCATTCAAATTTCAAAATCTCAACTCACAAGTCAAGAACTTCTAAGTCACAAACTGATCACAGATTCATATATTGTAATCCAACACTCAGCACAGTCCAAATGACCAAATTCTTTTTAGATTCTAACTTCTAAGTCAAGAACTAAGCAAACTCCAAATTTCTTCTCATTCTCATTCTCATCCAACAGACCAACACTCAGCCACAAACTGATCACACATAGATTCTAACTTCTAAGTCAAGAACTTAGCAAACTCCAAATGACCAAATCCAACAAAACAAAAGGCACCAAAGGAGATAAGATAAATGAGATATTTGTGCAATGCTGCCTCATTAAAAACCTTTCTAGGTAAAACTCACCCTTGTGAGAAACCCTAGAAAGGGAAAAAGAGTGCAGCACAGCTCTTAATAACTCTTCCATCATTGTTCAAAGGTCCCAAGTCACACTTGTCACAGTCACAGATGATAGATACAAAATGGAGATAACAGATTAACTACCAGTGGCCCTAGTCCTAGATGTACTAGCCCAAGATGAACTAGCCCCAGCCCCAGCCCTAGATGAACTAGTAGTACCAGCAGCCCCATCTGCATCATCATCGAGGTACAGATTCTTGAAGGAGTCCTCTAGCTCTTGTTTGTCAACAGTTTGTTGTAATCTGCTCTCTCCCAACTCCCAATCCTTTATGCAGGCCAGCATCTCCATAGTTTAGGCAACAGGCGACGTCGTCGCTCTTTGATTATCCTTCCTGTCAAGCTAAAACATGATTCCGAAGAGACAGTAGAAACAAAAATAGATATAATATCACTAGCCATTATAGATAGGATAGAATAGGTTAGTTTGTGGTCATGCCACCAGAGAAGTAAATCAAAATCATACTCATAAGCAGTGACATTGTCACTGTCTAGATAAACTAAGAGCTCATTAGCAGTAGATGCAGATAAAGTGGGGGCACAGGTAGGGGAAGGACCAATAACAGATCCAGGGCCTCCAAAGATTCTTCCCCATGACTGTTTTCTCTTACCTGTATAGCTTGCAGGCTGTGCAACCCTTTGACTCCTAGCTGCACCAAACTTTCTCTCATATTTGTTAAATAACTTATAAATTTTAGTTTTCACATCAGCATAATATGAAGACAATGTATGCTTACATATTTTACAGGTAGCTCTAGTGCAGATTTTCCTACCATTCACATTCTCATAGATCTCATCAAAATCAGCCCACACAGCAGATCTACGCTTAACAACAGCAGTTCCAGAAGAGGTACCAGTACCAGCAATAGATGGAGTTGAGTTGTTGGAGCAGACCGGGGTCCTAGTCGCCATCGCCCCTTAACCACCACCGCCATCTAGACCAAACAAGGCAGCAGTGTCCTCTTGGGTGTCGTCATCGTCCTCAGGTGCTAGGCCTACCATGATGAGATTGTCATTGCCAGTGAGCGGCCAGACAATCTCGTCATCAGCACCAGCCATGGCGCCCTTGACCACGGAGGGCTCTCCAGCACCGTTCCTCAATGGTGTGCAGGCCACCTTGGTCGCTCTATGCCACAGCTAGAGGACGATGCATCGGCTACCGACCTGCGTAAAGACATAGAGGAGGAGGAAAATAGTATATCAGAATAGATCATAAACCATTCATCAATGGAAGAAGAGGAGGGTTAGGGTTAGGGTTAGGGTTAGGGTTAGGGTTAGGGATGTACCTGTGCAACTGGAGCCTAGTGTCAGAGAAGACGAGGGCCACCCAGAGAAGACGACACACCAGTTAGAAGGATGGTGAGCGGTGGAGGAGGGGCAGATGGGGACATGAACTCACATAGTCACCAAGATCTAGAGGGGAGATGGGGATAGGGAGAAAGGAGAGGTGGAGAGGGAGCAAGGAGGGGATCAGGTAGGAGGAGTAGGGAGCTACTTGCCGGTGGTAGGTGGATCATCGAGGTCACCTCACCGGAGTCGGGGAGGACAAAGCCAAGAGTGAGACTGCGATGGTGATACCTGAGAGTGAGGCGAGGTGAGAGCCATGAGATGAGAGCGAGGTGAGGCAAGTGAAATGAGCTAGGGTTCGGGTGTGAGAGCCATCACGACCGTGGCATGCGTTTATATATGAGGAGGGGGAGGCAGGGATGGACGGACGGTGGGCTGGCCATGCTAGGCCGCGCTGGGCCGCGGGGAGGGGAGGGGGGAGGCCGAGCCACTGCCGGGCCGGCCAATGCAAGCCAGGCCATGTTGTGCCAGCCCAAGGGCCTGAGCAGCAGCCCAGGCACGGCCTGCTCCCTCGGGCTGGGCCAGCCTGGGCCTGCACATCATCGGCATGTGTCGTGCTCATGTCAGGCTAAAAAAGCGGGCTTTGTGTCGTGCCATCGTGCCTTGGGATGCATGGACATTTATACTTCCACCGCCGGTTGGACCAATAGCGAGGCCTCTTGAGGAAGGGAACTGACAGTTGAAACTTCTACCACTGATAGGTTAACAATTGATGAGGTAGTGGTATTTTCTCAGTCATATGAAAAGATGAGCTGACTAAGATACGTGTCATGGCCGTTGGCCCTCCACGACTATTCGGTCTTCCGGCAGTAAAGTCAGCATGAGTTATTTCATAACTACCCACAACACAGTTACATCACCATTACTTGCACTTCTTCATCTTCAAGGTTGGCCTATTTAACCAGGGTTTGGATGCACCTCTTGGGCTCAATCCACACACTCTTGAATCCACACACTCGTGAGCTATTGTATCTTTCCTCATCGTGAAGAAGTGCTTTGAGAGATTCAAGATGGAGATAAAGCACCTCATAGGGATGCTAGTGTTTAGAGAAGGCCTTCAAGATTAGGTGCTTTAGATTCCATAATCTTGTTGCCTTTCAGGATCAAGATGCAGATTTGCATCCCTTGATCCTCAAAGGTAGCAAGATTATGAAATATAAAGCACCTCACTGAGATGCTGGTGCAGGTTTTGTGAGGTTCTCCTTCTCCATCCTTTGTGAGGTGCTGCCGTTGAACAGGAGCTTGACCTTGATGATTGCATATCTTGTTAATAGAAGATCTGCAATCATCTGGTTCTCTCCTATTTCAGGGCTCCATACTCGATTAGGGGTGCCTAAAGTTTGTGAGGTGCTCGTTCTTCAAGATTGGGTGTTTTATATTCCATCTTGTAGCTCTCACGGTCAAGAAGCAGATCACATCCCTTGACTGTGAGGGTTGCAAGATGGAAGGTAGAGAACCTCACTGAGGGTGAAGTTTCGCGATGTGCTGCGTTGTTCTTTAGATTTCATAATCTTTATACCTCGGAGGATCTGTTGCTTCGTATGTGCAAACCGCCATATGATACGGATCTGTTATCGCGTACACCTCAATGGAAAATACGTAAAGAAGTACTACCGAAGTATTTAATTTGGGTCGATGCGTGATAGCCAAGTCTCATCGGCTCAAAATAGCTGACACCTAGAGTATAGCCTTTAGAACAAAAAATAACAATAAAAGACATAGGATTAAAAGTGATATTCAAACAATAGATTGTTTACTTATAACTTATAAGACATAGATATAATCTATGGTCCTAAGAAAACATTGTTTATAACATCTTGTGCATGGATGGTCACTACGATAGCCTCGGCAGCATCAGTGAAGTCTCAAAAAATAACAATAAAAGACATAGGATTAAAAGTGATATTCAAACAATAGATTGTTTACTTATAACTTATAAGACATAGATATAATCTATGGTCCTAAGAAAACATTGTTTATAACATCTTGTGCATGGATGGTCACTACGATAGCCTCGACAGCATTAGTGAAGTCTCCTATTAGGTCATCTTGATTTTCCAGCCGATCAGTGTTTGAAAAACCAGGTTCCAGGTGACAGAGCTCATGCCCTGAATGCAGTTGCGCTACAGCAAGAGCAGCACCAGCACCATAGCGAATGCCATGAGTTACCACTTCTCTGGCACGAACCGAGATATCCTATAGGCGATCTTCAAGAGAAACACCCCTGGTGTAGACTGCTGCAACTGCGCCAAGTGTTGCACGTTGGAGGTTCTCGTGGCGATTCTCTAGGTCGATCTTCCGGCAACAAGCCTCCTCGATCTCGCGATGAGAAGCAGCCAATTGTTCCTCAACATCTAATGAAAATGAAGGGTTACCGGATAAAGTCACGAATATAAAAGCAAAGATGCTTCAAAGAAATTTACATGCTGCCCTAGCATGAGTTTCATCAGCCCTCATCTGAATAACATTGGTCTCTTCTTTAGATGCAGAGAGGGTTGTTTTAATGGCATCGAGACATTGCTCGAGCCGACCTACCTCAAGCGTGGCTTCAGAATATAGGTTTTTGGCCTCCCTCCTTTCATGGATAAGATTCTGGATATCCTGACCCAACTCGGAGGATGAAGATGAAGATACCATGGACCCAGCAAGATGTATAATCCATTTTTGTCCAACCTCCGCTGGAGTTGGCCGATGTACTGTAGCATGAGAGGTAGCCCTGTATATTCAAAGGATTAATGCAAGGCAGCCATATAGATAAGAAATCATTCCCTCTCACCCTTGGTGACGAAGAGGGACACAAAGGCACGGAGGTGGATCCACGGCTTCTGGAGTTTCCTCCCTTGGATGCTTGTCGTGAGCCATTATTCAGAAGAAGACTGGAAGGAGAAAACGAAGAAGAAAAGATGTGTCATAGCACAATAAATGAACACGAGCAATATTCCTTCTACTTTGCCTTGCCTCCCAATTTTTATAGCCCTATGGGACAGTGGGTTCATAAAAATTTAGGGGCATGTGTTCATAACAAAATATGGGAAGATGCACAAGAAGCCCAAAACTCAGGGAAGCATGCGTGAGTGTTGAATGTTGTCCCAACTTCCAACACCATCCCCACCACTTATTACATCGGGAACCATTGTATACCTCATCTTCCCTGAGAGCAAGGTTAATAATACAACTAGTTTATTGGCTATAAGGTTTCTTGCAGCCTTCTCTTAGCCCACTCATATAATAGTTAGCTCTTCACTGTTAATATAATACCCACTTGTCTCTTTCATAGAGTTTCTTGGTTTTTATGCCCAACCCGGCTGTAAGCTTAAAGTTTGCTTCTCCTCTCTCTCCTTCTCTCTCTCCTCCACCTCATCATTTAGCTAGCTTACAGCCTGTTATTATCTTAACTGCACTGAGTCTGGGTGCATCTTCAAGGTTGGCGTATTTAAGTGCGTCAGTGTTGAATGTCCCAACTTCGATTCCAATATCGTCCCCACTACTTATTACACCGGGAACCGTCGTATACATCATCTTCCCTGATGTGTGCTCCCTAGATCACGCATCTTAACTGCACTGAGTTTGGGTGCATCTTCAAGGCTGGCCTATTTAAGCCGGGTCTGGGTGCACTGAGTCTCTCGCCCCTCCCCTCCCTCCAAATCCCTTAGCATTAGACTGAGAGAGTGGCAACTCCTTTTGTCCACCATGGTTCATGGCGTACTTCGGTGGCTCCACTATTGCTAGGAGAAGGCTTTCAAGATCGGGTTCTGTAGCGGCCTGCTGGTGGCCATTTGTCTTGAGTGTCAGAGGAAGTTTCGTGAAGAGATGGGGAAGAACAATACCATCTTCGGTGGCCTGGGTCGCCGATAACACGGCGGCTAGGCTTGTTGATGGTCGGTGTGCGGGAGACTTGTAGTTCAGAATATCTATAGAAAATCCTGGAGGGCGGAGGAGGGTGCCTTGCAGTTGCTGAGAAACCTTTTGAGCCCACATATCTCAACCTAGGATCTCTTGAGCCATGGCATGCGTTCCTCCCTGACATTGATGAAGACGGCGCGGGCATGGCTCCTCGCAGGGTTCCACATCCTCTCGGATGTTAGAGGGAGTTCTACAAGGTGGTTCTTCCCTAGGCTTCTTCCAAGCATCGTCTTTGCTCGTGGCGAAGATTTGGAGGCGCGGTGAAGGTTAATTACACCTTCATCTGGCTTCTACGCTTCATGAGATGTCCATCACTCAGTGCGGGGATAAACCTACGGTCATCGCTAAAATTTGGTTTATGCTGATGTTTATGCTGATTTGTTGTGAGAGAAAAACATTGTTCGTTCGCTGAAAAGTACTGCTCAAGTAGTGCTAAAGAACAGAGCCAAGATTTTTGTCATCATAACTATAGTTACTGATAGATCCTTGTTATTTTGTACACCTGTTGAATGAAAAGTGTAATAGAGTTAATCGAAAAAGAATGTCTTTTATTGATTTTGAACATTGTTACCTCACTGTGATGCTGGTGGGGTATTATTTTGTATGTGCAAACCATCGTATGATACAGCTTTATAATCGTGTCCATTGTTATTGTAGAGATCAATACCTTTATTATGCAACATCAGCTGACAAACTTTGTCATGTTAGCGTCCATTATTATTGTAAAAAGTACGCTATGTGTTAAGTAAACTACTAAGGCCCAGCTGAATTAGTATCAATATTGTACAATTATGTCACCGTCGGATATAAGCGTCGTTGAAAAAATTGTATCACTGCTGCTATTTGCCGTTAGGTGCTAACATCTCCTTTCCAACGTTCAATTTTTGTATGACAAGCCCATCGTTAGGTGCTACGTATCATCTTCTTTAAGGACCCAATCACCACCATCGATAGCCTTCACCGCTGATATAGTCAAAATTTGCAAGCTAGCACGAGACTCGCGCATTTTTAGAATTTTTGGCGTGTTTATAGTTAGCTTACAAAGACCGCTACCCTCCCAACTGCCACCATGTTCGTCTTGTTCTCAAGTGCTTCTATTCCTCACCTACTCATCGATGTGCAAGCCACCACTCACCGCCGACAAGCTAGTGCTCTACGCTAGTATGCCTCACCGGCACGCCCGCACAGATCCACCGATGACCAGGCTGGTACTCATCGCTGTCGTGGCTGCTCGAGTTCATTGCCACAAGATTCAAAGGCAAGGGTAATGCTTTCTCGCACTTCCCTTATCCATGTTTCTTAGATTTTTATTCCCCTCTTATCTCATCTGAGTACGAATCAAGCTTCCATCTGATCATTAAGGAGCTCACGAGCACATCCCCATAGGTGATCCTACTCTGATTTAGGGGACAGCGCTGCCGCTTCCATCGCCGGCCCCGCTCCACCACATCCTAGTCAAGATGGAGGATGAGACCACCAACAAGAGGAATGAAGTAGACATCCTCATAGACGATGTCTTGGCCCTTATCCTCCGCTGCCTCACCGCCCGCACCTTGTGCATCTGCAAGTGTATGTGTCGCTCCTAGTACCGCCTCATCTCCAAATCTGAGCACCATAAGAAGTTGCCCCAATTTGTCACCGGATTTATGTATTACAACTAGAAAGGCAAACGCCGATTTGCCAGCTTCACCGGTGAATACCCCTCATTTTCCTTCTTGCCCTTCCCCATTTAGGATTTAGTCATCTCAGATTACTGCAAATGTCTCTTTCTCTGCTGGTGCATTGGGCTTCGCTATGTTGTCTGCAATCCGGTGACTAGCAAATCCGTGGTACTGCCGCATAGCAATCTTTGTTATGGTTCAGCTCGCTTGGGGTTCGATCCCACAATCTCCTCGCACTTCCATTTGGTAGAATTGTGGGTAAGGTCGCCTGGGTTGTTAGTTGTCAACATTTACTCATCCAAAACTGAAGCATGGATGTGTAAAGAATCTGAATGGGGAGATGATATTCTAGTATATAAATTTTCAGGAACTGTGTTTCTTAATGGTTTTATGCAAATGCTGGAGGTGTCCCACATAGGAAAAGACATGGAGAAAAATTCTTAGGCCACCAGGTCCTGCAATGTCCATCCATGGAGATCAGGGTTAGTTGTATCTATGTATTGCTGATATTTTCAATACGTCTGGCCTTTTATTCTAGATCCTTGAAGACTATGGTACTAGTAAATGGACATTGAAGCATACGGTAAACACGCTGCAGCTATTTGGACTGAACAATATTAGACTTGGTTTCGAGGCTGCCAATGTGGACTACAGAGTGATTGTAGTTCACCTAGAATGCAATTTGATTTTCCTTGTTGGGAATGACAGAACACTGATGGCATATGACATGAGCCGTAGAAAAGTTCATGTCCTCCCTGCCCGAGTCGTCCACTATCCTAAAAGTACCTGGAGTATTTATTTGAACGGACCTCACTATCTGCCTTATGTTTCCTTATTCATGGAGTCATTAGCAGAGCAGTAAAGGTGCATATGCTATATTTTGTTGTTAGGACATATCTTTGTTCAGGTAGGGAGTTGTTTTAAGTCTATATATAGTCTAATTTTGGCTTGGTAACTAAACCAGTGGTATATTGAATATTATAAATTATGCTGCTTTGCATTGTGTAGGTTTTGGAGTCTCAGTGCTTTTGAATGCTTTTCCTGCTATGGCTATGGGAGGAAGAAGAGCGGTTCCATGCTGTATTGGCTGTCAAGCTGATCAAGGAGTGCCAATCTAAAGGAGCGGAGCACATCTATTTTACGTAAGTCTATAGGGAGCAGCACCTTTATTATGCTATCTATGTACTGCTTACGTTAACTTATCAGTTGACACAATTGCTATGTTAGTGTCGAGCATTGTTATTATAATAAGTACTCTTCGTTGTTGACGTGATGAATGATGTGTAATGATTATATATGTATGGTGTATGTTCAATAAGTTATTAAGGTCTAGCTGAATTAGTAAATACATTGTGAAAACCGAATGCAATTCTGTCACCGTCGGATGTAAGGGTCATTGGTTGTTTTGTCATCACCGCCGTACCACTTGCCTTTGGTGAAGCAGACGGCTATCACCACCGCTATTCGTTTGATGCGGCAGGGGTCAATAGCATCACCGCCGAATCGTTTAGTAACCCGACACTGACTAAAGGATCATCACGGGCAGATCGTACTGCAACGTGACGGTGACCATGTCCTATGACCAGACGGCTCATACGCTGAAGCGACGGTGATGTTTGCCTCGACACAGACGGGTCATGCTCCAATGCGACGGAATAAGGATCTAATCACGGATGGATCATAAGCCATGCGGCGGTGTTAGTGCATACTCACACACGCAGGTCGTGTTCCAATACGACGAAAGTAAGGACCTTATCACGGATGGATGATAAGCCAATACGGCGGTGTAGTGTACACCCGGGTCGGTCTCAGATACCGACGGTAATAGCTATGAGTATCACTACCGACAGCTTACTGCCGAGGCCGAAATTGGACTGCAATGTGGGTTACGACGCGGCTGTGAAAGATACGAGTGTAGTAGTGATTATCTTTTCACGTAGATCGAGAAAATCCCAGACCTCTCGTCACGGACAATGTTGTGAAGAGCTCGCCGGAACCGTGCATGGCCTCAGCTGGTTAGTCAAGAGTTGTCAGCGAATTGAAATCCATGGCCAGCATGGAACTTCATTTCACTTGAATGATATAGTAGTGAGAATAAAGCAAAGGATCGCAGCAAGGGATGCATACATGCATGCGAGGGAATATTCTGGGACAAGTGCACTTCTTTTTCAAAAGGTTGCAGGCGACGGTGGTATGTGTTGTTGCACTGCCGTGCGTGCGTGCATGCTTGCAACAGGCCGGTCGATCATGTAGTTACGGTTATCAGATCAGATTCTTAGGGAAATAGGGGTCTGCAATAGCTAGCTACTAAAGCTACGAGATGGATGGATGGCATCTGAATCTTCTCAGCTGGACCAAGAATAGGAATATAGGATAGATCATAGATGGATGTGATGGGATCGTGGACTAAACAATAGGAGTCGTAACCCAACCACTGTGGCTCAAGATTTATATTATGCACTACATGACCACTCCTGGTCGGTCGGTCACTCCTTGCTGGCTGGCTGCTGAGATGCATGGACGCGCATAGCCGATCGAACGAGCTTCTTTCCTTCACAGAGGATGCATCACGCATGGATACGCTGAAGATCTGGAGCATGATTAACATCAATGCTCTAGGACCCTAGACCTAGAGGCCAGTAGCTTTAAGAGCAGAGATTCCTCGTCGGTCCATGCCCTTTATTCGGAAAGACATATGAGGGAATCATCGTCATCAGTCGATCGGGGAACGGCCGGAATGATGGCCGGCGGGCGCTTTGCATCGCTTTCTGCTTACTCATCTTCGCAGTGCAGTGTGCAGGAAACTAATATTGAGCCAAATCAGACGGATGATATTCAAGGGTAGGAATGATGCTGACTCCCCAGTGGGAGGCACGCACGCACCATCACAGTGCATTCATTCACTCCATCGATCCCAATTTCCATCCTTCACTCATGTCGACTCGACTGACCAGTGTAGTGTAATGTAATGCCTAATGCTAATCCGATGGCAGCGCACGGTCCACCGATCAATTTGCTATCTTGTTAGGCTGACAGTTCGAGCCAAACCATGCATGCCGTCCCTTCCAAGCGATTTGCTATCTATCTTCGAATTAATCGCCAGTCACGGACTTTTGCCTAACCTTGCCCTGCAGGCCATCTAGATTATTGCACGGGCTAGCAAAAGTACCTTTTTTGTATTTTGACGATGGTATGGGTATGTGCAAGATTTTACGCATTTAGGCCTATCTGGTAGATGGAGTTATTTTGGTACGAGAATGGATGTGAAGTGATTCTAATGGACAATGAATTAATAGGGAGCAGTGAGGAGCTCTAGTTTTTGGTTTTTTTAGTTCTACCTCTCGGTGATTTCCGTCTGATTCTAATAATTAGAATCCATGTGAATTTTTACTGTTTAGCTTAGGAGTGATTCTTATAAAGAGTATGCTTCTAAAAGTGTTGCCAAACGTACGGAATCGTATAGATTCAAATTCTCGTGCGCTTATAAAAATTGTAAATACATGACTATTTTTATTTCTAGTTTGTACGGCAACAAGAGATTCTCTGTACCTTTACTATTCCCTCCATTTTAAATCGTAAGTCTTTCTATCTTTTTTAGATAGATAGCTTGTAGCCAGACATATATAATGTATATCTAAGTATATGTGGCAAAAGCTATGTCCCTAGAAAAAAAACAAAACAACTTATAATTCCGAACAGGAGTACTATGGATATGGGATTCCTTTGTGAGGGGGATGTTCTATTCCACCCAGATGGAATTTTTACCCATTCTTTTCACTCTAAATTCTAAATTGATCCATTTATTGTTCTAGTATAAGAAATAAGTACTTTGGTTGAGAAAAATAGTGTTCCACACACAATTGGTATGGCAGCGCAAAAACAAGGTACAGACGCAACATGGTGTTAGAGGCAGTTTGGCAACGCTTCTCCTGCTCTGCTCCACACAGGAATTAGGGAAGCGCTGGCAAACGCCTCTGCTCCGCCAAGCTTCGTGTAGGAATCGCTTCTTCTGCATCCGCCCCTTTTGCACAGCGGACGAGGAGCGGAAAAAACCCGCTCCCCACGCATCTTCGCTTGCGCCGCCCACTCCGCCTGTGTCATCCTTTCTGTCTGCGCTCTTCTCCACCTGCGTCGTTCTCTTCACCCATGCCGCCCTCTCTGTCTGCGCCTTTCTCTGCCAGTGCTGTCCTCCGCCACCCGGGCCCTCTCCGCCATTGATGAATTAAGGAGGCGAGGTTGACGCAGGGCCTGTTGGGGTCCCTTTATGACTGCCCCCTCTGCGCCCCTCCTTCACGCACGCCTCTTCGCCTGCGCCCCTCAGCGCCGTCGAGCTAGAGCCGGAGCCGACAAAGAAGCCTTGTCAAACGACGTTTTTTCGGGTGGGGAGCGAGCGGAGCTAGATCTAAGGGAAGCGGGAGCTACAACAACTAGCGGAGGGAGAGCGACACCAAACTGACTCTTAGCTAGGAATTAGATAGAAATAGGTGTACACTTTCCTTTTCAATGTTTCAATAATGTTTTAGTTTTAGAAAAAATGCTCGAGTTTGTCACAACTAGATAAATTAAGGTTACAAAGCACCCCCTCTATTAAGTCATTTTAGCTCTGGTTCTAAGTCAAATTTGTCTAACTATGACCTAATTTATAGAAAATATATTAATATCTACAATATCAAATAAGTGCATGTATTACTAAAATATATTAAACGGTGTATCTAATGAGTCTTGTTTGATGTCATATATGTTTGCACATTTTTCTAAAAAGAGAAATTAATTTGATTCGGAATAAATCTAAAATGACTTACAATTTAGAATAGATAAAGTATTTAGGCCACTCTCAGTGGTTGTTTCATGTGAGTTTCATTTGCATTAGGTTGCCACGTACATAGTCATTTTTTATGATATGACAATGTCTTTAAGAAAAGAGAAAAAAATGAGTTTCATCTAAACAAAACTCTCTTGACACGATTACCAACTCTCTATGAGTCATGAAATTAAATGCCCATGAGACTATTGAATGAAACTTTGCATTGAGAGTAAGTGTTATTTCATCAAAGTTTTATTTTATTCTATTGTGACATAGCAGTCTTCTATGAAACTAACCACTGAGACTGGCCTAGCAGCATTATGTTGAAAAATGAACATAGGGGAGAGCAAGCATGGATCCTTAAACTTTTAATATTTTAATTTCTCTTAAAAACTATGTTGACATCTATTTGTTTTTTAAAAGCTTTCCTCTTAATATTTAAGTTCTATAATAGTAAAAGTTACAAACACCATCAGGTGGAGCTCCAGACCAAACATGCCTACCTATCTGACTATGGATCGAACTGCGAGATATGTTGACATTTATTTGTTGATCGAGAAGCAGAGTGGAGGCGTCGATTTATTTGTTGAAGGGGCTCTTGGGCCCAATAGATGCATGGAAAGACTCGGCATTACGAAGGCCAGCCCATTCATCATATACATTGGGCCGGAGCAATGACATCATAATTGTTTTCAGATTGTCGATCAACAATAGACTAATCTTCATCATCTCTCATCAAAATAATAATAAAAGAAAATCCCCCTCATCATATCATTAAGAAAAGAAAATTAAGAAATCAGTTGTGAAAAGAAGCACTCGTTTGTCATTGAAACACATAGTACTTTGTTTATACGAATTAAGGAGATCGATCGCTTCTCTCCAATGGATGAATATATATGAATTACATAGAAAGCGGGCCTGGCCTGCTCAGGTATACTTATCCGATGATCGAGGGGAAAATTACAATAAAATAAGTCCACATATATTGGATTGGCAGCCAAGAAGAAATATTAAAATAAAACAAATTCCTAGTACTGGCTAGTGCTTTGTGCTTATATAAGAATATATAAGAAGGTGAAGGGCAGCAATAAGACCGGCGAGGCAGGCCAGCTGAAATGATATAGATGTTGGAGCTGAATCGTGTGTGTGTGTGTGTGTCTATATATATATATATATATATATATATATATATATATATATATATATATATATATATATATATATATATAGCTACTATCGGCTATAAAAATAACTTATTCTGTAGCACTACAAAATATATATATCAGCAGGATCATCGATCGATGGTATCCTATTGATGATGATGATGATGATGATGTGATGCATCAGAAGACCTTGGCGACGTCCTTCATGAGCCCCGGGTTGGCGTTGCAGAAGGTGATGAACTCGTTGAAGTCGATGCAGCCGTCGCCGTCGGTGTCGATCTCGGCCATCATGCGCTGCACCTCGTCTGCGGAGGTGGACCCCATCTGCCGCAGCGCATCCGTCAGCTCCGACAGCGAGATCTTGCCGTCGCCGTTGGTGTCGAACCGCTTGAAGATCCGCTCCATGTCCGCCGTCTCCGCCATTACTACCGAATCTGCTGCTGCAACCGCCGACGATGGATCGATCGTCTGTGTCTCCGGTCTCCCCCGGCCCGGCACTCGCTCTCCTCGTCTTGCGGTCAAGCGTGGCTGTGTCGGGTCTCTCTCCGACGACGCTCCGAGCTACCGGCGTACCCCTCGACCCTCGACCTCGGCGTCTGCGCGTGCACGCGTTCGCGCTTCTCCTAGCTCGGTCGTACTCTTCTATGTATCCGCTGCATATATAGTGAGAAAGGGTCCCAGATTTCTGATGGAGAGGACATGCCGAGGAGAAATTCTTGGGTCGCCTCGCTGCCATCCATCGCCATGCGCCCGCTGCAGCTCGCTCGCCGGAAGAACCGTTCAGCCGGACGGAGCAGAGGAGGCCATGCAACTGTGCAAACCATCATCAACTAGGCTTCGAGGCCCAGTTGATAAGAAGGCCTTGCTAGGGCCCATATATGTACCCATGGAAGGTCTCGACCCATGAAGCGACAAGCGCAAACGCACCGGAGGCCCATGGCCCGTTTCCAGCCCACCGAGGCTCCAACTCCTCCAGCCGACTCGGACCGGTGGTGGCGTCGTGGAACGGTGGAAGCCGCGCAGCCACCGCGGGGCCTGTTCACCGCGATCGCCGCCCGGGGCAGAGGGGGTCTCCAATGGCGGTGCCGGGCGCCGCAGCCCGCTGCCTCCTCGCGCTCGCGCTCGCGCCCGCCCGCAGCCGCCGCGCCTTCTGGTCGGCCTCGTGGGCCGGCGCCGACCCAGCTGCCCCTTCCGCCTCGTCGACGTCCCCCGACAGCAACAGCAGCAGGAAGAAGAAGGCGCCGTCCGGGTCCGGGCACCACCGCCTCGCCGCCGTCATGGACGCCGTCAACGAGCGCAAGCTCCCTCCCGAGCTCCGCGGGCGCGGCAACGCAGTAAGGTCGGTGTCTCGGTCCCAGATCCCTCCTCCACACCGTTCGCAGGAAAAATCGTGGCTTTATCTTTATTTACTCGTTGTGCTGTGCAGTGGGCAATTGATTGAATCTAGATTCGACATGATGTATGCTGCAAGAATAGTTGTTCATTCATAGTAACTGTTTGCTAGTTCTGTGTAATTTGTTTCACAAAACGTTACACGGAAGAAAATCCACCATGCCGGCGCATGCGCTATTTTGCAGGCTAACCTTCACAAAAAGTAAGTCTTAACTGATAGACATGTTTGGGGCTCAGAACTCAGAAGCACTACTATAAGAGTGAAAAAGTAGAGGATGTTTTCCCTTGTGCCACCATTCCAGACGGGAAATTGATAGTATGGTACAGTCAATCTCCTCATCGGAACTATTACATAGTATCGAAAGGTTTGATACCTTGTTTCTACTTGCCTAGATTGATATTTTCTTTTGTTTAGGTTCCCGATTGTCCGCGTGATTATAATTACTTTTTGTCAAATTTTAGCTCACGCGGTATAGGGAGAAGAAGAAGGACCTATATATGGTTTTTATTGACTTGGAGAAGGCTTATGACAAAATACCAAGGAATGTTATGTGGTGGGCTTTGGACAAATATAAAGTCCCAACGAAGTACGTCGGGCTCATTAAGGACATATACAACAATGTTGTGACTAGTGTTCGAACAAGTGATGGAGACACGGATGACTTCCCGATTAGGATAGGACTACATCAAGGGTCAGCTTTGAGCCCTTATCTATTTGCCTTAGTGATGGATGAGGTCACAAGGGACATCCAAGGGGACATCCCTTGGTGTATGCTTTTCACGGACGATGTAGTGCTAGTTGATGAAAGTCGGACAGGAGTGGATCAGAAACTGGAGTTATGGCGGGAGACTTTGGAGTCCAAAGGTTTTAGACTCAGTAGAACTAAAACTAATATATGAGATGTGACTTCGGCACTACTACTCGGGAGGAGGAAGATATTAGTTTGGAAGGTCAAGTAGTGCCTAGGAAGGATACCTTTCGATATTTAGGATCAATACTACAGAAAGACGGGGATATTGATGAAGATGTTAGCCATAGAATCAAAGCAGGGTGGATGAAGTGGCGCCAAGCATCTAGTGTCCTATGTGACAAAAGGGTACCACAGAAGCTAAAAGGTAAGTTTTATAGGACAACGATTAGACCTGCTATGTTGTATGGTGCAGAATGTTGGCCTACGAAAAAGACGACATATTCAACAGATAAGTGTCGCGGAAATGTGTATGTTGCGTTGGATTTGCGGTCATACAAGAAGGGATCGAGTTTGGAACGACGATATACGTGATAGATTAGGGGTAGCACCAATTGAAGAAAAGCTTGTCCAACACCGGTTGAGATGGTTTGGACATGTCCAACGGAGACCTCAGAGGCACCGGTGCGTAGTGGAATCCTAAGCCAGGATAGTAACGTGAAGAGAGGCAGAGGAAGACCGAAGTTGACTTGGGTAGAGGCAATAAAAGGAGACTTGAAAGGATGGAATATACCCAAAGACTTAGCCTTAGATAGGAGTGCTCGGAAAACAGTTATTCACGTGCCTGAACCTTGATTGCTTCTGCTGAGTTTCAACTCTAGCCTACCCCAACTTGTTTGGGACTTAAAGACTTTGTTGTTGTTGTTGTTGTTGTTGTGGACATCTTGTTTCTTGTGTGAACTCAAATGTCCATTTCTTGATTAACCCTATCATCCTGTTCTTGCACATAAGACCCCATCAACCATCCAGATGTTTGGGTACCTGGCACTACAATCCTTTTCCAATCACACTGTATGTGAATTCTGTACAACTATTACACTGAATGGTGTTTGTTTTAAGGTATATCTGGGGTGCTGACAGTGGCGGACCCAGCCGCAAAATATAGGTGGGGCGGAGATAGACCACAAACTAAAAAAAATCGTACTCATGTACGCGAACAATTGCAATTGAAATTAAACCAGTTTTACCTCTAGTTTTTCACTTCTTCATGCCAAGATAAGAGGGACACCACGAACTTGGGCCATCATTGTTGCTCCATCCCTGGCTGCCGGCGCAAGGTGCAAGGCGACCTTGGGTCGTCCCTCCAATCCCTGCTGCTGCTTGCCCTTCCCCTTCCTCCATGGCCGCAGCTGAGCGGCTGGCCTCTAGTTTACCCGTTTAGTCAGTCCAAAAAATAAACAGAGGCTGGGTTGATGTCAGGCAAATGAGCAATTTCGAGGTCGCTCATCTTCAACCTTCTCCAGCTTGTTTGTCGCTCCTTCAGATAGCAGGATCAGCCATGGCTGAGACCTGAGCAGTGGAGCTAGGGGGATTAACACAGATGGCTACCTGGGGCGGCTGTCCCACCCTGCTGTAGCGGTGGGTCTGCCCCTGGTGATGATGACCAAATTGGTACTCACTTTTTTGGGCATTTTGTTTGTTTGTAACCTTCTTGTCCTTGAGGTAGTGTGAAATAATGATTACAGCCCTCTTGCCACTGTTAATAATGCCCACTGTAACAAAATCCTCAATGGTGTCCTCAATAGATAGATAAATAGATCTCAATGGTATCGGCCAAGAATTGAACTTGCTTCGAAGTTCAAACCTCACCCTAAAGTGATAACTGTTAATGTTTACAGGATGCCTTATTTGTGATCAGCTGGAGCTAGGCAAGGCATCTGAGCAAAACCTGCAGATACCGCTATGCTGTTCCTTTCTTTCTCTTTACCATGGTCCAAGCTCCCATTATGCATCCTTGGTGTTGTGCTGTAAATAAAGTTTAATGTAAGAGATTATGTCCTGTGGTTGGCACGCAGCTGGCTAGTTGCTTCTAGTTATCAATCTCTCAGTTTGATTACTCATAAGAGTACACAATGCATCACAAACATGAAAGCCAGTAGGTTGGGTCTATGCATGCCGATATCTGCCTTGATGTCAGAACTTTGTAGAATGTAGATGCTCATGCCAAATCACCAATATTTTTTTAATTGAAGACTGGATAAATGTTCAGGCTGGTATCTCATTGATACATCCAAGTTCTGTCAGTCGTGCATTACTTATCAAAAGATTTTGTTGTCCATAATGCTTGTTTGCCATTGTTCAGGTCAGAAACTGACATTGTAAATGTCGTTGAACAAAGAATATGGCATTCAATGGAGGAAGGGCACTTTGAAAATCTACCAGGGAAGGGCAAACCCCTAAACCTCGCTTCAAATCCTCATGCAGATCCTGCCGAGGACACCCTTTACAGGATACTTTCAAGGAATGGTTGTGCACCTGAATGGGTTGAGCTGAATAAGGAAGTCCGTGGTATGATCATGGGCTGGAGGTCGGCATTAAGGAAGGCATGGGCAAACCGCTCTGAAGATGATGATTCTAACTGGAATGATGACTGCAGGGTTCTCCGGGAGCAAATTCGCCAGATAAATGATAAGGTGCTGCTTGAACCATCTCATGACTTCTCATTAGTGGAATCACCAAAATGGGATGATAAGGAGTTCTATTTTGATGTAAAATTGCAGGTTTTCCGGTACAACCTGATAGTACCCTTTGGGCGGCAGATGTTTGGTCTGAACTGGGACAAGGAGGTGGACAAGTTGAAGTAAGAAGAAAGGACAAGGAGGTGGAGAGATTGATGGAGAACATAGCATGGAATACTTTTGTTGTATCAAAAGGGCCTGTAACTAGGAATATCTGGTAGGACATACACATACTTAAGAAACCATGAAACATGAGTATATAGGTATTTATATGTAGGCTTTTATTAGTTTATATGCTTTGGAAAACCAAGTTTTCCTGTGCTGTAGCCCATTTTGTTGTAACACTCGATGCATGTCACATGGGCAAAACCTGAGCTTATTTCTCAGCAATTGAATTTCTCAAACACATAGGAGAGTTGTGTATCATTACTGGTGATGTTTTATGTAAAGTTGGCCATATTCAGGTGAATGCTGAAAGCCTGAAACTTTGAGCAATGTTGTATATAAGTTGGAGCTCTTGATTTTGATAGTGAAAGAAATTTGTATTGGGTGTTTGTATTAGGACTCATGTAGCATAACCTAAGTCAGCATAAATTAAATATCTTTCTCGTTCTATCACTATCTTTTGAGCTCTTGATTTTGATAGTGAAACTTTGAGCACTGTCAAGCAATAGATTTTCATGTTGGAAATTCAGCTGCAAGCTCTGCAGCGGATAGCTGCCAAATTAAATATCTTTCTCGTTCTATCACTATCTTTTTTTCCTTTGTGTTTATTGTTCCTGTCCATACATGAATGCTGCCACCAATAATTTAATTTTCTCTAACTGTATGAACAGATAGACCGAAATGATGAAGTGCTACAAAGCTAAGAGAAGAATCTTGAAGAATTGGTGTCAGGCTGTTTCATTTCATCGTCTTGGTTGCTGCTACACCTATTTCCTACTTGGCAGGAGATCGCGTAATGTCAGCCAGCATCTTGAGCGCAGGGCAAGGGTTGTCGATGGGTACCTATTTATTGTTGTCATTATAAAAAAAAACATCAAGACAAGAAGTGGCCATTAGTATAATAATAATAATAATCCATATTAGCATCTTATGCATAAAAACATTGTTTTTTTCGTTCTTTATTTGGACATTTGTGGACGGATCACAAATGACAAATCCATAACCATTGAAGAAGGCAGTGAAGCAGTCCCCTGCCTGATGCCTGTGCTAGCTGCCTACATCTATGATATATCACTGTTGGTGCATGTGTGCCTGGCTGGCCTGTGGCCTGAGGAGAGGGAATCGATGGGTCACAGCACAGGCTGACAGGCAGATGCTGAGATGCATGGAACATTTCTGGTGCACGTGGCCATGAAGAAGCTATCTCACCAACTGCATGAATGCACACTCTCTTTCCAGCTCATGCAGGATGGAACCTGCAGGCGGAATCCCTCCCTCTCCCTACTGCTAATGGCTAGCTAGCGCTGGGGCTGGACGAGCGAGTATGCTAGTACTAGCTAGCTGTCAGGGTGGATGGTGCGTCACCTTCTCAGCTTGGTCACTCACAGCGATATAATGCGCAAAACAGCGACATGCGTGCTTTCTCAACAATCTAATGTGCAGTGCATGCAGTGCTAATGGAAAGAACGAATTAATGAATGAATGGTGGTTACTAGCTAGTGGTAGTGGAGCTAATTACCATGTGTCCAGCTTCGAGTATCCAGTAGAAGTTTAGGTTCTTGTAGGACTTGACGAAGGCCTGGGTGCCGGACTGCCCCTTCTTGTCGCAGTAGATGGGCGTTCTGGGAGCGCTCAGGAAATTGTTGAGGCCGTCCCACCTGATTCACGATGACAAAAGCAGCAGCAGGCATCGCATCAATAAGCTTAGCTAGGCTAGGCCACTTCTTGTGAACTTACTCACTCACGTTCAGTACAGGTGTGTGAATTGTGATCAGAGACGGTGCATAGAAGGAGCAGTCCATAGTGTTGTGTGGTGACTGCGAGAGAGACTGCTACTTACTTGAGCTTCTGAACCCAGTCCATTGTGCCTTTGGTCGCGCAGATGAGGTCGAGCTGCGGGCAAGAGAAAGGCTTGTTGTTAGTATCTAATAATCAAGCTAGTTATTTTACTTGCAAACAAGAGCTTGTGAAATGTCAGTTGATTTAGCAATAATGAGGTAGGTAGGTAGGGAGGTACGCATGAGCCAGGATCAGTTGAAAGGCAAGGCAGACAGTGGTTTTGTTTGTATGTTCAGGCTTTGCAATTTACAGATCGCATAGATAATACAAATAAACAACAAGGAGATCGATCGCATTGAGACAAATTAGGATATGAGATGAACATGCCCGCGATGAATATAAGGATATCAGATCGAAGAGTCAGAACTCGCAACTGAGTCAGTAGGACAGGAGTAGCTACTGAAGAGTGAAGTGAATGTAGTTCCTGGTGTCATGTGATGTGCAGTGCAGTCCATATTCCTTGGGATCATCAGACAACACGTGCGAAACCATAATGTTTGGCTGCTTATGTGCCTGTGACACGAGGACGGACAAGCAAAAGGGCAAGATTTGCGTACGTGCACATGGAGCGGACATACAGAGGGGGCCGCCGACTGGCCTGACTACTCTGCCTGCAAATGTGCAGTGACCACTGTGTGCAAACACATGGCAGGAATGAGAATGAAGCCTTCATCTGACGACAGTCAGTCAGATGTGTGAGTTTGGGTCCTTGGCTAGCTGCTCGTTCCTATAGCTAATAGTAGTAGTAATATATTGTTGTAAGGGGTATCGATCTGTCCAAGAACACGCGGACATTGCTCAGTCAGAGTAGAGCAATAAGGTGTTCCTTAGCTAACTTTGTCCTGCCAGTGCCAATGCCAATCATTCAGTTTCATCAGTCAGTCAGAGGACGTGGTATATACCTGTCCGTTGTAGATGGTGACATTGACGCCGAGCTTGAGGAGCTGGTCGACCTCCTGTATCCTGGGCTTCATGAAGTCTCCCTCCAGAGCCACGAACACGTCGTCTGACTGGTCGCCCCAACTGCAGTGCAGTGCAGGCACACATTTTATTAGTCAGTCATTCTTAACTCTCTGATGGGAGAGTCGGCGGACGTACTTGAGATCCTTTGGGATGATGCCGAGCTTCTTCTTGATGACCGTGTTCATGAGCCCGTCGAAGCCGCCCTCTTGCTCCGACGACGAGGCCGCCGCCGCAGCCATGGACTTGAGGTAGCCCGAGTAGCCGCTCCGCCGCCGGAAGGACGCCAGCGTCGAGACCACCGCCGCGGTGGTGGTGCTGGAGTCCCCCGACAACTCGTCCTTGAGGAAGTTGTAGAAGTTCTGCATTGTACGTCGTGTATTCAGTGTTATCATTAGCAGTATGAAACAAGCAGGAATAAGGAGAGGTATCAATCAGGTATGGTGCTGCGTGCGTGCGTGCGTACGACGGAGTTGGAGTTGGCGCTGACGACGTTCTCCAGCTCGGACCACGATGCCTCGGCGTCCGCGAACTGCCGCTTGTCCAGCTGCTCCTTGATCTTGGCCGCCACGCTGTTGCACTGCTGCAGCCCCTTCTCGTCCACCCGGGACACCTGGTACAGCAACGGCCCCCACGACAACTGCAACATACATGCAACAGAGCAGAGCTCATTCATCACTCATCGTACTGCTGCTGGTTTTTGTCAAAAAAGCGGTTGTCACGCTAGCGCACTGCACGACATACATGCGTTGACTATTAACAGTAGATATATTAAATACAGAACACCAAGTCAGTATTAGTCAGCAAGGAATCGAATTACTGCTGGCGATGACAGCACAGCCACATGGACTCAAATCAAATACGTAGTAAAACTCACCACGAAGTCGAGCGGCGAGATCCAGCTATCTCCGAGTGCGACGCCGGCGAGGGTGGCGCGGAGGCGGCCCTGGTCGACGGCCCTGAGCGCCGCCAGCGCCGTGGTGACCGCGAACTTGCCGCCGTAGGACTCGGCGACGATGTAAAGCGGGCTGGCGCGGAGCCGGGGGCTGCC
This sequence comes from Miscanthus floridulus, assembly GCF_019320115.1. Classification (NCBI taxonomy): domain Eukaryota; kingdom Viridiplantae; phylum Streptophyta; class Magnoliopsida; order Poales; family Poaceae; genus Miscanthus; species Miscanthus floridulus. Next base: position 72,952,849 of record NC_089592.1, read on the forward strand.
GCGGTAGAGCGCGCAGAGCAGCGTCACGAGGTCGCGCGCCGCCTCGGCGTCCGTGTGCGCCATCAGGCTCTTGTCGCCGCCCTCCACGTAGCTGAACCCCGTGCCCACCGGGTTGTCCTGCCATTGTTGCCATTGCCGTTCATGTTCATCGATTGCTGTTCATCCATGATGCATTGCAGCGTAGTTGTAATGGATTGGATTACTGACCACGAAGAGGAGGTCGGCCTTGGCGAGCCAGGTGGTGGCGCGGGGCTTGAGGTCCTCGTCCAGCGGCCCGATCTCCATGAAGTTGCCGTACCCGACGCCGGACGCGCCCTGGTGAGTGATGAACCATTGCATCCATCCATTATACAAAGATTTAAGATTTGATTGATTGCAATTGCAACGAGCTAACCGGCGACAGTTCCATCAATCCAATCCAACTATGTAGTCACTCACCGGCCCTCCCTGCAGCCACAGCACGGTCGGCCATGGCGTCGTGCCGTTGTCCACGCGCTGCGGGCTGTGGTACAGCCACCAGAACATGTGCGCCTCTGAAGAAGAAGCAGCAGCAGCAGGCAGCAATGGATTCTTACGAGTCAAAAACGAGCAGCGGCAGACAGATTAGATGAGAGAAGTAATCGAGCTTGTTGCATTACTTACTGGGTCGGACTTCCACGTAGCCCCACTCTTCCGACCCGTCCGGCGTGCCGGCGGCGCCGGCGGCCGCGGCGCAGGCCAGCAGGAGCAGCGCGGCGAGAGCCCCCCTCGACGACGCCATTGCCAGCAATCTAGTTCTACCTGTGACGACAAGGACGCTACGGGCTCTGTCTTGCCTTTCTCTCCCCTGCTCTCCTTTTTTTCCCCCTTATCTATTCTATCAATCAAGAAGAATCAATGGACATGGAAGGACGAAGGAATTGAAGACTCAATCCGAGGTGAAGAGCGGCTTGCCTTACGGGGAAGGCTGCATCTACATAGGAGTATGTATATATATACTATGTATATGGACGGATTGATGGACACGACGACGGAGAGGCCGGGAGCATTGTGCAAGGACTCCGGGAGCATGGCGTACGTGTATTCTCCTCTGATATGGACGGATTGACGGACACGACGACGGAGGGGTCGGAGGCCGGTGGCGGGTAAAAAAACAGAGAAAGTTAAATACACAAATAAGTATCCATCCATTCATGGAATCTTTTCAATTTATAGTCCTCTCCGCCCTCCACACAAAATTGAACAAAAGAACTCGGCGTGCTCTAATTAAATGCTTACATATGCCATATGTTGAACGAGGGTCATTCTCGGTGGGCCTTTTGTTTCACACTAGGACTTTTTTTATACGCTACTAAAAATTAGCACTATGTTTAGATGCAAATTAGAAGGAGTAAACTAATTTCAAAACTAATTGTATAAGCGGTGATTAATTGACCAGATGAATCTATTAATCCTAATTATGGCATGATTAGCTCATATGGCGCTACAGTAACCGCGGGCTAATTAGGGCCAGTAGATTCGTCTCGCCAATTAGTCACCATTTAGGCAATTAGTTTTGAAGTTAGTTCACGTCTGGTCCTTCTAATTAGCATCAAACATAGTGCTGCTTTTTAGCAACTGGGATCCAAACATGCTGTAAATAGAGTGTCACGCTCACGTAGGCATTGATGATAGCATGGCAACGACGTTAAAGAAGAGAGAAGAGACAGTGAAACTCACTTTGACTACAGTTTTCAACTCTGGATGACTCATGTAATTGAATGAATGTTATGCAGAGGCTATATGATAGTAAAACAAAATGAAATGAGGTCATACATTGAGGTTGGTTGTTTGGTCCATATTTAATTGTATTCTGGCTTATATGGTACTCTCGAAAACAACGTCAGACCTAAAAGGTGGTGTAGCAATCTGATGTTTCTAAGACAAGAATTCGAATATGATGAGGCGAGACGTCGAAAAACGTCAGATTAAATGGTGACTTCCGCTTATAGACCCCATTGCACTGACCCTAGGTTAGCTTTACAGTCTCGGTTACCTCATCCACATCCCATACCCGTTCTATGTGGCCATAACACATCAGTGTCGCTGTCACGTCCAAATACTCTCCAAGGCATGTACTACTACTCCGCTTTGTAGAGATTGTGTCTAGAGAAGGTTTTCAACGGAACCGGAGACCTATTTTGGTGAGAAATGTTTGTTGAAATGTTTACTTCTAGATAATGTTTGTTAGTTTCAAAAAAAAAGTTTGTTGAAAGGGTTAGATTGAAAACAAAAGTCCATAAAGATAGGGATAAGTTGATACCGATGGCTGAAGGAATCCGGTGGGAGGTATGAGGAGGGAATCCGGTGCTGATGGGAGAGAGGCGGGAGGGGGTTTCCTTTCGGTTACAACGTATGTGTCCGTCGTTGTTTGTATCGATGGCACGCGTGCTTTGTTCAGATCTGCAGGTCCATCAGGTCATCGTGGATTCGTGGTTGCTTTGTACAGTTTGGATCCAGCAGATCTTGCAAGGGTGTGTTTAGCAGCAAGAAACGTTTTAAATTCTCAGTAGAATAACAAGAACCGCTGCTAAAATATGATAAATAAAAAGAGAGACATTTCAAAGAAAAACATTCGGAACCGATTCTTATTTTTTTACTACTAGTCCAGCACCTAAAAATCTGTTTTTTTTTTCCTGATTTTAGGGTCCATTTCGTAGGGATTCACATTCTCGTACAAATGTTTCGGATCATCTAAAAAAAATGTTTCAGGTGATGAATCAGTTATGAGCGCGATCGTCTGGCTAGTAGGCTGGATTTTGATTAAAAATATTTTTTATAAAAACATATAAATAATAATATGCTTTTAAAGAATCAAAACTTTTTGCAGGTAAAGATTAACTTGAATGTAACCTATTTTAAATCGTTACACTTAAAAAGGATAACTAGAAAAAATAACGGTCGCTAGTGTATGGGAGAAACTAGAAATAGAATCTAGCGTAACTAGCCTGGAGCCATTTCGCTCGTGCAGGCAAAAAGGTCTGGAACCACACAAAACGTTGAGGCATAATCGTTTCGCGGTTGGTCGTTTGGTGTTTTTTTTTTCTCGAATTGGAACTGATTCTGCCATCTAAATGGTGCTCTAGTCCTAGTTTTAAGAATTCAATGAGTTAGCTAAAAGGTTCCACGAAATAATTCTGATTCATCAAACAAACATTTATGTAGTGAATATGGATTTGAGACGTTTCTATGACAATACAAAACCTTGCCAAACAATCCTCAAATTCCCATGGATTATCGGTAGTATAGTAGGTTTCCGAGTTCAACTGCCATCCCTTTATCTTATCTACGTGTATAGTACATTATTAGTACTTCATCTAAAAATTACAGTATATTTCTAGCATAGTGCCAAATCAAATCATTTTAAATCTGATCAAGTTATATGGCATTGTGCCAAATATTTGTTAATGGATTACTCATGGAGGGGACAAAGAGGTGTGCCAGGGTATTGTGCGAAGTAAAATATAACAGATAGAGAAATCCTTTCTGTTTTCCATATCACTAGCAAATATGCCCATAAGGTACAACGGAAGATAGACCTTGTGTGATCGGCTGAATAACTTGTGGCTCGAAGATTTATGTAATAGCTGTGTCATTTGTTTCAATATGTATTGGAACCAAACTCTATACCATCACCGGACACACAAACATGCACAATTCTAATCCATATGAGATGGGTCGTCATTTGTCTCAATATGTATTATTGGAACCGAACTTTGTACCATCGTTGGACATACAAACGTGCAAAACCCTAATTCGTATGAGATGGGTCATGAGCCAAGGTCAAATACGGATTAAGAGAGACGCGAAGGAACTTTAGCAAGTAAAAGATACGGATGGAAAAATCATTTCGCCGAAGTAAGTGACAAAAGAACAAGGATGGGAGTGAGAGATGGTGAACCTAGGGACGAAGAAAAAATATTTACTTTGATATTAGGTACAGAGATATAGACATAGAAACTACATCAATCTTTAGAAAATTTGACTTAGAGATAGGAATTCAAATTGTGTCCTTTTCTGGACATTGGTAGGTAGTACTGAATTTCACTTGAATCGATGATGATCGTTTGATTCTCGTAGGATTTCAAATCCCCCACTAGCTACCTACTCCTATAGAGAAGCCTACGGCTACATGCACATCCTGTTACCGAATGAAAGCAGGTTTCACGTGTGGATTTGATTTGATTTGACTTTACAAAATACTCCTAAGATTCCTCGATGAAGAGCTGCTTTGTGGAATTGTGGTATGGTATGGCAGTAGCTGCGAATTTGCGTGGCATGGCACGGCAGCCAGAATGAGGCGCGGAGAGAGGATCGGAGCGCATGGAGGCAACAAGACTTTTTTCGCTCGATCATTCACTGTTGTCGTTTGTTTGTCTTGGGAAGGACGGCGACAGGGGCTGAATAATTGAAATGCGTGCCTCATCTTTCTTTCTTTTTTTGCTTGGGACTATATACTCCCCAGCACAAGCAGGACAAGGTGTGGGATGCAGAGCACGCAATCCGCTAGCTCCACACGCCACGGATACTATAAAAGAGGATCATCACATCGTGAGTGACATTACATATATTGTTGTACTCTTCATAAAGTCTCACCTTACCGTAGACAACCCATAGACATGACTAAGACATGTTTGATACTTGATGCTAATATTTATATTTAGTATGCTAAAATTAGCAAGGATAGATCAGTTATCCAAATAGATAGTGCTAACAGCCCACCTTAGTTTTCACCTATGAATCTATATGTTACTAACAAAGGAAAGGTTAGTGTACATGCTTACTCCATAATTAATAATGTATATGGTTGCTCTATTTTGATTGCAAAATAAAACAACCAAAGAGGAGAGGTGTGAGGGGCCAATGTTGGTGGGAGGTGGGTTGCGTAGATTGTAGCAAGAAGAGGTAGGGGGTGAGGGATGAGGAAGCGGCGACAACCTATGGTCGCCCACATACAACCACTTGCAAGGAGATCGAGGCCATCGTCGTGAAGTGTAAGAGGCGGGGGCTGCACTGGGAGAGGGCCAATGCAAGGGGGCTGCGGAGTAAGAGAGCTTGAGGAATAATCTTCTTTTCTGCCTTGACTAATATGAATACATGACCCCTACATTTATACTTCGTATAACTTGCTCCCTAAGCAAACTAGAGGTAGAGTCCTTGCAAATTTGGACTCTCCTTTCGTAAACAAAATATATCTTTCCTAATCTGAATTTATTCTTTCCTCTGTTATTCAGACTTCTAATTGGATGTGAACTCCCCCCTTGAGAGGAGGGGCGGGCCATCGCGCCCCTCAAGCACTTGGCCAGGGCTAGCTAGGCTGGCCCTGGTCCTTCTCTAGGTCCTAGTGGGCCCAAAACATCCAAGCCATTTAGACCTATGACATCATTGCGATCATTGACTTCTAATGTGTCCACATGCTGAACCATAGTCCATCTAGAGGGTCATTCGAGAGGAGGGGAACTGCCATCTATCATGTCTCCAAGCGCATGTGTAGTTGTCCCACCACCACAAAGGAAAGCCCATCTTATCATGCCCTATTGAGGAGAAGGTAGAGGTGGTAGCGAAGTGCTCCGATGTAGCCATGGAGGAAGAAGTTGTGGGAGGCCAGAGTTGTCAAGTCGCAACGAACGGCTGATGTCCCTAGAGCATCGATGATCTTGCAGGAGATGCCCACCTAAAATAGTATCATTATTATCGTCTGTGGGGGTCAATTGAAGGCTTTGGACTTGTTAGCCCAGCCAAATAGCCTAATCCATTAAGTAGATTCCAATTCCTCTACAATGAAAAGAACCAAACGGCTCTTAAGGCCCCGTTCGCTTCGTTGAAAAAACAAGCCGAAACATTGTTCCGGCTGATTTGTTGTAAGAGAAAAATATTGTTCCGGCTAAAAAAACAAGCTAAAAAAGACGGATTATAAGATAAACGAACACGGTCTAAGACAAAACACTTCTTCCACACAGCGAGGTCCTCAGTAACGCGGGTGAATATCTTCACTATCGATGTCTGTTCACCTCGAAATACTTCATTTCGTGCATCCCAAGGCGTCACAAGAGGGTGAGTAATATCGAAGGTCGGCCATAACTTAACATCAAGCCTATGGGGCGGGCGGAGAGTCCAGACTTCGTCATCAGAGGATCACTGCGGTCAATAATCCCAGCATCGGCCAGAGTTATATATATATAGAACTACTGTTATACAGCTGGCCATAGAATAACTTATTCTGTGGCCACTTTGAGTTACGATAGTTACTATGCTAATTTACGAGACTATAGTAACTCCTTACTAAGTGGTTTACTATAACATTATGGTAAATATTACCGTGAGTTGTAGTAACACAAGTATCGTAAATGCATATTCATGTTATCGTAAATTGGTACAAACATTATCGTAAATCAAGGTGGCTATAGAATAAGTTATTCTATGACCAGCTGCAGAATAGCCTTACCCTATATATATATATATATATATATATATATGCGGAGAGTCCAGACTTCGTCATCAGAGGATCACTGCGGTCAATAATCCCAGCATCGGCCAGAGTTATATATATATGCTGCACTCGATTTATGATAATTTTAGGGAGAGTATATTCAGTAGCCAGCTACAAAATACATATTTAGGAAGAGTATGGTGGCTTCGGTTTAGGGGGTGTTTGGTTGTCCCTCTTAAATTTTAGTCGCTGTCTTATCGGATGTTTGGACATATGCATGGAGTATTAAATATAGACTCATTATAAAACTAATTACATAGTTTGCGACTAATTTGCGAGACGAATCTTTTGAGCCTAATTAGTCCATAATCTAACGATATTGCTACCGTAAACATGTGCTAATGACGGATTAATTATGCTTAAAAAATTCGTCTCGTGGAGTACTGACGGATTATGTAATTTATTTTTTTATTAGTATCCGAATACCCCAAACAACATTCTTCCGATACACCTTCTAAATTTTAGTAGCCGGATCAAACACCCCTAATCGTTTGGGAGGAAGGCAATGTTTTGATTCTGAGAACTGCCGCCGCGTGCGATGAGAGTTTGCCCTGTATTGCCTGGTGCGTGCGTGCATGGTGGTGTGTCTGTGTCAATGTCGTCACGATCGATTATTCGAGATATGATGTGGACCTCTTCTCTTATTCTCTTCCATGCATCTCAGCTAGCTAGCTGCACGCGTCTGCTGCGCATGCTTTGCGTGCTTGGACTTCACCGCCGGGCCCCGGTCGATCGCCCGGTTTCTTGGACCATTATATGTGTATCATGCGTAGAGTCAGCAGAGATGAGATGGATACGATGCACACCATCGGAGACGGCTTCTTTGTCGAATATCTCAGACTTTACTGAGTGTTTTTTATTGAACGCTCGGTAAAGAGACTATTTATCGAGTGCCAGAAAAAAAGCACTCGGCAAATAGGTGGTTTGCCGAGTGCCGAACACTCGGCAAATAATAACACTCGGCAAAGACCATGTTTGCCGAGTGTCGGGCACTCGGTAAAACAGAATACTCGACAAAGGGCCGCCGCCGCTAACGGCCGGCAGCCGCCGTTAATCCTTTGCCGAGTGTCCTATCCTGACACTCGGCAAAGCGGTGATTTGCCGAGTGCAATTTTTTTTGACACTCAGCAAACCATTTTTTTCACTTTTGACCTTCAAACTTTTTCTGCAGTCCTCATACAATACCTGGTACTCCATGTTTCAATGTGGCACATTTCTCGGACTTTTTCTATATTTCTTTAATTTATTTCATTTAATTGAATTTTCTTGGATAATTCAAATTATAACTGCTAGTCATTCGAATAATGAAAAAAATGATATTCATGTTATTTAGTATAATGTGAGGCCGTATGCAGGAACATATCACCAATTTCGAACATCTTATTCACGAAACATGACCACGAACTTGCGGTCGAGTTGTTTTTAAATTCTATAAAAAGCAAACGAAGTCCGAAAATCATGAAACTTGTCAAGATGTCATGATATCATCTGTGGAGGTTGTGATAAAAATTTGAGAAGATTTCGCGCAAGTTGTCACGTACGATGCTTGTAAACCGAAGAATCTCCGAAGAAGTTTATGAAACATGGGCGGTACTAGATTGGCGACGGCACAATCGACTCGGCCGCTACTCCCAGTCTCTTTCAGATTCGAGCCAGCAAGACGAGCATGAGCCCCGCCATACGACCTCGGCAGGACACTTCATACCACCGGGTGGAGGCACTCGAGGTTATTCCTGGTTTATTCGTCGTTTATTGGTTTTTTAATATCTTTCCTTTGCATTATTGTAACATTGGGGTGAATATATTGTAGGCCCAGCTGGAACAAGAGAGGAGGATACGGGAACAGATGCAAGCGAAGATGGAGAGGGTGGAGGCCGAGCGGGAGGCCGAGCAGTGGAGGATGGAGGAGATTCTTCAGTACATGCAAAGTCTTGGCGCCGCTACGGGTGTAGTTCTGCCATCTTTGCTATTCGCTCCACCTCCACCTCCACCTCCTCACTATTCTACTCCTGTGAGTATTGTAGTTTTAGTTTGTATGTTCATACTTACGGTCAAACCTAGTGGAGTATGAAAGTTTTATTCATGTATAGTATATGTTTATCTTGTCTCACAAATGCAATCTCTTCTCCTTTGTGTAGAATCAATCGGCGGCATCGAACGATCTCCATGCTTCAGCGAATCCTTCACCAAATCAGTCTCATTGGCCATCTGGTTAAGATTCTTGTGGTTGTTAATGGTACTTCTATTTGCAATTGTGGTTGTAGATGATGGAGCACTTGGATTACTTGTGAACTTATTTGTGATATATTGTGAGACATGTGACGTTTGTGATATATATATATATATATATATATATATATATATATATATATATATATATATATATATATATAGAACTACTATCCTGTAGCTGGCTACAGAATAACTTATTCTGTAGCCACTTTGAGTTACGATAATTACTATGTTATTTTACGAGATTATAGTAACTCCTTACTAAGTGGTTTAATATAAAGTTATGGTAAATATCCCCATGTGTTATAGTAACCCAACTATCGTAAATATGTATTTATATTATGGTAAATTAGTATATAAAATTATAGTAAATGGAGGTGGCTACAGAATAACTTATTTTGTAGCCGGCTGCTGAATAGCCTCTCCCTATATATATATATATATATATATATATATATATATATATATATATATATATATATATATATATATATATATATATATATATGGTGTTGGTGATATATATGTGTTGTTAATGATATATATGTGATGTTGGTAATGTTTGTTATATATATCTTCAGTTTGTTTGGATGGGATGTAAAAAATAAATAAAAAGGTTGTTTTCAGTCACTTTACCGAGTGCAATGGCCATGACACTCGGCAAAGTCACTACCTGGGAACATGCTTTGCCAAGTGCAAATGCCATTGTACTCGGCAAACATCATAGCTTTGCCGAGTGCCACGGTCCAGGCACTCGGCAAATAGGCGACCTTTGCCGAGTGTCTGAGTCAACGGCGCTCGGCAAAGCGGCGACCTTTGCCGAGTGCTTGACCTTGACACTCGGCAAAGCTGCTGTCACGGTAGCGCTCGCCGTCACGGCGACTTTTCTTTGCCGAGTGCCCGATAAAATGCACTTGGCAAAGATGTCTTTGTCGATAAACTGTTTACCGAGCGCCCTTTGCCGGCAAAGACTTTGTCAAGTGTATATCGGCCTTTGCCGAGTGCCTGCAAAGAAGCTGAATTCGATAGTGATACCAAAACGAACACCTCCTGCTTCCACGTCATCGGTTCGTTCTGTCCGTCATGCGACAACCATCCAACCAGTTGCCGCGTCCCTTATCTCCACCTGTCTCCGCTCGAAGCTTCCACAGACCTCGCGCTGCCCACCCATGCAACAACAACCAAAAAAAAAAGAAACATGGACCGCGAGCCAGCCGCTGCACCACTCCATCCCCCTTCGCCGCCCCAACCTGTCCGGCACCCACGCGATAAAATCAATAGAGGGAGTATTTCCTTAGCGGCTCGTGCGTTAACGTAGACAAGTGGTGGCGCCTTGTATCATAGGACACCCAAATACTAACTAGGCTGTCATATTTGGGGGCGCATCAAATTAGCGGATAGTATTTTTTAGCCTATTTTTTTAGCGAAGCGAACAGATATGATACTAAGAAAGTACAACACGTCGTCGTAGTTGTGGCAGCGTGACTAAACTAACAAATGGCGGCATCACAAAAGTACCCAATGGGGTAGGGGGAAAAAACACGTTACCACGCGATTGATTGACCTCGAGGCGGTACCCAATGCGTTGTTAATGCAACTCGATGATATACGTACGTACGGAGTACTACTATGCCCGTGCTTCTAGCTGCACGGACAACAGCCCTATATATTGCCCCACGTTCGAGCATGACCAATCCATGTTAAATAAATTCACTCATTCAGAAAAGAAAAGATTCGTTCAGAGTCACAGCAACCCTAAAAAAAATGTATCGTTCACGTGTGTGCCGAACCGACATCACAGGTACACAGTGGCGGATGCACGATGCGGGATAAGGGAGGGCTAAAACAATGGAGATGTTGATTTGCATGAAGATTTAATGGTGAAATCAAGCTTTTACTACAGTGATTAGGCTTGAAATCAAGCCATTAGGAGAGGCTGGAGCCCCCCCAGCCCCCCTTTGGATCCGCCGCTGCAGGTACACACAGCGCCACCACTCGGCGGAACGCGCAGGAATAGGTGCACTGCAAGGGCACTTAAACAAATCAGTCTTTTTTATTTGACATTAAAAAATTCAAACTTTTGTATCTGACACCAAGTTGAAATTTCCTATCCTAAATGGCATTACCGTCTATTTTAACCATTTATCCGTTAGTTGACTGTTTTGACCATATCAATTTTTTCTCAGTAGGACCAAAATACCCTTCTGTACTCACACAGACAATTTTATCTCTCGACTCGCCGAGCGGCTGTATCCCGCGATTTTTCTCCGTAAAAAAACAAAAAAAAACAAATCCTAGATCGATAGAAGGGGAGGAGAGGATGGTGGAGCTCGCCGCCAGTGGCGCCCAGCACCAGCTACGCGTGCCGTCAGCAGGGCGGCCTCACCCAGCGGAGCCTGACCGTGGCCGGGTTGCGGCGGCGGGGCAGGCTCACGGGCAAGGCGCTCTGGCAGCCCGCAGCGTGGCGGAGGCGGTGCGGGCGCGCGGCCCCTCCAGCCAGCACGCCTCGCTCTGCCCGGCTGCATGCGTGCCGGCTCGACCTTTGCCACACCCTACGCAGGCGCTGATCACGGGTTGCCCCTTCCGTCCGCAGGAATCCCTCTGCTCCCGATGATTTTAGTGTCCTGATCGTCTTTTGTGCAGTCAATATTAGCCTTTTCTTTTTTTAGATAGATGTTGGTGTAACTGCCCTATATTTTCTTGGCAGGGGAGTGCCGAATACCCGAACAATATTTTTTCATAACTATCTATTCAATCCACCAAGATACTGTATATGGTTAGATGGTACAACATCCTGAGATGTGCTACTCTAATTAAACTCTTTATTTTACGTAAGTTAGTAAACTGTCATTGCTAACCTCTTTAATTTACATAAGAAATTTTAGTGTCAATGTCAGTTGTATCAGTGTGTGCATTATTTATTTGCAGTCTTAGATTATCAAAATCCCATTTTTTAGTTCACAAATATATTTGTAATATTTATGATTTTCTTATTTGACATTGTGTCTATTTTTTTTCTATTTGGCACCACATGCTTCTACCGAAACCAGAGCATTTATGTCATTTTATCAGCCACTTAGACACCATTACTGGCCTAAATGGATGGTAGTGCCATATAAGAAAGGAAATTTTAACTTGATGCCGGATAAGAAAGTTCAAATTTTTTAATGCTAAATAAGAAGTACTGATTTATTTCAGTGCCAAATCGATAATTCTCTCATAATTCAACGCCAAAAGCTTTGGTACTGAAAAAAAATTGTTCGTTTATACGGCTCGTAACACAAGTGAACATGGCCTTTGTGACCGCCAGCTAGTAGCCTATGTGAATTTTTTTTATTTTTAACATTTTTTGTAAACTAATTTTAAATCTAACACTGTTTTATTTTTTTTTTCAAAACTAACACTTTTGGCCGCCCCTATTTTCCTGGCGCGGCGAAACGCCTATGCCGCGCCATGCACGGTGGCGCGGCGAGGGGGGTGAAGTGGCGACGACCGCGGCGCTGACTGGTGACTTGGCAGGTTCTGTCGCGCCACCGATCTTAGCGCGGCAGTGCCGCGCCATCCCTCACGGCACGGCAGTCCAGGTAAATATCGCCCGCGGGCCGCCCTCCCTCTATCTGCCTGCCCGCCGCCGGCCGTGGCTGCAAGCTCGCCCGCCCCCCGGCAGCGCCCGCCACGCCACGCACGTCGGCGCGCCACTCCCGCGCGCGCCGGCCGTGCCACGAACGCCGGCGCGCCATGGCCGTCGGCCGCCCGCTGTGCCCGCCGCGCCCGCGCGCCACCACGACGACGACTCCCAGAACCATACCGCGACTCTACATCCGACGACAGTGCGCCTGCATCCAGCAAGCGAAGGTCATTGCGGCCCTAGGTGCATCTTGAAGCGAGTAAGATTGATTAATGTCCTAATTAAGTGCTAATTTTGGTTTAGGCGTTCCTGTAATTAGGTTAATTAAGATCTTGTCTAAGTATAAGTTCTAACAATTGGTATCCGAGAAGCCGTTTAGCCTAATTCTTGAACCCTAAGACCTAATTAGTGTTTGGTTAAGATCTAAATAGCCTCGGATTTGTCCGATTCAAAGTTCTTTAAGCCAAATTAGAATATAGGTTTTCGCTTAAGCACCGAGAAGGAGGAGAGTCGAATTAACTTCAACACTAAGCCCTAGTTTTTGTCCAAATCCGAATCCTAGGAATGCAAATTATCCAAATCCGATAATAATCCCCAACCCTAAGATCAGTAAGATGTTTTTCACTTACCTTAAGAACTAAGATGGTGCCGTCGGGCTCCTTCACGAGTTCGCCGGCGGCCACAAAAAGGAGCCATGCTGCCGCCCTGCTATGTGCGCGCGTGGTCTCCGCCCCAAAGCGAGCAGATCACCGCTGGGCATCAAAAAGCCATGCCGCCACCCTGTTCTTCGGCGCCCGCTGCGCCCGGACGCGTCCGCACCACGCACGGTTTTTCCGGTTCGCAAAGATCCTGAAAGTCTGAAAAGTCATATCAGAACAGAGTCTCGCAGAAGGCAGTAGGGCTTGCAGCTTGCCGCATGATCTTCGTTCACAAGCCGCAGCCAATGTAATGAGATTAATGTATGTAAATGATTATTGAACAAAACTGCAGACACCACTTTATAAGCTGTGTTTAGTTCCAGGAAATTAGAATTCGGGGCTACTATAGCACGTTCGTTTTTATTTGGTAAATAGTGTTCAAATATGGATTAATTAGGCTCAAAACGTTCATCTCGTAATTTTCCACCAAACTGTGCAATTAGTTTTTTTTCGTCTACATTTAATGCTCCATGCATGAGCCGCAAACATTCGATGTGACAGATACTGTAGCACTTTTTGAGATATTGGGGTGAAACTAAACAAGGGTATAATTTATATTGAATCTCCATGACATAAACAAATTGAGTGCTACTACTTCCCAAAGCGATTGTACGGAGGGGGAGAACTGGCTGGTTGCAAACTTGCATCGTACTAGTACGTGCTAACTAGGCTGTCATACCCTGGGGCAGCAGTGTTTTTCTCCCGCATCAAATCAGCGGATAGTATTTTTAACCTATCTTTTCAACGAAGCGAACATATATAACTGTTTATCGAGCGCTCTTTATCAAGTATAACACTCGGTAAAGACTTTGCCGAGTGTATATCAACCTTTGACAAAGAAGCTGAATCCGGTAGCGGCAGATACCACCACCACGTAACGGGCAGCACCATGCAGGGGCGAACGAAACGGATCGAATGCATCGACAACCCGTCCAACAACAAGCTGCAAATAATGGTCGTCTCCTTGTGCGGCCGGCCATGGCCAATTGGCCATGGACAAAACCCAGTGACTGTTTAGTTCTAAAAAATTTACAAAATTTTTTAAGATTTTCTGTCACATCGAATTTTTAGATACATGTACGAAGCATTAAATATAAATAAAAAATAAAACTAATTATACAGTTTAAACGAAATTCACGAGACGAATCTTTTAAACCTAATTAAACTATGTTTGACATTAATTATCAAAGAACAAGGAAAGTCAAAAAAATTTCACCGACTAAAGGAGGCCTAACAGATGGATCGCAATAATGCTTGGACGACACTGTTGACAGGATGTGACGACGTCTCTCTCTCTCTCCTTCATTCAGCTCCAGCTTGCACGTAGCTGCACACCAATGAATGCAGCTGTTGCTGTACGTTGTACTGTTCGTGTCCGTCGCACAAATTGAGCACATCACTACTACTACTGCTGTATAGTACGTAGGAGTACATGCAGAGAAGCATGCATGCAGTGCACAGCACTCCAAAAGTTGCTTGTTGCCTGCACTTCATTTCTCACATGAAGCAGGCCACTCCGCCACTGCGTACTCTTTCTCTGTCACATTAAATTTTTAGACATATGTATGGAGTATTAAATGTAGATAAAAAAATAACTAATTATATAGTTTAATTGTAAATTACGAGACGAATCTTTTGAGCCTAGTTAGGCCATGATTAGACAATAATTATCAAATACAAACAAAAGTGCTACAGTGTCAAATACCGATTCCTAATCTCAGTCTAAACGAGGCCTACATGCAGTGAAGTGTGGATAACATAAAGGTAGCCCTGGCTCTGGGCGGCCTCTGCTAACTGCCGGCCGGCATGCTCTGGCTATCACGAAATGGAACACCCCACGACAGCTTTTTAATGCTGACAAGATAAGATACTTGGATTAGTATATTATATATGTTTATTTACTATCCAAAAATATGTCTTTCCGAAGAGCCTATCAATCTTAAATTTAGGTCCCGCTTGCACCGCTCTATCAGCTTCTTGTAAAGAGCTCTTTTAAACGGTCATTTAAAAAATGACCGTTTAAAAAATGGTTTTTGCAAAGAGCCAGAGCTATTTTTTATTAAAGAGCCGGAGTAAAAAAATGGTTTCGCTAGCCTACTTCTCACAAACAGTGGCGGAGCCAGAATTTAGATATAGAGAGTGGCAGTCCCGCCAAATGTCAAACAGAAGATATTGTTTCAGGTGTCTGAATGTTCAGATGATTCCAAACAACTATCTTATACAACCCACTAGTATAATTAAAGGAACAACTCACAAGAAACAATTCATAATTTTTTCTATTCATAATAACAACAAGAAACCTATTGCCTGAATAACAAAAAAATAGGTACCTGAAATATAGGAGAAGGGGAAAAATAGGATACCAATGTCGGACATTGATGTTGGCTTTAAAAGTTATTAACCTTGATGTTGGCTTAAAAAACTATAAATCATCTTTAATCTCTTTCTTTTCTTCATCTCGGACAAGTGCTAATTATCTAAATTGAAGATAAAAAAGGACATTGTTCATAAAGCCAACGGTTCACTTCATATTTATTTTATCTAGCCACAAACTATATAGTAAATAGATATAAGTTGAGAAAAAAACGCAATATAGAGATGTAATTTTATTCCTAATTGAACTTTTGTTCTTTTAGGTGAAGATAAATTTTTACCTATAATCACTAGGATTAGTAGAACCAATGAGTAGTATTAGTAGATGTTGTGCAACCTTAGAGGGGTAGGGGTCTAGCCCTCTAATTAATTGTAGTTTTATAAAACTACAATTAGAGTTGTTGTTTTTTCTAAACGTTTTTCAAAACAGCTTTAACTTCACTAGAAAAGTTGCTCCACATGAGGAGCCAGAGCTGGAGTCCTACCAAACTGACCGTTAACCAAACTGGCCGTTAACTAGTTTTTGACTCGTTGTTGCCAAACATGTGGCAAAGAACAATGTTGTTAAATTATGCAATAAAGAAATCTAGCAAAATATGAGCATCCGTGTTAAGTCAGAGATTCAAACCTGAGTGGATAGGTTCTACCCAATCTGTTGACTCGTCTTGTAGAGTGGATGCTTGTGTAATTCTGTTCATCTACCTACCGGGCAGGGTTTTTTTTTTTATCTCCTGTCACCTGAGTTTACTGAAGAACTTCTAACCATGCAACTTCGATTACAAATTTCAACCTTTTTCAGCTCTTCAGAAAAAGTATGGCTCGCCTTTTTCAAACTTTTTCTCTTTCAAGTACGTGTGCATATATTATTCAAGCGTGAAAGGGAACTTAACCTATCCGGAGAAGAAAGGAGTATATGTGTTTGCGTTTTGGATCGGATGCGCAAGTCCATCACGCGATTGAAATTGAGATGAACGAGATACTACTGTCTGCGTCATCTGCTTCAATTCCCCACTTAATTATTTCCCTTTCCCAACATTCAGAACCAGAGCTTAAGCGCGAAAGCAATCCTGATTTGGACCGATCGAGCGGCAAAATTGAAGACGCGTGCAGATTTGGATGTTTCGGCAACCAAATGTTTTGTTCAGAGAACGTATTAGCTATGACATTAGACGCAGCTACAGCGATGTAAAGATAAGTACAGGGAGTTAGAAGCTGACAATAGATTTTTTTTGGGTACTTTTTGATGGCCAAATAATGTTAGAATTGACTTTTGAGTTGAACTTATTTTATATTGGGATAAATTATTGTAATAAATGGTCTAAATCTCTGGTTTAAAAACACGAATCTAGATTTTATTTTTTATCTAAAAAGGTTGGTAGTAATATCTTTTTTTTATTATTAGAAACTAGCAAACATACCGTGCGTTGCAACGGGAGAAAAAAGCTATCAAATGTTTGACGTATTCGCTTTATCTTGTTTCACAACGGCAGCGGCCGCGCAAATTAATTTGTATAGGTGCTACTTTTGATATTACGACTGTTTGCAGCAGCAATCATAAATGAATGGACTCGTCAATGGGAACAAGGATCGCAATGTTACATATCTATTTATTATTTATTTTTCTATAAAATTAAAAGCTATAGTTTATTTTATGATGATCATGGTATGTATAATATAAATTAAAATTGGTAACACTATGATAATGTCCTATGAATTCTGTATTAATTAAAATACAACCTTGATAGATTTTTTCTTTCATTGCTAGGTGCAAAATATTTACTCGCAAATAAATCATAACTTTAGTTTTCATACTATCCATGCATTGAGTTAGATATCAGACTTCTTTTTAGCCGCCATAAAAATAGACGTACGGCGCCAGTAGCACGTCCGGACACAGCTTGACCAATCGAACCGTGGGCTAGCATCGTGGCCCACCAAAAGGACTGTCCCATCTAAGCATCCTGCATAACAGAAAACTGAAGGGACCAAAGCGCTACCTACCTGCAAACAGAAGGGGAGAGCATACGCTCGTGTTCGCGTCGCCATCCCGCGGCGTGCCCCCTCCATCGGCCCCCGCCGCGACCCCTATGCAGTCTGAGAAAGATGCAAGGTAGCAGAAGGCGAGGAGGAGAAAAACCAAGGCGAGGCAGCAAAAGGCGAGTAAGGAGATGCAACATCCGATCTACTTTTGAAACATCCAGATACAACACTTGCAACATACGTCTGAAGACAGATAGAACACTTGAAATATGTGTCTAAAATACTTGCAAAAAACATATGAAACACTTGAAAACCATTGCAACACATACACAACATTCAAACAAAACACATGCAACATATGTGTAAGTGTAAAACAAACAATCAGACAAACATACTTGCAACATACATTTGAAAAAATAGATGAAACATTGGAAACAGACATTTGCAACGTACGTGAACAACCATCGCAACATATGCAACATCCCGATCTTGTTTTAAAACATCCCTACAAAATACTTGCAAATACAACTGAAACACTTGAAACATACGCTTGCAACATGCGTTTATTTCAGCACAATGTCGCCTTGCTGCTTGGACGAATAGAGCTCATCGTTGTGGAGCTCGTCGCCGGCGCAGAGGTCGGCGGCGGCACATGGAGCTCGCCGGTGCGCCAGTAGAGTGGCAAGCACTGCGCGACCTAGGCGAGCACATACTCGGTGGCCTAGGCGAGCACCATTTGCGCCAGGCCACGACACCCCTGGCAAGCAGGATGGCAGGGGTGAGCACCTGCGGCTGGCAGGCGTGGATTTGGGAGGAAGGCCGCATGATTGGAACGTGTCGTCGTATCTCGATTTCCACATGTCACCCCTTGTTGAAAGTTGCACTACTATATGAGCATATAATAGAGATTTGCAATGGTATGTGTGAACTGCTTGGAAAAACATTTGTTTGATTAGATTAGGCGACAAACTGCTCAAGATTTAGTTTAAGATATGATTTGTTTGATTATCACCTAATTCATGTTACAATGATAATTATTCCTAATTAAATCCAACAACTTAGTTATAAAAATATTTATTTATTAAGTAACGGTCAAAAGTTTTAAAACCCGTAATACTGTATTCATTATTCATATAGTTTTTTTTATCTTTATAAGAAAAACCAGAGTTACCTCATCGCGAAATTAGAAACAAAAAATAAAAACACAAAAAGGGCAGCACGCACAGAAAAGTCACGTACATCACCGGGAGGCGGGATGCACTTTTCCTGAGACCTCATATACGGAACCCAGCCTAGGAGCGAAGAAAAAAAAAAAGAGAAGGCAGCAGGAGAAGGAACAGAGACAGAAACGGAAACGGAAACGGAAAAGAAAAAAAAAAGATACGGACACAACGCGGATGAATAGGTTTGACGAAAAGTTAGAGGTGATAGAAATTTATTATTAGATATAGATATAGATATAGAAAAAGAAGAGCAACAATAATGCTTTCTTGGACTGGGCCGACTTTCATTTGTGGCCTATGGGCTACCTGGCCCGACTTCCTTATCAAATCAATGTCGCCTACAACGACAACAACATTTCCTCTAGTTTGGGCTGCAACTATATCCCAGCCAATGTGTAAGTTACTCTTTTTCTCAACAAGATAGGAAGCCCAGTTGATCCGGTGCCATGCATGGGCTGATGGACATGGCTGCCCTCGTGCCTCCCGGCATCATCATCGTCGCCGTCGGTCGGTGACAGCGACAGCGAATATGCAGCGGCAAATGTGTGCAAGTGCAACTGCAACGCCCAGTTACCCTACCATGCCATACCCTCAATTATGAGTTGCATGCATGTGTGGGTCGTTGCACAATTCTGTGAGCGCTCTATCTGTCTGCTTAATTATAACGATCAATATTCATCAATATAATGAAGAACCACCACATGTTTGTAACAGTTGCGTTCCCCAGTTTTCATATGGACAGGAAGATCTGAATCATATTCTGTAAGAATTTAAGAAGAATTGTATGACGATCCAATCGTTTTGTTTGTTCTGAATTTAAGAGATTCTGAGCATAGCTCAGCTAATTAGATTATTTGTGGTGTGACCTGTGTCCACCCATTTTAAGCCCTCCACTTGACATGCCTGTCCACCCATTTTAGCTCCTTCATTTGACGTATTTTTTAGATTTATTTTAGGGTGTAACGCCCATGCTTTTGTGCAATCTTTAAACATGTCTGTAACATATATATATATATATATATATATATATATATATATATATATATATATATATATATATATATATATATATATATGTTGGAACAAGACTTCTGAGTACCTTTGTACTCATGATACTGCCATGAAACTATTTCAAGTAGTTGAATACCATGGTGGCCACTCGAGTGCACCTTGAGTACGATCGGATGCATAGAAGTGGACAAGGTTGGTGCCCTACTCTACTTTATGTAGTCATTATTGTGTGAGAAAGCAACCGGTGTTTATATTGAAGTTGTTGGGTACGCCCTCTGTCTCAGTTTATTTGTCGTTTTCGGTTTTCGTGTCACAAGTTTGACTCGATTTATAGAAAATATTAGCAACATTTATATCTTCAAATAAATTTATTAAAAAACTAGATTCAAAAATCTTTCCGATGATACCAATTATGTATCATAAATATTAATATTTTTTAATATATATTTTGTTAACATTGTTTCTCGGGAAGCGAAAGCGACAGATATTTTGGGACGGAGGGAGTAGGTTTGGAGCCTATAGCTAGTAACCCACCCATTATATGTTGTTTTGTGCTCCATCCATTCCAACTTTTTAGAGAGTCAAAGCATTTCAAGTTTGACAAAAGCATTTCAACTTTGATGTTTTCTTTTTATAAAACATGCACATACATTAGGATTTGAGAAAGTCTTTCATGCATACTTTAACCATTAATTTCTCTTATGGTCAATTACTGCAATTCCAATGGCTTATTAAAAAAATGTTTTGAAGTGTGAATCTATTGATCCATCTTAACCATAGATATATTTGTACTAATTAACTGATGGTACAGTTTATGCATGATGTTTGACTTTTTTGTATTCTTATACCTCCCACATTTCGAAATGAAGGGACTAGATCATCTGACTTTTCCAAAATATATAATATCCTGTTACTTTTTAATTAATTTGAGGGGATAATATTGATATAATCTTTGACCATATGGGTCCTCTTCCTTTTATACTTTATATAAAAGTGAGTATTAGGATAAACTGAAAACTCATTCGTATCGATCGGCAGTTGGGCCATATGCATGCATGTGCCTCATAGCATTTTATGAATTTGCACTGAACCTTACTACCTGTAGTGCATATATGCTGTCTCTCTCGGGGGTTCTCCTTCCATGCTTCCTGTGCATGCATATATACATTCACTACTGGATTCAGTTTCTTTGTCGAGTGCCTGAGGCACTCGGCAAAAGCTATATTGCACTCGGCAAAGTCTTTGTTGAGTGCGGCACTCGGCAAAGCACACACGGTAAAAAATTGATCGGCAAAGCACTCTTTGCCGAGTGTATTTTATCGGACACTCGGCAAAGAAAAGCGACCATCACGGCGCCGGTCCCGTTGACGGTCACTTTGCCGAGTGTCAACCCTGCAGGCACTCGGCAAAGATTTTTTTAATTTTTTTTTAAAATTTCTTTACCGAGCGCCAACCCGTGAGGCGCTCGGCAAAGATTTTTTTTTTAAAAAAAAATTCTTTGCCGAGTGCCAAACCGTGAGGCACTCGGCAAAGAGCTTTTATTTTTTTTTGAAAATTTTCTTTGCCGAGCGCCAACACTCCAGGCGCTCGGCAAAGATTTTTTATTTTTTTAAAAAAAATTATTTGCCGAGCGCCAACCCGGAAGGCACTCGGCAAAGAGCTTTTATTTTTTTTGAAAATTTTCTTTGCCGAGTGCCACCCCTCTAGGCACTCGGCAAAGATTTTTTATTTTTTTTAAAAAAACTCTTTGCCGAGTGCCAACACGGCAGGCACTCAGCAAAGTTTATTTTTTTTTAAATTTCTTTGCCGAGTGTTGTAGTCACAGCACTCGGCAAAGCTGAAAAATTTGTTTTCTGGTCGCCCATTTTGCCAGCTTTGCCGAGTGTTGCGACCATTGCGCTCGGTAAAGGGGTCCTTTGCCGAGTGCAACACTCGGCAAAGTGACCCAAAACGGCAAATTTTATTTTATTTTTGCATTCCGTCATGACAAATACATTCATACAAATATATATCACATATATATCTCATCCATCACATATATATCTCATCCATCGCATATATATCTCATCCATCGCATATATATCTCATCCATCCACACATCCATCCGCCCATATCACATCCATCACAATATATAATAATAAGTGCTTAAGTCCATCCAAATAAGTTTACAAGTCCATCAAAGTCCATAAGTGCATCACAAGTATATCACAAGTCCATCACCAAGTGAACAATAAATATAAAAAATACAACATGCACTCATCTCGGCCACTGCGACTGTGGTGAAGGCCCAGATGCATCATTCGTAGGTGCATGAGGTAGATTATTCGAACCACCGTCAGATGGAGACTGCATAAAGGAGAAAAGATTGCATGTGAGACAAGATTATTTTGATAGCTAATCTAGGACGATAGAGGCCATACAAGCAAAGCACAAGCGAAAGTAAAAAACTTTGATACTCACAGGAGTAGCTGCAGCTGCAGGACGCGGAGGCGGAGGTGGAACCAACAGCCCAGGTGGCAGAGACAAGCCCATATGTTGCCCAAGCCCTTGTAGGAAATCCGTAATGTCCATCAGCCTCTGCGCCTGGGCCTGCCGCTCGGCCCGCTCGGCCTCCAACTGGGCCCCCAGCTCCTGACGTTCCTTCATTTCTTGTTCCAGCCGGGCCTGTAATATTTCACTCCAATGTTTCAGTAATGCAAAGCTAATTAAAGTTTGTAAAGATCAATGTATGACGAGTAAAACAGGAATAGCCTCGAGTGCGTCGCCCCGGTGCTGTGCAGCAGTCGGCCGTGTGCGAATGGCCGGGCTCTCGCTCGTGCTCCGTGCTCGGATCTAGGAGAGAGAGGGAGTAGAGGCCGTGTCGATGACACCGTCGCCAAGCTAGAACTGCCCATGCTTCTTGCCTTGCCCCGCCCTCATGACGGCCTCTCCATCGAAGTCCTGGGTGCTCGGATCGTGGTCTGCCCCATGGAGCGACCTCGCCACCTCAGTGTACTCACTGATGCGGGAGTGGACGCTCGGGTTCGTGTATGCCTCGGGCGGGTCCTCCAGGTTGAAGGAGACGTCAGACGTCGCCTTACCCTTGTGGGCCATACACCATGCCTGGAAGTCCGAGCAAGCCTGGCCACTATGTGACGCCGACTACGAGAAAGACAGCACGATGATTAGAAATCAGATAGAACTGAGCGTGACAATAGATAAATCAATTCGCGTACCCATGCTTGTTTGTATCCAGCGAGGTTGCGGCTGCCTTGATGGTGTGCTGGACCTTGCATCAGTAAACGATGGTCCCAGGCATCCCTGTGCGTCTTGAGGTACTCCTCCGTGAACCACCTATCCACCATCATCGCCCAGCACTCGGGATACGCTTGGCACCACTAGGGAATCACCTACACGTCATCAAGTATTGGACATATAAGAAGATTAAATTAAACCAACTTAATCTCAAATCGAATCAATATTGATGTTCTTCATTTACCTCAAGGTACTGCTCCCGGGTCAGCTGCATCTCTCTTGCGTCTTTCTTGGTTTTCCTCTCTCCAAGCTTCGACCATAGTAGGTTACGATGGCCTAGATGCGCGCCTCGTGATGCATGTCGGTGACGAGTTTTTTATAGGCTTTGGTAGTCGCCTGCTCCGCCCTAGCCTCAAATCCCTCCTCGCATCTGTAATAAGTCTGCATACAAAAGCGATGTATCGATTCATTATTTCAAGAAAAGTCCAATGAATGCGACGTATTGAGCAATGTTGTGCAAGGGAGACTTACCCAAAACTCTGCCTTCACCCGCGTTGCCTTGTTGGGGTACTCCGCATCGGAGGCGACGACGTAGTGGTCAAACGAGTAGGCTGGCTCCGTCTTCGATGCGTACGTGACAATGCCGGGGAAGTGCTGCCTGCATAGAAGACCCAGGATGCCGTTGACTAGCCGTGCGCTACCACCCGACACAACCACCCAGTTCCTGCACAAGTAATTAAGAAAAATTATTAGTTTTTTCATCATATCATATGAAGTAGTGGTGATAACATATACAGTTACTTACTTTTGTCCTTCGGGGCGAATCACTAGGCGTTGGTGAGGAAGCGGAACCTGTGGGAGGCTCGTGGGACCTCACAAGTAGACACTCGAAGAGGAGTTGGAGGAAGCAGAACCCGTGCCTGCTGCCTCCCCCCTCCTCCTCCACCTCCTCCTCCTCCGTCTGCCGAACCAACTCCTCGTCTGACTCGTCCATGGGTGCCACCTCCTCCTGCAGCTGGCGGTCCTCCTCATGTGGCGTGGGAGGAGACGGCCCCCTCCTACGGCTAGCGGTCCTCCTCCTCCTGTTCGATCCCTCTGCCGCCCCCTCCGCCCCCTCCTACGACCGGCGTGGTCTTTGGTAAATCGAGTTCACAGACCTATGACGGTCGTCCGCCATCTTTGTTCAATCACCTGCAATAAAAAAGAAAAACAAGACATAATTAGAAATAGGTGCAAAAATAAACAAAACATAATTACAAAAAACATAGTATTACATGTATTAGAAATATATGCAAAAATGAACAAAACATAATATTACATGTATTAGAAATAATCTTCATGATTGAAATTAGCTGGATCATAGGTCTCGTCATCACTATCAACATTGTCCAACTCATCAACACTATCCGAAGGAGGAATGTTGTCTTCATTGTCATTGCCAAAATGTAATCGCTCAAGCATTTGTATGTCCTTCAGATTTCGCACCTCGTCTCCAGCGTCCTCGTCATCATCCCTTTCATTATCTACTTCCATTCCTATCTCTTCGGTTAAGTCTATGTCAAACCTCCCTTGTAGCCCCTCTTCTTGATAGAACTCTCCATCATATGTATTTGAGTTGAAGTTGTAATCTTTATCGTTTGGGACAGGTAGTTTACCATGTGGCGATACCTTGTGCACAATAGACCAACCCTTAAGATGCTCGGCGTCTTTGCACACGTATGACGTATAATAAACCTAGACGGCCTGTTGAGCCACAATGTAGACATCTTTTCCTGGATAGACAGAATCCTGTCGAATCTCGACTAGCCCAAGCTTAGGGGTTCGTCTCATTACACCAGGATGAAACCAGTGGCATTTGAATATGACAGGAGTAAGAGGTTTAGAACCATAAAATGATAGTTTGTAAACTTCTTCAATTCTTCCATAATAGTCGAGTCCATCAGTGCCGGGCGTAACAACTCCGCTGTTTGTGGTTTATCGATTGGGCCGACTCTGCTCGTAGCTTGCTGTGTGAAAACAATATCCATTCATGTCATAACCGGTAAATGACTTGACCCTAACGGCACAGCCATTTGCAACCTGTCTTAACTCATCACTTATAGGCGCATCAGTTTGGGCTTTCTGTTTGAACCAACAAATGAAATCGGGGCTCCCTGGTCCCGCACCCCATGAAAGAAGGGTATCATTTTCTTGCAGGGTAGGTTGCCTTGATCCATGCTAGGATTGACAAAGAAATTCCCTATACCAACGAGAAACAAGAGGGTTGGACGACAAAACAAGGACATACAGCGAAATGAAACAAGTTCGTTTAGAACTTACCGAATGAACGGTTGCACCTCGATAAGGTTGGTCAACACATATAGCATGATACTGCGCCACTCTTCATTTTTCAATTGCTTAGTGGTCGATGCACTTGCGCTTCCAAGTTGCCCTTGGAAAAGGCTGAGGTTCGATTCATTTTCGCCAGCATTGTAACGAGGGGGTGGATTATGAACGTTAGGAAGTTTCTCATTGTAGTATTTCTCTGTGAAGTTCGACACCTCCTCTAGAATGTATGCCTCTGCAATGGAAGCCTCAATTCTGGCTTTATTTCTACATTTTTTGCGAAGAGTTTTCAGACATCTCTCGATTGGATAGCACCAACGGTTCTGCACAGGCCCCCCCATCCGTGCCTCATATGGGAGGTGCACAATCAAATGCTGCATCGACAAGAAGCAGGCGGGTGGAAAGATCTTCTCTAACTTATAGAGCAACACGGGTACCGCTTTTTCCAAGTCATCAATGACGGTCTGAGAGAGCCCCTTGGCACAAAGCTGGCAGAATAAGTAGCTCAACTCTGCCAGCACTTGCCAGACATGCTCTGGGACATAGCCTCGAACCATCGCCGGAAGAAGCCGTTCAATCCATATGTGGTAGTCTTGACTCTTCATCCCATTGACTCGCAGAGTGCCTAAGTTAACTCCCCTCTTTAGATTCGCTGCATACCTATCAGGGAACATTAGCTTCTTGATCCATTCAAGTACTTCCCTCCTTTGGTCCTTTTTCAAGACGAAATCAGCCTTAGGCCTTCTCTAGGTCTTGCCACGACTAGGAGGTTGCATCTCTTGATTTGATCTATCGCACAACGTTGCTAGGTCTACTCTAGCCTTTGGGTTGTCCTTAGACTTTTCAATGTCCATGAGTGTTGCCCAAAGTGCCTCAGCGACATTCTTTTCAGTGTGCATTACATCAATGTTATGTGATAGAAGAAGGTCATCAAAATAGGGGAGCCTCATAATGCCCGAGATGTGAGTCCACATATGCTGCTCACCATATCCCACAAAACCACCTTCTTCATTGGGCACGAGAGCATCTATCTGAGCATGAACCTCGGCACCATTCATCATCCGCGATGCAGGGTTTGTCACTTTGACGCCTTTCATAAAGTTCTTGATGTCTTGTCTGAATGGATGGTCAAGAGGTAGGAATTGACGATGTCTATCAAACGACGAATACTTGCCACCCTTCTGCAACCAAATAAACCTCACACCTTCCTTGCATATTGGACATGGGAACTTCCCGTGAACACACTAGGCGCAGAATATCCCATACGCCAGAAAGTCATGCAGGGAGTAGTGGTACCAAATGTGCATTTTGAAGGTTGTCTTTGTAGCTCGATCGTATGTCTATACCCCTTCGTCCCAAGCACGGACCAATTCATTAAACACGGGCTCCATGAACACACCCATATTACTCCCTGGGTGTCCAGGAATTATCAACGACAAGAATACATTATGTCGTTAAAAGGAGACACTGGGGGGAGATTAAGGGGGGATAACAAAGACAGGCCAACATGTGTATGGGGCAGCCATCATTCCATAAGGATTGAACCCATCTGTTGCCAACGCGACATGTACATTACGAGCCTCATCTGCTTTCTCACGATGTTTGTCATTAAAGTGGATCCAAGCTTCACCATCGGATGGATGTACCATCTTGTTAGGATTGTACCGTTTGCCATTTTTGTGCCATGTCATCTGTTTCGCGGATTCCTCGGTCATGTATAGCCATTGGATCCTCGATAGAGACGGAAGGTACCGTAGGATTTTCATGGGGATAGTAAGTTGCCTCTTCTGGCCATCATCAGAGTCTACCTCCAGGTACCTGGAGGATTTATACTTTGGACAGAACTTTGCATGCTCGTGTTCTTTCCTAAATAGGAGGCACCCTTTTGGACAAGCATGTATCTGCTCATACGGCATCTTAAGTGCTCGAAAGAGTTTCTATGACTCATACATGCTCTTCGGCAGAATGTGGCCCTCCGAAAGCAAGGTGCCAATCACGGCCAACATCTTATCAAAGCCAGGTCGACTTAAGTTTAACTCGGACTTCAACCCCATTAAGCGTCCAATGGCATCCAGTTGAGACACCGTTGACCGATCGTGAAGGGGTTTCTGTGCCGAGTCCATCATATCGTAGAACGCCTGTGCGGCTGTTTCCATCTCCTCCTTCTCACGTCCCTCATCGAACTGTCCTTGGTGAAAGTCATCTAACATGTCTGCTACCCCGGCATCAACATCAAAAGCCTCCACCCGTGGTCTCACCACCTCCTCTCTCATACGATGGGCTTCACCATGGTGGACCCACCAGGTGTAGTCTGGCGTAAATCCATTCTTCACAAGATGTTTACCCATTTCCACCTTGTTTACCCTTCTCCTATTTCCACATTTGCTATAGGGACATAAAACTAGGCAATGTCCTTTAGCAGCATTGCCAAATGCACTGTTCAAGAAAGCATCGGTCTTGTTCATCCATTCCGTGGTGTAATCACTCTGACTTCTCCAGCCCGTGTACATCCACTGACGGTCATCCATCCTCTAACATATGTATCGGCGAGTAATGTAACCATCAATTGCATCTACATGGTGTTCCTACTGTCTAATAGGTGAGGATATGTCCTAATCCCACCCGCAGATGCGTAGATGAGGTTAGTTTCCATGCTCTACTCCTATCCAAGACAGAATTTTGGCAGCACCTCCCCGTTATTCTCCAGATACATATCCTGCCAAAGAAGAGTGTGTATCCGGAGAACAACAGGGAGGTGATGCCGAAACTCTGTCTCGGACTAGAGCAGAACACGGAAACTAACCTATCTACGCATCCGCGGGCTGTCCAAAAAGCGCGGACAATCCGAAATAGACACGGTCATAGATATGTAAAGATCTGCATACCTCCAACCGTATCTCTTTCGAACGGGAGACGCCTAACTGGGTTACGTGATCTACGACAATGATACAAAAAGAGAGGTTATACCTAGGGTGGCGACGGAGTCAGGCTAGCGGGGCCGTGGTGGGTCGGTGTAGTGGCGAGACGACGCGGTGCAGGCAGACCGACACGGTGGCGAGAACTCCGACTCAACTCTGACAGGCTCTTCTCTACAAAAATGGAACAAAATACTGTTATTTACAAAAAAATTCGGCAGAACCTCCCCTGCACGGTGAGGTTTCCAAAACCTGCAAAAAACAACGGCACGATGGCCGACAAGCACATATGGCTCAACAGAAGCCATGTAGTTTGGATATCAATCCATGCAGAAGAATATATCCAAGTAGTACCACTACTTGTACTACTACTTTCACTATTGCTACTACTACCACCATTGGTTCTTCTACTACTACCACTATTGCTACAACTACTACCATTAGTTGTACTACTACTACTACCACTACTACTACTACTACCACTAATTCTACTACTAATACTACCACTAGTTGTACTAATACTACCACAACTACAACTAATACTACTACAACTACAACTACCTCGACAATAATAAGTGAGAAGGCATACCTGACGGGCGACGGGGTAGGGGCAGGCGGTGTCGGGATCGGGCGGAGTTGGGGACGGGGTCGAGCATGGATGGCGTCAGGGCGGGTGGTCCACGGGGCGCGGCCGGGGGCAGGGCAAGGCCGAAAAAAAGGCGCGGCCGGGGCGCAGGGCCGGCCGGGGTCAGGGTGGCGCGGCCGGGGGAAGGGCCAGCCGGGGGCACGGCGCGGCCTGGCGCGCGGGCAGCGGGCGACGTGGCTGGGGGAAGGGCCGGCCGGGGGCACGGCGCGGCCAGCGGCAGGGCGCGACGGCAGCGGGCGGCGCGGCCAGGGGAAGGGCCGGCCAGGGCAGGGCCGGCCGAGGGCACGGCGCGCGGGCGGACGAGGGCACGGCGCGCGGGCGACGCGGCGGCCGAGCGGTGCGGGCGCGCCGGTGGCCGGTGGCGGCGTGGGCGAGCGTGGCGGTGTGGGCGCGGCGCACGGCGCGGAGGTGTGCAGGCGTGGGCGCGGGGTGCTGGCTGTGACTGCCCGGCCGGTCAAAAACCGCTAAGTCCGCGGCTTTGCCGAGTGCCGGATCAGGGTGGCACTCGGCAAATATTTGTTTTTTTTTGTTTTTAATTTCTTTGCCGAGTGCCCCAGATCTGGCACTCGGCAAAGATTTAAATTTTTTTTAAAAAATTCTTTGCCGAGGGTCTCAGATCTGGCGCTCGGCAAAGAATTTTTTTTTATTTTTAAAATACTTTGCCGAGTGCCCCCTGGACGGCACTCGGCAAAGATTTAATTTTTTTTATTATTTCTTTGCCGAGTGTTCCTGTGGACGCACTCAGCAAAGAGGAAATTTTTTTAAAAAAATTAAAACATTCTTTGCCGAGTGCCTTATGATTGGCACTCGGCAAAGACATCCTTTGCCGTGTGCCATGCCCCGGCACTCGGCAAAGTTTTTTTTGTGTTTTTGTTTTTGGCCTCCAGTTTTTTTGTGCAGCCTTTTTAAAGCACCAGGAACTTCTAGTTACAATTTGGGGATTTTTTGTAGCTTTTTGCTATATTTAGTTACTTTATTTCGTTTACTTGAATTTTTTTAGAAATTTGAAATTTGAACTGCACGTGGTACGAATAATGGAGTTTAATGATTCAAAAATTGATAGTCATGTTAGTGAGTGTTGTGAGAGGCCGTATCTAGGAACGGACCCGAAATTTCGGACATCTTGTTCACGAAACATATTCGCGAAATTGCGTGTGAAGTGTTTAAAAATTCTATAAAAAGCAAACGAAGTCCGAAAATCATGAAACTTGTTGAGATGTCGTGATATCATATGTGGAGGCTATGATAAAAATTTCAAAAGATTTTGTGCACGTTGTCACGTACGATGCTTACAAACCAGGACATCTCCACATGTGATGTCCTGGTTTGTAAGCATCGTATGTGACAACGTGCACGAAATCTTCTGAAATTTTTATCATAGCCTCCACATATGATATCACGACATCTCAATAAGTTTCATGATTTTTGGACTTAGTTTGCTTTTTATAGAATTTATAAATACTTCACACGCAATTTCGCGGACATGTTTCGTGAACAAGATGTCTGAAATTTCGGGTCCATTCCTGGATACGGCCTCTCACAACACTCACTAACATGACTATCAATTTTCGAATCATTAAACTCCATTATTCGTACCACGTGCAGTTCAAATTTCAAATTTCCGAAAAAATTCAAGTAAACGAAATAAAGTAACTAAATATAACAAAAAGCTAAAAAAAATCCCCAAATTGTAACTAGGAGTTTCTGGTGCTTTAAAAAAGCTGCACAAAAAAATTGGAGGCCAAAAACAAAAAAACTTTGCCGAGTGCCGGGGCATGGCACTCGGCAAAGGGTGTCTTTGCCGAGTGCCAACCATCAGGCACTCGGCAAAGAATGTTTTAAATTTTTTTTAAAAAATTTGCTCTTTGCCGAGTGTGTCCACAGGAGCACTCGGCAAAGAAATAATAAAAAAAATTAAATCTTTGCCGAGTGCCGTCCAGCGGGCACTCGGCAAAGTATTTTCAAAATAAAAAAATTTTCTTTGTCGAGCGCCAGATCTAAGACGCTCGGCAAATTTTTTTTTTAAAAAAAAAATTAAATCTTTGCCGAGTGCCAGATCTGGGGCACTCGGCAAAGAAATTAAAAACAAAAAAAACAAATCTTTGCCGAGTGTCTAATCGCAGACGCTCGGCAAAGAAGGCCGTGACAGGACGCCGTTTCACGGGCAGCCTATACCGAGTGTAGAGATTTTGTCGAGAGTCTGGCACTCGGCAAAGAAGTCCTTTGCCGAGTGCCCGTGTTTGCCGAGTTTTCGGCACTCGGCAAAGAAATCTTTGCCGAGTGCAATTCTTTGCCGAGTGCAGCACTCGGCAAAGAAGGTCTTTGCTGAATGCCCGATTTTTGACACTCAGCAAATAATTTTGCACTCGGCAAAGTCTCTGTTTCCGGTAGTGATTCATGCTTTTGGGGCAGCTGAACTCTGGCATCTGGAGATTGAAATGAGGCACGTGTATGTTCAGTACAAGCGATATTTAGGAAGTACTACTAGCTACCGAGCAGTGAGATATTTAGGAAGTACTGACCAAATCTTTATTTGTTGGTTATATTTATATCTAAAAAATATCCATGTGAGGTACGTAGGCTCACAAATGTTAAGGCGATTGATGGCCCATTATGATTTTTATTCTACAAATTAATTCCAGCCGGCTAGCTAGACGCGGTTCTCTTTAGTTGGCAAGTTTGGCCCGTTGGGTGTTGTGGAGTTTTGCCCAATATATGCTGACCATGTTAAGTGTTGATCCTAGGTTACGTTCAGATCGAGATACTCGGTCTGTTCACCTGTTGGTTTCTGAGTTGATAAGCACGGCTAGTGCTGGTTTGTTGTGGGAGAAAAACACTGTTGACTAGCTGATAAGCTCTGGTTAAAACCAATAAACGAACAGGCTGACTATATACATTTACGGTTTTGTATTTATATTATAGTGGATTTCATTATATATATGCAGTTGAACGCATATAGTATAATCGTAATACAATGCCGTACTCTATATTTTTGTCCTGCCGTTGGCAAGTCATGCTAACGCTAGCTACCGAACTAGCTATGCACACATGTGTGTTCTGGCGTAGTGACTTGTCATTACAATTGAGAAGAAATATAATGGGTAACAGGTATATTGTAATATAGTACTCACTCCGTCTCAAATTATATGTCATTCTAACTTTCTTGAGAGTCAAAACACCTCAAGTTTGATCAAAATTATAGAGAGAATTATAAAAGATTTATGACATTAAATGTGTAGAGTATGAAAATATAATTAATGAATAATTTAATAATACTTATTTAGTATCATAAATATTATTATTTTATTATATAAATTTAGTCTAAGTTGAGATGCTTTGACTCTCCAAAAAAATTAAAATAACTTATAATTTGAAATGGAGGGAGTAGCATACTAGCAGCTAGTACTACTGTTTACTATATGTACCTCCACCAAAACAGACACCTGCAGGATGATATATATGATGTACAACTGCAATTAATAGCTAGGTAAGCCATCCACCTAGCTAACTAGTAGAAATTAACTAAGCAGCGGCATATTCCATCGGGTATATATATATTTGCATTTGTAATTTGTATCAGTTTTCCGTAAGAGAATTTCGAGCTGCTTAACCGATCTACCGGTGGTTAGATTGGTTATTACTAGTTGCATGCGTTATGTGTGTGTGTGTATATATATATATATATATATATATATATATATATATATATATATATATATATATATATATATATATATATAGAACTACTATCCTGTAGCTGGCTACAGAATAACTTATTCTGTAGCCACTTTGAGTTACGATAATTACTATGTTATTTTACGAGATTATAGTAACTCCTTACTAAGTGGTTTAATATAACATTATGATAAATATCCCCATGTGTTATAGTAACCCAACTATCGTAAATATGTATTTATATTATGGTAAATTAGTATATAAAATTATAGTAAATGGAGGTGGCTACAGAATAACTTATTTTGTAGCCGGCTACTGAATAGCCTCTCCCTATATATATATATATATATATATATATATATGTGTGTGTGTGTGTGTGGAGGAGTAATTATACAATATATAATATAATGCGTACCACTTCCAGTGGCCAGTTCACATCAACGATCTACTAGAATTCTAGACTGCATACATGCTAACATGCTAGTATATGACAGGCAGGCCTACTGGACTACTAGACAGGACTACTGGACTACTAGATAGAGAATTGTAAAGGGCTAGCTACTGCCGGCTGGTACTCCTTCAATTTCAACAAAACTGATCACTGAAGGAGTTAGGTACGTCTACGTACACTTCACACAACTTTTACTAAGGTCTGTGTGTACTTGGTTTGTATGTATTGCACTGTATCACGGGCTCATGTCCACTACTGGAGGAATTAATTAATTTTCTTGTGGAAAGCTAGCTAAGATCGATGATGAACTGGTGGATCGATCTTGTGGTGTACTTTGTGATCTAGACATGCATGCATGTGTGTTGCAGCTACTTATTAGCTAGAATGTCTCCTGCTTTCCTTTGGTGCCTAGCTGGACAGTGCCGGGTACTCCACAGTACCGCCGCCTCAGTAGTCATGCCATGCATGTGCCATTTGCTCTGTAAGTGTACGCACACATCTAATAATCTATACACGTACCATGCTAGTATAATAATCATATATTCAGAAATTTTGCAATCATATATATTAATTCTAGCTAGCTACCAATAAATGGCAGAGTTGGACACATTTGAATCAATTATGTTCAATATTTGGACAGAATTATGCACGTATGCAGTGGCTGATTTAGAAAATACATTTAGGGGGATGGGAACTCATCTTCAACTCGAAACTCATCTTCAACCTCCATCGGGAGCACTCCAGCACCTTCTTCCTTATTGTTAATGGCTGAAAATTTCATGGGAGATTAAGGGGGGCTCCAATGGAGCGGCCAGGATAGGGGGGCTTGAGCCCCGGCAGCCCCGCTGGCAGATCCGCCCCTGCACGTATGGTCCATTCGATCGGCTACGAATGAAGGATCGGAATTGCCAACTTACCAACTTGCAATCATGCATTATTCTGTACGTGTTGTGTGTATTCTGTCAGTATGAGATCGATACGTTACAAATACGCGTGTATCGGGTATATATTTCATACTGACGTCACGCCAGCTTATTAATTAGCCAGGCTGCTGAGCGAGTATTAATTTCTTATTTTCTTTTTATTTTTTTATTCGTTGAAAGCTTCATTATGGGCCAGCTGGTTTTATATATACATATTCATAACGAGCTGTGTTGCTGAGCTTATTGATTGTAACTTTCTCCGGGAACCATCTGATCGAAAACGCATTCGGATGTTGCTGCTTCCTACAAATGCAGCACACGTGCCATCGTCTATTCGTCATATATATACTCATATGGGTATCCAGAATCTTAGGTTTGTTCGTTGCAAAAAAGAAAAAGAAAAGAATCTTAGGTTTGTTTATTAAGCTGGAACGCCTCGTACGTGTAGTACAAGTACAGAAATTATCATGGTGTGTCTCTTTCCACAGCTTGCACGCGATGCAACTTTGCGATACGATCGTTTCTCTTATAATCCATCTTTTTCAGCTTATTTTTTCAACCAGAACAGTGTTTTTTCTCTCTCAACAAATCAGCCGGAACAATGTTTTGACTTATTTTTTCAGCGAAGCGAACATGACCAGCGGCGGATCCACAGAGGGGGCTGGGGGGCTCCAGCCCCCCTAATTTCTTGATTTCAAGCCTAATCACTGTAGCAAAAGCTTGATTTTATCATTAAATCTTCATGTAAATCAACATCTCCATTGTTTTAGCCCCCCTTATCCCGCATCGTGCATCCGCCACTGAACATGACCCAAACTTAGGCATCGTCATGACCTGATCCCAAAGGACCCAAACTGAACTCGATCGCCGACCGAGCACGAAGCACTGCAAACTCCCATGTGCCATATATACATGCACGTGTACGAAGTGGGTATATCCTTCCCTACCTTATACACCATCTCAGTCAAAATGGTGTTTCCACTAGTCTTCAGGTTTTATCTCTGTATCATTCCAACTTTATCGAATGTCTCAGTATTTCATCCTCTCTAGACGTACTCTAGTCATAAAAAAGAGTCATTTATTTTGGTCAAGATGTGGACAACACATTTCAGCTTGAACCATCGATATGTTTTCAATTATTTCAATCTGAACTTGTACCATTTCCAGTTTAGAGCTTATTATTTTGATTGAAACGTCTTAAAAAGTGTATTCAATCTTAAATTTCTTTCGCGTTGTATCATCTATTGCTTAAAAAACAGCGTCGCATTAAAAGTGTATTCAACCATTAAAAATGTATTCAGAGATGGGTATTTTTTATTTTCGGAGGCAGGCAGGTTACTCTAACAAATGTCATTGTTAATTTTCGTACGTCACTGTTAATCGTCATTTACAAAGGTGACCGCCTCTAAAAATCAATTAACGGATGCCTGCCTTTGAAAATTGATTAATAGAGGCAGACGCCTTATGGTGCCCACCTCCGTTAATGGTTTTCAGGAAATCCAAAAACACAAAAAAATTATGTCCTTTCACTTGAGTATATAGAAGATTCTATTTTTCACAAACATTTAGTAATTTTGTATCGAACTAGATATATGTCCGTGTATTGCACCGGAGCCATGATTTTTAGATTGAATCTCAATAATCGGACGAGGGCGCTGAAGCTCTGTGGACATCGTATCAGATGCAGACATGTGGATCCGGTCTTCGTATTAGACTTGGGTAGAACACAGATGCGTGAGCTCTGAGGATGATTCGTATTGTACACATACACGTGATCCGAAATCAAGACTTGGTATCACTAGGTAGATGATGACATTAGAGTCTTTTTAGGTGTAGGGATATTTTTATTACTAAATGAACTCAAATGGAAAAGGTTTCAATTACAATCTTTTAAATCTTATCAAGCACTACAACTTAAAACAATATTTTGGACTCTAAACAGTTTCAAATAAAAAACTTTTCAACTACAAGATGTAGATCACGTCGAGGGCTACAATTTTAATATAAAGTTTGTCTCCATCCAAATTCATATGGAAAAGTTATGAACTACTTTTAGATGCAACTATTTGTAGAGACAGATATCTAAAGATGACCACCTCTAGAAATTGATTTTTAGAAACGAACGCTTAGAGTGGCCGCCTCTTTTAATGCGATTTTGAGAGACAGACGTCCTAAGGCGATTGGTTGTTAATCGATGATTTTCAGATGCCGTCATCTTAGGATGTCCGTCTCTATAAATGATTTTTAGAGGCGGACATTAATTTTACTGGAGGCCCAGACCATTTAACGGCCGATAAAAGTTCATGAACACCCAGCGTTGTAGTTACCGGAGGGAGCAGTGCTTTTTTCCTTAGGGCATGTTTAGATTGTAACTTTTTTCAACCCGATGAATAGTACTATTTTCGTCTTATTTGATAAATATTGTCCAATCGTGGACCAACTAGGCCCAAAAGATTCATCTCATGATTTTCAACTAAACTGTGTAATTAGTTATTTTTTTTACCTACATTTAATACTCCATGCAAACGGCTAAAAATTGATGTAATGGAGAGAGAGTGAAAAAACTTGGAATTTGGATGGTATCTAAACAAGGCCTTAATATAACTCGTGTAGCTGCATGCAAAAAAACATGCCAAGATAGAAGGTTTCTCTTGTAACTATATGTGATGGCTTGCGCTGAACAACACTCCATTACCATTAGGTAGGCATCAATCATTCGAGGACGCATAGTTTCAGACGTTTGTGAGAAAGCTAAGCAGCATACACCTTTTGAGCCGGAACGAGGGATTTCACTACATGGACAAAAAGCTTGAGGCATTGTTTAAATCCAGCGTATAAAGTTTCAAGGTATCATATCGGGTGTCATACAGGAGTGTTGCATGTGGTGTTCGGATACTATTAAAAAACAAATTACAGAATCTGTCAGCAATCCGCGAGACGAATTTATTAAGGAAAAAGTCTACTTAACCCCCCACCTATCAACCATGGTCTACTTCACCCCCAAACTATAAAACCGTCTATTTTACCCCCTTGAACTTTTCAAAACCGTCTATTTTACCCCCCGGGCGGTTTTCGACGGTGGTTTTGCTACAGTAACGGTGGTTTGCTACGCTACCTGTGGTTTCACCTTTTTCTTTTTTTTTATTTATTTTCGCTGAATCTTTGAAAAATCATAGTAAATCATAGAAAAATCATAAAATGGAAAATCCAATTTTGTTGGACTCCACATGAGTAGATCTACATAGTTAACATATAATGTGGTATGCTTTAGTACAAATGTTTTGCTGTACCTTTAGATTAATTGAAAAATCTAATTTTGTCTGTAATTAATTGGAATTTATCTATAACTAAGTTATACATGGTTCAATGAGTACGAAATTTTTATTATAGTTCAAGCATACAATAATTAGCCTACCATAAAAATTTCACCATAACTGGACCATAGAAGCTGCAGCTATGAATTGTTCCAATTAATTACAGACAAAATTGGATTTTCCAATTAATCTAAAACTACAACAAAAATTTTGTACTAAAGCATATCATATTATATGTTCATTGTGTAGATCTACTCATGTGGAATCCAACAAAGTTAGATTTTTCATTTTATAATTTTTCTGTGATTTACTATGATTTTTTTAAAGATTCACCAGAAATAAATAAAAAGGAAAAGACAAAGCCAACATCACTGTAGCAAAACCACCGTTACTGTAGCAAAACCACCGTCAAAAACCGCCAGGGGGTAAAATAGACGGTTTTAAAAAATTCAGGGGGTAAAATAGACGGTTTCATAGTTTGGGGTGTGAAGTAGACCATGGTTAATAGGTGGGGGGTTAAGTAGACTTTTTTCATTTATTAAACCTAATTAATCGGGCATTAGCACATGAGTTACTGTAGCACCACATTGTCAAATCATAGACTAATTAGGCTGAAAAGATTTATCTCACAAATTAGTCATAAACTGTACAATTAGTTATTTTTAATCTATATTTAATACTCCATGCATGTGTCTAAACATTATATGGGACGAAGAGTAACTTTAGGGGGGAAGGAACTGCTAGCTTTCGTTGGCACCCGGAAGGTCGCTGAAAAGATGAATGTTCTGACAGATCATATACACGAGGATGGTATGGGCTTCTGGTCTTCTGCACTTCGTCAAGCTAGCATACCCGTCCTAGCTTGTAGCTTCATCAGCTGACCCATGGACCGGTCGCTAGCTTGTGGTCGTAGCCAAACTTGGTGATCGCTGCATCCATCATTTTCCTGCCCACGCCGGCCCTTGCTGCATGTGTTGTATACGTCGACCCTCTTCATTTCGGCGGTGATCGAGCCCAATGTAAGCCGAAATACATGTCGGTAACGGTAAATGCGTGGTTTGTCCATATCTTTTTTCTCCGTTTGTGGTAATATCTTGTATTCAATATTTCAGCCATATTGCACTTCATCAGATCACTAATATAAATCCATACAGGTTCACTACCACAAAAAATGTTTTTAGGGCCTGTCAAAATCGACTGTTAGGGCCGGTTTTTAAAACCGTCGCTACACCATCAATAGTAGAAATTAGGTATTTTCAGGGACAATTTTAAAACTATCCTGCAAATTGATTTTCAAGGATGGTTTTTGTAAAGTCAACCGACTCCAAAAATGATTTTCAGAGGCGATTGACTAAGTCAACCACCTCTAAAAATGTTTCTAAGATTTAAAAAAAACATTAAAAAATAAGAAAAAAAGTATTTATTTATGTATAAATGGACTCCTAAATGATCTCAAATGGAGAAGGTCGTCAACTACAAAGTTATGATTTTTTTTTTGTTCTGTAGCTATTTGGTCAACCGCTCCATGAAAATTGATTTCTAGAAGCGGTTAACTAAGTTAGCCACCACCTAGAAATCACCCATTTTAGGGTGGTTGACATAAGAAATCACCCACAAAATCATATTTTTAGGGACTATTATCAACCGTCCACTTCTAAAAATGGATATATTTCTAGAAGCAGTTTACTTAACATAATAGACCCTAAAAAGTGTTTCTAGGGCGGTTCGGGGAGCTACAGTACCCCCTAAGACTAGTTAGAAACGATTTTATAAGTGGATCACTCTTAAAAAAAATAGATGTCTATAATAATCATTTATGTAGTGGGTTGTTAAATTTTTAAACTTTGACTACAATATCTATAAAGACATATTATCTTAGATTAAAGGAGTATATATAATATATAAAGCATTATTCATAAAGAATCTCATAATGTCAATATTTCATTTGAAATATATATAAGATTTAATATGCAAATTTTTAAAGACCAGATGGGCTTATAGTTACAATTGGGAGTGAATCCAGTTGCCTAACTTTTGCTATATGATGAGCTAGGTTAGATTAAGGGTTTGGGGTGGGTTATGGAACATGATTAATTGGGTACCTACGGGCTCAGAGGAAGGTCCGATGGCAATTGCCCAAGAAGAAATCATTGTCAAATCACAGTAAGGTCAAATTGACATCTTGGCAAAGCTGAATTAGTGTGGCAGTGTACAGCGACGGGGAATAGCTACTAGAAATGGAGAGTGAGGGTGCGTGGTGAGTGAGGAAGATGAGCTCAGTGTAGAGAGGGAAGAGGAGAAGTTGAAGCAAGAGCTCACTAGATGCTTGCCAGTAGCAAGTAAGAGAAGGCGGCAATGCAAGAAGCTTCATTGCTTAGGTGACTGTCACATAATCCAAGATTTATATTGTTGTGTTATTTTTGTGAAAATGATGAAAAACACCATATTTTCCGTTGTGATTTTAGGTTGCACACGGTAAGGCACTTTTGTTGCAAGTGCTTGTCCACTACTCGATTTTGTTGCAAAAAATCATCCCAAAAGCGATTTGTACACCAATTTCATTTTTTTTTTGCAGTGTGGATCCAATAGATACTTGCTTGGCCAAGTCAAGCTTGTCACATAATCCAAGCTTTATAGATAGCAAAAATTGGGGTGTTCACGCTTAAACTTCCAACAAAGATTCTTTTGGTGGAAGCTCTAAAAAGATGTCAAGAATGTATTTATAGAGTAATGCTAACTTGGAAAAGACAATTAGGAGATCCACGCTAGTGTAAACAAATAGAATGTCTGAGCATGTACAATGAGGTGTTCCTTACAAAAATAGATCAAGAGTTGGTGAGTCTTTGCAACATAAGACCTAGCATTATAAGGTGAGATATGAAAATTAGAGCGACTTATGGGGATTTATTTTGTAATAGTTTCCGCTGTTTTCGATATATTATGATGGCCTTTAAAATTATGTGGTAGTCCTTTCATTCCAAAATATAGGTTGATATATAGAACCAAACCACTTTGTTCAATCCCTTGGCCGTTTTCTTGAAGTCTTACATTGGGATTTGATCATTGCTAGTGCAATCTCCTATGCTTGCTGCTATATATCTACTTCTTCCACTCGGATCCTAGTCAATGGTCAACTAGGAGAAATGACGATGTATCATTATTATTGTCTCCATCAAGGCGATCCACTTTGCCCATGCATGCTATTTATTCTAGTTACGTAAATCATGAATTCGCTAATATATAGAATGGACCACCCAAGAAGGCTTCTGAACAAACTTTGCTATACGTCAAGAGCAATATTGGATTCTCCTTTATGCAGATGATACATGTGATTATGCTTCTAGATGATGGCAAGTGATCTCACCCTCATCAAACAAAATTCTTCATACATTTGGCCATGCTACTGGCATAATAACTAATATACTTGAAAGTACAATAACACCCGCATAGCTCAAGGAAGACGGGATGTTTGGCCATGCTTCTTGCCTAGTAACCAATAGATTTGAAAGTTTAATAACACTCACAGAACACAACGAAGAGGAGTTGGAGGCAATCTCTAGCACACTCTCTTGTGAGATAAAGGATTCCCTTGAACCTATGTTGATGTTCCAATTAATATCAAGAATCCTACTAAAGCCGAATTGTACTCAATACTAAATTACTAATTGACAAGGTGGTTGATGACCTCACATGTTGAAAAGCTTCTCTAATTAATGAGACTGCTTGTCTGCCTCGCCATAGTCTTCTTTTCTTAATGCAACGTTACACAACTCTTCTGCATGTCCAAGAGAAAAGAAAAGCTTCTTTAACTTTGTAGAAAAATGCACTAACATCTACAACATCAGATTAGTTTTATTAAATCAAATATTAAGTAAGTATTGGTATGCATCTAGCAAAATGGATGTACCAAAAAAGTCAAAGCGACTTATAATTTGGAACAGAGGGAGTATTATATATACTCCCTCAGTTTCAAATTTTAAGGTGTTCTGGCTTTTCTTTTTCTACGCGCCTAGGTATACATTATGTCTATCTAGAAAAGTTGGAATGATTTATAATTTGGAATGGAGGGAGTACATATATGTCATTAGTAAAAAAATTAGGAAAAAAGAGTTAGGTAGAAACTCAAACAACTTGGGCTCTACATATACAGTACGGTAGAAAAAGTGCAAATACTCCCTCGGTTTTTTTACATGTAGTATTAGCTTTGACAAGCAATTTCAAAAAAAAAACTCTACATGTTAAATAATAACAAGATTTATGTTTTATATTCACTATGACAAATACGTTCATGATATATAATTTACATGTTGTGCAACTACATGAATTTCTCAAAATTAATGGATAAAGATAAAATATTTGACTTAAGACAAAGCTAATATGACATTAAAAAAGAAGAGAAGTGGTGCGATGGTGGTGCTAGGTGGGATGGGCGGACGGCGTAAGTGCCCAAGTTGCTGCTTACTTGCCCGAGATGGAGCTAGAGATCGAGATGGTGAGATAGAGACGGCAGCAAAGAAGGCACGAGGAAAACAAGAATCCCTGCTTGTTGCAACTTTGCAGAAAGCACGCATGCATTGCGATCGTGGAGACCTTTGCTCATCAGTTGTCCAGTCCAGCTGAGTTGATTACCGGACAGACACACACACAGAGATGGATCGACAGATGATGATGCGTCCAGGGATGCATGGATGGACTGGACGGCCAACGCGCGCGACGCCGGCTTTGGTAGCTGCGGTTAGAAATTAAAAAAAAAACAGTTAATGCGACAATTAGCGAGGGCCGTCAATTGCCTTTGTTTGCGCTTTACACACAGAAGAAAAGAAGAGAAACCGACGCTGCCTGCCGTGTCGAGACTGAAAGCCGTGTCTCCTTTGTCCGCAAGCACCCCGCCCGCTCTGTGTTGGTTTTGGTTCGTGGTGGCTGTGGCGCAGAACGGCAGAAACACCGCCGGTGCCTGCCTTGTGTTTACTTTGCGTGGTTAAAAACTGAAAAGATGCCACTTTTGGGGCGACGAAAGGAAAGCAAGCAGCTTTGGAATAGGCGGAGGCGGCGGAGCGGACTGTGACCGGACTCTGTAGTCTGTAGTGGAGTCAGTGAGGAGTCCGCTTTTGTTTGGTCAGTTGCGGCAGCATGCCATTTCCCCATGGAAATCCTCTGATTCTTTCAGGTGCTGCCGCAGCCGCAGCCGCTCCATGTCCATGTCCATGTCACTCTCCCTGCCTGCAGTCCTGCACCGCTGTGCCTGTACCTAAAACCTACTGAACGAAGCAGCAGTAAAACTTGATCTGGATGACTGGCTCTGCCCACATGCACGTCCCTTTCATTTTAGGAGGAGGTACTATATTTGCAAACAAAATACTAGTAGTTGGTGGGCAACAGCAATAGAGCATGCATGTCAGTGACTCATGGTGCGTGGTCTGATGGTCCAGTCCAGTTCGCCACGCCAATCACCTGACCCTGATCGATGAGCATGCGCTGCCGCTACCTGCTGCAGATGAGCGCCGGACGGACTTTGGTGATGGTGCCGGATCCAATCGAAAGCAGTTTTTTGGTTCATACTATATGTTAGCAGCGGTAGGGCAGTGTGAAGCAGCATTGGGGCGAGTGGAAATGCACGAATCTCAAAGCACTTTTGGATGGTATAGATAGTGCACGTTCAGCATGTATATGCTGCAATCGATGGCTCAATCAGTCCGTCAGTCATCAGAAGCGCGGTCAAGTCCTCATGCTCCTTACAGTGCCCCCCCCCCCCCCCCCCCCCCCCCCGCACTCCAGTGCAGCAAGTACACTGCTGCCCGAATCCGCATCGGGAGGAGCGGAGGGAGCGCCCGCCCGGGCCCACCCGTCACAGCCGCCTCCTCCTCCTCCTCCTCCTCTGCTCGTCGCTCGGCGTGGGATTTGCATTTGCTGGGCGCACCCGCACGCACCAGCAAATCTCTCCCAGCACACCACTCAAAGCCAAAGGAAGCCAAGGCGGCCAGCCAGACGCGAGCGGAACCCAGGACGAAAAGGAAGCCAGCGGAAGCAGCGAAAAGCCCAGGCCACCTTCCAATCCCCCCCGCATTCGCTTCCCTTCCCCCACCCCTCCTCCGCGTCCGCGTCCGCGTCTCTTTCCCCCATCTCTCGCCGGCCACCAGCCATTGCGCGCGGGGGCCCGAGTGCTACCAGCCCAGAGCAGCGGTGGCGGCGGCGCGTGGGGAGGGAGAGGCCGGTCCAGCGGCGGCGTCCGACATGATGTTGCGGCGCGTGGCGTCGGCGCCGGTGCCCGACTGGCTGGAGGCGCTGCTGGCCACGCGCTTCTTCCTCGCCTGCGCCGCGCACCCGGCGTCCCCGCGCAACGAGTGCAACATGTTCTGCCTCGACTGCAGGGGCGCGCCGCCGCCGGCCTTCTGCTACTACTGCCGCGCGCACCGACACTCGTCCCACCGCGTCATCCAGGTACCACCATACCTTGCTCTCCGCCTGGGTTCTTGCTCCGTCGTCGTCCGGGGCCGGCGTTTCTTTCTTCTTCCCCCCATCCCCTTCCTCGATCCTGTCGGCTGTTCCATTGGCAATGCGGCCGGCTGCGAGGACTAATCCGGCCATTACTTTTCAGATACGGCGGTCCTCCTACCACGACGTGGTCCGCGTGTCCGAGGTGGAGGACGTCCTGGACATCTCCGGCGTGCAGACCTACGTCATCAACAGCGCCAGGGTGCTCTTCCTCAACGAGCGGCCCCAGCCGCGCGGCGCCGGCGCCGCCGCGGGCAAGGCCGCCGCGTCCCCCTACAACTGCGAGATCTGCGGCCGCGCGCTGCTCGACCCCTTCCGCTTCTGCTCCCTCGGATGCAAGGTGCTGCTTTTCTTCTTCTCCTTCTTCCTCTTTCTTTCTTTCTTTCTTGCGGTTGCCGATTGTTTGTTTGTTTGTTCCGCCCACCAACCCACCCGCCCTCCCGCATTATTCATCCATCCATTCATTGAATTCCCCGGTATAATGCATTAATGCCCCGCAAGAACACCAAAAGATTGCGCCTTTCTTGACGCACCGACGATTCTTGCTTTCTTTCTTGCAAGAAAAAGAAAGAGAAAGAAAATGCCATGGGAGAACGAACGAATGGCAATGCCAAGGAATTGGCGTCCGTTGGGTTCTGTTCGGTCACGTTTAATTCGCCGCCCTGCCTTACACCTGACTTTGCATTGCTTTTAATTCGCGCAGTTGGTGGACACCAAGAGGAGCAACGGCCACGCGGCGGCGGACACCGACGGCGGCGGCGGCGCGGCCAATGGCAATCACGAGGAGGCGGAGGCCACCGGCGGGAGCAAGAACGACCCGGGGGCGCGGCCGCAGGGACGGCGGCGGAAGGGGACCCCACACCGCGCGCCGTTCTGGTCCTGACCCACCGGCCACCGGCCGGCAATAGCTAGCAACGGATGGATCAATGGCGTCCGGAAGAGAGTTACTCCACTAGCGAGCATCAAGGCAATTAATGGAGGAAGCGATAGGGGAATGGAGGGGACGATCGCCGTCTCTCCGCCTCGCCTTGCCTTGACCGCTCGCCCGGCTTCTTCATTCGGTTCGGCTGTACTTATATATACTTAGAAAAAGAAAACAAAGAAGAAGATGATGAAAAAGATACTGCCCGCCCAACTAGAAAGGAAGGAAGGAAGATATTATATAGATAAATAGATA
Organism: Miscanthus floridulus; assembly: GCF_019320115.1. Classification (NCBI taxonomy): domain Eukaryota; kingdom Viridiplantae; phylum Streptophyta; class Magnoliopsida; order Poales; family Poaceae; genus Miscanthus; species Miscanthus floridulus. Next base: position 72,997,654 of record NC_089592.1, read on the forward strand.
GAAAAGCTAGCAAGCTGAGCTCGGCAGCCGCGTGCCCGCATCCCCAACCACCGGAGGGAGGGAGGGAGCCGGCCCGGGGCCGCGCGCTCGCTGGACTGCAGTAAGCAACTTGTCTGTCCCCATCTCTCTCTCTCTCTCTCTCTCTCTCTCTCTCTCTCTCTCTCTCTCTCCACCATACCATGCCATGGCACCATTTGGTACGGTAGGTGTGCATGACATGCCTGATCATCTCCTCTCCTCCTCCAAGTCATCAACTCATCATATTCGTAGATGATGATGCTGTTAAACTTGAATTAGCAGGAAATGGATTTAATTCTTTTTACATTGGATGGTTTTTACAGTGAGTAGTACTGATGATCTTCTTCTTTTTTCTACTACTACTACATTATAGTAATGTACTACTCCTGTTGTTTGGTTTTCTCGGTGCACATTGCGTTGTCGATATATGTACAAAATTATGCCTCAAGCATTGTGGGTAGGAACTGAGAATGGAATTGAAAATGCTGAGAAAGCGAGGCCAGATATAGGTAGAGCCAGGCCAGAAGCCAGGGGTGTAGCAAGCAAGGAAGGAAGGGATTCCAAAGGAAAACGAATGATTGTCTTTTTGCTTGTCTGCTGCCTGCCTGCCTGCCCAGCTACTAGCTCTAATGGATTGGAAGGTGCATGGTTAGTTTCAGCTTGCTAATTAGCTAATAAAGTAACAATGCTTGCTTAGCTTGCTAGGAGTATATATTGTTAGGTATTTACTTGCTACCTCCTTGCAAATAAAGCTTGTTTTCTAATTTGTTTACGCGACTAATTAACATATCTTACACTCTACCTGTCGTTGTTGCCCAACAAAACCTTCTGTTTCGTCTGTTTCTCTTCTCTCTCTCATTTTGGAGCAAATATGATGTGCCTTTCTAGCTGGATGGGATGGAATGGAGTAGCCAGCCAAGAAATACATATAGTTAGGGCTAATATAAATATTGGGCCTGCATTATTGGGTATGTATAATGTGGGTAGTATCAAATTTGTCTGCTTGTTTTTCTGATGACTCAACCACATCCAATCAGGATCAGTTTTGGATTAATTACTGGCCAAATAGTACTAGCACTACCATACCAGCAGGCCGGCCGGCCGGCAACAGTTAGTTGCTTACATTAACATTTTAGGTGGATTAATTACGATTAGGATGTGTCCAGTTAAACTGATATGTCATATCATATTTGCACCTGTTATTAAGCTAATGAGGTTGGTTGTTGAGCACGCATAATTTGGAGAAGATCATTAGACAGGCCAAGGAGTGATACTTATAGTAGTTGGGCTGGGTTAGCTGGGTTGGTGGGCCGGGCTTCTTGTTTGTCTCTCGCATCGCATGCATTAGGTGTTGCCAACCGTCGCCCCCCCCCACCCTAACCTGGCGCCCCCACCACCTCCATGGCCCGCTAGTGGCCCCACTACCACCCGTGGCTAGTGGCCCATCCTTAATTCATTATTATGCAGGCCGGCAGCATTTTTTTTAGGTTTATTTGTACAAGGGTGGTGTGAATAGTGTGTTTGTATTGAGTGAACGTACGTATGTACGAACAGATACTACAACTATATTCTGATGAGAGACATTAAAAAAAAGGCCGGCAGCATTTGGACTAACAGTTGCCTTCCCTTTTATCATGATAAGGGCTGGGCCATTTGTAATTTGTATAGGTAAGTATCAGCAGCACACTCTCCATTGATGTCTTGACGATCAAGTCCATGCGAATTTGTCATCATCTATCTATGGCAGTACTAATTAGGAGTAAGTGCTGTGGTGTGGTCCCCAGGTCCAACGTGCAATAATGCACGCATGATGAATGAATTGAACATCACATGATGTGGATGTGAATGTGATTCCTCTTTTCTCAGCTCAGGCCCGCCACTCCCCCATGCTCCAACCCATTTCAAGTTTGAGTAGGGTTACAAGAAAAGGGTTTCGTACTATTTTTAATCTCCTCTAATAATATGACCTAAAAAAGAATATTTCTGCAAATGAGTCTTCAGGAGAGAGGATATTCATATTTAGGTTATGCCTTTGCCGTAATCTAAAATGGATCTCGCTTATAGATACTCTGTTGGAGGGTGATATAGTACCATTTAAGGGCATGTACAACCCACAGATGGTGGGTCGTCTCCAAGAGCCTCGAATCCAACGTATAGACAACTGAAAGGACAAGTCGTACAACCCACAGACAAGGAGTCGTCTGCAAGTTATTTAATACTTCGCATGTAGTCAGAATCAATTATGAACACCATCTTCGCATGTAGTCAGTATAGGTCACATATTTAACTGGAAGCAGATAGCTCATCAGGTAACAGATTTAGAACATAGAAGCATTCAGATAACCCATCACGACCACCATCCACGTTCAGATAGCTAACTTCAGAACATGAATAGAACCATGACCAGGTCCTGAACGCGGCATGCTAGATGAAGCAAAGATAATCCTTCAACATAAATACATAATCATCCAATCCATCTATGCGGGCACTCATGTAACTTGCAGACAGGAACTGAATGAACAGCTTTTGCTAGCAGTTTGATGATGGCAACTGCCCTTAGGAATCAGCAGAAGAAATAACACGAGTCGGCCGCTGAGGCAAAGACCTATGAGGCCCCGACGGATGCACCAAACATGAAGCACCGCGACGGCTCCATGGCCAGACTCTGAGGCCACTGGGCGAGGAGGAGACAAATCTGCAGGTGTCAGGCTCTTCCTAGATAAGTGGACTTCGAGGAGCCCGGCTGTAACACCTTGGTGTTACATTGTAATGTTTTGCTAAAACATTTCGTAAGCATCTGGATTATGTGCATATGTGGATGACATAAAGTATTCCTCGATGTTCGGCACTTGAAACATTCATACGAAACATGAGTCCGTGGTTACGTTTCATATATTACTATGTAGTATTCCGATCGAATGGTTGTCGAAATCAAAGTGCTATAGAAAGTTTGGCTAACGGCGGTGAAATGTGACCAGGATAGCTGGTTAGAATATCGAGTAGGCCAGATTTGGGGTTCGACGTGAAACCATTCGAATCGGCGCCTTTCGCGCAAGTTTTATAAAAGGTCGACGAAACCACTTTTGGGCAGTATTCGTAGAACGATCGGACTAAGGAGTAGCACGATGTTGTGACTGTGGCTGATGGCTTGACGTACCCCTTGCGCGTTGAGAAATTTAGTTTAGCGTTTGGAGCACGGCGTACACGTTTTCTAGCTGCTTTAAAAATCGTGCACGGCACCTGACTGAACACTAGGCGGTCACCACCCTGCGCGCTTGCCAGCGCGCCCTGCCGCGTGGGCCACACCCGCTGCCACGCCGTCGGCTCGCCCACGGCTGCGCCGGTGCACGCGCGCCTTGCGCGCCAGGGCCACGACACCGCTGCTGCCGGCCATGGCCTCGCTGTTGCTCGCCTGCCGCCGCGGCTGGCTCAGCGTAGGCCACGTCTCCTTGCCATCGTGATGCGACTCGTGCACGTCTTGCACTGCGGTCTCGACTGCTCGCTGCCCGCACTGCCGCACGGGTCGCCTCGCCAGCTGACGGGCTGCGCCCTGGGCGTCGGCCGAGCTCGGCCAGCGCCATGCCCTGCTCTGCCATGTCTTGGCCAGGAGTGCTTCGGGTCCATGCTACACGGCATCCGTCGTACTATTCCCATTGACCGCCTCGGCTGCTCGCGTGAAGGACGACAGTCTGATTCACCATCACCTCGGCGTCGCGTCCACCGTGTTTTCTGTCCGACGCCGCCCGTGGACGCGTCGTACCTGGATTCATCGGCATGCGGTTTTGGCCGTGCAGTCAGCTGCCTACGGCCCATCCTAATGCTCCCCATGGTTGGGCACGCTGTTACCTTGCATTGACATCCGTAGCCGAGCCAAGCCGCGCCAGTGCCCTGTCCTCGCTGTAGCCATGACCGGCGGGGCCACCATTCAAATTCGCCGTAGTGGCTGCACCACGTTTCGATTGGCTTTGCTTGCAGCTTCGTTAGGCAGCCAGTCGTCCAACCTACCCTACCGCGCTACCGTTCTCACCTCACTATGCTCCAATTTCGAATTACTGCGCCACCGGGTCCTTAAGACCGGCCGGACGATCCCAGACGGCAAGCCAACCACTCCGAGCACTTGGTAGCAATTCAGTGCACCCACAGCTTCGGCGTACCTTCCTAAGCACCCCGTTCACCTCAGCCGTAGCATCGCAGCAGGCCAGCCCCACCGCTGCGGTAGTGCCACCGTCGGGTGCCACCGCACCGCCGCGAGCGCACATGGCCAGCCTTGCTCAGACCATCTCCGTCTGCATCGTCTACTCGAAGGTACCCGTGAGTATTCCCTGGTGCTCACACGCTCGTGTGCTGGCCTCGCCTTCGCTGTTGCTCACGGGAACGCGGCCGCCTTTGCAGGTCAGGAGCCACCGCCGGGGAGGGAGTTCGTCACCTCGCCTCTGCTCGCTGTGTCGCCTCCAGTAGCTTTGACTTATCGTCAATGTACCTATCGACCCCTTAGGTAGAACATAGAGGTTCGAGTGAGGCCGGCGTAGTCGCCCAGTGCCCGCGTCGTCGCGCCGGTGCGCGCCCTAGGGGCCAGGGACTTAGCCGCGGTGAAGACATAAAAGTTGGAGGGTGTAGGTGTAAAACTGTAGACTAGTGAAACAATACCGTAGGTCTCGTAGCAAATACCGTGTACGTCGAGGGTGCCCGTGCAATTTTGCCGACGCGCGTAGGCCTTTCCCCGTCGCGAGCCATTGGCCATCTGGGCCGTGCCTCCGCGTGGGCCACGCGCTGGCCTACTATCGCACGCGGGCGGGACGACACGCTGGACCGGGCCGCGCGTTGTGGGCCGACATAAGAGGATTCGGTTTTTCTTATTTCCTAGAATTAGAAATGCTTATTTATTTTCTGTTATGAATCCAACTTCGATAAATCGTAGTAAATTGCATGGTTGTCCAAAAATAGCGAAACTAAGTTTGTTAGGTTCACAAAAATGTCATCTACCTGTTAGTACAGTTAGTTCACCATTAGCTATTAGGATGGTAGGCTCATAAGATTTAAATAGAAAGCTTAGAGTTATATCGATCAATGATTGTAAGAATTGTTGTGGTGAACCGACAATAGCTTTAGCTTCAAAATTGTTACAGTAGGGTCCTTAGACCTTTACATACTTGCTGTAAAATGGGTAGCCGTAGAGCGAGTCGCTTAATGGCGTAGTTATTATCCTTGCTTTAGTGTATGTATCGTAAACTGGCATTAGGAGTAGGAGTATCCGTAGTCACCGTAAGAATGTATGACACGTTCATACTTGTTAGTAGTGCTGGTACATAGCTTAGACTTTAGTGGGTAGATATCACTTAGTAGTTTAATAGAGGTACTTTTGCATTGAGAATTTCTATTGCCGTAGTGTTAATCATTGCATCGTCATTTCATGTAGATCACGAACAGGTAGACTTCGTACCCGTCAGTGAGCCAGAGTATGATGAGGTGATCGAGGAGTACGAGGAGGAGCTCTTCACACAGGAGGGAGCCTAGGAGCCTGTTGGTGCTGACTTTGCTGACCCGGCACCTGCCTAAGGCAAGCCCCGGTGCATAACCCCTATTTTTAAATGCTCACTGAATATATTATATGATATGCATTTATGTTACAGGCATTTTATGGAAACTATATGCATAAATATATCCACCATGAGTCCTACTAGTACAGGTTGAGTAGTTGCTATACTCAGGATGTCGGTAGCGTGAGTAACCTACCGTTACTCGCAAATAGGTGATTAAAATGAAATAATGGAAAGGAAAAATGGTGACCGGACAGGGATGTGGATTTGGTACTAGTGGGTGTGAGGGGTTGTGTCCTACGGCCAATAGGGCATAGCCCGGTTACACTTTTTCTCTGTCTGTGTTGATTAAGGACCTATCGTTGTATATGACTCTAGGCAAGTCACAGACTATTGTCCTGAGCACATACTTGGGTATGGGCGCAGGAAAGACTTGTTGCTCTCTTGTCGTGGATCCGGCTCTTTCCGGACCGACTGATGGGAAGAGGAGGTGGTGGAGGTCCTTGCACCGCACTGAGTCCGGGACTCAGAGGTGGGGGCTTGGAGTCCAAGTTTGGACGGGACCTAGACACCCGGAACAGGAGAGTGGTGGGTTAGTCCTGCTTGTGCCTGGGGTACAAGCGGGGCATGTGTCTTCGGGGCACCCAGCTGAGCACATTGATTCATGAATCACCGGGTTATCCGGTACGGCTTGTCCGCGGTTTAGCACCGTAGTAAGAACTGGAAGTGGAAAAGGAGAAGGAACAGTATCGATTGCTCAACCCTTGCTTGAAAGTAGAACAGGTGCTTACATAGATTGGCTAGATGAAAACCTAATATGGCTAATGATAATAATGTATCAATAAGGACTCACTATTATTATTGTTTTTTGCTAAAAGAGAACCAGCAAACCATAAAGCCTAGCATATTCCTTAGAGTCGGGAAAGTATTCCCACTGGTCGGATAAGTCTTGCGAGTACGTTGTGTACTCAGGGTTTATTTACCCCTGTTGTAGGTGATGCTTGAGGAGTACCTTGTGTGGAGGATTCTTCTGGTAGGCTCAGACGAAATCCTCGTTATCTTATCGTTAGATGTTATCTTTTAATATTCCGCTGTTTATCTTTCCGCACTCTGTATTTGGTATTGTAATAATGTACTTTTTTAGAAACTCTAATGTATGAGATGGACTTGTGTTGTAACTCGTTCTCATTATTGGATCCTTAGGAAAAATGTGGATCTTTTGGGTTTTCCCTCGAGGTGTGCCCGACGGACACCGCTCGCTGTAGCTGCTTTCGGGGTGCTTAGTGTCTGGTGGGAGACGAGCGCCTCTGTAAGTACGCTATTTCGGACGGTTCTGCCACACCGGCATCTCATCACGCCGATGGGAAGTTGACATCGGCGCAACCGTTGAAGGATGGAGGGCTACGACACCAGAGCGAGCGAAGGCGATGACACCGGTGGGTAACGATTTGGCGCGAGATTTCTCTCAACGCGCGCCAAAACACTACTACAGAATGGACTTATTGTCTCGGGCGGTAACGGCCTTTAGTCCCGATTACCGCGGCGGGACAACGATCCCGAGACTAAAGGTGGAACCTTCAGTCCCGGGTCATCGAGCCAGAACTAAAGAGAGACCTTTAGTCCTAGTTGGTGTTACCAACCGGAACTAAAGGCCCTCCAGCCAAGCAAACCTGGCCGCACCCTTTAGTCCCGGTTGGTAACCCCAACCGGGACTAAAGGTTCGTTTTCTTTTTCTTTTTTTTGTTTAGTTTGCTTTCAGTTCAGTTACACATATTTGTTTAATATATAATATGTTTTTATGTACGTATTCCACGCTGCTAATATAAATACACGCACGCATATAATTACATCTAATTCTCATCTCGAGCATTATTATATTCGAATAAAGTATGAAACTATATATATTATAGATATATATGTATATATACAACACTTTCATAATCTTGTTCTCGAAAATAACGATATCAATAAACATTTAATTTACCTCATTAGTTCCTTAGGATCAAAGTAGAACTCGCCGTTGGGATTTAGCACTTTTTCTAGAAGATATCCTGCTATTGACTCTTGAACTGCTTTCAGATGGTCTTTTTGCATGACTCTTCGTTTCAACCATTCAGTCTTGCATTTGAAATAAAAGGAAAAGTATTAATACATATATATATATATTCATTTAAAAATAAATAAAAAATTGATATATACGTACTCTGAGGATATCTTCAGGAGTTCTTCTTATGTATGCAGTGATAAATTTACAAACGTAGTATCCACACAAGTTATTACCTGGTTCCTGCCGCAAACATCACTGTACGAGAAGATTATTCTCATCATCTCACACGTAAATTGAAGTACGATATAGTAATTAAACATGTGGGGAAGTATATATAGTATAACTTACTGGTATTTCAACTACATTAAGTGGTGCCTTGCAATCCTTGCGGTGTTGCCTAATAAATTCTTTCCAAACCCTATGTGACCAATAATGTACGATCGTTAATAAATTATGGCAAAGTCTATTCAATAATAGTTGTGCGCGAGAGATCGAAATTACCCCTGGATAATGTCTATCATATCTTGGTATAGTACTCGCTCTTTTCTCAATGAGTCCAAGATTACTAACTAACTTGAGTTTAACTCAATGACAATGAGTATCTAGTGAAACCTGCATTGGTTTATACACACATGTACATGCATATAAGTTGTATTGATATTACATAAAATGTGTAGACTATATTATTATTAACACTTACTCAAAGTTGTACGGGAAAAGTATTGTTGTCTTGTCGTGCTGCTTCACGAAGAACTTCATGATATTCGTCTGTGCTTCAGATACCTAATGCTCCTTGACAATAATATCGGTTTTGAATATGATATAAGGATCAATGAATCCAACACTGGTGTCTTGTATTCTTTGGAGCTCTGACATCTGGAATCTGTATATAAATATAAGTTACATGTGAGGATAATTATATACACGTACGCATGGAAGTGAGTTTATTAAATAAAAGTAAGAATCACTTACAAACAAAAGGAGCTAATGATTGATTTGTCCAGAGCATCCAAGTGGTATAGTTGATGCAATTCTTCGAAACTAATATGTAAGATGTCATCGCCATGGAAGTAATGATGGTCTCTAAATCTGACAAAGATCCACTGCTCACCCCTGTCACACGCCTGCATGTACCACTTGTTGAGCAAGTACATTTGCGTACCCAATTCATTCAGAGCCACAGGGTTGTACAGACTTTTGCTAAATTTATAAGTCTTCCAGGTATCAACTTCTAGGTTCTGGATTGGAGGTTTGCTCGTCACTTGATCCAAGGTTAAACCAGTTTGTTCAAAAAAAGCATTAAGGTCTTGAACCGACACTTCTCCAGAGTTGTCTGGTCGATAGACTTCTATGTTGGAACCATATTCATTAGTAACAACAAGATTTTGCATTGGTTGCTTTTGTTGTCCGAGCTATGGGACATCCTTCCCTGATGCTCTTTTCCTTTTCTTATGTGCATCATGTGACTTCACGAGGGAGCGGTCATAGTCTGATAGTGGCGGAGGCTTACGAACTTCAAGCATCTTTTTCTTGTGAGCTTCGACCTTCTGCCTCAGCTGATCTCGTGGTATGTAAAAGTACGACTTCTCCTTAAGCTTTGCTTGTCTCTGCTTTTGGATATCTATAAAAAAATCTTTCACTTTTTTGTCTTCTTCAACTGCTATTTGCTCATCAGTCTTTTTAGGAAGTATTTCTTGAGAAATAACTCTTTTTGGGTCTTCTTTGCTGCCAGGACCTTAGACGTCTTTGTAGTGCGTCGCTGTGGAGGGGGTGGGGGCGGTGTTGGAGACCGGCGTGGAGGCGATGAGGCCGGTGTTGGAGTCCGACGTGGAGGCGTTGGAGATCATTGTGGAGGCGGTGGGGCCGGTGTAGGAGTTGGAGATCGTTGTGGAGGCGATGGGGCCGGTGTAGGAGTTGGAGATCGCCGTGGGGATGAAGTCGTCTCGCCCCCCACGACGCTGTGATGAGATAGGGAATGAATGATTGGGCTAGGCTGGGGGAAGACCCTGCTACAAAAATAAGTTGTGGGTCAATTATTTTTGAAGCCAATATAAAATTAATGGAAAAATAATATTTCATTCACTTTTATTCGTACCTAAGGTGAGGTAGGGGAAGCGGTGGCGCCCCAGGAATGATGATGAAGCATTTGCGCCATTGAATAAATGTCTTCTCTGCTTCTCCTAGTGTCTTCTCCCCATCACCGCCTTCAATGTCAAGAGGAACATTACTGTAACCTTTGAGCACTCTATCGACCGAGACGCTAGCATATCCAGGTTGAATAACTGACCCATGGATTCTTAGTGTCTTCATTCGGTCTATTGGAGATACAACCCCGACAGCCACCATCATTGATGCATTATTACCATCTAGAATGTGCAGCTCACATATTGTTAGAGGCTCGGTAATGTCATCAACAGGGAAGCGCAACCCAACGTCACCTTGAATAACTGGTAGCTCCGTGGAAGCACAACTGCTTTTCATCTGACCAACGGGGCTAATGGTGACTCCCGGTGTTGATTGTGATTGCATTTGACTCATTGCTAACTGCACTTGCCTCTTGATCTCCTCCTGCATTCTTGCCTCAAGAGATTTTTCTCGTTCACGTGATTCAAGCAATGCTTGTCGTGACTCATTAACAAATTGCTCCAATACACAGATTCGGTCTGCCTCCTCATCCTTCTTTCTCTGGCGGCTTCTGTAGGTATCCCTGTCTGCTGGGAATGCTTGTAGCCATGGAACCGCCCCATAGCCTCTTGTTCGACCATCATGTTTAGGATTCTCTAGGGCATATGTCAATTCATCCTTTTCTCTGTTGGGCTTGAAAACACCACTATCAACTTCTTCCCTAGCACGAGCTAGTCTCTGTGTTGCTCTCTCAATTTTTTGGCCAAAAATTAGCTTGCCAGTGTCTGGGTCTAGGCTTCCCCCATGAGCGTAGAACCAATTCTTCGCGCGTTGAGGCCAGTTCTTCTCTATTGTTTCAGGTATGATTCCCTTGGTAGTAATCTTTGCTTCTAGGTTCTGCCACTTGGGAATAGCACTCCTATAACCACCTGATCCTATGCGATGATGGTATTGCTTCTGTCGGGCATTCTGCTGATTCCTCATCACACGTTCCCCACTCTCTTGAGATGTCTTGTATTGTATGAAGTCATCCCAATGGGACTCCAACTTGACAAATGCCTTAGCATTGAAATTTGGTGTTTTATTCTTCAAGATAAACTTTTTATACAATGTCTTCTTCTAACTTTGGAACAATGTTGCCATCTTCTTCATTGTCTAATCCCTCACTAGCTCCTTCAAAGCATCATCTGCTTGTAATGTGAAATGCTGAGTGATATCTCTCCAAGCTAGGTTCTTATCACGATCAGATACAAAACTAACATTAGGAGCGGATATCTTCTGCTTCCATTCACAAGCACTAACTGGGATCCTATCCCTTACAATGAACCCACATTGATTGACATATGTCTGAGCATGTGGTCCCAATAGTTTGCCGGTGTTGGTGTTGAATTATGATATTATGAAATGACCCTCTAATGGCTTTTTTGGCCCTCGGACTTTCCTACTCTTGCCGGTGGTTGATGTAGATCCAGAGACCGGCTACATGAGTAGAAACACAACGATTAACAACAAATATACGTACGCATGCATCTATAAGAGATGATAGATAATCGAATACACCTCGCCAGTATTTTCTTGTGCGACAATTTGTTGATCTTCAACTACCGGCATATTCAGGATATCCTCATAATCAGCAAAGTACTGACTCATGTCATCTACATCCACATTGGTGCCGGTGTTGATAATATTTGCCATTATGTCATCATTCAAGTTATCATCCGGAGCAGCCATTTGTATCTTCAAGATAACACATAGATAGAATTACTATGGCACATAACATAAGTACATGTGATAACACATATAGAATTACTAAATCCAATTAAATATAATAACACATAATATTTCATAAGGATAAACAATAATAAGGTATAGGCTTTGGAATCGAATAAAAAACACTTACGATCCAAAAACATGGAAATAAGTACATGTATATATACACATAGAATGATACAATTTTCTCTCTCTCTCTCAACACATAGAATAAGTGCATATGTATATATCTCTAGATATGCATGTGATAACACATAGAATGTCTCTCTAGATACAATTTTCTCTCTCTCAACACATGGAAATAATTAAGTACATGTATATATACACATAGAAATAATTAAGTACATATATATGTATACATATAGAATCTCTAGATAGAATTAATTACTAAATCTAATTAAACCTAACATATATACATAGATAGAATTACTAAATCAAAATTAAATCTAACACATATAGAGAGAGAGATAGAATAATAATTACTAAATATATCAAAAACTATAATAAAAAACTATCTAAAAAACTATCTAAATAAAGTACTAATTAAATTTTAATACATTTAAATCTAATTAACATATATCAAAAACTATCTAAAAAACTAAGAATAAACTACTAATTAAATTTTAATACATTTTAATCTAACATATATATCAAACACTACCTAAAAAACTATCTAAAAAAACTTTCTAAAAAAGTATCTAAAAAAATATGGCCGAGCGCTATATAGCTAGCAACAGGCGGCTATGGATGACCATGGCGGCTGGGCGTGCTGGCCGGCCGCGGGGCCGAGCAGAGCCACGTGAGGACGACGTACGGTAGAGACTCGATGGCCGCCGGGCGCGGGGTAGACGACGACGGCGGCGTGGGTGCGGCAGAGACGACGAGATCGACGTTGTAGATAAAAAAGTAGAAGATGAACAGAGGAACCGTTCGATATATATAGGCCGGGACCCTTTAGTCCTGGCTTGTAATAGCAACCGGGACTAAAGATCCTTTAGTCCCGGCTGGTAAGCCAAACCGGGACTAAAGGTCCAACCCTTTAGTCCCGGCTTGGCTTACCAGCCGGGACTAAAGGATCTTTAGTCCCGGTTGATGTTACCAGTCGGGACTAAAGGTATTTTTGGGCGGGCAATTCCGCCCACCCTTTAGTCCCGGTTCCTGGCCTGGGCCGGGACTGAAGGCCTGAAATTTTTGCAGTCCGCCAAAGTGTTGTTTTTTCATTAAGGATTGTAGATCTTGATGAGCTGCTCAAATGAGACACTAAATGACCTCAGATGAAAAATCTCTGAATACCAAGTTTGATCATCTCAGCAAGATCTACAATTGTTACATAGCTTATTTTTCCCATTTGAGAAAGTTTTATCAAACACTAGTCATAAATTCTTGAATCTCATATAGACTTTCTAAAATTATGTCACACACTTGTGAAATTTGAACTATATTTTGTTCAAACTTTCTCAAATGAAAAATGGCCTATATAAGGATTGTAGATCTTGAAGAGCTGAACAAACTTGGTATTCAAAACTTTTCAATTGGAGACAATCTAGGGTTCTGAAAACTAGTTTGTAGGCGTCGAAATTTAAAAATCATAAATTTGAACCATCCAAACTATCTCAAATGGAAAGTTGACCAAAACAACAATTGTAGATCTTGATGATTTTAACAAACTTGGTATTCAAAACTTTTCAATTTGAAGTCATTTAGAGTTCATAATACTAGAGTCAAAGTGTTGTTTTTTCATTTGACCAAATTTGACTTGGTCAAACTTGCTTAAATGAGACAATAAATGACCTCAGATGAAATATCTCTGAATACCAAGTTTGATCATCTCAGCAAGATCTACAATTGTTACATAGCTTATTTTCCCATTTGAGAAAGTTTTATCAAACACTAGTCATAAATTCTTGAATCTCATATAGACTTTCTAAAACTATATCACAACAGTGCATCGTTGTATCATGCGGGCACAACAGTGAATTTTTTCTTGACGTATGACCCTTGGTTATGATCTTGTCATAACCATGGAGTGTCTTCATCATTTAACATGATGCTTGGATCTTTCTTCACTATGAAGGGTGGAATTCGGACATTTCTTTCATAATCTTCTGACATGTCTGACTTATCTTCAGTTTCCACTATATTTATTTTTCCAAAAAGAACTATGTGGCGCTTTGGCTCATTGATCATTGAGTTGATGTCTTCATTTTTTCCTCTCTTTGATTTTGTAGACATGTCTTTCACATAGAACATCTGACTCACATCGGCAGCAAGGACGAATGGTTCGTCTTTGTACCCAATATTGTTGAGGTCCACTGTTGTCATTCCATACTCTTTGTCGACTGTTACCCCTCCTCCGGTCAGCTTCACCCATTGGCACCGGAACAAAGGGACTTTAAAATTAGGTGCGTAGTCTAGTTCCCATATATCTTCTATGCGGCCATAATATGTTTGTATATTCCTATTTGGATCTGTGCCATCTATGCGAACACCACTATTTTGATTGGTGCTCCTTTTATCTTGGGCAACTATGTAAAATATATTCCCATTTATCTTGTACCCTTGGTACGTGAGGATATGCCATAATGGTTGCCTAGCCAACAAATACAGTTGCTCATCAATATTGTCATCGCCTTGACATTCTTTTCACAACCAACCACTAAAACTTTCCATGTGCTGACGCCTAATCCAAGCTTCAGTCTTCCCTAGAAACTTGGATCGTAAGAACTCCTTATGTATCTCGATGTACGGATGCACCAATGACGAGTTCTGAAGAACTGTGTAGTGTGCTTTATTGAAATAATCATCTTCCATGCCAATATATGTTTTCTTCCCTAAAGTTCCTTTACCACTGAGTCTCCCCTCGTGTCGCGATTCAGGAACGCCAATCTTGGCAAGGTCAGGAATAAAGTCAACACAGAACTCAATGACCTCCTCTATTCCATAGCCCTGGGCGATGCTTCCTTCAGGCTTAGAATGGACTTTCACATATTTCTTTAAGACTCCTATAAACCTCTCGAAGGGAAACATGTTATGTAAGAACACACGTCTAAGAATACTAATCTCCTTCACCAAATAAACTAGAAGGTGTGTCATGATATTAAAGAAGGATGGAGGGAACACCAACTCAAAGCTGACAAGATATTGAACCACATCATTCTGTAGAGTAGCTAGTTCTACTGAATTGATTGCCTTCTAAGAAATTGCATTGAGGAATGCACATAGCTTCACGGTGGCTAGACATACATGTGGAGGTAGAATTCCTCTTAAAGCAACTGGAAGCAATTGCGTCATAAGCACATGGCAGTTGTGGGACTTTAAGTTTAGGAATTTCTTCTCTAGCACATTTATTATACCCTTTATATTGGAGGAGAATTCCGATGGGACCTTGATGCTGCTTAGACATTCGAACATGCTGTCCCTCTCTTCTTTGCTAAGCGTGTAGCTAGCAGGACTTAAGTAATGACGTCCATCATCTGTCTTCTCTGGATGAAGGTTGTCTCGTTCTTTGATGCCCTGTAAGTCCTGGCGTACTTCAAGTGAATCCTTTGGCTTCCCGTACACACCCACGAATCCTAACAGGTTCACACAAAGATTCTTTGTCAGGTGCATCACGTCGATTGCATTGCGGACCTCTAGGACTTGCCAATAGGGTAGCTCCCAAAAGATGGACTTCTTCTTCCACATGGGTGCATGTCCCTTAGCATCTTTGAGAACAGATTCGCTGCTTTGTCCCTTTTCAAATACTACTTTCACATCCTTGACCATTGCGAGTACATCTTCCCCGGTTCGGTTATGAGGCTTCTTCCGGTGGTCTAGCTTACCTTTAAAATGCTTACCTTTCTTTCTTACTTGATGATTTAAAGGAAGGAATCGATGATGGCCAAGGTATACGACCTTTCAACATCTTTTCAAATATATACTGTCAAGGTCATCAAAACAATGTGTGCATGCATTATATCCGTTGTTTGTCTGACCTAAAAGATTACTTAAAGTAGGCCAATCATTGATTGTTACGAACAACATTGCTCGTAGGTCAAAGTGTTCTTGTTTGTACTCATCCCGGACACGTACACCTGGGTTGTTCCATAAAACTAGAAGTTCTTCAACTAATGGCTTCAGATAGACATCAATGACGTTGCTAGGTTGCCTCAGACCTTGGATGAGGATCGGCATCATAATGAACTTCCACTTCATGCATAACCATAAAGGAAGGTTGTAGATACATAGAGTAACTGGCCAAGTGCTATGACTAGTGCTCTGCTCCCCAAAAGGATTCATACCATCTGTACTTAAGGCAAACCTTAAGTTTCTAGCCTCATTTGCAAACTCTGAAAATTCCCTGTCTATCGCTCTCCACTGGGACCCATCAGCTGGGTGTCTCAGCATATTGTCTACCTTACGGTCTTCTTTATGCCACCGCAACAACTTTGCATGGTCTTTATTTCTGAACAAATGTTTTAAGCGTGGTATTATAGAAGCATACCACATAACTTTGGTAAGGATTTTCTTTCTAGGACGTTGTTCACCCTCGACATCACCAGGATCATCACGCCTGATCTTATACCGCGCTGCTTTACACACCGGACATTCATCCAAATTCTTGTATTCATTGCCATGGTAGAGGATGCAGTCATTAGGACATGCATGTATCTTCTGGATTTTTAATCCTAAAGGGCAAACAACCTTTTTTGCTTCGTACTTAGTGGTGGGCAATTCATTTGTCTTTGGAAGCATCTTCTTTATGAGGTTCAATAAATTCCTAAATGCCTTGTCGGATACACCATTCTTTACCTTCCACTGTAGCAATTCTAGTGTTGTACCTAGCTTTTTTTGCCCCTCTTCGGTCGTCAGGTATAGCAACTTCCTATGATCCTCAAGCATGCGCTCGAACTTAACTTTCTCTTTTTCACTTTTGCATTCTTGTTGTGCATCACGAATGGCATCGCCAAGAGCATCACCGAGATCATCTTCTACCGCTACCTCTTCTTCATCTCTCCCCATTGTAGTATCATCAAAGGCACCATACTGAGCAATAATGTCATCAATGTCTAAATCTGCTCCTTCACCTTCTTCCATCATGACCCCGCTTTCTCCATGCTTAGTCCAACATATATAGTTTGACATGAAACCTGACTTAAGCAAATGTGAATGAAGACTCATTGAGCTTGAATATTCCTTTAAATTCTTACATATGGCACATGGACAGCACATGAAACCATCCCGCTTTTTTGCCTCGGCCACACCTAAGAAATATTGCACGCCCTCAATAAAGTCTTGGGAGCGGCGATCGACATTGTACATCCAATGGCGTAACATAATCTGCATTACACGACAAATTATGAAAATCTTAAACATAATTTAGTATTTTATTACACAACATAAATGACACACATACGGTTGATTAATTAACTAAGCCTGGCTACAACGTAAGCAATCCCAACTATCACTAAACAAACTAAAACTACAATGCACTTCAGTAACATAATTATTTCGTGATCGTACGCAACTAAAACAGACAAATCATTCTTCTATTGAATATCAATAAGCTTCTCCTGCTGGCTCACTGCCTCATCATCAGCAGCCGCTACCTTAAGCGCACCCGAATTATGCACGTATGTAGCATAATCTTTCTCCCAGTACCAACCATCGCATCCATTGCCCTCCCACTGAAATTAAAGCCAAAAAACATTTAGTCAAAAATATTCAAGAAAAGCAGGTCAATTAGCCATAATAATCAAATGCGTAAGAAACTTACATCGCGATTTGGGCACTTGTAGAAAATACGACCCTTGTTGGGTCCCTGTCTCTTGACTCGGTACTTCATCACAATCTTCTGCTTACACTTGCCGCAGATAATGAGAGGGAGTTCTGGCCTCAGTCGTTTCGCAACCGAACGAGAGGCCGAGGATCCGGTACCAGTTGTCATCTACTTTCTATACTTATTTTTGCAAACTAGTGTAAATTTCACATTTTCTAAAATAATATATTTAAACAAAACTAAAATTATTTATTTATCTAACTAAACCATGAAATATGTACTATGTATAATAGTAAAATACCAAACTATCAAGTGATTTTACTATTGTAAATCATCATGTGATTTTGAGCTAAAAATGACATAGAAATCACATAGCTCAAAAACATGTTTCAATAAATAACCATCCGTACTAGTTGACCTTGCTTACGTGATCATCTCGGCGAGCATTTCTCCACCGGACGGCACCGTACTTGGCCAAGGAAGAGCTCCGATTCTACGAGGAAGGGAACACGGTCTTCCACGACCGTTGCCGCTCTCCCTCGTAGAATCAAAGCTCCTCCTTGACGTCCGTTACCGCTCGGCAGAGAACATGCTCGCCGAGATGAACACGGTCCACAAGTTCAACTAGTACGGATTTTCTATAATTTTCTAACTATTTTCTAAGTTTTTCATTTCATGAAAAATTTAATTCTAAAAAATAAAAGGCATGATTTATAAGTATTTCATTTTATGGAAAAAATAATTCTAAGTGACCTGCTCGATATCGACGAGCTCACAGGCGTTTAGGTTGTCGAGGATAGTAACATTTGTTGATGACATTTGTAGGTCTGAAGTTATCAAATATCCATCAAATTATAGCTCAAAAACATGTTTCAATAAATAACCATCCGTACTAGTTGACCTTCCTTACGTGATCATCTCGGCGAGCATTTCTCCACCGGACGGCACCGTACTTGGCCAAAGAAGAGCTCCAATTCTACGAGAAAGGGAACACGGTCTTCCACGACCGTTGCCGCTCTCCCTCGTAGAATCAAAGCTCCTCCTTGATGTCCATTACCGCTCGGCAGAGAACATGCTCGCCGAGCTAAACATGGTCCGCAAGTTCAACTAGTACGGATTTTCTATAATTGTCTAACTATTTTCTAAGTTTTTCATTTCATGAAAAAATTAATTCTAAGATCACGTAAGCCACCAGGGACGAGGATGGCGCGTGCTCCAGCGAGGGCGAGCGAGGCGTGATTTTGATGAACTAATTTAACTTTTATTTATCCAAACATATATGCAAATCATCATGTGATTTTGAGCTAAAAATAACATATAAAATCATAATAAAGTCCAACATATAAAGTTACACATGCATCTACATCGCAAAATGAGATAAGCTACTGATAAAACATAAGAGGATTAAGTTTGTTACCTCCAAAATCGAAGAGCAACACCAATGGAGGGGGAGAGAGCAAGAACAACAGCAAGCTGAAGAACAGAGGCAGTGAGTTTGAATGGAATGGCTCGGGCTCGGGAAGAAAGAAATGAGCCAGTGTATAGGCCGGCATAATTAGTCCCGGTTAGGTGGCCAAACCGAGACTAAAAATTAATATTTATTCCCGGGGTATCACCCAAATCAGGACTAAAAATCCCTACCCCGCGGACGACCGTTGGGCAGGGACCTTTAGTCCCGGTTGGTATTACGAACCGGGACTAAAGGGTCCTTTAGTCCCGGGGGCAAAAAATGCCGAGGCTAATGCCAAATTGGGACATCGTTCTAAAGTCTGTTCTCTAGTAGTGAAACTGGAACCTCCGCACGCCGCCGACCCGTACAACGCTGCTGGAGGAGGAGTATCGGCCTCGGGCAACGGGACATCCCCGTCGCCTCGCGAGACGACGCGAACCCCGTCTCCTAGCATCGGCGAGGGTTTTTTTGCGAAATTAGCATCGTAGAGACGAGCTCAAGAGACGCGTTGTACTTGTCCTAAGACCTATTTTAGGTATGGGTGCCCATATAAGACAATCATCGGAGACAGTCTTATAACAGATTCGTTGGATAAATAGCGTCCACTTGGTCAACCATTTTTTTCCCGTCACCAAAAAGAAAAAAAAAACAAGAATAGTCATGTCTCATGTGCACTGTCTGTGCCATTCTTAAATCACTCGCGAGGTCGCCGCCCCTGACATGACAAACTCTCGATCGGTTTTCTGCATTGCATATCTGGACTCTGGACTTTATATAATTGGTATTGAAAAATAAATAAATAAACGTAGTTTTGACCATGCATGCTGACTGTGCATATACAGTTGACTCGCTCTGATTGTCAACCTTGCTTATGTCGGTACATTGCACCCAGCTTGTAGTTACCAATTCGAACGTTCGTGAACTTCACGAGATATGCCTTGATCCTCTGGGACCGGATGCTTTGCCGCCGTTGTCGCTGGTTCTTCGAGTTCTCTAGATGGATGCTTTGCCACCTTAGTCTGGTTCACTCTGTAGGCAGCTTTTGCGTTGATATATCTTCTCGTAGGTTTGACTAGTAGGGTATTGGGGTTGTGGGTTCTTCCCCTTGGTTGTTCTTTCTCTCTTTTTATGTGTTGGTAATCTTTGAATTACCTGAGTTAGTTGTAATCTGTTCAACTCTACTTCTTTTTAATAAAATACGTGTCACAAGGACACGCTCGTGGACTTCACGAGATATGCATATATGTATGTCTGTACACATCAACACATCAGGTACGTCACTAGATAGCTAGATGCATGATAATGAATCAAATAATTACTGAGCAGGCGCTCCAGAATTATTATATGTACGTACATTTGTGGCGTTGATGGGTGCATCCGTCCTAATCATGTAAAATATATGCATGCACAAGGTTTGTCAACCCCAACATCACAAACGAAACTACACCGGGAAGAACTGTCCTGCCCGGAATTATATATATATTGCGATAGTCAAATGCCATCATAATTTAGCATTGACGTCAACGAACAATAATAATTGTCTGTTTCTATCTTTTTTGTTGTCCAATGTTGCTGACCTAGCTAGCTAGCACTCGAGTCTAATTCCAATCTTTGTAAATATATATAATTCTAACATGTCGGCTTCTGCTTGGTTCCTAACTTTGCTTTTTATTATAAGGTGATGATCGCGTAGTAAAATTAGTTGGTGGAGTCTCCAAGAACACTTGGTGTTTTGATAAACTAGCGAGGTGACTCGTACAAATATCACTACTATACATGTTACAATATAATATCTGTCTTTGGAGGCTGAAGTCCTTCCTCCGATCCATGGGCCCCCCAAGATCTGGTAGGGACAATAGAGTTAGATCGAACCAAGTCCATATCTAGTTATACCAGGTCGAAACATTTGTCAGCTTCAGCCATGTGACACAATTTTTAGGGTTGGATTCCTTGAAATTTTGTCACTTTCGCCACCGCATGATCTAGTACCTAGCACCGATCTATGAATGGTACAAGATGAACGAGGGACTTTGGAACATGAAAAACAAATATATGACTTAGGAGAACTCATCAGCACTGAGGACGATAGGGCCATAGGAAGTCTCCAATCTCTGCCTCCTCTCTTGCGACGAAAGTATGGATTCCTCTCTACGTAGATAACCTTATAGACTATTTGTTTACGAAGTGTAAATCATTAAGCTCACAGTACTCAGAAGGTCGAGCTACTAGTTCTCATTCCTCTCTTAACAGCGTGGCCAAAGACTATGAGCTAATAATACCAATCTACCCAGTATCCTATCCTTTCTGATACTTGGCTCCAGAAAGGTCCTTAGCCTTCATTCCAAGTCCTTTATCGCATTGCATTCGAAACTGGGGGTTACATTATTCCACTTATGCATTGTGACCTAACTTTCAAAATTTTCCTTCCAAATAGACATTAGTCGATTTAGTACGGCTGCCATTGATCGCATAAGCTTACTAATGCTTACACAATGGTTGCCTTGAGCTGATGTATAGGCCCAAGAGGGGTAAGGGAGTTACACCTATAAGGGTGACTCACCTGTGTTGAGTCAACATCGACTTTCTGATCACGTGGCATCATCTCACTATACTTGTAGGGACTACATGGCTTGGTTGATTGGTCATGGTTGATTTAGATCAAATAGGGTTTGATATGGCAGTTGACCTCACTCAGTCTCCAACTGGCAGTTTTCTCGGTGAAACCACATATGAGGTAGAAATAGGGCTTGGCTTATAAGGGAAATGGGATCTTCTATCATGATCAAGTCTTAAATGTAAGGCATCATCTAAAGGAAGGTGATTAAGGATAAAAAAAACTTTAGGCTATGATAGGATGATGCTAGGGACACCACACCAATGGCTCCAACATGGGAATATATAGGTGGCCACAGTGTCCCTAATGGTTTCTATAGTGCTAGGTGTACTGTAGGCATCAACGGACAGTTAACTTAGTAGTGGTCAAATCAAGGGCAGTATTAGGTTACCAAGGTGCTCTCTAGGGACCGCTAAGTACAATGATTATCTGCATTGTAAATTATAGTATACCTTCATTCCTAGGGACATAATTGTACATCATGTGCTTGCACGTAATATAATTGCATGGCTATAGCCTCCTGAGTGGAGCATGCATGAGTCCCCGATTCTTGCACTCACATACATCTCACTCGGCCATGACTTGTTGCCTATCCCTAAGATATGAGTCTTCAGCTACAGAGGCTCTCCCCATACTTGTTGGGACGCCATTCACTACAGGAAAACGCCTCTTTGCCGACTGCTTGCCCCAGTCGGCAAAGGCATAAACCCAGTCGGCAAAGGCTTTGCCGACCGCAAAGCCACGTGGCAGTCGGCAAAGAGTAGTCGGCAAAGCCTGGGTCGGCAAAGGCGGATTTGCCGACTGCCACGTGGCACACAGTCGGCAAATCCTTTGCCAACTGCCACGCCAGCAGTCGGCATAGCCACGTGGCGCCGTCAGCCCTGACGGCAGGCTTTGCCGACTGCTGGTTCCTCGGCAGTCGGCAAAGAATTATTTTTTCAAAAATTGTTTGCTGACTGGCCGCCAGCTCGGCAGTCGGCAAAGAAAGAAAATATTTTTTTTTTGAAATGTTCTTTGCCGACTGCTTTCGGAGTTGCAGTCGGCAAAGATTCTGTCCTGGGGTTTTTTTGCCCAGCTTTGCCGACTGTAAACAGTCGGCAAAGCTGGAATTTTTTTTTTTTGCTTTTGTTTTCTGTTTTCTCGCATCAAAACCCTGCAAAATCACAAATTATAATCCAATTTCACCAGAAGCACCAGTAGCACCATTTATATCAA